>NC_137568.1:12066298-12666298 GCF_963082525.1 Nesoenas mayeri | reverse complement strand
TCGCCGGCGTGGATCACTTTGACATCGTTGAGAAGCTGTCGGAGGACAGCTATGTCCTCACGCAGGTGGGGGAGCAGCTCCCGTCCTCACTTTGCTCTGAGCGCAGCCCGGAGCAGCGCGGGCCGGCGGTGCCGCGGCGGCTGCGGGTGCCTCACAGGGCTCGGTTCCTCATCCCAGGTGATTCTGAACTTGATTTCAAGAGCTTGATGGCATGTTGGGAGCAAACCAAGCTGGGAACTGCAGGCCAGCGTGACAGTGGCCAGCAGCCTGCCTGCGCCCTGCCCACATCCTGCCTGCACCCTGCCTGCGCCCTGCCAGCACCCTGCCTGTGCCCTGCCTGCACCCTGCCTGCGCCCTGCCTGCACCCTGCCTGTGCCCTGCCTGCACCCTGCCTGCGCCCTGCCTGCACCCTGCCAGCATCCTGCCTGTGCCCTGCCAGCATCCTGCCTGCGCCCTGCCTGCACCCTGCCAGCATCCTGCCTGTGCCCTGCCAGCATCCTACCTGTGCTCTGCCTGCACCCCGCCTGCACCCTGCCTGCGCCCTGCCTGCCAGCATCCTGCCTGCGCCCTGCCTGCACCCTGCCTGTGCCCTGCCCACATCCTGCCTGTGCCCTGCCCACATCCTGCCCGTGCCCTGCCTGCACCCTGCCTGTGCCCTGCCCGTGCTGCTGCTCTCGCTCCAGCAGCTGCTGCCTCCAGACACCCCGTGCCCTTGTGCCCCGTCCTGCCTGCAGCCAGGCAGGGGCAGCACCCATTGTCACCGGTTCTGGCCCGGCTGTTGTTCCTGTGCCGGGTGCTCCTGCCCGTCTGGAGCGCGCGGCTGCCGGGTCTGCAGGGCTCTGGACACCCAGACAATGAAGTTTGTTCCCTTGGTTTCCTTAAAACTGGTTATTGCCAATACAAAATCAAACAGGAACAACGGCTGCTGGTGTGGCTGCGCATGCCAGACGTGGCTGCTGCGGGTTCTGTCCCAGCGCGGAGCGCCCCCCGAGCCCGGCCCAGCTCTTCCCACGGCACAGCCAGGGACTTGCCAGCGCAGAATGCGACAGGCTGGGCCGAGAGGAGCCCCAGCGCCTGCGGGACGGGGCACAGCCCGCTGGGGCGGCGGAGCAGCACCCTGGGGAGCTGCCGGGGCCAGGCGGGGCTCCTGCCCTTGGGCCAGTCCTGGCCAGATCCAAACTTTGGCCCTGGTCCTGCGGCTGAGACGCTTCACGTCCTCAGGAGAACTTGTCCCTCAATGGGGACCTGGGGACGATGTCCCTGCTGCAGTCAGGAGTGCACTTGGGAGAAAACACCCTGCAGGGCCACAGCATTGCCAGCACAGCTTTATTTAGTGCCCTGACCAGCTCTTGGGATCTGTGTCCCCAGCAGCACCACTGCGCACGGAGCTCCTGCGCAGGACTAGAGGGTGCTCGGGCGGTTTGCCGGGTGACGCTGCCACCGAGGGCCTGGGCGGCGGTGTGAGACGTGGGGTCCCCTGTCCCTGCCGGAGGTGTGGGGCTCTCGCCGGGGCTGGGCTGTGCTGCAGCCGGGCGGGAACGCGCCGGGAGCCCGCAGGGCTGGTCCCAGCCCTTGGCTGCCAGGACAGGCCGGGGCTCCCAGCGGCCGCCCCGGGCTGCGGGAGGCTCAGGCTCCCCCTGCGCCTGGAGGGGTCGGGCGCAGTCCCAGGTCCAGCTTCTCCTGCCACTTCCTGGCCACAAACGCCAGCTTGTTCTTCGCGAGCTCAGTGTCACGGGCCGAGACGTCGCGGTGCCACATGGCACGCACGGTGTGTGCGGACCAGGGGAACACCAGGACACTGACAGCCCGGCCGGTCTCAGCCACCTCCTCCTCGCTCACAGCCCGCAGGCGCTCGCAGAGCTCTGGGGGGGACAGCCAGCCCCCCCCGGTGTTCACCATCACGATGTTAGTCTCCACCGCCGCAAGGCTGACGGAGCAGAGGGGCGAGTTCAGCTCCAGGACGCCTGGGGGACGCAGGGGCGATCGGCTGCCAGTGCGGAGGAGGCTGCGGTGCTGCCCACACCCTGCCCCGCGTCCTGGCTGGGGGGAGCCCTTTGCCCTCCGCCTGTGCAGCACCAGGGGCACCGCAGGGACAGGCACAGCACCGTCATGGCACTCCAGTCAGACAGAGACCCCAGCAGCACCCCGGCCTGCTGCAGATCAGCACGGCTGCCGGAGAAGGCGCCCGCGCTGCTGTTCCCAGCAGAGCTGGCCGGTGCAGGGTGTGGGGGGATAAGGCCGGGCCCACCCCGAGCTGTGGCGCAGGATGGGACCCAGCCATGCAGCAGCATGTGGAAGCCACAGGGGTGGGCAGACAGCATCAGGCTGCGGGTGCCCGTACCTCCCGTACCCCCTGGTGTGCCAAGAGCCCCAAGTACCTTCAGCGAAGCGCCGGGCGTTGTCGTGGTCTCTGCGCAGCGTCTCCTCCGCTTGCTGCAGCCCGACGCGGGCAGCGGCTGCCAGCACGCCCGCCTGCCGCAGCCCCCCGCCCAGCAGCTTCCGCGCGCGCCAGGCCTCGGCGACGAACCCGCGGCATCCAGCCAGCACCGCGCCGGCCGGGGCGCCCAGGCCCTGCGCAGCCCCCCGAGTGGTGACCCCCGCTGCCCCCACCCCACCTGGGGACGTGCCCAGGGACGGCCCAGCCCGCAAGGTGGGCGCTCGGCCCGATGCCCCCGAGCAAGGGCAAGGCCCCAGCTTGTCTGGTCCCATCTGACCCTGGGGACCCCTCCCCATATGAGCTCACCTTGGAGAAGCACAGGGATACGGAGTCGCAGTACTGGGTGATCTGAGCCGGCTTCACACCCTGGGCCACCGCCGCGTTCATCAGCCGTGCCCCGTCCATGTGCACCCGCAGCCCGTAGCGGTCAGCGAGCCCGCGCACCTGGGGGAGGCAGAGCAGCAGCTGGGCTGGGAGGGACCCCCGGGGTGCCTGGTGCCAACGTGGGCTCCACTCCGAGCTCCTCGGCAAGGCCCCGGTGTCCCTGCGGGTCCTGCCAGCTGCTGGCTGCGGGTCCCGCCAGCTGCTGGCTGCGGGTCCCACCTGCTGCAGGTAGGGGAGCGGCAGCACCCGGCCCCCCGCCGTGCTGTGCGTGTTCTCCAGGCAGATGAGCTCGGGGCGCGGGTGGTACCGGCTGCCGTGCGCCTCGCGGATGAGCAGCTCCAGCTGCTCCAGGTCGAAGGTGCCATCTGGCAGGTCCGGCAGCACCTGGGAATGGACACCAGCGACCTGTGCGCAGGGCAGAGAGCTGGGCTGACGGGCACAGCGTGCGGGGGTCCCGGTGCCCTGCCCCTCCACCCCCTCCGGTGCGCCCGGCCGCCGCTCTGCCCCACGGCCGGGCCGCTGCGGGGGATGCGGCTGCAGCACGGCCGGCGCCCGCCGGGGGGCAGCACCGAGCCGCCGGGGGACAGCACCGAGCCGCTGGGGGGGGGCAGCACCGAGCCGCCGGGGGGGGGCAGCACCGAGCCGCCGGGGGGGGCAGCACCGAGCCGCCGGGGGGGGGCGGCAGCACCGAGCCGCTGGGAGGGCAGCACCCACCTGCGCGGCCCCGCCGTGCTCGTAGACGTGCAGGTGCGCGGCCTGGCCCAGGAGCAGCTGCCCCCCCCTGCGCTGGCAGTGGCACATCACTGGGAGGGAGAGGGGCCGTGAGGGGGGCACGGGCAGCGGGTGCTCTGCGGGGCTCCGGGGGTGCTGGGGCTGTGGGACGGGGGCCGCCTGCAGCGGCTGGAGCTGGGGGAGCGGCTGGGGGCACGGCCTCCCCTCCCTGGGGCACACGCATGGCCGGGCTGGAGCGAGTCCCCGCTTGCGCGAGGGCAGGAACGTGAAGCGGGTAAAGGTTAACGGAGCAGAGCGGGGGCGAGGGAGGCTGGGTCAGCTCCGGGGGCTGAGAGGCGGCGTGCTGCTCCAGATTGGAGCTGGAGGGGCCAAGGAGACGCACCAGTGTCAGGCTGGAGTGCTGCCCACAGCATCCCCGGCAGCTGCCGGGCAGCCTCCTGAGCGCAAGCGGGGTTCTCCTCCGGACAGTGCGGGGCAGCGGGGCTGGCCTCGCCCTCTGCACCCTCCGTGGCATGGGGACATAAAGCTGTCCCTCGGTTTGTGACCTGCCCCCCCGGGGTGCAGGAGGGTGGGCTGGGCACACCCCCGGCACTCACCGGCGATGAGGTTCGCCATCGTGGCCGTGGGCACAAAAAGAGCCTCCTCCATGCCCAGGATCCCTGCGGCCAGGCGCTGCAGCTCTGCAGGGGAAAAGCAGGGGGGTTAGGGGGTGTCTGTTGGCCCTGGGTGAGTGTGGGGGGACAGCCAGGAGACCCCAGGTCCGGGCTCTCACCCCCAGACCCTCGCAGCCCCCTAAGCCTCGCTCTGCGCTGGGGGGCTGCAGGCAGGGACCCCACCGGGGGCCTCGGTCCCTCATCTCTGCCGGGTCGGGGGAGCCCGTCCCCGCCGCCCACCATTGACCGTTGGGTCTTCCCCGTAGTCGTCGTCGCCCACGATGGCGCGGGCCATGGCGCGGCGCATCCCCGCGCAGGGCCGGGTCACCGTGTCGCTCCGCAGGTCCACGGTGCGCGGGGGGAACCGCGGCCGCCCCGGCCCGGCCCCCGCGGGCAGGCGGCGCCGCCGCACCGCGCCCCGCGCCGCCAGCATGGCCGCGACCGCCCCGCCGCAAGGGCTCCCGGGCGGGGGCGGGATCGCCGCCGCGGCGGGCGGGGCTGGGGCTGGGACCCGCGGCCGTGGGCTGCGCGACCGGCAGGAGCAGCGGGACACGGGGCCACGGCTGCTGCGTGGGCACCCAGGGCGCCTCGGGCTGCCCCGCAGCGCGGCCCCCGCGGCCCCTCCCCACCCTCCGTCCGTCACCGCTGCCCAGCCCCGCGCCCGCTCAGCCTCCGAGCCACGGTGCACGGACACGCGGAGCGGCACGGGGACACGAGTGGGTGCAGCCGCAGCCCCCCGGCTCTCCCGCAGCCCCTCGCTTTGCCGGGAGCGCCTGCCCCTGCTGTCCTGCTGGAGCAATCGCCATTCAGCACAAGCCCGCCCGCACCCCTCGGCCCTGGCGCCGTGACGATCCACGAGTCTTTCCACGGGCCCATGGCGTCCTGTGCTCAATGGCGATTGCTCCGGCTGCTGATGCGGATGGCGCAGGGTGACCTTGCTGCTGGGAACTGACTCCGGCTCCTGGCCGCGTCTGCCCTGGAAACAGCTGACGCGCCGCAGCGCAGGCACGTCCTGCAGCAGGGCCGGCGCTGGCCGCGGGCAGCCCCGCAGCTTTCTGCACGCTCCTCACCAGGGAGGGGGCTCGGTGGCGTCTGGCTCCTGGCAGAACCCCCCCGGGCCGCAGAGCAGGGGATGTGCCCAGCAGAGCAGCGAGACCCCCGCCTCCCCCCATCGGGCTGGTCCAGCCAGAGGCCACAGTGCTCTGCTAGGAGGGTCTGGGCTGTGCCCCCGGTGCCGAAGGTGGGGAGGGGACACAGCTCTGCAGCGCTCGGCACCTCTCCTGGCACTTGAAGGGGGAGCAGCAGGACAGGTGCCCCCTTCCCTTAGGCCACGTGCTGCCTGGCCCCTGCCCGCCTGCGAGTGTGCCACATCGCAGCCTCCTCGTGCACGCAGCCTCCACGTGCACGCAGCCTCCACGTGCACGCAGCCTCCTCATGCACGCTGCCTCCTCGTGCGCGCTGCCTCCTCGTGCGCGCGGCGTCCTCGTGCACGCAGCCTCCTCGTGCACGCAGCCTCCTCATGCACGCAGCCTCCTCGTGCACACTGCCTCCTCGTGCGTGCTGCCTCCTCGTGCGCGCTGCCTCCTCGTGCATGCTGCCTCCTCGTGCACGCTGCCTCCTCGACAGCCCCTGTCCAGCCACCTCCACCACAGCTGCCGCTATACTGCTGCCGTCCTCCTGCCACCACGTGCCACCATGCGTGCCCAGCCCCCCAGCCCTCCTGCCACCCGAGAGCTCCCGCGGCCGTCCCGCCTGGCTGCCCGCACGCCCGCTGTGCCGCCAGCAGCCCTGCACGGGGGACCCGCCGCCACCTCCCACCGCAGCCGCGCTGTCAGCCCCGCAGATGAGGGAGCCATAAACAGTTCTTCATGGAGACGTTTTTCACACGCAGGGCCACATGTTAACAGTTTTTCTTTATTTACTGCCTCCATTTCCTCTTTGTTCCAGGAACTTGTCCTCCAACTTCAAGCTGCTCATGATTAGGCAAAAAGGCCTCTAATCTCCCCGATCTGATTTACCGTCACTGAGAGCAGACGCTTCCCGTTACTGGCCCTGGACCTGGGAGCATGGACAGCCGAGCTGTGCGAGCCTCTCCTCCCCAAAGCTGCCCCGCTGCACGCGCTGCCTTCCCAGCAGCTTCCTCTTCCAGTAAGCGCTGGGCAGCGCGGCCGGCCACGCCGCAGGTGAAGGGCTGGGGGACGTGCAGCTGCAGGGCCCTCGCCCAGGGACCCCACCGTGCCGGGGCCGCTGCCCCGGGGCAGGGCAGGGTCTGGAGCCGCTTTCCCCGCTCCCTCGGGGAGGGCCGGTTGGCTGGAGCACCCTCAGCCACGGCCTCAGCACCCGCTCCCCCATCCAGTCCCGCTGCTCCTGGCTGCAGAGCTGCGCCCGGTGAGCGCAGGGCACGTGGCCCGGCCGTGCCCCTCACCTCAGCCCCTGCGAGCACTGGTCTCAGAGACCTGAGCGGTGGCTGGGGGCGCGGTGCTGCGCAGCCCCCCGCAGCCGGGGCAGGGCCGGGGCTGTGGCCGCGCAGGGTGCTCCTTTGCTGGGAGGCGGCCGCACGCCCTGCAGGACCTGGCAGCACGGCAGAGCCTGCTCTGCGGAGCCCCGCGTCCTGCAGTCCCGGGACCTGCCCCAGGGTCCCCCCAGCGAGCCCCCAGCTGCACGGGGCCCCCGGGGGCTGTGGTGGGGGCTTGGGGGCCAGCACCGGGGCCCATGGCTGGAGGCCACGTGCGGGGCTGGCCGAGCTGAGGCAGTGGGTGTGCGGGCAGCGGGTGGGCGGTGCTGGTGCCTGGCCAGCGGCTCGGCAGTGGGCTCAGCCAGCGGCTGGGGGGCTCACCCGGGGGTCACCTGGGGGCTGCATCACGGATCCCTCGGCTGCCAGCGGCCAGCGCTGGCCAGCAGCTCCCGGCCCCACCGAACGTGCAGCCGCGGTGAGCTGAGCTCATGCTCCAGCAGTGCCTCCCCAGGGCTAAAATTAGCAGCCTGGCCGGGGATCGGAGCCCAGGGCCCACCGCGGAAGATCGGGTTTCCCCCCACCCTCCCTGCCACAGGCCTGGCAGCTGCCGGGGCGATTCCCGGAGCCGGCCGGGCTCCCCCTGCCCTGGCCCCACAGGCAGCCCCGCGAGCGGCCGCTGCCAGGCCCTGCCCGCTCGCCTGGCTGCACATCCTGCCCCAACCCTGGGGCTGAGCCCCGACACACGTCCCCTCTGTGGTGCCTGCGGAGGGGCTGTGGGAGGCACGGTGATCCGTGCCGGTGTGGCTGTGCCTCCTCGGCCATCGCCGGGCAGAGGCCAAGCCATCGCCCCTGGCACTCGTGGCTTCCACGGGGACAGCGATGTGGGCTGCGGGCTGCAGGCACAGGAGCGCTGGCGGTGCAGGAGGTGCTCTGAGTGTCTTGTGCTGGGTGCCTGGGGCCGGCAGCCGCTCCAAGTGCTCGCTATGAGCTCGGGGGTGTTTTCCTCCTGGGCTGCCCTGGCCCTGCAGCTGCTCTGCCCGTGCTGCCCGTGCTGCGACCGCCACGGCTCGTCCTTGTGGGCTGGGGCCGGCTGAACTGGAGGGCCCCGCTTCCACCGGGCAGGGGGGACCCACCATCAATTATCCCTGGAGGGATAGGAGCCGCAGAGCCAAGTGATTTCCTACTGTCGGGAACCGTGGAGCAATGCCTGGAAGTGCTGGGACGTGCTGGGCTCCTGGCTCAGCCTGCCGGGGCACAGCCAGACCTCCAGTGTGCTGTGCCGTACTGTGCCATGCTGTGCCATGCCATGCCGTGCCATGGCCAGTGCCAGGTCGTGCTCTGCCAGCCCCAGCCCACCGCCATCCTGGTGTAACGGCACCGCTGACGCTGGGCCTGGGCTCCTTGGCGCGTGTGCCAGCAGCTGCTCACACACATGGTACCTAAATGAGCCGGAGCCCAGAACAAGCCATCGATGGCCCCGTTGTGGAGCAGCCGCGGGCAGCGCTGCCCCGAGCCGGTGTGGGGGCTCTGCCTGGAAGGGGCCGGCGGGGCAGCCAGCACGGCGCGAGGTTCGGCCGTGACTGCGGCTGTGCAGCGGGGCTGCGGCTCCCGTGGGGCGCCCGCGCGGGACACGCCGGGCTGAGCCCCTGGGCAGCGGCAGCTGCCGCCCCGGGTGCCCGCGCCCAGGTGGCGGGAGCCGGGGCTGCTCCGGGGTGCTGGAGCCGCCTCCGGCCGCCGTGCGCAGCGTCCGGGCCGTGCCGGCGGCCGAGCCGGAGCCGGAGCCGGAGCCGGAGCCGGCCCGGAGCCCGCTGGGTGCTGCTGGCCCCGGGGCCGCGGCCCGCGGGAGCGCGGCGCAGCTGCTGCGGGGCGGCCGGTCCCCCCCGGCCCCAACCTGCCGGGGCTGCTCGGGTGACCCCTCCCTCCGCCGGCAACAACTTTTCCAGTAAAACCACCGCAGAAATCCCGGCTTCCCGACAGGCCCGCCCCTCGGCCGCCGGGGGGGGCGCGGGCCGCCCTTAACCCTTCCCGGCCCGGCCCCGCGGCCGCCCGGGCCCCCCGCGCTGCCCAGCCCGGCGGCTCCGCGCCCGGCGCCCCGCGGAGCTGCGCAGGGGCTCTGCCCGCCGCCCCGGGCCGGGGCCGCCCCCGCTCCCCGCGGGTGCGGGATGGAGCCGCCGGACCTGCCGTGCGTGGGGCGCGCGTGGGAGAGAGCGACACGGACCCCGGGCCGGTGGCCTTTGCACCCGTGTCCTGCCCAGCGCGCTGGACCCCGAGCTCTCGGTGCCCGCAGCGCTGTGGGAAGGGATCCTGAGCTCTCGGTGCCCACAGTGCGGTGGGAAGGGATCCCGAGCTCTCGGTGCCCGCAGTGCGGTGGGAAGGGACCCCAAGCTCTCGGTGCCCGCAGTGCGGTGGGAAGGGACCCCAAGCTCTCGGTGCCCGCAGCGCTGTGGGAGGTGACCCCGAGCTCTCGGTGCCCGCAGTGCGGTGGGAAGGGACCCCAAGCTCTCGGTGCCCACAGTGCGGTGGGAGGGGACCCCGAGCTCTCGGTGCCCGCAGTGTGGTGGGAAGGGATCTCGAGCTCTCAGTGCCCGCAGTGCCGAGGGAGGGGACCCCGAGCTCTTGGTGCCCGCAGTGCGGTGGGAAGGGATCCTGAGCTCTCAGTGCCCGCAGCGCTGTGGGAGGGGACCCCGAGCTCTCGGTGCCCGCAGTGCGGTGGGAAGGGATCCTGAGCTCTCGGTGCCCACAGTGCGGTGGGAAGGCACCCCGAGCTCTCGGTGCCAGCGGGTACCGCGGGTTTCCCTTCTCAAGGCGCAGCTGACACGGAGGGAGCAGGGACTGATCAGCACCATGGGGCAGAAGGAGCATCCCAAGGGTCATGGAGCCGCAGAACCAGCTGGGAAGAAAGCTCCTCTCAAGGGCAGCCCCAGCACAGCCTGGGCTCTGGGGCCGCGGGGCAGAGGGGCAGCCGGGGGGGTGGGTCCTCAGGCTGGTCCTGCCGGGTGGGCAGAGCTGTGCCCGCTGTCCCGGCCGTGCCTGCCTGTCGCCAGCCCTGGGCCCGCGCTGGTGCTGCACTGGCCGAGCCAGGGCTGAGGTAAGTGCTGTAATTGTTTTCTCTGTGGCCCGAGATGAATAATTGAGAGGTCTTTGAGGAGAATTAATTAGCCCGTTTATTGGCAGTAAATGCTTTTCTCCAGATGATGAAATAGATCCCGAGCCACACGTGGGATGCAGGTTGCTGAGGCTGCCCCAGAGCTCAGCGGTGCCAGGTCCGCAGGCCATCCGTGCCGATGCCCTGTGCCCGCCGCGGGCAGCGTGCCGGCGCTGGCTGCCACGCCTCCCCTTGGCTGCCCGTGCCTGGAGCTCCCCGCACCCGTGGCCAGAGCTTTGTGTGGGGAGCCTGGCGTGCGTGGGACCAGGGACACCGCAGGTGGTCGGGATCCTGCCCCAGCCCCGCGCAGAAGCTCCTTCCAGGCTGTTCTGCACAGGGTGCACTGGTGAATCCCGCTGGGCCAGCCCCAGCCAGCGCTGGCAGAGCTCTGCCCCACGGTGTGTCGTGGCACAGCACAGGGGGCCGCTCGGTGGCCCCAGGCAGAGCCTGGCGCTGTCAGCTGAGCAGCGCTGCATCCTGAGCCAGCCCTCGGTCACTCACTGCTGGCACGCCAGTGTCCCCATGTTCCCGTCGGATCCTGGTGCTGCTGCGGTGGTGCAAGCAGGGCAGAGCTGGTGCTGCGGCACGGCACCTCTCTGTTCCCCACCGTGTCCCTGGGGGTTCCTGCTCCCTCCCGGCTCACAGCCCGTCCTTGGGGTCCCTCCTTGTGCAGACCCCACTGTGTCCCCTTGCATCTCCTAGGCTGCCAATGTGGTGCCAGCTTGGGGCTTGCGGCCTGCTCCACTTCCTCCTCCTTCACCTCCTCCTCCTCCTCCTTCTCCCCTGGGTGTGAGAGAAGGGCCCTGTATGGCCAGAAACGCTTAAACAAGGATTTCCTTGTTGCTGCGTGAGCTGAGCTGTTTGCCTTGCTCCCAGGCCAGCCGTTAATGATGTTTGGCGGGAGGCACCAGCAGCCCCAGCCATTGGATTTCTATAAATCAAGCTGGTGCTAATGCGTGGAGCTGGGGATGGAGCTGCTCAGCCTCCACGCACGGGCCCGCCGCCCCCGGGCTCGCCAGCGCCCTGCGCGGGGGCAACCGCAGCCGCCCCCGGGCTCGCCAGCGCCCTGTGCAGGGGCAACTGCAGCCGCTCCCGGGCTTGCCAGCGCCCTGTGTGGGGGCAACTGCAGCCGCCCACCAGGTTCGCCAACGCCCTGTGCGGGGGCAACCGCCGCGGCCCGCCAGCGGGGCCGGAGCTGCTCCGTGACCCTGCGGCATGAGCGTCTCTCCTGGTTTCGGGGCGGTTGGATGAGCTGCTCCTGGATTCAGGGCCAGGCAAGTGTGGGGCCGTGGGGCCCCGTGGGCGAGGAGCGACCCGCAGGGCGGGGGGGCGAGCTGCTTCCCAGCAGGCAGGTCCGAGCGGCCCCTCCAGCTGTTCATTTCCAGGAATGGCACAAAGAGTAAAGCAAAATAAAGCAGCTTCCCACAGCCGAGGTCCTGCCGCGTCCTGCTCAGTCTGCACGTCCCCTGGACCCGGAGAGGCCACTGGGTGCTCCATGTGCTGAGGCGGCTTTGCCCCCTGCCTGCCCTGCGCTGGCATGGGGCCCCCAGCTGTGCCCCCCGCAGCAGGCTCTCCGTGCACCCTGCGTGCACTGCCCTGGGTGCCTCCGGCATGCAAAGCACAACAGGCAAATCACCCAGTGCTCCAGGAAGCATCGCTGCAGCTGTGGCTGGTGGCTACCGCAGGGCGGCTGGTGGCTACCACAGGGCGGCTGGCCCCTGCCGGGAAGCAGCGACGCGGCGGGGCCTGCACGTGGACCCAGCGCACCAGCACTGCCTGCAGCAGATGCGCGCGGCTGCCGCTGGCACAGGGCTGCCCGCTGGGCTTGTTTGAGCTCACTCATCTCTCCTGCACGCCGGCCACCGAGCGCCCCCGCTCTCTGTCCGTGGTCACACACCCCTGTCAGTGGTTACACACCTCTGTCAGTGGTCGCACACCCCTGTCCGTGGTCACACACCCCTGTCCATGGTCACACACCCCTGTCAGTGGTCACACACCTCTGTCCGTGGTCACACACCCCTGTCCGTGGTCACACACCCCTGTCCGTGGTCACACACCTCTGTCAGTGGTCGCACACCTCTGTCAGTGGTCACACACCCCTGTCCGTGGTCACACACCCCTGTCCATGGTCACACACCTCTGTCAGTGGTCGCACACCTCTGTCAGTGGTCACACACCCCTGTCCGTGGTCACACACCCCTGTCCGTGGTCACACACCCCTGTCCGTGGTCACACACCTCTGTCAGTGGTCACACACCCCTGTCCGTGGTCACACACCTCTGTCTGTGGTCACACACCTCTGTCAGTGGTCGCACACCCCTGTCCGTGGTCACACACCCCTGTCCGTGGTCACACACCCCTGTCCGTGGTCACACACCCCTGTCTGTGGTCGCACACCCCTGTCCGTGGTCACACACCCCTGTCCGTGGTCACACACCCCTGTCTGTGGTCACACACCCCTGTCCGTGGTCACACACCCCTGTCCGTGGTCACACACCTCTGTCAGTGGTCACACGCCCCTGTCAGTGGTCGCACACCTCTGTCTGTGGTCACACGCCCCTGTCAGTGGTCGCACACCCCTTCCTGGCTGGTGTCCCCGCTCGGTCTGTGAGTCACCAGCACTGATGGGCGCGATGTGCCCGGTCGGGCAGAGGGAAGGTGCTGCCGCTGTGACTGCAGCGCTGTGGCCGGGACCCGCCACGTCCCTCTGCCAGCACCTGCTTGTGGGTGCGAGCGCAGCTGGGGCTCCAGACCGCAGCGACGGCCATGCTGACAGCCTCCGGCTGCCACGGTGCTGAGCACAGAGCACAGGCGGCCCCGGCGAGCCCACGGCCTCACGGGGCCCTGCTCACGGCTGGGCAGCTGTGCGGGGCACCGGGGTGTGCAGGTCTGCGGGTGGGGGCACCCTGGGAGCGCGGGCTCCTGCGGGCCCTACCTGGCTGTGCGGCTGCTCGCTCCGCAGCGCGGGCAGGGACCGTCCTGCCCGGTGTCTGCCCGCACCCCGGCAGCTGCTGCGCTGGGAGGAACGGGAACCCCGGGGGGAGTTGTGCAAGGAGGAGAGACCCGCATGGCCAGGAGGGCACGGGGCCTCTGCGTGTCGAAATCCCATGCTCCTACAGAAAAGCCCCTGGGCAGAATTCCTGACAGGGGTGATTCATCCCCGCTGGAAGCGATGACTTTGCTCCTCCAGTAAACCCTCTTGAGCCCAGCAAGTGCCACTGCGCCCTCAGCAGCGCCAGCACCCGCTGCAGCAGCGCCGGGGGTGCCGGGGAGCCGAGGGGGCTGGGGTCGGCGGGGGCCAGGAGCGGCTGGGCAGCGGAGCCGCAGGTGCCAGGAGCAGAACTGACGCCCCGGGGCCTCCGCGGCCCCGGCTGCCGCCCGGTCCCGGCGCGGGCCAGCACCTGCTCCAGGTGCCTTGGGGGGCTGTCCCCCAGGCGGGGGCACGCGGGGCGGTCCTTTCCAGGAAGCGAGTGCGAGGGCAGCCAGGCTGCGGCGTTCCCGACAGCAGCTTTGGTTTTAATAGCAGCAAATCAATGGATGCCCGATTCCGGCCAGAGCAAACTCCTGCGCTTCCTTCCCCGGCCTCCCCGGCCATGGCTGCCCTGCCTGGCACAAGCCACCAGGATGGGAGCCCTGGCCCTGTTGACTGCTCATGTGCCCTGCCTGCTGCACCCCACGCTGGTGCTGCCAGCACCATGCGAGCAGAGGACGGGGGAGCGCGGCGGTCCCCGCAGCCCCTGCCCAGCCCCGGCCGTGCCATCCATCCCGCAGCCGGCGCAGGTGCTGCTGGTTGGGCTGCCCTGGCCGGGCATTCCCAGCTGCCTCCGGCTGCGCCTTCCCCGGCCCCGCGCTGTGATTCAGCCCCCCTTCCCTTCCCTTCCCTTCTCTTCCCCGCGGGGTTTGCACAAACCTCCCTGCTCTCTTTGTGCTTGTTTTGAGAACAGATTAGTCATGGGTCTTTGCTGGCTTCCAGCAAACTGCACAACAGCACCATGGAAAAACGAGAACAGCAAAGTGATGACTCAGCAGGGCTCACGCTCCCATCCCGGGGGTGCCAACTGTCCCCTGCTCCAGCACGGCCCGGGCACCGGCGGGGACCACCACTGCACGTGCAGCAGGCGGGGTGGGCGGCGGGGGACGGGGAGCGTGGGGCAGCGCCCGCGGAAGCGGCGAGGGGCGAGCAGGGGCTGCGGGGCTGCCGGGCGGGACAGGGCGTCCCCGGGGTGCCGGGGGTGTCGGCCCTCGAGCGCAGACCCTGTCCCCAGCCCCATCCTGTGCCCGAGCGGGGGCTTCCCCCCGCCCTGCCAGCACCGCGCTGCCCGAGCCCTCCCTGCCACTTGCTGGCTGCAGCATCCTGCTGCCGGCAGCGCCAGCTCAGCGCCCGGCGGTGATGCGTGGCTGCAGGGGCTGCCGCGGCACAGAGAGGCTGCCGGGCCCCACTGGAGCTGCAGGGCCAGGGTCCTCAGTCCCTCCAGGCTTGTCCCACTCTCCTGGACACCAGGATCCTCCTGGCCAGCACCTGTGCACCGGGGCTGTGCCGGTGCCAGGAACTCCTGGGCGGGCCCTTACCGTAGGTCGCACCTCGCTCTGCAGCCCTCTGTTGCCCTGCCCTGGCTGGCTGCCCAGCGGCACGGCACGCTGCCAAGTCTCCGTGCCAGGTGGCTTATCATGATCCCATGGCGCTGGACACCAACTGATGTTGGCTGCCAAGGATGAACAATGTAATTGCTGGAATTACAGTAAAGTGCTCCCATTCCCACTCGTTAAATGCTGAGACGGGGCCCTTGGGTCCTTCTAGGGAACATCTGCTGCAGCTGTGCCCTCTGCCAGCCGCACGTCCCGTCCTCACCCAAAGCGACGCCGCCTCCGCCCATCGCCCCCCGCCCGGCTCTGCCGACAGTCCTCGGGAGCTGCGGGACAGGCACAGCGTGCCGGGCCCGGGGGGACGTTTGAGCCGCCCAGCATTGTGTCCTGGTGGGGAGGGGGCAGGTAGGAGCGGCAGCGTCGGCCCCACGGATGCAGGTCCAGTGTCCAGGAGCTCCGTCCCCAGCCGCGTGTGTGGCGTTGCCGCTGCCTATTCCTGCGCCGGGGCCGCGGCCAGGGCTGACGCGAGGCCAAGGGATGCTCCAGGGCTGGGGTTTGGCACCTGCCCACGCTGCTCTGCCAGGTCATCCGAGGACTCTGCACTGTGCTGGGCAAACACACCCGAGGCAGCTGGCAGCCTGCTGCCCCGCACACCCACGGGGACCTCCCGTGCCGTGCCATCGGCGTGCCCGGCACAGCCTGCAGGAGCAGCAGGCGCCTCGCTGCTCCCGCGCGTGCAGGTGCAAGAGCAGCATGGGCCTGGGCTGGGGCCGCTGGAGCGGAGCAGGAGAGGGCTGAGCATGGGGAGAGCGCCAAACGGGGTCTGTCCTTGTGCTGGCGCCCACTGCTCACCCTGGGGATGGCGCAGACGGCACTTGGCAGTGGGAGCCACTGGTCCCAGCGCGGGGCAAGGCGGTGGCTGCGGGACACGGCCCCCGGCACCGCCAGCACTGGGCTGCTGCTCCCCCGGCTTGGCCGTGTCCCCAGCCAAGGGACGGGACGGGTGGGGGGGCCTGCGGCTGCCATTGCCACAGCAACGCGGCTTTGTTTGAAACCTTCCTCTCAAATGTCAGGAGTTGCTTCGGGTTCCATCTGCTGCTGCCGGGATGAAAACTTCCTCCCGGGCTGTGGAAATGCAGCGGGGCGGTTTCCACGGAATGTCCCCCACGTGTGGGCAGTGAGAGCTCAGCCCCGCAGCGCAGCGGCTGCTCGTGGGTGCAGGACCGAGCCCCGTCAGGCGCTGCAGTGGGCAGGGCCGGGGAGGCAGGCAGGGGTCAGGTGGGGTCCCCAGGACCCCCAGCCTGGCCAGCAGGCGAGGGGCACTGCGAGCTGGCGGCTGTGGCTCCTGGGTGGGGGGGCCAGGGCAGCCCCGCGGAGCTGCTGATGGAAGGAGTGAGGAATCCGCAGCTGCCGGCTCCCTCCGTGCTGGCTGCCGGCTCTGGCTGCAGGAGCAACAACAGAGAGGGGTTTCCATGGGGACGTACACAGCCCTTGGGCTCCTCTGTAGCCCGAAATACCCTCTGGCCTGGGCATGGGGGTTCTGCTGCTGCCCGCACTGCCCATCTGCTCACAGCCCTGCCCAGGCTGGGGACAGCCAGGGACCACACCAGGGACATGGTGAAGGGGCTCGGTCAGTCCCTGCGGCTCCCCCGGCCGCCGAGGCTCTGCCTCCTCTGTGCCAGCAATGGGATGTGTCACCGTTACCGCCGGCCGAGCCCCTGCCGGGGCCAGGGATCTCATGCAGCACCACAGGGCCAAGCCACACACGCTTGCTTGGGGCAGACAGCGGAGCTGTGGGGATGCCACAGGACCAGGGGACTCCTGCGCGCCCCGGGAACGTGGAGCTGCAGGGCTGTGCAGCCCCACTGCCCCCACAGCGCAGGGACCCCTGCCCACCCCGCGCCAGCCAGGCCGCCGGCGCCAGCCCTGGGGCTGCGCGGCAGAGCCCCAGCTCGTGCTTCCCGACAGCACGCTGGGGAGCAGGTGTCGCGGTCCCTGTCCCCAGCGGCCCCACGGCCCTGGCCCGCAGAGCAATTGCTGTGTGAGGAGCAGGTGGTGCCATTTACAGTAAGTCCCCAGCTGCTGCTCGGCCCTTTCCTGCATCTGACTGGGAAGCGCGGCGGCGATGTGGGAATGTCCTGGCGCTGGGGGCCGGCGGGAGGAAGCGCGTGAAGGGCGTGCCGCAAGGTCGGGGTGTTCACGGCGAGCTCCCTGCCTGGCTCTGCCGCCCCGCTGGCTGCTGGGGCTGCCGCCCACCGCTGCCTTCCTTGGGTGACGCCTGAGTCCCGCGTCCAAGGGCAGGAGAGGCCAGAGGGTGACCAGCCCACCCATGGGGACGCCCCCAGGGTGCCCCATGTGGTGCCACCTCCCTCCCGCCCTGGGCTGTGGCCACACCATGTTTGGGTCACTCGGGCTCAGAGCAGAACCGTGGAGCTGCTGGCTGACCCATCCTGTCGCGCTGGTGCTGGCTCAGCCCCAGCACAAGGCAAAGCCCACGGGCAGCTCCGGCCCCCAGCCACGTGCGGCCCGTGCAGTGTGGGGAGGACGGAGCCGGGGCCGCGGCAGGGCAGGGTGCCGTGCCTGTGCCAGTGCCTGTGCCGGTGCCTGTGCCGGTGCCTGGTCCATCTCAGTGCTGGTGCAGCGCGAGGAGCCCGGGTGCCCTGCTCAGCTGCCAGGGCTGGGCTCCCCGCGGCCACCTCTGCGTGGCGCTGGCCGGTCCCTGTGCCCTGAGCCCCCTCCAGGAGTGCTGGCTGTGCCTGCCCGGTGCCGGCCCTGGGGACGTGGGATCCGGGACCTGCAGGACCGTGGTGTCCCAGCCACGTTCCCAGCCCCCTGTGCTCGTGCCCCGTTTCCCGTCTGGCTCCACGGCGCAGTGACAGGGTCTCATCACCATGAGAACGCCGTCCCCATCCAGGAAGCCGCTGCGGGGGCGAGCTCAGCCGGCCCCGGCCCCGGCCATGGGCTGAGGAGAACTGGCTGCCTGTGACACACTCGACAAGCCGCTTACGAAACACGGGGCCAAGTCCGCCTGGCTTTTCTGGAGAAGGCAGGAGGTTTGTGAAACCTTCGGCAGGGATTTGCCCGCCAGCCGCTGCGTCACCGCTGCCGTGAGCTTGGGTTGATTCCAAGAAACCCGTGGGGCTGGCGGAGCTTCCCGGACTCCGGCTCACTGCGGCCACGGCACCGCGGGGGGAAGAGGCCCCTGGGCCGCGGCGCGGGCGCCCGGACCCTCTGGGCAGCGGTGATGGAGCAGGGCTGCCGCAGGCAGCCCCACAGCAGCGCAGCGAACCCCTCGCTCTGTGGGGGCTGGGGCGCTCAGCCCACGGAACCCGGATTCCCCAGCCGTGCTGCGCCCCGTCCTGCCCGAGGGCTGCGGTGCTGCGGGTCCCTCCGCAGGCTCTGTCACAGGGGTGATGCTCAGCCCCAGGGGCTGCTCTGCCCTCGGAGCCGCTCCCTCCCTGTTCCCTGGCACCGGGCCGGCAGCCGCCGGTGCTGCTGGCAGCCCTGGCTGTGGGGATGTGCCTCGGCAGGGCCTGGCGGGCGGCCACCCGCGCGTGGACATTCCTCGCATAGCTCCGGCGGGTGCCCGGGCAGGCCGCGCCACGCTTCCTGGCAGCCCTGAGCGCGTCCCGGAGAGCAGCACCAAAATAGTCACGGGGACCGCGCTGCGCCTGCGGCCCGAGCCAGGCGCATCCGCCGCCCGTCCGTGCTGGCCTGGCTCCCGAGGGACGCCGGTTCCCGGTGCCGGGCTTCCCCAGGCCCAGCACACAGCGCCAGGCACGATGCCCGCGGTGCGGGGCTGGGGCACCGCGGGGCCGGGGGCACTGGCAGGGCCGTGCGGCACAGGGGCCGCGGGGGCGTCCCGCAGACACAGCTCCGCAGCTCAGCATCGCCCGCCCCTCTGCCCGCCGCAGCTCCCAGGTTATTCCCACGCCTGGCGCACGCCCCGCGGCCGGGGCCTCTGGGGTCCAGGGACCGGCTGCGGCTGCACCGCGCGCCTGGAGCCGCCGCTGTCCCCACGCGGCTCAACCGGCAGAGCGACTTGGCGGGGCTCAGACATACCTGAGTGCCGGGGCAGCGCTTACGCACGCCGGGCTGTGAGTCACCGCGGCGGGATCACCCGGCACCCGGAGCGGCTCCAGGAAGCCGGCGCTTACACGGTGTAAACACCGTCCCGGCGGCGCGGCCAGCGCAGCGGCAGGGGGACCGTGCGTCATGTCGGGGGCCTGAGCGGACCTGACGGTGCGGGGGAGGAAATAAAACAGATCTCAGGGTTTTCATTAAAAAATAGTGCTCTTTATTATAAATTACGGAAACATTTCCTTTCTGAATATAAATATAAATATGTGCAAAGTTTCATCTGAGTTTTGTTTTGGTTGAATTTTCAAGCATGGTTTTGCTCAGCCCTCGAGGCTGGAGGTGACGATGGAATCTTTATAAAAGACAGTGATTCACGTTGGCCTGTAAACATCTCTTTGGTTAAAAAAGAAAATAGGATTTAAAAAAGCCAGGAAAGCCCAAGCGCTTCTCCAGGCGGGCGCAGAAATCACTCGTGAGATGATGCGCTCCGGGTCCTCCTGCCCACGCAGCCGCGCTCCGGGGCCTGCGGAGCAGCCGGCAGGTCCAGCGGCAGCACCGGCGCCCGGGGGGCTCCTTGCAGACGTGGTCACTCGGGACTCTCAGCAGCATCAGGACACGCTGTTTCCCCTCTGGCTCTGCAGCACCAGGACCGTTATCGCGCAGTGTCACCAAATGATGAACAGTAACCCAGACCATGGGGCAGGGAGAGTATTAAGGCTTAGTCCCCCGGAAAATGGCAACGAGGGGAAAAAGGCAGTGACCTCCAAGTCTGAGGCCCGGTGTGAAAGGAGCTTCCACCCACAAGGAGGCAGCAAGAGGTAAAGTACGGTATGGGCAAAAAACACTTTCCCCTTAAAACGGAGGAAAAGCGACCAGGCGTGAGCTGGACTCCAGTGCTTTCTTTCCGTTCTCTGGTGGCAGAGGGGCTGTCGCCAGGACACCCCGGGCGTGGTCCCACAGTGGGGACACGGCTGACGGGGCACGCGTCCTCCCGTGCTGCGGGTGCCATCCCGGCTGCCCAACCTGCGGGGCCTTTGCCCACGGGCTCTCCCGGCTGTGACGGGGAGGCCTCCACACTGTAACATCCACAGTCCGACCAGAGTAGTCTCCTCCCTGCGGAGAGGGGGTGTCGCACCTCCTCGGGGGTCCCCCAGCACCAAGGCTTGCCCCAGTCCCCCCCACTCCTTCCCAGAGGGAGAGGCTCGGTGTGCCCTGCAAGTCCCCGTGCTGGCGGGAGGTTGTGCCTGTCCCCGGCTCTTGTGCTTGTAGCATGTAACCTCGCTCCACCAGCCCCTTAGAGGGGGGCGTCGTACTGGTCCAGGAACTCCTTGATGGGAGCTGGCAGCTGAGTCATCTTCTCGTAGGAGTCCAGGTGCCCGTTGACGGTCTTGCGGCAGAGGTGCTGCAGGGTGGAGACGCTGGAGGACAGTGGGCGGCTCAGGACCAGGGGGATCTTCTCACCTCCCGAGTAGATGTAGTAGGTGCGTTTGGGGTGCAGGTCGCCCCCCGGCTGCTCGGGGACAGTACACGGCGCAGGAGGCATGTAGTGATGTACCAGCTTGAGCACGCAGTCGAAGCGGGGCATGGGCTGGCTGCTGCGAGGGTCGCTCTGCAGGGAGAAGCTGCCGCCCTCGCACTGGATGCGCAGGTTCTTGGTGCCCGACTCCGTCTTGACGCTGAGGGTGAAGAAGTGCCGCTGGTCCGAGCTGTCCCTGATGAGGAAGGTGCCGGCCGGCTCTGTGCTCAGCAGCAGGTTGGCCTCGCCGCCCGTCACCGTGCTCCAGTAGAAGCCGCTCTCCTGCAGCTTGCGCACCGTGTTCACCACCAGCTGGTACTCGCTCTTGGAGCTGAACGTCTTGAGGCGCAGGCTGGTGTCGAGGGGGTGGCTCATCCCGGTGGCGGGGAACTTGCTGTGGGTGACCATGGCGCAGGGAGCCAGCTTTGCGCGCTCGGGGTGCTGCTGCCGGGAGCAGCGGCTGCTACACCATCACCTGCGGCAGAGACGGCAGTGAGCACCGGCACCCGGCCCCGGCTCTCCCTCCCCGGGAGCACCGGCACCCGCGACCCTCGGCTATTGCCCTCCTGGGGGCTCCCGCGCCATCAGCCCCCGGCCCCGGCTGTGCCCTTGCCAGGGCGCACCGGCTCCACCGCTCCTGGCGACCTCACTGCCCGGGCGGCACCGGCATTCCTGGCCCGCGGCTATCGCCCTCCCGAGGCACCGGCATCCCGGCTACCGCCGGCCCCGGGGGCACCGGCATCCCCGCTACCCGCCCGTTCCTCCCCGCGGGCGCCCTGGTCCCCGTCCCTCCCCGCCCCGGGGCCCCGTCCCGTCCCGCCGCGGGCCGCTCGGTACCTGGGCGCGGGTGCCGGTCTCGGCGGCGGCGGGGCCGGCGTGCGGCGGCGGGCGGCGGCGGAGCTGCCGGGGCCGCCCGGGGAGGCCTCTTATAGCGGGCGCAGAGCCCGCCCTCGGTTTCCTGGAACTGCGCGGCTTCTTGTAACGCTCCCGGCGCCCTCCCGCCGCCCCGCCCGGCCCGGCCCGCCTCGGCGCGCCGCCAGCCACCGCCGGCCCATTCCGGGCAGCGCGGCCGCCCCCTCCCGCTCCCCTGCGCGCTCTTTCCTTCTAAGAAGAGGAGAGGCTCGGCCGCCCCCCCGCGCTCCCCTCCCCGCCGGGCAAGCCGGGGCCGGCCGGGCCGGGCTGCCCCGACCCGGGGCGTGGGGGCGAGGGCACCCCCGGGCCCGCCGGGAGCCCCCCGCGCCGCCCTCTCCGGGGTGGGAGTCCTGCCCGAGGGTGGCCCGCAGGGGGTGGCCGCTGGCGCCGGGGATACCGGTGGCCCGGGAGCGCACTGCGGGCCCCGTCTGCTGCGGGGTGCGGTGCAGGCGCGGGGTCCCCCTGCCCGGGCGGGCCGGGCCCGGCTGCCCCGAGTGGGGCGGCGGATCCGCGTCCCCACATCGCCGCGGCCGTTGTGTCCAGCACAGCGCGCCAGGCTGCCGCCAGCCCGGCCGCTGCTCCCGGGACACCCGTGGGGTACAAACCCCCTCGATCTACATACACGTCTGGGGACAACAAGGGGCAAATTCCCCCCAGGCCGTGCCCGGGGGCTCCCAGGGGCCGGACAGGCCACAGCGGCACAGCCGCCCCGCTCCCCGCCGTCCCCGTGCCGGGGGGGCCGGTGCCGGCCGCGGCTCCCACGGTGCCTGCGGGCGGCGGCTGCGGCCAGCGCCGGCTCCGGGAGCCCCGCGGCGGTCCGAGGCGTTGGCCCCCGGTGTGGCGGGGGCGGGGGCAGGGGCCGAGCCGCCATGGCGGGCCGCGGGAGCCTCCGGGGCGCTCCTGGCCCGGCGGGCGCCCCGCGGCGCACGGGCCCGGTGCCGGCGGGGATTCCTCATCGCTCCGCCCGGGCTCGGTCCGGTGGATCGGACCGGGAGAGCAGGCGGCGAGCGGGACCGAGCGGGGACCGGGACCCCCTGCCCCACCTGGTTTCTCTGCCTTTCGTTTGGCAATTGTCAGTTTCGGCCTCGAAAACAAACCAGACTCTGTCAGTGGATTTTATTTTAAAGAGTTTAATCTGCCCTGGAGGAGCCGCCGCTGCCAGTCAGGAATAAACAGCGCAGTTCTGGGAAGTGAGGCTGCGGTGAACCAGCTGCTCTGAAATGCAAACGAGCTCTGGAGCGCTGCCTGGGGCGGGAGCGCCGCAACACGGGGCAGGGCCGGGCCGCGCGGGGGCTCCGACCGGGGCCGGGGCCGGGACCGGGACCGGGCGGCGCCTCCGCCTCCTCCCGCAGCCAACGGGCTTCCCGGGGCTGGGCGGCGAGACCCGCGGCCCCGCGCGGTGCGGGGAGCCCCGGGGACACTGCGGCGGGGACACTGCGGCGGGGCCGTGCGCTCCCCGCCGGGGCCGCAGCCCGAGCGCGTCCCGTCCCCGGAGCTCCCGCGCGGGGGGCGGCGAGCGCCGGTTCCGCCGCGGAAGGAGCCGGGGCCTTCCCGAACGAGCCGCTGTCCCGGGCCGGGCTCGCCAGAAGGGAGGGGGAAGGCGGAGGGATCGGGGGCTGGAGCTGCCGGGACGGCGGTGGAGCTCCCGGGGCTCGGGCTGCGGCCCCCGGCCCGGCGCCGGCAGCGAGTCCCGCCCGAGCCCCTTCCCAGCCAACCCGGCAGCGGCGCGGGCGCTCGGAGCGGCCGCTCCACGGGGCCTGGCAGCGCGGGCCGGGCCGGGGGAAGCGCCGCGGACACCGAACCGAACTGAACCGGGCCGGGCCGCGGGAAGCGCCGCGGACACCGAACCGAACTGAACCGGGCCGGGCCGCGGGAAGCGCCGCGCACACCGAACCGAACCGAGCCGGGCCGGGCCGCGGGAAGCGCCGCGCACACCGAACCGAACTGAATCGGGCGGGGCCGCGAGAAGCGCCGCGCACACCGAACCGAACCGAACTGAACCGGGCGGGGCCGCGGGAAGCGCCGCGCACACCGAACCGAACCGAGCCGGGCCGCGGGAAGCGCCGCGCACACCGAACCGGACCGGGCCGGGCCGGGCCGGGCCGCGGGAAGCGCCGCGGACACCGAACCGAACCGAACCGGGCCGGGCCGGGCCGCGGGAAGCGCCGCGGGCGCCACCGGTTCGGGGGCACGGAGCCAGGGAGCGACACGCGCGGCCCGGGCCGGCCCGGAACCGGAAGTGCGGCGCGGGCGCGTCGCCATGGCAGCGGGCGGAAGCGGAAGGCGCGGCGCTGATGGCGGCGGGGGGCGCGGCGCTGTGGCGGCGGCTGTCGGCCTGGCTGCCGCGGGGCCGCCTGGGCCTGGCCGCGCTGCTCGGCCGCCTCTCCGACCGCCTGGCCCGCGGCCGCGACCGCCGCGCCCGCAGGTAAGGAGCCGCGCCGAGCCCGGCCGGGCCTCCTGCGCCGCGGGCTCTGGTCCCGCTCCGGTTGCCGGTGCCGGGCCGCCTGCGGTGTCGGTCTCGCGTTGTCCGGGAGGGCCGGGGACAGCTGTCCGGCTCGGCTCTCGCCAGAGCTGCTCGGCCTTCGGAGCGGCCCCGGCCGGGTTTGGGTGTTCGGCACGGCCCGCCGGGCTGGGTGTCCCCGGCGGCGGAGGGCCCCGGCCGCCCTCAGAGAAGGGGCGGCAGCCGGTGCCGGTGCTGCCCGCGCCGGGGGGCGGGAGCGCTGCTCCGGCCCGGCCGGGGCTCCGTGGCGCCGCTCCTTGGCGGGGCTGTGCGGCCAGCGGTACCGCCCCTGCCAGTCCCGAACCGCTGATAACCAGGGATGGTTCTCTTTCTCTGGAACCAGCTCCTGCTCAGAACGGATCGAACTAAATGCTTCGAAGGAGTTTTAAGAAAGGTCTCTAGGCATCGCTTTGCACGGTGCTGGGGCAGAGGCCGCGGAACGGTCGTGTGTGTGTGTTCGTTTGCACGGTGCCTGGCACCTTCTGCACGGGCTCGGCTGGTGTGTGCGGGGGCGGCACCTCGTGTCGCTGCGCAGTGTCCCCCGGCCCCCCGGCCCCGGCCAGCGGAGGCGCTGCTGCCCGCGGGCCCTGCGCGCCCTGCTCTGCTGCCCGCGGGCCCTGCGCGCCCTGCTCTGCTGCCCGCGGGCCCTGCGCGCCCTGCTCTGCTGCCCGCGGGCCCTGCGCGCCCTGCTCTGCTGCCCGCGGGCCCTGCGCACCCTGCTCTGCCGCCCCTGCCTGCTTGTGCCGGGGAAGCTATTTTCAAACTTCTCTTGTGGTTTCGTCAGTGTTTTCAGTGTAGATAAATCACTAGACTGAGCCCTGGAAAGAGAGAACTGAACTCAAACCGAGGAGCGCGTAGATCCCCGCGCGGTGACGTCTGCGTGGGTGCAAGGACGGCACTGACTGCTGCAGTTTCACTTCAGCCCTGGTTCTGCAGATGAGGTTTTGCAGTGAATAGGAGTGTTTCGGCTCCATCATGAGTTCGTGTACCAAGACCACGGTTTTTAAAAATAAATCACACACAAAAAATCCCTCGTTTCTATTTAGGGGCAACTTTTTATGCCGAAAAGACTTGAGGTGGTTCCTTTTAGTTCTGTTTTCTCTTTCCGGTGAACCGGGCGATGTGCCGTACATGGGAAGGGCTCCCCCGCCCCAGTGTCTGTTTCTCTGAAAGCTGCTTTGTCGAAGGGTGGAATTTTGATGATTTCTTCATAACGTTACGTGGTTTCTGAGTGTCGTGTGCAGGCAGTTGAAGGGATCGCCTTGGACTTGGGTGGTTGCTTGAACTATTTTCAGTCTCGGGTGGGTAGAAGCTGCCGGTTCAGTAGCCGGTGCTGTGCCATTGTTACTGTTGGCCGGAGCAAAATACTGATTGGTTGGATAATTATAAAAGCCTGAGGCTCTCAACACTATATAAGTTCTAAAATGTCAGTATTGGATTAAACAAGTCAACCAGTGCAGGTGTACGCTAAGTCGCATAGGCAGTGAAAAATCCAGAGTATAGAATCAGCGGATATCGATACAAGCATAGGATTGATCTGCAGGCTCCGAGCCGATGGCGCTGGTGCCACAGACAGATCTGCTGCGGCCGCGCCGGGAACAGCGGCCCGGGAGCCCCCGCGGCCCGCCCGGGAGCCCCTGCGGCCCGCCCGGGAGCCCCTGCGACCCGCCCGGGAGCCTCCACAGCCCCCCACGTGGCTTTTGTGCCCCGTGCTAGAAAACGGCCTCTTGGCATGGCGTGTCTGGAGAGGGGCTTCCCGGCTGCTGTTGTGGCTTCTGGCAGGATAGGTGGCCGGGGCTGATGGGTGGAATGATAAGGAAAATCTTTCTGTCCCCTTGATGATGAATTGCTGTTGTCAAACTTGCCGCTGTTAGCTCAGTGGGAAGGATTCCCGAGAATTTTTGGTTTTTTCTCGTTTAACATCTATGGACTGTTTCTGTGGTTTTGAACCACGCTGGTGATCTGTCCAGCGTCTGGGTGTGGAGTGTGAGCCTGGGCCCCAGAATCTGCTGAAAACCACCATCCAGGGATTCCTGCGCAGATTGACTCATGTTTCTGCTGCGATGAATAGTCAGTGACAAACTGGTGGATTTTCCAGGAAGCGCAACTGCAAACTGGCTTCTGTGTAAGGGCGCTCGGAAAGCTCGTGGAGATCCAGCGTTTTATCGTGAAGCAAGCGAATGAAATCATCTTCCTGGAATCTCTGGTCATTTGGGCTTTGGATTGTGGTAAAACCTAAGAGTTGCTCGTAACAAATTCTGGTAAAGTGCACGGTGGCCTGTGGTGGGGCAGAGCCCTCAGGACGAGGCCAGGCGGCGGCCGAGGGACCCGCGTTCCTGCGGGACCGGTGTTGGCTCCTGCGGGACCCGTGTTCCTGTGGGACCGGTGTTTGTTCCTGCAGGACCAGCATTCCTGTGGGACCGGCTGAGGGACCCGCGTTCCTGAGAGACTGGTGTTCCCGCGGGACCCGCGCTCCTGTGGGGCCGGTTTTCCTGCGGTTGGGCCGCGCTGCCTCGGCGCTGTGCTGACCCCCGGCCCCGCTCTGCCGGCGGGGTCTGCAGAGCAGGCTGTTTCCAGGCAGCTTTGGGGACCAGTTCAGTGTCTTGCTCATCGATTCCTGGATCTCATGGGAGTTGCTGCTGCTAACTGTGCTGAAATGTGGTTTTGTCCTGTGGACGAACTCCTGCCGGGGTTCTGTGTGAGCCGGTGGCTCCGCACGCAGGAAGCCCCGGAGCAGACAAGGTGCCGTTTGTTTCTTGTCCCTCCCGAAGCGTGACCGTTAGCAATAAGCTGGTTCTTCCCGAAGTGACTTCAAAGGAATTAAATTTGTTCTGAAATTTCTTTTTAAAGAACGAGCTTCCTGCTGTGTCTCTGCAGTTCCTGTGGAGTTTGCGAGAGAAGTCCTGACCCTCTGGTGGTGCTTGTGCAGAACACAAGTGCCGGCGGTGACCAGGGCCCCCTCCTTTCCCAGCCGTGGGGCTCGGCTCGTGCCCGTTGAGCCGCGCTCGCTGGGTCGCTCTGGGCTGTGCCTTCATTGCTTTGACAGGACTTGCGCTTTGCATCTTGGTCTCTTTTTTTTTTCCTTTTTCTACAAGTTTGAGTGGTTGAAGCATTTTTCTGCCAAGGAACCTTTTAGAATGTCTTTATCTGAAATGGAAACAATGGCTCTTCAGCCCAGCCGAGAGCTAAGGTGGCCGTGAAGGAGGCTGCTGGCCGCGGGCACGCTGATGCGTGTGACAAAGACGATGCAGAAGTGACCGGGGCAGGGCGGCTGGTACCGCGGTGGCACCGCCAGGCGTCTGGTCTGGGGATGTTCACACCCTCGGGTTCTTCAGCCTCCAGCCGGTTCCCGCGCTGCTGCTCTGGCGGCAGTCGTTCCCCCGCTCCCCTGCCGGTTAGGGAAGGGGCTGATGATGTCAGGGCCTGTTCTCCCACCTTCTCCTTGTTCTATTTCTAGATTCGGTTTTGGTGATTCAGCCGGGATTATGGAAAGAAAAAAGCATTCTTGCTGTTGTGAATCCTTACGACATGTTGGCCCTGGTTGCAGCTCTTTCCTTCCTTGCCTGGAGGGTGGTTGTGGGCAGCAGAGGCTCCATCAGACGGAATTTCTCCATCTTTCTTTTCGCAGATCATCATGGCTCCTTCTGGCGCCGCTGCTGGCCCCTCCTGTCCCCGCGGTCACAGCGCCGCCCTGCTCCCTCTGCCCCAAAGGAGCACACAGGTTCCAGTGGATCGGGAACCTGGTTCCAGAGTTCGGGATCTCCAGCTCGCACGTCAAGGTGCTTTCGTCCCCGGCTGAATTCTATGAACTCCTGAAGGTGAGCTGTGGTTCCAGGTTGTGGGAATGGTTTCAGGGGCCGGGAACTGCAATGGTTTGGAGAGTCCCAGACAAGGCGTTGGGAAGGAGCACCTGCAGTCGCTAGGCCAGGCCTCTGCTTGGAACCGGGTTTTGTCCGTGCTAGATCAGGTCAGACCGGCTTTGTGCAGCTGAGTCTGGACGAGGGCTGAGGAGGCAGGGGCTGCCTGTGGGGGAGCGGCCGCAGCCCCGGCCATGTGAAGAGGTCGCAGTTTTGTGTCAGGCTGTTCCCAGGATGGGACACGGAGGATTAAAACGGTTGTGAGTGGAAGCTGGGCTTGCCGGCACCGTGCAGCCCCAGTATGGGTGTGGTCAGGCACTGCAGCCGCTGCCTGGTCTGCCCTCGCGTGTGATCGTTCAGCTGCAGGGAACGTGTTCCTCGGTTTTCAGAAGGCATTGATTTCTTCCTCGAGGTTTGGGCCAGTGGTGCTGCCCGTGTGTTTTCCATCTTCCCTGTCAGTGTGTTATCCTCATACCTTTTCTTCTACACGGCAAGGGACACGGTGCCGCGGTGTGGCTGCAGTGATTCTCCCCGGGAACCGCCGCTCTTCTGCGGTCTGGTTCACTGGATATCACGGGGACCGAGGATGACACTGAATTTGTGTTCTGCTGCTCGCAGGTGCAGATAAAATCAGCCAAGCAGCGCGTGGTGATGGCTTCGCTGTACCTGGGGACGGGGCTCCTGGAGCAGGAGCTGGTGAGTGTGGGAAGGGGCTGCGAGACGGGATGTGGGAGGGGAATGTCTGTCTTTGCAAAACGTGTCCTGTTCCTGCAGGTACCCAAGGTGCGCGTGAGCTTCTCACGTCCTTAAAACCTTCGTTTGGGGATCCACTTTGCGTACCTTTTCTGCTTTCCTTGAGAGTTTTGTCAGGGTTCCTGGCTGCATTTGTGTACTGGTGTGTGGGGCGAGCGGGGCGCACGGGGTTTCTGTTTTAAGCATAGTACAGAGCCACGGAACCACTGACCGTTTTCATGGGATAATGAGCCTGGATCCTTCGGCTGTTAGAGCTCCCGGCACCGTGTTCTAAGGGCTTTTGCAGAACTGCAATCGTGGGTCATGTTTTTTTCTGGCTCATTTTTTGAACATGATGAAAGCTGTACGTATACAGTGCTGTGTTCTGTCCCCCAAGCACACTCTTCAGGTGCAGTGTGAGCTCTCTGCGTCGAGACAGGGCTCAGTTTGGCTTCATGTTGTTTACCTCTTCTGTTTCCTGTTCTTGCCTCTAGAAACAAAAGCGTTACCTAAAACCTTTGGGGAGAAGCCCGGCCTTGGCCAGTTCCTCACGTTAGAGTGCGGATTCCAGAGCGGGGTGGAGGACGGAGTCCCGCACGGGGCTTTGTGCCCGGCTTTGTCTGGGCTCGAACACACCATGGGAGTTTGCATGTGACAAACAGCCTTGTAGCGAGGAATAAAACTGTCTGTGCATCCGTTGTGAGCTCTGCTGGGGATTCTCTGGGGCAATGCGAATCTGTGACTCAGGAATGGTGTTGGGACTGTTCCTGCTAAAACTAACTGCTGTGCAGAGGAGTGAAGAGTGTGCGTGTGTGAAACGGACCCTGTCCTGTGTTGCCCTGGGCTGCTGGGGTAGGGTGCCAGTCTGACAGGTGCCAAGTCTGACCCAGCTGGGTTTGCATGGGTAGGAAGGGCTCGCGCGAGGGTGTGGGGAACTTCCGTGGCCACCGGCCTCCTGGCTGCCGAACACTCTCCTTATGGAGCTTTCCTTGCTTTCTGTAACGAGCAGGGGAATCTCTCTGCAGGTGGATTGCTTAGAAGAAACGCTGGAGAAATCCCTGCAAGCAGAAGGACCATCCAGCCTCAGAGTTTCCATTCTTCTCGACTACACCAGGGGATCTCGGGGTAGGTGCTGTGAGGCTTTGCTTTCTTCAAAGGCTTGTTTTACAGTTGGGCTGGGTAAACTCTTATTTTGGAAAGGCTGTCTTGGCCAGTTGGACCTGCGTTCTACAGTCGTGTCCTTTTCAAAACTGGCCTTTTGTGTACCAGTGACTGCTTATTCCCAGAAAAGCTTCAAGCTGAGCAGCTTTTCTTCCCAAAATAGGTGGTAGAAGCAAGAAGGGCCAAACCGTGGTCTGTGCAACTGGTGCTTTCTTGCTTAGTGTACTTGTCAGTGCATTTGCCGTTGTCCATTATCCTCTTACATTTTAACTTTTGAATGAGAGTGGGAATTGTTGGCAGTAGTAGTG
Source organism: Nesoenas mayeri (assembly GCF_963082525.1). Taxonomy (NCBI): domain Eukaryota; kingdom Metazoa; phylum Chordata; class Aves; order Columbiformes; family Columbidae; genus Nesoenas; species Nesoenas mayeri. The sequence goes on along the minus strand of NC_137568.1, from coordinate 12,636,842 downwards.
TACACTTCACCAGAAAACATCGTGTGATTCTCAGTAGCACCTGTTGCTAGTGCTTGGTGTGGCTTGATTAAGCTTCAATGGTGTCAGACCTGCTCAGTGACCGCTCCTGAGTCTCATTCATCCAAGAACTTACAGTTCTGGCTGTTCCTTTCGATATTGACACAGTGCAAATGAAAGTCATGGACAAAAAAAGAAAAAGGAAAAGACATCGAGTGCCAGCTGGTGAGACAGGTGTGACAGGCGTTCCGTAACCAGCTCCCGGGCGAGGAGCTGCGGTGCTGCCATCCGTGGCCTGATCCGTGGCCTGATCTGTGCCGCGATGCGTGCTGCGATGTGTGCCGCGATGCATGCCCCAATCCATGCTGCGATGCATGCCGCGACCGACAGCTGGCTGGCGCGATCTGTGTGTGAAACTGCCCTTGTCTCCAAGGCAGGAAGAATTCTCGAACCATGCTGATTCCACTGCTGCAGCACTTCCCCGAGCAGGTCCGTGTGTCCCTCTTCCACACCCCAAACCTGCGTGGGCTTCTCAGGCTCCTGATTCCAGAGCGTTTTAATGAGACCATTGGACTGCAGCACATCAAGGTCTATCTGTTTGATGATAACGTGATCCTGAGCGGGTGAGTCCTGGCTCTTGGGCTTCGTTTAGCTGAGCTGTTGCAGGGTGTGCATGCTGCCAGTGCTGCCTGAGCTCCGCTGTTTCCAGCTGGTCTTTCCGTAGTGATCACATCAATGCTCTTCTGAGGTGGAGGAGCAGCCGTAGCTCTTCCACTTGAGGTTCTCATATGAAAGAGAAAGTCTTTCTCAAAAGGAAAAAAGAAAGATTGCTCATGATTCAAAAGGAAACGGCCAGTTTGTACGTTGGTCCAGTTCTGTGCAGAGTGAGCTCGGTAGCCCAGGCTGGGGTCAGGATCGCGTGCCTGTGCTCTGTTTTGGAGTTGAACTCTTCTTTTTCTCTCCCAGCGCAAACCTGAGTGACCTGTACTTCACCAACCGCCAGGACCGCTACGTTCTGCTGCAGGACTCCCCTGAGATCGCGGACTTCTTCACGGAGCTGGTGGATGCGATTGGAGACGTGTCTCTGCAGCTGCAGCGGGATGATACGGTCCAGATGATGGAGGGGATGGTGCACCCCTACCAAGGTAGGAGGGGTTGTCTGACTCGAACCCCGTCCATTGGGAGCTGCTGAGTGTCTGACCATTGCAGGCTGTGGGCACTAGGGCACTCTTTCTATTTTCGATACTAATGTCTATAATTCTAGATGTTGTGTGTGTGCATATTCTGCAAGTTTAATGAATGGAGTGCTCTTTTTGGTAACTAATGTTTTGTAGTTGAGTATATTCTGGGAGTCAAATGAATATTGGATTAGGAAGACCAAGAGCAAGTGTTGAAGCGGGCAGAGGAGCTGTCAGGCTGATTGCATCATGAAGTTTAGTCCTGTCCTTGCGCTGCCGTGTCATGTACGCTCAGAGCGGGGGCAGCGGTTTATTCTGCACGTTCCAGGTCATTCTTAGTGACCATTTTAGCTTTGCCCTGGTCTTTTAATTTCTGGGCGGACTTTTCAAGCTGCTGCCGGTCAAGTTTCTTAGAGCTGAATATTTTTCTTCTGTAATGTAGCTTTGCTAAAAATACCTGGTTTTGAGACTTAGGGAAGGAAGTCGAGTGGTCTTTGCGTTAGCTCCTTTTTGTTCTGATCTCGGTGTCCTGTCAGTAGTTTTTCTGGCTACAGAACAGGTTATGTTTAGCTCTGGTACCTCTGGGTCTCAAAGGTGATCTCTCGTGGTTTCCCTGCAGGAGACAAGGTGGCTTACTGTGAGATAGCAAATCGCAGGGTCATGGAGGTGATCAACGCTGCCAGGACGCGCCAGGAGCTCCTTCACGCGCAGACTTTCCACGGCAGCCAGCAAGGCCGCCCCTCGCTATCCCAGCAGAGCTCTGGGTGTCTGAAACCAGAACCCGACACCTGGATCTATCCCTTAATCCAGATGAAACCTTTTGGGATTCAAATAGATGAGATGGTCACGGAGACGCTGCTGACGGAGGCTGAGCGGGATGCCAGGATATACCTCACCACGGGCTACTTCAACCTGACGCAAGCTTACATGGACCTGATCCTGGGCACTAGGGCCGAGTACCGCATTCTGCTGGCCTCACCGAAGGTGAACGGCTTCTTTGGTGCCAAAGGGGTGGCAGGGGCCATCCCCGCTGCCTACGTTTACATTGAGCACCAGTTTTACAGCGAGGTCTGCGGCCTGCAGCAGGAGGAGCGAGTCCGGCTGCAGGAGTACTGCAGGGCCGGCTGGACTTTCCACGCCAAAGGTGAGGCGCCCGCTGCCCAGGAGGCCTTTGCAGAGCTTGAGGCGTGCGCAGCTGGCGAGGGGAGGGCTCCAGGCAGCCTCCACAGCTCTCCGCCAAGCTTCAGGTGTCTTGCTTGCGTAAACCTGGAAGGTTTGCATCGGGTGGGACAACCACGCAAAGTCACGTCTTGTCTGATCATATAGAGTCACAGAGATGATGTGGCAGTCCCTGGGTGCTGGTAAGGCGCTGTCCTGATGTGAGACTCGGTGTGAGAGAAGAGGAAGTGTCTGGATGTGTTTATGGCCGCAGTGACGGTTGATCGAGGGTCTCTGGCGGGTTTCAGCAGCAAGGAGCGAGCGCTGTCAGGGAGCCCAGCGCCGGAGCCGCGGCGGCGGCAGCGCTGGGGGCTGCCCGGGGCTCCCGGGCACCGTGTTCTCTTGGCAGCAGCTCCTGTGTGGTGAGGAGTTCGTCGCGGCTGCTGCTCGCGGCGTACGGGAAAGTGCGCAGAGTGATTAACGGCCCGTGTGCCTTCTGGGAGCCGCAGGCAGCTGGAGGGGAAGTTGCTGAGAAATGAGTATTGCTTAACAATTGTAGTTAATAAACAAAAATAATTAAGTTGCCGCTGTGGGATTCCGTAGAAGACCCCAGATTCTTGCTTGCTTGATAGATTGTGTACAACTTTCACAATGCCAGTGCCACCTTGACCAGAGCATTAATATTTTCCCTGGCTGGTTGTTGCTGGTTGTGTCTCTAAGTTTTCGTTCCAGAAGGTGCACTCCTTGACTCTTCTGTTCTTCTACTTTATACACAGTACTATATTTGATTGCTCAGTAGTGGATTTTACTAATGCAAGTAGCTTAGGAAGTTACTTAATTGAGGGTTTTTTTGAGAAGTCTGATGCATGTGACACACTGTAAATATCCAGATTCTGACAGCCTTCCCACACAGGGTTTGCCAGTGGAACACCTCACAAGATGACTTGGTGTCACGGTCAGGCACGGCCTCGGCCGAGCTGAGCCATCTTTGCCGTGTTCCACAGCGTCTCCCGTGAGCTCTGCCCGTGTCTCCGTGTCCCCTGGCGCGGTGGCTCCCTGCTCCGGGCCAGCTGTGCTCTGGAGCTTGCCCCAGCGGGCGCTGGCTCTGCTGGCGCTGAGGGCTGTCGCCAGGCTCTGCAGCCCGTGTCTGACGGAGCGCGAGACGGCTGCAGCCCCGGGCTCCGGCCCGTTCCCACTGTTGGTTTGGGGCTGTGCGAATGGCTCCGTGTGCCCGACGTCCCGCAGGACCGTGCGGACCGGCGGAGCTGTGGGCAGAGCAGTCAAGGAGGCCTCTCTGGACCGGAGAAGGTACACGAGCAGCTCTGGGCTGCCTCCGTGTCAAACCTTTCAAGGGAGGTTGTGTCTCCTGCTGGGAGATGAGCAGCTCTGGTGCGGTACAGCCATGTGCCAGAGCGGGCAGCCCGGGGAGGCGCTGCCAGGGGGCCGGGGTGCTGCAGCTGCTGGGAAGCTCGTGCTCGAGCCGTCCGTGGGTCGCAGGTTCCTCCTCTTGCTGGGCACTGCTGACTCCGAGGGGGATTTTGTGGTCTGGCAAGGGCCGGGCTGGAAGGCGCGGGCTGCTTTTCCAAAATGCCGGAGCGCGCGTGGCAGTCGCTCTCGGGGCTGTGCCGTCTCGCGGGAGCGTTTGGGCTCTGCCTGCTGTATGGTGTTGCCTTTGAGAGCGGGACGCAGGGCTGCAGTGCAGCAGCTCCGGTGCTGGCAGGAGGGCAGCTGGAGGTGGGTGCTGTTTCCGTTTGCTCCGTGGAGCGCTGCAAGACCAGCTCACAGCTCCCTTCTCTGGCGCGCTCTGCCCTTTGGCACTCGGTTGATGCGCCCACTTTCCTTCTGCAGGAGCCATGTGAGAGAGGACAGGGCAGAAGGGAGAAAAGGAGGGAGCCCTGGGGACAGCTGAAGGGCAGTTGCACACAGTCTGGCTCCTGGAGGAGGATGTGAGGTCCCCAGCAGCAAACAGTGCCTGTTAATGCTTCCTTTTTGGGCCAAGGCAAAGGACATGCATTGGGCTCCTATGGGATCTAGCTCATTTCCACCAAACACTCCAGCTGCTGTTTTGTGAACCTTTCCAGCTCCCCTTAAAAGGTGTCGTATCCCCACGCGCAGCTTCCCGCAGTGTGTCTTCCGCGGGGCTGTGCCTGCCCGGGCCGGCGCGGCTGCAGCAGAGCGCGGCGCAGCCCGTGCACCGAGCGGGACCTGCGACCGCTGCGGGGACAGCAGCACACAGCCCCATCTGCTGTGCCCCTGTTGTGGGTGACACAGGTACAGCCGGTGACAGCTGCACAGCACTGGGGTCCCTCCCATGCAAGTGTTGGGTGCCGGTGCCAGGCAGGTGGCTCTTTGCCCCGAGATAAACCTGTGTTACTGCTATTGAATGGCGCCGGGAAACTGCGCTTCCCCTTGCTGGAAAGGTGAGTCACTGTGAGCAGTTCCTGCCAGGTGGCCCTGAAGCCACAGACACGGTCGCAGCTCTGGGGCTGGGGCTGCTCGTGTTCCCGGCGCCCGGGCAGGGCTCCGGCCGCTCCTGGCAGCCTGTGCCGGGCACCAGGCAGCCCAGCAGCCACACGCTTTGGTGGCACAAGCTGCTGAATCTCTGCACCACTCGGATGCTTTTCCGCGGCTCCCGGCGCCCCTGTGCCGGCACCGCGGCCTGCGCTGGGTGAGCCTGCAGAGGAGCCGGTGCTTCCCCAGGCCCGGGCAGTGCCGGCACCGGGAGCTGGTCCCGGGAGCCGTCACCAGGACCTGTCATCATGCTGTGCACTGCGGGGGCGGGGGAGGTTACAGGAACCAGCGGTGAATCGGCAGCTTCTTACTCAAGGCGTTCTTGGAACTGCTCTGGGGCTGCGTTAGGAAACCTGCTTCTATTTTAAGGACTAGGTGGTTTTTCTGCTACGGTTTCTTTGTTGTAGCCTTTGTGTGACTCGCGTAGGGATCAGCCCAGGGCTGTTCTCAGCAATTGTGCCTCGCGCAGTGTGGGGCAGGCACACACAGAATGGCTGCACAGCCTCTCCTTGGCGACAGTGCCGCTCCGCGCTGGCGTCCCGCGCTGTTCTCCCTGCGCCGTGTGTGGCACAGCGTGGGGTTCCGTCCGGCCGGGTCACGCTCGCCCTGTCGCTGCCGCGGGGAGCGGGGCTGGAGTCCTGCGGGGGTTCGGTTGCTTCTTGGGGAGGGAGTGGGTGTAATGATCCACGCTTCTCTTACAAGTCTTGTTTCACGTGCACGCGCTGTCAGCGCAGGGGACGCGCCTGGTGCCGCTGGCGCGGGGCTGGTCGCTGCGCGCTGGGACTGGCTGCTCCTGGCCTGGCTGCCCTGCGCTCTCCTGCTCCGGGCAGGCTTTCCTCGACTGAAAAGCTGTTCATCTGTCGGTGTTCCTGAGATAAGCTGTTGTGCAGAACCACCTCTGACTCAATGGCAGTGGCTGTTCTGGATTGCTTTGGGGCCCTCCGTGCAGCGTATTTACATTGTTAAAGCCCATCCCTAGGGTGGCACTGCAGCCCCCTGCTAAGAGCACATAGCGCGGGACACGCGGGCTGTGCAGGGGCACCCAGATTTACAGGCCGTGCTGGACTGTCTGCTTTGTGTCTGACACTGCGGGCACTGTACTCTAACGTGTTGAATTCACTTCTTCGAAGAGCAGCAGTTGTTGAGGCTCCCCTGCTCCTTTCCTTTGTCTGCCACGCTTCCTTCTCCTTTCCCTGCAGGGCTCTGGCTGTACCTGGCGGGGAGCGACCTTCCCTGCCTCACGCTCATCGGCTCTCCTAATTTCGGATATCGATCCGTTCATCGTGACTTGGAAGCTCAGGTTGCGATAGTGACAGAAAATAAAGCTCTGCAGCAGCAGCTCCATCAGGTGAGTGGCTGATGATGGGGGATAACGTGGGTGTTGTGCTTCTCGGTCACACGGGGAATGCTGATGACGCAGGCGCAATAAAAACCTACAGCTACAATAATTCAAAACCTTTGTGAGCGCAGGAAGCCTCACGGAGCTGTCAGTTAAGTGACTATTGATGAGGTGCCTGCTGCGAGTGCCTGGTTCTGGGAAACAGAGGCCGTGACGGGAAGGAGCGTGTGTCCCTGGTGAACTCGAGCGTCGGGAGCGCTGGGCTGAGCCGCGGGGGGATCCGCCGGCTCCCTGCTCTGCCGCGCGTGCTGGGGCCTCACTGCGGGTGTCCGGCATCGCCCAGGGCGCTGTGCCCCGGCGCGCAGCTCGGGCGCTGGGAACCGCCCGGCCCGGCCCTCGGGCGCTTGGGGCATCCTGTGTGGGAGCAGAGCGTGCCCGCGCAGCTTGGGCTGCGGCGCTGGGCACAGGCAGGGAGCTCGGCGTCGTGTCTGCAGCGAGAGCATTGCTGGGCTCCTTGGGTTGCCAATGAAGTTACATGACATAATATAATCATGAATAATAATAAGACATTGTATAATCTTGACACAATCATTTTTCGGTGATTTAATGTTCAGTGTCCTGGGTTGTTTGGTTTTTGGTTTTTGGGTTTGTTTGTGGTTTTTATCGTTTTTGCGGTGTTGCGGTGTTTCTCCTCTGCTCGGGTGCTCAGCACCCCTGCTGTTCTCTAGGCCCCGGCTCTTCTCCAGCTGCCTTGACTGCGAATCCTCTGCTGGCACTGACGTTGTCCCGAGTCATTTCTCATGTTTTCTCTGATGCAAAGCAGATTTTTTGGTGCCTCCCTGTGGGACTTGGGGATCCCAGAGCATGTTCCATTAGGGCCAGTCCTGGCGCGGGGAGGCAGCTCGTCCGGAGATCAATGGGAATTGCCCTGTTGCATCAGGGCTGTTCCACAGGATGAGTCACAGTGTATCTAATCAGAACCAATTCTATTACTGGAAGAGTCGCTTGAATATTTCAATTCATATCTTGCCTGGACTTGTTTCTAATGGAAGGGGCGGATCAATGAAAACATGAGAAAGGCGTTTTCTCAAGCGGCGCTGCGCTGCTCTGCTCAGCGCCGGGAACCAGCCCCGTTTCTGGGAGCTGATGTTGAGACGGGCTGTTTGTTGGCTGCTCCGCGGTCTGTGTTGGGAAGGCTCGGTCCGTCCCTGGCGCTGCCGTGGGGCGGCCGTGCCTGTGCAGCGCTCGGCTCCGAGCGATGGGGGCTGGGGAGGAGCTGGAGCCGCGTGTCTGTGAGCCGAGCCGGCTCACGGCCCTGGGGGCGCTGGGGCGTCCGGAATTAGACTGATCGGGCACACAAACGTATTCCCTCTGTTGTTGATGCATCTTTCTGGTGTTATTTTCCAACACTTGGTTCCTGCTTCCCTGTTCCACCCTGAGTTTGAACAGTGCAGAGTGTTTTCTGTTGTTTGCAGTGGCTTAGCTAATGAAAACCACGTTACGAGCAGACTTACGGTAGATGGTCTGCTCCTTGTTTGCCTGCAAATCGGGGAACCCGACTGGCGGTGATAAGAAACACACTCAGCTCTGGTCAGAGAGCTGCTCTCACGTGCAGGGCGGGCGCGTGTCATCACGGTGACGGTTCGCTTCCTCCCGCGCGGCGCTGTGTACACGCTGGAGGAGCCTGAGTGTTTCTGGTAATTTACTTGAAATCGTGACTGCGTATTCATTTGGAAACGCAGCGCCGGGGCCGTGTCTAGAAAGAGCTGCGTAAGCCGCTCTCCTGGGGCTGCGCTTGGGTTTCCTTTGCTGGCAATGACAGCGAGGGATTCAGGATTTTCCTGAAACAGGCTCAGCTCTTGCAGCTGCAGGCGCATGGGACAAAACCTCCCGCTCTGCTCCCTGTAGTGTTGAGATTGCTGGTTGTCGGGCTGGTCCCTCAGCACCGCGGTGCTGTGGCGGGGGTGCAGGACAGACCCCGCTCGCTCTGTGATGGAATGAGACTCGTGTTCAGGCTTCGGGAAGCGGTGTGTCCCTCGGCAGGGCCACGGCCGCGCTTGTATGAGAATTCTCTTTTCTAAAGTGACTCTCTCTATATAAATTCATATAATTCTAAATATAATGTAACACTTGGCGTTTACTGAGATGGTGTCTCCTCCCCTGTGCAGGAGCAGGAGCAGCTTTACCTCTGCTCAGGTGTGGTCTCGTCAGCAACATTTGAGCAGCCAAATCGTTACGTGAAGCTGTGGGTGAAGCTGGTGACACCTCTGATCAAGAATTTCTTTTGAAAGAAGAAAAGTTGCTGCTTTGGGTGAGTTTTCTGCCATTCTTAGGGGGCATTTATGGGAATGGGCGCAGTGCTCTTCATGGTGTGGAAGAGCTCGCTGGTGGAAACGCAGATGACGTGATAAACAGGCTCTTTCCTCCAGGGGCACTCGCCGCTGACTGGAATCGTTGCTCAAGGTCTGTGTTGCATTTCAGCTGCTGGAGTTTCTGGAAGGGCCGAGGAAGGAGAACCCATACAAGGGTATTTCCCATGCACAGACACAAACCTTCCGTTTCCAAAATGTCCCCTTCGGGGTGTTGTGACAAGGGGCACTGTGTTTGTCTTCGCCAGCTGATAGAAAACGGTGAAACATGTCGAATGTTTGGTCTTGTTTAACCTTGCAGATGTTGGTAAACAGGGGCAGCTGTTTTGCTGTTTAGCTCCCTGGGCCCCGAGGAGCCGCAGGAGCTGCTCCCGCGCTGTGTGCACACGCGGTCCCTGCAGTTGGCCCCGCTGTCCTCGCGTGGTGTCTCTGGCTCCTGCGGCTTCGGATGGGTTAGAGTGTGTCTCCGCTGTGGAGGGCACGAGAGCGGGTCTGCTGCCGCTGTGCTGGTGCCTGCCAGGGCTCGGCGGGCAGCTCGAGCTGTACCGCGCCCTGCAGAGAGCCAGGATGGGGCCACTGGAGCACAGACCAGGCTGCGCTGTCGCTGCTGCCGCTAACGGGCTTGCTGGCCCCGAGAGGGCTGCGGCCAGTGTGAGGCGTAATGGTAATTTATCCTAAATGCTCGTTTATTCGAGATGCTACTTTATAAAGAAACCAGCAGCTCTACTTGCCTGCCCTCGTGGCTTTTCTTACCGTGGCTGGGAGGGCAGCGCTGTGCAGCTGTGTTTTAGAACTGCGTGTTCAGACAGTTAATGGGCTGGGATTTTAGCTCATTATTTTATGCTAAAGGGACAAGCATTGGCTTTCATCTGGTGGCCAGAGCAGATCTAATCATGCTAATAGGTGTTACAGCTGATACCAATTATTTGTTGTGAAAGAAACGGTATGTGGATTCTGTAACCTAGAAACAGAACCCTACTTGAGTGCTGTGTTTGCAGCTGTGCAACACAGGGCAGAGCGGGGCCATGTCCCCATGACAGCCCCATGTCCCCATGACAGCCCCGCGTCCCCATGACAGCCCCGCGTCCATGTCCCTGCAGGAACAGGGCGGCGCGGGCCTTGAGCAGCGCAGCCGACAGCCGCGCCGGCAGAGCGCGAGGGCGCGAGCTGGGCTGGCTCTCAACCAGCACCTTGTCAGAAACCAGCGCTTGAAAACCAGTGTCTGGCACGAGAAACTCATGAACTCTGAGAGTTATCTCCACCTGACAGCAGTTTCAGAAATGCTTTTATTGATACTTTGCCAAAATAGTACTGGTACAATCAAACTTAGTCTGACATTACACAGCTTTGAGGTGTCTGCGGTTTTCCCGCGTCCAGGCTCAGCTCTGCAGGAGCAGAGCCACCCCGGCCAGGATCCACTTAGCGGCTTTCTCTTTTGTCTTCAGGTTGAAGGTCCAGACGTAGGTGGGACCTCGCATCCGCGTCTTGTAGACGGGACACTCGTAGGTGTTCTTGGTGTCCAGGCGGTCCACGGGGATGGCTCTGATGAAGATGACGGGCATCACGGGCGTCAGCTCCTTCAGCCGAGCGTCTGCGATGGCACCGGAGGGGATGTCCCAGCGAGCGCCTGCAATGTCACCAAACCACGGGGCTGGGGCTGCGGAGCCCTTAGGGTAACACGGTCTACCATCTCACTGTGACTCATGGATGCGTTTTGCCTTACCGTGTGTGGGATGGCTCAGTCGCTCCTGTCCCGCTCGTCCCTGCCCACGCTCTGCCCCCCACAGCTTTTACCATCGGTAGTTTAGGTTCTGAGTTTCCTGACTTGTCTACTCACACATCAAACAGGAGTGTAGTGTATTTATTCACTAGAACTACGCAGGTTGAATTGCCAAGAGCCAGGTTCTGGTTTGTGAAGCTGTTTGTGAGGTGGCAGCGCTGCCCTCAGCCGGCGTGTCCTGGCAGTACCAGTGAATCCCACCCCAACAGCGGCCCCGGAGCTGTCGCAGGAGCTGTACAAGTGCAGCTGAGCCTGCGAGTGCCAGCGCCTGCTCTGCCTGCCAGAATTCCCAAGGCTGGGCGTTCTCCATCTGAAACGTCTCATAAAAGCCGTTTTTACCTTCCATGAACAATCCGTGCACAAAGGAGCCTTCCCGGGGGGGAGCCGTTATCTCCTCGCGGTATTTCTTGGTCACGTCCACGGTCAGACACATCTTGTCCAGCGGCCACTCGTTCTTGCGGGCCATGGACTGCATGATGGCGGTGAGGAAGGACTGCGGGTTGAAGAACCCCGCCAGCCACACCGTCGCCGGCAGCACAAAGTCCGTCGTCCAGACGTCCAGTTCCTGGAAGGGGGAAGCAGCGCAGCGGCTCAGGCGCCCGGGCTGCAGCAGCAGCAGCATGCTGCGCCGGGCACGGGGTGACGGCCGTGTCCCTGTGCCCAGCACGAGCCCAGTGGCTTCCAGCATGAGCGGGGGATGGGAGGTTTGTGGTGGTTAAATGCAAGAGTCCAATGCAGCAATGGAACTTCAGCTGGTAACTGCGAGTGCAGTCAATACTGCTGTTACGTTTTTTTCAGCAAAGCAGCACTTCAGATAGATCAGTTGGTTAACTTTTGTTTTCTTCTGAGACATAAAGCTGTGGTGGGGTTAGCTCGTGTTCTTTTGCAACAGTGATACCCTCTGGTGGTGAACTCTGTTCAAACTTCTGCTCTTGTTCTTGGGGTAACGGGCCCTTTCAGGTACTTCCAACTGTTTAAATTACTATTGAGAAATAAACCAGTTGCCCAGTGTTAACTGACCCGGATGCGCAGCAGCAGGTCCGCGTACCAGGCGCCCAGGCTCAGCAGCGAGGGGTACGCGTAGCGCGTCCAGGACTCGGGGATGCTGTCGTAGAACAGCGCGGTCGCCAGCTCCTCCATGTCCGCCGTGATGGTCAGCTCGCCCTGGCAGACAGGGGCTGCTGGGGGGCTTGGGCTGGTGGTGGGGGGCGGGGGGATGGGACCCTGTGACAGCCCCGCGGGGCGCGGAGGTGGTTTGGGAGGGAGTCGCTGCCCCCGCGCACCTTCAGCCCCAGGTCCAGCTCCTTCAGCGAGCGCCGGATCTCCTGGGTCAGGATGTTCATCCGCTCACATTCCTGGAAGGCGACGACAACAAACGGGGTCTTCTCCTCCGCTTTCGCCATGATCTCCATCATATTGAACGGCTCCGGCAGCTTCTCAAGGATCTCCTCCAGGACCGCCTGCACCTGTGAACAACACGGCACCGCGCTGCTCCTACCTGAACAGAGCTGCCGCGGGTCACTGCTCCTTAGCTCCCTAAGATTTTTCTTCCTTTGCCTCCACGTTCTCCTGCCCTTCCTCCCCGTTGCTCATACTCTGCTCTTTCACTAACTGCTCTTGGATCTGAAAAAGCTGCAGCTCTTTTTCAGTGGCCAAGAAGGTAAGAGCTGGAGTCACAGGGGCTGTGAAATCCAAGTGTGAGATCGGGGAGTCAGATGAATGGTGATGGCTGAGCAGGGTCCAGCTGGGCCAGGGTCGCGTCTCTGCTGCCTTGCGCTGATCAGAACCAGTTCTAACGGGTCATCCCCCGGCCCTCCTGGCCTCTAAACTGTCACTGTGCTGTGACCCCTCACTCACCTTTTCCTCGCGGGAGACACCTGAGCCGCCCGCAGCGTCCGACTCCTTGGGCTGCATCTCCAGCACGGTGCGGAAGAGCTGCTCCGAGGTGAGGGTCAGGAAGCCGATCTCGGCGTTGGGGTGCAGCCCGTACAGGTAGGGGCTCTCGGGGGGCAGGTTCTCGTCGATGTACTGGTGGTAACCCTGCGGGGGGGCAGCAGGTGCGCACACAAACACGTGAACGTCGGCGCTCGCGGTGGTGCCGCCTCACCGCCGCTGCCCTTGCGCATCCAACACACTTTTGACTCACATCTTGCCTAAGTTCTTCCCTTACCGCTCCGGCCACAGGAATTATTTTTGCAGCGATTCTGTGTGTTTGCATGAGATTGAAACTTTGCTCCCTGCGTTCCCCCTCGGTTACAGAGGGAGCTCTGACCAGTGTGCATTCACCCGGGGCAGTGGCTTCCCACACAAAACTGCAGTTCATCTTCCTTACCTTGTAGTCCAGGCTGGGAGGGATCAGAAACCCCGGCGCCAGGTGAACCTCCCCGTCCAGCATCTCCGGCTGCACGTACTCGCTCAGGTACGTCCGGCACAGCCGCCGGTCCCAGTCGTCAGTGATGTGTCCCCCGTACATGATCTCCCCAAAGAGGTACCGGAGATCGTCCCATGGCACCTGCAAGGGGAGCTCGCGTGGGGCGGCTGTGGGGCCGAGTGACCGCACCATGGGGGCCCGTCCAGCGTCCAGGGGGTGCCAGACCCTGGAGCCGCAGGGGCTCGGTGAGAGGAGCAAGACGGGGACCCTGGGCCTGCCATCCCGTCGTTATTCAGATCAGCGCTGCGGCCCCAGCCCCGCTCGCTGCACCCTGCTGCTCAGGCCAGGCTTCGCATTTAGGTGGAAAGTGATTTAAAGAAGGTTGATTGTCACGATGTATGTTGGGCGGGGGCGGTCCCTACCGTGGGGTTGGCCTCCAGGTAGTTGTAGAGGACGTTGATGGAAATGGTCAGGTCGCCGTTGTTGAAGGGGTAAGGTCTGTTCCAGCCCTGAGTGCCGAACTTGCGCCGCTCGGCCACCACCGCGTGGAAGTAACAGAGCGCAAACAGGATGCATTTGAACTCAATTTCCTTGGTGCTCATCTCCAACGTGTCCTGAGCGGGAAAAACGAGAGACCCGGCAAGTGAAGGAGTGAATGTTGCGCTCGGCTCCCTCCGTTGGAGGAAACGGGCGGGTGGCGGCAAAGGGGACCTGAGAGGTTTATTAAAGAAAGAACCAAGCAACAGCATTATTAAGATTTGCTAGTGGTTAGTTTTACACTCACTTGTTTGTAAAATATGTAGGAATGACACACACCCCCCCTGCTGACAGCCCAGGGAAAGGTGCTGGTGACTCAGCTCCCCGGGTCGGCCCTCGGGTGGCTCCGTCACCCGTAAATCGCATCATGACAAACGGCAGCAGGACGTGCCGGGGGCTCCCGGCACAGTGTCCGTCTGCAGTGACACCTCAGACATGCTCAGCCCGTGCAAGCAGAGCGTGGGGATGGGCAGCTGGACACACGGACCCGCGGCAGCCGGCGCGACGTGACCGCGGCGGGGAGCGCGGCACGCATACCTGGGTGAAGAGGTCGAGGGCTTTGTGCAGGTTGGCGAACATGCCTGTGGGTGGCTCGTTGGTGATTTTGATGGCGTCTTCCAGCAGCCCCTGCGGGATGATGTGCGCCTCGGGCGTGGGCGCCGGCTCGGCGCTCATGAACACGCGGTAATCCGCGTGGCTGCCCTCGCTGTACCGCTCCACCAGCTTCTCCAGCCTCCCCAGCCACCGCGCCACCAGGTGGATGTTCTGCAAGAGGAGCCCTCATGTCCTCCTGTCCCGCGGGCCTGGAGCACAGCCTGGGGATCCCTCCACCCCCACCCTGCCCTGGGCTCCCCAGGGGCCGGTGCAGCAGCGCAGGGCTGGGGGCACCCGTGCGGGGGATGGGGAGCGGAGCCACCCGAAGAGCACCTGTGTGTGACGGGGACACGGGCTGGAGGGCCCAGGGACACTCTGAGCCGAGCTGGCGGCTGGAAGGGCTATGTCCCGGTGTGTCCCGGTTGCCGCAGGGCTGTCCCCCCGTCCCCACGCACCTGCAGGATGACCCAGTGCCCCTGTAGCGCCGCCATCTCCAGGGCTCGTTCTGCCACGACTTCCTGGCCCTGCCCCAGTGACACGTTGTGGATCTTCCCATTTTCAATGGTGAAGTTCAGCTTTTTGCCTGGGGAGAGGAGGAAAGTGCACGAGGCACGTTTCTGGGCGCTGCGAGCAGGAACGCGCGGCTCTCACGGCAGCACCGCGGGGCAGCGGCTCACCCAGCACCTCCAGGTCCTTCAGCGGGTCAACCCCAGGGGAGAGGATGAAGAACAGGGGTGTGGAGGGGCTGCTCTCCTTGTACGCCTTGAACAGCTCCACGCTCCTGCCTTCCACGTACTTGCTGCCCATCTTCTCTTCCACAAAGTCCCTATGGAAAAATGAAAGCGCAGTGGCGTTAGGAGCACGCGGCGACACGCAGGGTCTGTCAGGAGGGCCCCGCGCCGCCAGCACCTGATGGCGTAGGTCATCCTGTCGGGCCGCATGCAGCGCAGCATGCACAGCTTCTGCAGGGCCGTCTTGCTCTTCCACTCCTTGGGGAACACCTCCTTCTCCGGCACCTCGGACTCCACAAACTTCTTCCATCGCTTTGCTGAGCCCTCGATGTCGTTGTCCAAGTTCCTGAACTCTTCCATTTCCGAGAGCACCTTCAGGTCCCACAGAACGGGGTGAGTCACCCCTGGAGGGACCCGCGCTCGGGGGTCCCCGTGCGCACGGGGCCACGCTGGCCTCGCCCCGGTGCCGTGGGCGACCGCAAGGACCAACCTTGATGCCGCCCCAGCCCTGGTGCTGCAGGAAATCCACGGGGGACGTGACGCCAGCCTTGCAAGGGAAGCGCAGGAGGAAGTCCAGCTCCACCGGGTTCACCTCTTTCTTGAGCGTCAGGACCTGGCGAGGCGAGCGCAGCGTCACGGCTGCCCCGGCACACACGGGCGCCGCGCGAGGGGCTACCGAGCACCAGCAGCACAGGAGTGAGAGAACAACCTAAACCAGCATAAACTCACACTCCGTATTGAACAACGGCAGCCGCAAACACGGGCAGGTGTTACCTGGAAGGTGACCTGGGCCAGGAAGATGAGTTTGTCCGCCTCGAAGAGTCCCCGTGCGGTGTACGTGTAGACCGAGTAGGTGATCTCGTCCGTCAGGTTGATCACCCTCTGCTGGATGTCGTCGCTGGGGGCCGAGTGCTGGATGGCTTTCTCAAACACCGCGCTGAACGCCTGCGGAGCCGGGGGAAGCTCAGCACCCGCTGCCGGGGGCTCTGCCGGCAGCATTGGTGCTCAGCAGCAAACCCCTGCGCTCCCCAGAGCCGTCCTGCCCACACAAAGCAGCTCCCTCCTGGCTCCCGTTACCTTGAGCGAGAACTGGTAGATGGGGTTGATCTTGTTGAGGTCGCTCAGGATGAAGTACAGCAGGGACGCTCGCTCTGCCGCCGGCCTGTAGTTTTCTCTAGCCACGTTGATTTGCACTTCGGTGACTTTGGCTTCTTTCACCTTTTGACACGCACGCGGGTGGGTGCTCTGCAGCCTCCTCCACGTGCCGAAGCAGCACCGGCCTCGCGCTGCGCGGCCCCCGGCCCGCTTACCTTTTCCTCGATCTCTATGGCCGTGCGCTTCGTTGTTTCCAGGTTCTCCACCAGCGCCGTGTCCTCCAGGAACTCGCCGCCGGCGGCGGACAGCCGGGCCAGCAGGGAGTCCTCCAGCTCCTTCAGCTTGATCTTGAACTCGTTCTGGCTCTTGGTGAGGTTCGCCTACACCACCAGGGCCCCAGAGAGACACGTGTCCCTCACGAGACCGCGGCGATGCTGGCAGCAGCTGCCATGCCCTGACAAGCACCGCGCACCAGACCACAGCGTCAGCCGTGCTGCCGGCTTTATCTTCCCTTAGTCAAACATTCTCCCCTTACGTGCAGCCGCAGACAACGCACCGAGGTGCCTGAGAGCTGAGGTTCTCGTGCTGTGACAGAGCCCCGACGCCAGAGGAGGGGACACGGCTCGGGCCGTCACCCGCGGGGCAAAGCACGAGCCCGAGTCCCCGCGGACACCTGGGCTGCGGCTGAGCGGCAGCGGGCGCAGGGACGGGGGTCGCTCTGCGCTGCCCCAGCCGGGCTCCTACCTTCAGGGTCTCCAGGTCCGGCCGCTCTTTGGCCACCACGGCCGCCAGGAGCTGGTCCTCCAGTCCCTCCCGCGTCACCAAGAAGTTGATCAGGGTGCACTGGGCCTGCACCTCTGGCTTGTAGTGAGGGTTGAAGTACTTGGTGTGCAGAATCAGGCGGAAGCGTGGGTGATACTCCACTTCTTTATCTCCTATCTTAATGTATCTGTTCAGTTAATTAAACAAATTGATTTCTGTACACTTGGCAGTGACTCATCACAGGTGCAAAGCGACATAAACAGACATTAGAGGGGGTGGCAGTGGCTGCTCAGAGCAGGTGAAGCTCCTCAGCACCAGAGAACAGGGGGTGCTGACCTGCCCTTCTTGATGGTGTTCCTGCCCAGCAGGTGATCCAGTACAGGCTCCATCGACTCGCCCACGTCCTCGATCAGCAGCGTCTGTCCCTCGGCAACCACCCGCTCGATGGCGTCCAGGTAGCTGCGGCCCATGGGGGGGATGTGGCGCGGGGCGAGCGTGTGCCCGGCCGCTGCGGCCCTGAGACCCCGCGGAGCCCCCGCTGGGGTGTCCCTGCAGCGCGGCTGCCCCGTCCTGCAGAGCCCGTGTCCCCGCACCGCCGGTCCAGCCCGAGCCCGCGGCCCCGCGCGCTGCCCACCTGCGCTGGCCCAGGCGGATGGCCCGCAGGTCCTCCCCGTATTTGTTCTTGATCCACTTGATGCCCTGGAGCTGGGCGTCCACGACCAGGGGCCACCGCTCGGTGTTGCAGAGGATGGTGGCGTTCTCGATGGATGTGCGGTCGCTGGGCAGCCCCTGGTTGCTCCAGGTGGCCACGTCGGCGGCGTCGGTGAGGAGGGTGAGGGGGTCCAGCTCTGGCGTGGTGGGGATGGGCACCTGGGGGGGTTGGGTGCCTGGCCGTGAGCAGCGGGGGCCCCTCAAAGCCCCTCGGTGCTGCGGCCGAAGGGGAAGGAGCCCGGGCAACCCGGCCACTCACCGCCAGCTGCCCGAGGAAGGGGACCCAGTCCTTCTCCAGCAGCTCCGTCCGGTACTTCTTGGTGAAGTAGCCGACATAGGACACGAAGGCGGAGACCAGCAGCACGTCCCCACACACCGTGTTCTCCTGCCGCCTGAGCATCTCCACCGACTCGGCCCAGCGGACGTTTTCGGATGCCAGGCCCCCAATGAGCCTGGGGGTCAGAGATGGCGGCTGTTGCGGTGCCACCAGTGCCCGCGCGGTGCCGCGGGGGTTCAGGCCGCTCTGGCGGTACCTGTTTGCCAGCGTGATGACTCTGTTGGTCGCATCAGCCTCCTGCTGACATTTGAGCTTCTCAGCCGTTGCTTTCTGAAAATCCGCCGTGAGTGCCGCCAGGTTGGCATTCAGGTCCTTCAAAAGAACACACGCGCGGTCACTTGCCGCAGCGGCGCCGCCGCGCTGAGCCGCCGGGCCCCGAGGGAGCTCTGCGGCAGCTCCCGCACCTGGGCACCAGCCTACACGAGTTGTAGGAACTTTCTCACTCATTTTTGGCCATGACTCGCAGCTGAATCGCTGGCGGCCGATGGAGGTTGCAGCGGGCGCCAGCCAAGGCGAACAGTGGCCGGCTGTGGCAGCCCAGGCGAGCAGGGTCTGGCCATGGCCGCCACCCTGGCCGGGGCCGTGGGGGACACGCACTTACTGCGATTTTCTTTTTAATGCGAGCGAGTTTCTCCTGTGCCTCGGCCAGCTCGGCGTTGGCCTCGGCCAGCGCCAGCCGCTTGGGCTCCACCTCGCAGTACACCTCGTAGAACCGGACGATGTTCAGGCACCAGGAGCACAGGCCCGCGGCGGCCGTTGACTTGGACATGATGAACTCTGGATCAAAACTGGGGTCGGCCTGGTAGGGCCTGGGGCGGGAAACGCTGCGCTGTGGCACCGCGCCGCGGCTGCTGGCGCCCCGGCCTGCGCCCCGCGGGCTCGGCTGCCAGCGCTGCCCCGTGCTGCCCTCGAGCCCCCGTGGAGCCAGCGTGGACTCACTGAAACGCCTTCAGACAGGGCTCGGGGATGTGCTCCTTGTCAAACTTCTTTAAGGCATCAAGGAAAGCGTCTACTTTTCCCATCATAACTTTCGCTGCCTTCCAGCTCTTGTCCTTCGGTATCTTGCCGTTGGGAGCCGTCAGCACCATCACAGCCGCCGTCACGTTCACCACGGCTTGGGGCGGGGACCCAAAGGACTTCAGCTCCGTCAGGTTGTTCTAGGAAGGGACCGCGGGGACGCTGAGCACCACCAGCACCAGCTAGGGACCCGCCTCCCGCCCAGGGGTCGCCCACCTTGTTGAGGGTGTCGAGGGCCTCCTGGGCAGCCACCAGCGCCGGCTCCGCCTTGGCCAGGTCGGTCTCACACGCTCGCTGCTTCTCGGTCACCACCTGGGTGGACGAGGGGATGGGACGGGGGGATGGGACGGGGTGAGCAGCCAGAGCTGACGGAGCTCGTGCTGCCCTGTCCCGCGTTGGGCCCCGGGGTTGGGCTCCGGCTCAGCATCACACACCGTGTTGATGGCCTGGACCTTCAGCTCCTCCTCGTCAGCGATGGCTTTCTCCTTGCTGACCTTCTGCGTCTCGATGCCCACCACATGGATCAGTTTATCTGCGTCCTCGTTCTTCTGCTTCAGCTCTATCTCCTGGATTGCCAGCTTGGCCTTCAGGTCATCCACCTCGATGGGGGCCAAACGGAGCAGGTGAGAGGGCTGATCCTAACGAGCCCAGTGGGGCTCACAGCGGTGGCTCGGGAACGTCCCGGCCACCGCGACTGTCCTCGGGAACGCGGCTCCTGTCAGCCCCGGGACCCGCTGCCGGCGCGGTGCACAGGTGGCGCTGTGGGCAGGTACCTGCGACGTCGTGCTCTGCAGCTTCGTCAGCCCCTTCTCCAGCCTCTCGATCTTGGCAGTGAGCTCGCTGCGTTTCTTCAACAGCAGGTTTTGGTAGAGCTTTATCTGCTCCAGGAAGGTCTTAGGTGTGGTGTAGTTGTAGCGTCTCTCTGTGGACAGGTACCTCTTCGACATCTCCTTCACGCTGGTGTGGACGTGGGCCATGAACCGGCTGATGGAGACCTTGACCTCGGGCTGCGCCAGGAACAGACCGTGAGCCGCGGCGCCGGTGCAGAACCAAACCCGTCACAGCGCTGGTTCCGCATCTACCCACAGGGCCGGGGGGCAAGTGCCGCTTGTCATTGAACAGCACAGGGTGTGCTGGAGAACGCGGCTGACCATGGCACCAGAGGTGCCAGCTCTTAAGCCCAGCTCTGGTTCTCCTGGCCCTAATCCCTCAGGTTAACCCGGGCTGCACCGCGGCAAAGCTGATGCTTCCAGCTCGTTATTTGTGGTGGTGTCTTAAGGACAAAGGGGCGCCGAGGATGGGTTTGTCCCCAGCGTGGGGCTGCGGGCTGTGACACCAGAGCCGCCCCCCGCCCCGGCACGTGGCCCCGGGGAGCAGCAGAGCTGCAGGCTGACTCGGAGCAGCCGGTGCCCCCGGCTCCCCGCACGGGGCTGGACACGGGGTGGCAGGCAGCACCCCGGGCCCCCTCACCTCGATGTCCCCCGTTTCCTCCAGGAAGCGGCTGCTGACGGACACCAGCGCGTCCTCCGGCCACTCGTGGAACCAGTCGATGGCCGTGCAGTTGACCACGGCGGGGAACCGCCGCGCACGCACCCGCAGCGTGGAGCCCACGGGGGAGAAGCAGAGGATGACCTGGGCCAGAGCGTCACACGTCACCGCGCAGGGAAAGCGCGGTGTGTGTCCTGTCTGCAGACAGGCTTTGGAGGGGAGAAGCCAGGAGCGCTGACAAAGCCCCTCCTGGGTGAGCACCCACCTTTAACTGACGCCTGACTTTGTCTATAAATAGTTTCCAGCAATTTTCCCTTGTATCTGGCAACCCAAGTAACTTCACTGTGGTCCTCATGGCACTGATAATTTCTTCCACCTCATCATCCTGAAAGAGCCCTGGCACCTCCCCAGACGCCAGGAAATCGTTGATGAGGACCAGGAACGATTCTTCAGCAACCTGGGAGTCCGTCATCAGGAACACGGTGGGGAGGTTCTTCACGGCCGCCTTGACGTACTGGGCAGCGAGGTCCAGCTGGACGGACAGCGGAGCCGTCACCCCGAGCTGCTCCCCACGGGCCGGGTTCGGCTCCGCCCAGGGCCCCGCGGGCAGGACTCGGGGTCAGGAAACACGTCTGAGCGCACGGCACGGGACACAGACGCAGCGAGCGGAGCGGAGCCCGCGCTCCCGCGAGCCGTGCCGCCGGGGCCGCGCCGGGGCCGCGCTCACCTTCAGGTCTGGGATGCCGTAGCCTTTCCTCAGCGTAATCTGGAACACGTTCAGGTTGCTGATGAACGCTGCCAGCCGCGCCAGGCTCTGCTTCCCGCTGCCGCCCACCCCCACCAGCAGCGCGTTGCCCTGGGGGGACTCTAAGATCCGACTAATTCTGCAAATATGAGACACCGCGTCTTCAAAGAGCACCTGGAGAAAACAGGAGGGGGAGGTTTGACAACCTGAATCACGGCAGGAGAAGCAGCAAATGCCCCACGAGGCACAAACCCAAGGAGTCGGTGTTGCGGCGTTGGGGCCGCGGCGCTCACCAGGCTCATGGCCGCGTTCACCTCGTTGTAGCCGTCCAGGGCCTCCCCCAGCAGCTTGTTCAGCGCCGGCCAGCTCGGCACCGGCAGGTACTTGGGGTCGCCCAGGCCCTGGGCAAAGTGGAAGTAGATGTTGGGCTTGGCGAACACCAGCTCTTCACCGAGTTCCTGGGAGAGGCAGAGCCAGATGTGGCGCTCAGCTCGGGGCTCAGCTGGGGGCAGCCGGGCAGTGCAGCACCACCACCGTGGGGGTCTCCCTCATTTTCCAGCACAACTTACACCAAAGAACTTCTGGCAGGTGTCCACCAGTGTCCTCCCAAAGGTGGTTTGATCCTTTTCATCGACGAGCTTGTCCCTGTACACCCTCTCGGCTTCGTGGAGCCAGAGGCGCACCAAGTCCACGGGAGCTCTCAGGCACTCGGGGGTGGAGAACAGCAGGCCCTGCCAAGCACCAAACCCCTCAGCCTTGGGAGTTCCCTTCACTGCTGCTCAGAGCCGGGTTTCAAGGTTGGCTTTGGGAAGGGGCCGTGGTAACGTGCAGGGACACGGCGCACTGCAGGATGTGTGACGGAGGAGAGAAAGGGATGAGAATGTCTTGGAGGAACCAGCCCTCCCTCTACCTGGAAGATGTTGGAGAGGTCGCGGAGGTTGAAGATGTAGTGGAACTTGATGGCTGTTGGCAAGAAGATGGATGCGACCTTCTGGTGCAGAGCTGTGGGCAGGGAGTGCAGTGAGTGGGTGGGCGGGTCCCCTGAGACCACGGCAGCCCCGGCGGGGTCTCCGAGCCTGGTGTGGCCTCCCCGGTCACTGTGGGCAGGTGGGACGAGCCCCAGGTTTTGGCTGGACCATTTGCAGGGACTCACCCAGCGCTGCTGCTACCAGCTGCGGCTGCAGCTTCTGCACAGCTGGCGGCATCTTCTGCAGCTGCAGGTGCTGGGCGAGGATGGTGCTGAACACCGTCAGCAGGGCCTCCTGCCCGGGGAAGCTCACAGCGAAGACGCAGAAATGGCGCTGCGGAAAGGAGCAAAAGCTCAGGGGGAGCTTTGCCCCCAGGGAGTGATGCGGGCAGCCGGCACCGTGAGGTGCCCCACCACATCTACCCCATCACACCCCATCCCACCACATCACACCACATCCCACCCCATCACACCCCATCCCACCCCATCACACCCCATCCCACCCCATCCCACCACATCCCACCCCATCCCACCCCATCCCACCCCATCACACCCCATCACACCACATCCCACCCCATCACACCCCATCCCACCCCATCACACCCCATCCCACCCCATCCCACCCCATCACACCCCATCCCACCCCATCACACCCCATCCCACCACATCACACCACATCCCACCCCATCACACCCCATCCCACCCCATCACACCCCATCCCACCCCATCCCACCACATCACACCCCATCCCACCCCATCCCACCCCATCACACCACATCCCACCCCATCACACCCCATCCCACCCCATCACACCCCATCACACCACATCCCACCCCATCACACCCCATCCCACCCCATCACACCCCATCCCACCCCATCACACCCCATCCCACCCCATCACACTCCATCTCACCCCATCACACTCCATCCCACCACATCACACCCCATCCCACCACATCACACCCCATCCCACCACATCACACCCCATCACACCACACCCCATCCCATCCCACTCCATCACACCCCATCCCAGTCCCATCCCATTCTGTCCCACCCCATCCCAGCCCCTCCAGGCTCTGGTCCCAGGAGAAGGGACGTGCTGAACGCGGCCCCAGCCCCGCGTACCTGTAGCCTGGGGTCGATGGTGAAGGACCCCGCGGTCGGGTTCATGCAGGCCACGTACTGGCAGTTGTGAATGTCCTTCAGGGTCAGTTTGGTCCTGTCGTACCTGTGCAGGGACCGGCACTGTGACACTGTCCAGGGCCGGGGTCCTCCCGCCGGGCTGTGCTGCCCCGACCCCGCCGAGCTCCGTCCGCTCCGGTGACGCTGTCCGGGGCCCTTCCTGCACCCCACGGCCCCGCGGCCCCCGGCACTCACTTGTCACCTCCCTCCCTTCCCAAACCAGCCCCTGCCGCCTGCCCTGCTGGGAACGGGGACCCCGTGGCGCTGGGGCTGTTTGCCGTGGCGCGTTTGGAGTCACTGGGAGGGCCTTTTCCTGTTCCCTGCCAAAGGCTCCCCGTGGCTCTGGGATGCACAGGTGGGGGAACCACCAGCTCAGCCAGGACGGCACAGGCGCCAGCGCGGCTCTGCCGGGCACGGGTCACCGCGCCCCGGTGGCGGGGGCCACCGGGCAGGCACCTACCAGTGCCCGTGGTCCATGTGCTGCCGGATGAGCGTGTGCGGTGCCACGGTGCCGTACTTGTCCACCTCCGGCATGTTCATGTCGTCGACAAAGTAGATGAGCCTGCGGGCGCCGGGCGGGCCGTAGTTCCGCCCCGATTTCTTCTCCAGGGGCTTCTCCAGGACGGCTGCGGCGAGAGGGGCGGGTGGGCAGGGCGGGGGGGGGTCGCGCCGGGGCCGGGGGGCCGCGCTGGGGCCAGGGCGCAGCCCGGGCCAGCCTTACCCTGCAGCATGGCCGAGGTGGTGTAGAAGTTAAAGGGCACGAACTGCACGAAGTACTCGTCGGTGCTGAGCGCTGCCAGCTTGTCCCGCATCATCACCGACTTTCCCGTCCCCGCGTTCCCCACCAGCATCACCGGCCGCCGCTGCTCCATCAGCAGGTCCATGAAGTAGCGCACGCGGGTGGTCTCTGCCGTGTGCACCATGGAGGCCTGGGGAGAACTCGTGTTGGTGCTGGCGCTCGGCAGCCGCTGCCGGAGCCGCCGCGCGCGGGCAGAGCCAGGACCTGCCGGCACAGCCGGGGCAGCGCGCCGAGCCCCCGCCCCATGTTCCCGGCAGTGCCGGCTGCTCTACCGGAGGATGCTCTCTCTCCAAACAAACCTGGTCCCTCTCTAAAGCAAAAGGCTCTCAAGTGCTTGGTTACTCTAAAGACTTTCTGACCAAAAATAGGAGCTGTCAGAAGAATGAGTTATTAAAACACAACAACACGGCACAGCTCCTGGAACTGTGCCCACTGTTTTGTTCAGCCGGCACACGGGCCAGATTCAACCGCGGCACCTCTCCGTTTCCCTGGCACCTCTGACACGACCCCCCACTCAGGACAGCGTTTCAAGAGACAGCCACGGCACACAGAGCTCGCGGGAAATACCTGTAAAGGGACTTCAGGATCCAGTTCGAATTTTGGCACTTTCTCAGTCCAGGGCATGAATTTCCTTGTTTTCGGGTCAATGTAATAGTCAAAGATTGTCCCCTGGGCAGGATACTTGACGGTTTTAAACTCGCTCACCCACCACTTGCTGAACTCCAGGCGGTAATCCGTGAGCTGCGGGGAGCCAAACAAAAGCCTCAGAAACCGGCCAGCACGGTTGCTTCAGCGCTTTGGCCAGGATGCGGCCGTGGGCCTGGGCCGGAGCCGCCGGGGCGCGGTGGCGCACCTGGTCCTGGAACATGGCCCCGCCGAAGGCCCAGGTGCAGGCGAACACAAAATAGAGCTCATAGAGGTCCCGGGGCGAGTCCGGCGGGACGGTCTGGGGCGTCAGGAGACACTCCAGCAGGTGCAGCACCGTGTGGATCACCGTCACCTCGGGCACCGGGGTGATCGTCTTAAATCCCTTCTTGACCTTCTCCAGGCACACCGGCAGGTACTTGTCAAACAGGAGCGTCAGACTGGCCCTCTCGGACTGCGCCGCCCTCGTGTCGACCCAGCTGGTCACGATGCTGCGGGAGGACGGCAGGGCTGAGGCTGCGTGGGGCCGGCGCCCAGGGCCCCGCTCCCCCCGCTCCCCCCGCTCCCCCCGTCCCCCCCGCCCCTCCCCGCGCTCACGGGCTCCAGCCCAGGTCGGCGGGGTTGATGTAGAGGATGCCCGCGCGGGACACGGTGGCCGGCGTGGCGGTGCGCAGGTGGCTGATCTCAAAGAGGAGCCGCATGGTGGGGTTGAGGGGAATGCGCTCGTTGCTGGCCAGGGTGAGGATCTGGGGAAGCAGCTCGTCACGGGGGATGCCTGCTCCTTGGGCCCAGGTGTGAGCGCAGGCTGATCACCCTGAGTTAGCGAGCGAGCAAAGCTCCTGGGGCGTGACGGCACCGACCTTGTTGTCATCCATGACCGTGTTCAGGGACTCGATCCACATGGGGTCAATGTCTCCATCAAGGATGATCCACTTGGGCCCGTTATGTGTGATGTTGGCCAGGTCACGCATGGCTGTAGAAAACAGACCTGCCCCACAGAGAGAGCGCGGTTTGTCCCTGGCAGCGCGTGCCGCTCGCGGCAGGTTTGCTGAGGGATGCGCAGGTGGCGCTTCCCCAAAATGTGTTCCTCCCCCTTCACGGTCCGGTAAAAAGCCCCAAGGAAAGATCTTCCCACTCCACCACCACAGCACAAAGTGTTTATAGATCGATATTTTACGAAGGTATTTGCCCGCGCGGCAGCTGCTGCTGCAGGGCGGCTTGTTCCGGGTCCCGCCCGCGCGCGTGTCAGCGTCTCACCGTCCTTCCACTCCCGCGTGGCCGGATGAATAACCCCAAACAGCTCATCGCAGGTCACGGCCTTTGGGTCGAGGTCCACAGTGACCGGCCTCCGCTTCATCATCTGGTACGTCCTGTTGAGCGACTTCAGCACCTGCGGAGACGGGACCGGTGCAGCCCCTGCCCGCAGCGGGATGCGGAGCCGCTCGGGCGCTCTGGTGTTCTGGGCCGGGCAGGAGGGGACCCCGTGTCCTCGGGGACAGTTTGGCCACTACCTGGGACTTGCCGCAGCCGGTGTTGCCGATGATGAAGACGGAGTGTCTGACTTGCAGCAGCTCCTCCAGCTGCACCACCTTCAGCACGAAGCTCTCCTCCGCCTGCAGCTTCAGCTCCACAACGGCCTGCTTGATGATCTGCAGGGACAGCGGTGCTGAGCGCAGCTGGCACAGCCCCAGCCACCCCGCGAGCCGAGCGGCCGCCGCCAGCCGCGCCGCATGGACCTGCCGGGGCGGGGGCGCTGCTGGCGCCGGGGCCGCGCGTGGGCTCGCACCTTCTCGAAGTTGAGATCCCTCTTCCTGGGGACGTCCAGGGCTGGGAACAGGTCTCCAATCAGCCCCATGAAGACGGGCAAGTCATCTGTTACGATCTTGGGGATGTTGAAGTCTCGTAAAGCTCTCATCAGGACTTGATCCTCAGCACGGCCAGGGTCCCCCCTCTTCAAGGAGCCGGCTACCACCAGCACGGACTTGATAGCCCGCAGACCCCAGTCGTAGTGGTCCTGCCGACAGGGAGCAAAGTGTCACAACTCCACCTTGGTGAGGGAGAACAGCTTTAAATGATGATGGAGAGGAACACCCCGTGCCCTGCCCCACACTGGCTCATCCAGGCGGTGCCCTAGGCCTGGCTTAAGTGAGCTCATGTCCAGGACAAGCTCCAGCCGGGGGGTGCGGGGCAGCCAGGCCTGCTGCCTGGAAACGTGCTTTGATTGCCAGTGTCTTTGGCTGAGATCAATAATAGCTGGATGCTCTCATCTTAACTGGCTGCTATGCTATCCCATCCCATCCCATCCCATCCCATCCCATCCCATCCCATCCCATCCCATCCCATCCCATTGCATTTTTGGGCTTATTTCTTCTGGAGGACAGAAACGTGCCGCCTGCTACACCAGCGTGGAGGCAGAATTTGTCTAGCCCAGGCTGGGACGGTGCAGACCGCCAGCCAGCACGCTGCCACCAGTGGTGCTGCCACAGTCCCTCAGCTCTGCAATTCAAATGAACTCTTTGTCTGAAAGAACCTCGCAAGGTTGCTAAATTACCTGTTTAGATAGCAGCTCTTTGCAGAGTGTATACAGAGTAATGAACTTTCTTGCTAGAAGTTTAGCATCCATAAATCCCTCCGCGACAAGCATGATTTCACAGATCAGCTCGAAGTCGGGCACGACCATGGCGCAGGGTCTGGAGCGGAGCGGCGGCGGCTGAGCGGGGCCGGGGTGCACACCCCCGCACCCGCACGGGTGTTACACGGCGGTAAGCGCCGCAACTACCGCCGCTTTCACACCGGCCCGGCTGCCCGCGGTACCTGAACAGAGCCTTTAAATTCTCGGGCAGTTCTGTCCGGCCGGCGTAGCCGGGGTTCATGGTGATGAACAGCCCGACCGACGGGACCAGGGTGATTTTCTCTCCGAGGAAATCAAACGTTTTCTTCTTGGCGCGAATTGCATCTTGTATGCACTTCACCTGGCGGGACGGGGATCAGTGCCGGCAGCCCCGCGGGTCCCTGCCCGCGCCCCGGCTCAGCTGCACCCCCACGGACACCCAGCCCAGAGGGTGCTCTGCCCTTGGCGGTGCTGGAAATACCACCAAGAGCTGCCCGAAGCCACGGCAGCGTGGCAACCCCAGGTCAGGAGCGCTGGCATTTATTC
The DNA here is from genome assembly GCF_963082525.1 of Nesoenas mayeri. Classification (NCBI taxonomy): domain Eukaryota; kingdom Metazoa; phylum Chordata; class Aves; order Columbiformes; family Columbidae; genus Nesoenas; species Nesoenas mayeri. Next base: position 12,609,372 of record NC_137568.1, on the reverse strand, counting down.
AGCTTCTGCCCCGGCACCGCGACGCCCTGTCCCTGGCAATGGCAGAGCCACCGGGGTGACGGGTCACCGGGATGGGACAGGGCTGGGCTGTGAGGTCCTGAACATGCCCAAAGCCCCTGGACGGCTGCACTTCCATCTGCCTCCCAGCACGACAGCTGAAAATGGCAGCAAACTGTCCCTTGGAGAGTCAGATTGAACTGAGTCAGCGCTCAGGACACACACTGGGAACACCGAGCGCTCGGCCCCAAACGCAGCCCAAGCTGCAGCTGGTTCCCCATGGAGAGCACGCACCTGCACGGCGATCACGGACAGAACCTCCACCGCGATGCGGTTGAACTCGTCGAAGCAGCCCCAGGCTCCGGTCTGAGCCAGCCCCTTGTAGATGTTGCCACAGGACTGGGGACAAAGCACCAGAACGGCATCAGCCGCCGTGCCGCAGCACAGGGCTGCGCTGGGGGCTGGCGGGGAGCCGGGGCACGGGAGCGGCTCGCTGCGGTGAGCTTTCTCTGGGAAACACTTGGCGGTGTTAAAGCCCCCGGGCTCCCCGGCCACGAGCTGCCCAGGGCACGGGGGGTGAGCGGGACGGGCTGGCACCAGGGCCGGACCCGCAGTTTTCTCTCCAGCTGCTGAGCAGGCAGGGGAGTGCGGCTCCAGGGCATCGGCTCCAGGGCATCGGCTCCAGGGCATCGGCGCCTGGCGCTGCCGCCGGGCACAGGGGATGCACACTCAGCGCTGCCTCCCGAAAGTGGGTCCCCCCATCTTGGCCACCACCCCGCGGTGCCACTGTCCCACTCCCCACCTTGTAGTCCATCTGTTCGGAGCAGTTGAAGACGTAGACCATGGTCCCTATGGCGCGGCCCAGGTCCTTGGTGGTCTCCGTTTTCCCGGTGCCCGCAGGGCCGGCGGGGGCCCCTCCCATGTAGAGGTGCAGGGACTGCGTCAGGGTGATGTAGCATCTGCCGCGGGAGGACGCCGGGGCTGAGCGGTGCCGGCAGCGCGGCACGGCCCCGGTGTGGGCAGCGGGGTGTGGGAGCCGAGCACCCACCGATCAGTCAGGGGGGTGATGACCAGCCGGGGCGTGTTCCCCAGGTACTCGTACGAGTACTGCAGCTGTGCGTCGCAGATGTTGGCGTAGCAGTGCTTCTTGCCGTCGTCCCAGCGGTGCCGCAGCTGGGACTGCCAGGTGAAGGCCTGGGCGCTCTCCACCTGCGGAGCAGCGGCTGCGGCGGGCAGGCTGGCACCGGCACCACCCGCGGGACGGCCACCTCCTGCACCGGCACTGGGACCCTTGGCCACCTCCGGGCAGGACGGCAGTGTGCAAACAGGTCCCAGTGCGATGCTGGGGCGGGCGAGGACCACCCCACTCGTGCCCAGCAGCCGCGGTGCACGGCCACGCACCACACACCGCGGCAGGAACCCGCCAGGCTGCTCCTGGCTCCGGCTTTGCACGAGGCCCGGCCCCATGTTGCCTGACCCCAGCTGTGCTGCCACCTGCCCGGCTCCCACACACGCCCAATACCCCACGTGTGGCTTCCTCACGCACTCGGGATGCTTTGGAAATCTCGGAAATTAATGAAATAACAGGAAATCTATGCTCGGAAGTATCGAGACACAAAGCAGTAACAATCTTGTCCTGTAATGAATACCTTCGCGAGGATCATTTTGGCCACAACATCCCTGGCGTGGACGTCGATGGTACAGATCGTCATGATCTTCATCCTGTCACCAGCACTCAGGTTGCCAATGAGCAGTGAAATCAGCATGTTCAGCTGGGTGATCTGAGGAGCAAAACAAACAAGGAGAATGGCTTCATCCTTTGGCATCTCCGGTGAGCCCCAGCCCAGACCGCACCGCGTTGGGGCAGAGGGGCTGCGGCATCGAGGGACACCGACCTGCTTTTTGTTGTAGTCCTTTATGGCGTTCTCGTAGCCTTCCTCCAGCTTCGAGAAGGCCATGCCGACCTCGGTGGTCCACCAGATCTGGGTGCACGTCAGGGCAACCTGCAGCAACCGCAGGGACAAAACACGGCCACAAAGGGAAAGGCAGCGTCCTCGAGGGCTCCGCAAGGCGCCGGCGCGCCCGCCCGTGCCGCAGCTCCCACCTGTGCCGGGTAGTCAAACACCCACTGCTCCCGCGCCTTCTCCTCGTAGGTGGCCAGGGCCTCGGGGATGAGGCTGCGCAGCGTGGCGCGCATGCTGCCCAGGACGCGGTTCAGCCAGACCTCCACCTGCGGACACGCGGCAGCGCGGCTGAGCCGGCAGCTCCCACCGGACGGCGCCGCCGCGCGCAGACCCGGCCCTCGGCCCCGCGGGGACTCCACGGGTGCGGAGCCCGGGCTGAGGGTGATGGAGCCCAGAGGCTGCGGGGCTGGAGGGGTTTGTGACCCTGGTGCTGCACCAGCGCTGTTGTACACCTGTGAGGCAGAGCCTGTTTCTGCAGTGTGTGGGTTTGGTTGCAAGGCTTTGCAATTGGATTTTAAACCCCCGTCAGGCTGTTAGTGCGCAGCAAGCACAAGGTTCCTCCCCGTCCGCCCCTGCGCCTGCGCGGGCCCCGCTCACCTGGCCAGACAGGTCACAGTCCGCGTCGAAGGGCACGTACTCCTTGTCACCGCTGAACATCCCCAGGGCGACCTTCAGCGGCTTTTTGTCCGCACCCATCTTGAACTTCAGTTTAGCCAGACTGTCGAACAGCTTCGACAGATGCCGGGACACCTGCGGACAGTGGCAGCAGTCGGGGACCGTGGCAGCAGTCGGGGACCGTGGCAGCAGTCGGGGACCGTGTCCGCGCAGGGGTGGGTGCGTTGGCCCTGCACGGCGCTCCGGGCGGTGCCAGAGACGCTGTTCTGCCCCACAGCATGAGAAACATTTTAAAACTGCTCGAACAAGCACGCAAGAGCCCCAGGACTCGTCTCTGTGCTCCACACGCAGCTCGTACCTCTACTGGCTCAGTCCCGTTAGATAAAATGTCAAGCAGGTCTGCAGAGGAAACAAAGTAGAATCTGGGGAAAGCCAGCCTCTTGGTCTCCAGGTATTCAGCCAAAGCCTTCTCACAGACCGCCAGCCTGACAGAAACCAACGACAACGCCTCCGTTAACCCCTGCGCGTTAGCTTTTACTCTTCGCCACCTCCTTGTCGTTTTGAGATCAATGTAACTGCGGAGAAATCAAACGCTCCTCTTGGCCCCAGAGCAGCCAGTGGAAGCGTCGCCAGGACAACTTGAACCTCACCTTTTCTGCAGCTCCTCCAGCTTGTCGTAGAGACCGGGCTTGTTAGTGGCTTCAATCACTTTGGGAGTTTTTACCGCATCGGCCATTATTACCTGCAAGAGGAAAAACGCTTCGGCTCTACCCGAACCGGCCGCGAGCTCCCAGGGGCGCGGGGGTGGCGGCTTCGCACTTTGAATTCCTCATCAATGCTATCAAAAAGCTTCGACTCCTTGGGCAGCTGGCTGCGGATGTCCTCAGAGCCAACGAAGATGCTTTCCAGGTGACTCCACGTCCTCTGCAACTCAAACCAGATGTTGATAACGGAGTCGGTGGTCGACAGCTTCTGCTGCCAGCTCGACACCTCCTGAAGGAAGAAGGCCAGGTACTTGGAGGTCATCATGTTCTGCAGCTGTGTCTGGTGGTCCTCCAGCGTCTCGATCATCTCCTCGTTCGACTTGAGCAGCACGATGCCGGTCCTGGCATGGGTCTCGTGCTCGAACTCCATCACTGCCCACGTGGCGTCCAGGCTGTTGAGCACCTGCAGACGGGCGTGAGGAATGAGCTGGACTCCACGGTGCCCAGTCCCAGCTCCCGAGAAAGGCGGGAGGGACGTGTTCTCCGGAGCACGGGCTCCCCGGCTGCCCTGCAGCGGGACCGCGAGCAGCAGCAGCCGCAGAGCCGCGACGGAGCAGGGCTCTCAGCACGGCGGGGTAGGAACTGAGCCCCACCTACCTTCTCCATTCCTGACTCTTTTATGGCTTTGTCCACGATGCCAGAAACCTCATCCTCGAACTTGTGCAGGTTCAGCTGCAGCAGTTCCGCGAGGGTTGTGTCCTCCGACATGGTGAAGTTCACCTGCAGCAGAACTGGCACCGTCAGGGCAGGGACTCCCCTCGGCTGAGCCAAACGAGTCCTTAACACCCACGTTTAAAGACCCCGCACAGGTATTTGTGTATGGCCAGCTTTTAAAGCGGACTGCGCGCTTCCCCCTGCATGCAAATCTGGGAGCGTCTCGGCTCGGGGGTGGGAGCCGGGGGGGTGGGAGCACCTTGGTTGCCTTCATGAGCTCCTGCCAGTGCCGGTCCCTGATGGCCGGGTTCTGCAGCTCGTTCACGGCGCGCAGGGACGTTATCATGTTCTTCACGCTGCTGTCCAGCCCCGTGTACGCATCCCAGCTCCTCATCTCCTTATCCAGGCTCCGAATGTCTTTAGCAAATTTCTTACAGTCGATATCCATCTGCTCGACATTGATCTCCCTCCACCTGGTGGTCTTCCAGTCATCGATACTCGTGTTAACCTGAGTTCAGGAATACAGTCTCACGGAACACGTAACTAGCAGAGGCGTCCCTGCGCAGGGCGACGAGCAGGGTGCCCATCGCCGCACACCCCGTGTCCCCGCGCCAGCGCTGCCGAACGGCCCCGCGCCTCGGCCCCGCTCTCACCAGCGAGGCTCCCGGAGGAGCTGCCACCGCCCCGCACCTGCGGCAAAGCCACGCGGCCCAGCCCGGCACAGCGCCGCAGCCTGCCCTGCCAGCCCGGCCCCGCGCTGCCCACGCTGCTGCACGTACCAGGACAATCATGTCCCAGAGCTGCTTCAGCAGGCACAGCTCCCTGCGGCACACTTCGAGCTGCTTGTATTTTGGGACCAACACTTCGAAGAGCTTGGCCGACTGGCACAGCTCTGCCAGGTCGCTCTCCATGGCGGCGATGTTCTTCTGTTGCTGGTTGGGGACAAAGAAAAGGTTTCAGCCTGGGACTGAGTGCCAGGGACGTGTCTCCCACCCCAGCGACGGCTCCGTCCCGCTGCAGCGTGGCGAGGGTGGCAGAGTCACTGCTGCAGGACTGGACCCTCCATGTTGGGTTGGGAACCAGAGCTGGACCAGCTGCACCCCTAAGACCACCCTGTGCCCCCTGTCCTCCCCGTCCTTACCCTTCTCAAGGACCTGTAGGGCTCTGGTGCAGCGTACAGAAATGGGGCGTTTTCCCGGAACACCTCCCGGAAGGCGAGCTGCCGAACCTGCACGGGGACGCGAGTCAGGGGCAGCGGGGGCAGCGGGGACACAGGTCAGGGGCAGCGCGGACACGGGTTGGGGGCAGCGCAGACACGGGTCAGGGGCAGCGGGGCCGCGGGCTCTGCCCAGAGCTCGTCCCCGCGCGCAGGGCGGGCACCTCGAACTGATGGCACTTCTTGTGGATGACGTTGACCTCGCTGGCTTGCAGGGGAGCCGCATTCTGCTTGGCGCGCAGGGCGAGCTTCTTGGTGCCGTCCCAGCGCTCGGGCAGCTCCTGCAGCGAGCAGCGCGCAGCATGGGCGGCCTGGCCCAGGACTCCCCGGGCCCCCTCGCCCCGCGCAGCTCACCTGGAGCTGCAGGTGGATCTCCTCCGGCATCTTGTCTCCGTAAGTGCTGAGCAGGGCAATCGTTTCCTTCAGGGGCCCAAACATGTCGTCGGTCACCGCCTGCCTGTCCTTCACCCTCATCAGGTGTCCCATCACCTCCACCAGCCCGTCGTAGTCTCCCTCCTGCAGAGGTTTACTCAAACCGACGTTTGCCTCTCGGATGAAATCCTCCAGCTCTTGGAGACTGCAAGGGAGGTGGCAGCGTCACCAGGCGGCCCCAGGGGTGCTCACGGCCGCCCCCCCGCTCGCCGAGGGTCACTCTGCAGAGCACAGCCCAGGGACTCGCCCCACAGGGGTGCCCGGCAGCTCTGTCCGTGCCCCTATGCTGCACATCTGCGCCCCAAGGGACAGCTCGGTGCCCCAGCCCTGCCCCGGCACACAGCGGTGCCATCGGCACAGCTCAGCCAGGCTGCGGTCACCGGCTGTCCCCGGCCTCGCGCCAGGGTCGCTGGCCCCCACCTGGTGGTGACGTGGCTGGAGAGGTGCTGCCGGAGCACCTGGCCCCGGCGCCGGATGGCGGCCAGCAGCGCCTGCTTGAACGGGCGGCAGTTGCACCGCAGCCACCCCCTGAACAGCTCGGTGTTTGAGAACTCCGACACCTCCTGGCACAGCTCCTCGTACGCATCGATCTGGGGATGAGAAGCGGTCACGGCCCACGGCCGGCACCTCCGCGGGCACCCGGCGCATCCCGAGCACCCACCACACACCTCCTGCTGAAACATCTGGAGGGTTGGGGTCCCGCCGGCCGGGGGCTCCTCCAGCTGCGGCTCCTCGGGGCCGGGGCCGCTGCCCAGGGCGAGGAAGCGCTGCAGGAACTCGGCGGGGTCCTCCCGCCACAGGTAGTCCTGCTCCTCGAAGCTGGTGCTGTACTCGATGCCTTCCCTCATGGCGCTGACCGCCAGCGACAGCACCTGCTCCCGCATCTTGCTGAGCTCCTCATGCTCCTCCAGCATGGTCTGAGGGGACAGCAGAGCTGTCGGGGACCGGCTCGGGGGACCACACGTCCTCGCCCCGCTCCAGCTGAGCCCGGAGCTGCCACCCGCCCCGGACTGACCTCGTAGTTCAGCTGCCCCTCCAGCAGCCGGGGCACGCGTGCCGCCGCGCTGTACGTGTCCCGGAGGAGGCTTTCCATCAGCTTCAAGAAGCTGTTGTCGTCTGCCGTGTCCAGCGAGGGCCGGTACTGCACTGTGTTGTCGCTCAGCTCCAAGTGCACCTCGAACAACGGGGCCACCTCCTCCTGAAACAGGTCCATGTCCAGCGTGGTGCTCCCCGTCCTGTGTCTCCCCAGGTCCCCAGCCCCGACACCAGCACACCCCAAGCATGCACAGCACCACGGAGCAAACCCGGACCTACATCTGGGACCATGTTGGTGAGCAGGAACTGCAGAGTTCTGTGGACAAGTCTGAAGAATCCATCCAGCATGATTCCATCCAAGTACTCCATGTAGTCCAGCCAGATCTGAGATGACTTGTCAGCCTTAAACAGCTCTGCGTTCTCCTGCAAGCAGAAAAACCCCCAGCTGATACTTGTCAATACCCAGGAAATGCAGCAGCTCCTGACACTGCGAGTGAGTCCCCTCTCCTGTCCCCAGGGGCCTGTCCTGCTGGGCGGTGGCACCGATCCCGTGTTGCTCCCTCCTCCCGGCTCCGACACCGCGAGCTGCAGCCTGGGCAGCGGTTTCCGCGGCCTGTGAGGCTCAATAGAGCAGGGGATCGCAGCTGGGTTTGAGTCCAGTGCTCAGTGACAAAGGGGGACATCGCTGGGCTTGGAGCAGCGCAGCCCTGCCTGCAGCGTCCTGGGCCGGGTCCCACCTCCACCATCCCATGGATCTTTACGCCCGCGTCGGTAACGGCAGCATAGCGCTTGGCTAAGGCGCTGGCTTTCCCATCCAGGTCCAAGAGCGCTGTGTCCTTTTTGTCCTTCCTTTCGAACAGGGGCTCGTCTGAGCATTCCTGCAGGGAGGGGACGAGAGGGCTGCCCCGCGGTGCCGGGGAAGGCAAACCCTTCCCGCCACGCGACCCAGACAGCGCCAGCAAAAGCCACCTCCATCAGCTGGGTGATGCGTTCCACGTTTAGCTTGGCTTTCTGGACCCTGGTCTGCAGGTCGTCCAGGACGCCCCTCGTCTCCTGGATGTACTCCATGACGCCTGCGAGGACACGCACAGCCGAGCTGAGAGCTGAGCCAGCGGCTCCGCGCAGCGAGCGGCACAGGGCGCGCTGGGAGGGGGTGACGCCGCACGGTCCCCCCTCACCAGCGCGGGCAGGGCTGTCCGGTGTGGTGGCTGTGGGGACCTGCGGGCAGCCACCGGGGTGGGGACTCGTCAAAATGCCCTTGGGCGGCCAAGGGCGGGTTTGTACCTTCATGGTGCCAGAACAGGGTTTGCTCGGCGCTGGCCAGCCGGTCGTCCACCGCCGCCAGCTCTTCCCCCAGCAGCGGGAACTCCACCGGCAGCAGCCGCTGCCTCACCTGGGGACAACGTGTCCCTGAGCGCTGCGGGCGGGCAGGGACCCGCTCCGGCCACGACACACTCGCCAGGTCACGGGTTTTACAGAGGAAAGGAAAGGGCTGGCACGGAGCCCGGGGGAACGGAGGCCAGCGCGCCGGCAGCAGCTCGGCTCCGCTGGGGACAGCAGGGTGCTGTGCCGCTGCGCCCCAGCCCGGCTTCCAGGAGCTGCTTCCCAGGGGCACCCAGCCAGGGCATGGAAAAGCCTCCGGCTTGCCTCCCCTTTGCAACCTACCTCGTTGTACCAGCCAACGATAAGATCCAGGCTGTCCACAAACTTTTGGAAAGTGTCGTGTTGAGCGAAGAGGTTCTCAGCGCTGTCTGGGATGTCTTTCTGCTGCTGGAAGTTCAGGTACTTCACCTCCCGCAGAACAGCGACGAGCTGCGAGACACAGTGGCCGGGGACAAGGCTTGTGGTAAAACGCCGAAGGTCTCAGCGCAGTCTGGACAGAGCAGGGTCCAGAGCAGGGTCCAGAGCAGGGTCCAGAGCAGGGTCCAGAGCAGGCGGGAGGGCGCCAGGCCGGCCCCCCAGCACACACCTCTCTGCTGAAGTTCACACTGAGCAGGGAAGAGTCGGGGTCCCTGCAGAGCAGGGGCTGCTCCAGGGTGAAGCGGCAGTCCCGGCCAGCGCCGCTCGCCCACTCCTCATACACCCTCTCGCAGTAACCCTGCAGCAGCCCCATCATCTCCTCGTACTTCCTGGACACCAGCTGAGCTTCAGTGCTGGTCATCACGCTGTTGAGGACAGGAGGAAGAGCAGCTGCAGCCGCAGGGCACGGCAGGATCCCGCCCCTTCTCCGGGGCGACCCACACGTACGGGTGGTCGATGGCGAACAGGTCCCCGTGCGTCTCCTCCAGCCGCTGCTGCAGCTCCTTCGCCCACTTCAGCCGCCCGGCCACTGGCGGCATGTTGCTGTGGAGGGCCGGGCGCCCCCCGGGGGAAGCGGCCTGGGTGTCGAACAGACCCTTCACGCTCTCCAGCTCAGCTTTGAACAGCCCCAGCAGCACCGAGTAGTGCGGGGAGACCTCAGCCTTGATCAGGGGCCGCTCCAGGAGGAAGGCGAACATGTGCACCAGCTGCCGGGGACAGAGGCGCTGGCTCCTGTGCCCCTGAGCGTCCCCGGGGCGGCGCGGTGACGCCCCCACGGTCGCCCCCGGGTGCGGTGCAGCGTGCTGGGCTGCCGGCTCCGTGCCCGGCGACAGGACCCATGCGCTGGGACACACACGCACCTTCATGGCGGATGCCAGGGAGTTGCAGTCATCAAAGCCTCGGCAGAGGAGGGTGGCCAGGCGCCTGTCCACGTCCTCTATCTTCTTCTGGAACTCGGCGAAGTCTTTGTTCAGTTGCTGCCAGCGAGAACAAAACGATTCAAGCTGGCAGCCCCCGTGCTCCCTCCCCGAGGCAAGGCTGGCCCCCGGCCTGCCCCGGCGCCGGCACCCGCGCCGCCGCGGCTCCGCTCCACACGGGCTCCTCCAGGGACTTCTAGCAAGTGATTTTTTTGTCTTCATTTAGCAAATGCTTACGCTTCCACACCAGCATTCCCTCACCTCTTCTGCGGGGTCTAGGGGATCGTAGCTGCATTCAGAAAAAGTCTTGATGAGTTCAGAGACCTCCTCGTAGATCTGGAACACCTGGCTCCCGAGGATGTTTCCTCGCACTCCTCCCATCTCTGTCTTCTCCAGCTTCAGGAACTCGATGGCCGTTTCGTACAGCTCCTGGTGAGCACAAACCACCGTCCCGCCCGGATCCCCGCACTGGCAAACCCGGCTCGCCGGCGCTGCGGCGCAGGGGCAGCACCAGCTGTGTCCCGCGGGGTCACCGGTCCTGAGGAGCGCCCCGGGGTGCCTGCCTGGCCGCGGGGCCACTGCTGTGCTGGGGACAGGGCCGGGCTCCCACCTCCCTTGTGTCCTCGTCTGCACCCACAGCCCAGCACCCTGGGGCCCCTGTGCTGCTCTAGGGACCCCTGGCACCCCCGGGCCGGGCCGGGGAGCCCACACCGACACGCCGTGCTGTCACCTCGATGGTCCTGAGCCTGCGCAGGAAGGCTTCGATCCTCCCGAAGATGAGGGACAGGGGGAAGTCCCAGAGCTGCGGCTCCTCCTGGAAGCCAGAGGGGCCGTCAGGGAGCGGAGCTGGAGTGGCCGTGCCGGGCGGCCCCACCGCGGCCCCGCACCCACCGGGCTCAGGGTGGGCGCCAGGTCGCAGCAGTAGGTGCAGTAGGACTGGAAGAGCTGCTCGACGGTGGCGATGCTCAGTCGGATTCCCCCCAAGACCTCGTCCAGCTCTCCTTGCAGCCCCTTCAGCACGTCCTCGGGCGTCAGGACGCTGCGGGTCTGGGACAGGCGGATGCAGCAGGTTTGGCGGGGGGAGCGCTGGGGGTCCTGCCCCCGCCACCTCTGGCCCCGCGGGCTTGTTGGTGTTTCCCACAGCCCACGCCTGGCCCAGAGCCCCCAGCCCCATGCGGGGGCTTCGCTGGGCCCTTGGTTGGGTGTCTGTCGCCCCCGCTGGGCCCCGACACCCATCCCACGCCACCCTCCCGCTGACGGGCCCCCGGCGGCGCAGGCTCCGTGCCGCCGTGCCCGCTGGGCTCTACCATCTCGATGAGGAGGTTGCAGATCTCGCGCAGGATGACGACGAGGCGGGTGGGCGCGCTGTAGTGCTGGCAGTGGGCGCGGACCAGGCAGAGGGTGCACATCACCCTGTCCAGGTAGGGCTGCAGCTGCGGGAGCACCGGCCATCACTGCGGGGCCGCGGCTGCGCTAACGAGCGCCGGCAGAGCCGGGGCGGATCTGAACCCACACGCAGCCTCGGGATCGGCGCTGCCACCTCTGCCTGGATGAGGAAGCCAGGTGGTGCTGCTTATTTTGGCACATATAACTTACCTCCGAGTAATCTGCTTGCTCCATCTCTTCCAGCAGGATCCGAAGCGGCTGCAGGTAGAGGTCGATGTCCTTGGCTTCCTCCAGGCCTGGGCCGAGGAAGGAACCGTGTCAGGGCTGGGGAAGCCTCGCCAAGGGGGCGCGGCAGCCGCTCGCGGTGCCTCCGGCGCGCTCACCGGCGCGGACGTCCCTGAACACGCTCTGCAGCACCCGCCAGTAGCAGCTGTCCGCCTTCTCCAGGATCTCGGCCAGCGCTGTCACCCGGGGCGAGAGCAGCTGCGAGGGACAGGCAGCAGGATCAGCGCCGGGGCTCAGCGCCAGGGCTCAGCACCGGGGCTGCGTGGCCAGCGTGGTGGTACCTGGTCGTTGATGCACTGCAGGTGGACTGTCCTGGTGCTCCAGAACTCGAACTCGGTCCTGGGCAGGGGGTGCAGCCCCTCCAGCAGCGGCTGCGCCGAGCTCTTGCTCAGAACGTCTCTGATCTGGTGGGACCACTCGATGACGGTGGTCTCGATGGCGTGGAGCACCGAAACGTCCACAGGCCCTGCCAGGCTGGAAGGCAGCGCGGTTACATTGCAGCACCGCCCCGGGGAGCCTGTGCACCCCCCCGCAGCCGCCCCCCCAGCCCGGCACGAGCAGCGCCAGCGTGCTCTGCTGCCCAAGAGCTGTGCCCAGGGACACCCAGGGATTGAGCTGCTGTCCTGGCTCCCCCCTCTCCCCAAGGGATGTGCTGCCCCGGCCCCAGCCCGGCTCCGCTGGCACCGCCGGTGCCACCAGCACCCACCTGTCCAGGATGGCGCCGGAGTCGTCCGGGCCATCCAGGTTCTCTGGCAGCGGGAGCCGCGGCTTCCCCTGGATCTTCCCGCCCATGGCGAGCAGCTCGCTGCGGAGGCGGTGGGCCTGGCGCATCACCTCCTCGGCCACCACGCGGGGCCAGCCGGCCGGGCCGCGCTCGCTCAGGAGCAGGGGGTACACGACCTGCGGGGGCCGTGGTCAGGGCTGGGCCGGGGGGCCGCGCTGCTTTGCGCCCCCAGCCCGGGCTCGGCCCGGCACACGGGCACAAGCCCCACGTTGAGGAGGAGGAATGGCGGGGGCTCCGGGGCCCAGCTCGGCCCCCGGCGCTTGGGGCCGGCGGCGCTCCGAGCAGAGCGTCGCTGGGAAGTGTAGGAGAAAATCCCTCAGACGTTTCCCCGCTGTGGGGAATTGGGAAGGGAGAATTGCATGGAGTTGTTAAGACGCCAGGGGGAAGCGATGCAGCTGGGCCCCAGAGAAGCCCGCACTTGTGCTTCACTCGGCTCCGTGTCCCACCTAATGCTCCGGCTACGGCAGTGGGTGCCGGATCGGCGCCTGTGCGCGACCCACCTCGTCCATCACGGTGATGAGCTGCTCCACCGGCGAGGGCGCCACGTCCCCCACCAGCAGCGCGCTGCGGCAGTTCTCCCGGGTGATGCTCTCCTCCTTCTTCTTCACGAAGTAGATGCCCTTGCCCTTGATGGCGGGCGGGAAGGCGGCCGTGGCCTGGAGGTGCCCGGCGGGGTTCAGCCCCAGCACCAGCTCCCGTACGTCCTGCTGCTTGAAGAACTCGTCCAGCTCGGCCGCGGCCTCGCTGCTGTCCATGAACTTGTTCCACTTGTCGGGCCGGAGCCGCAGCACCAGCGTGGCGAAGCTCTCCAGGAGGCCGTGCCGCTCGTCCGGCGCCACCGCCATGGCGCTGGCCCCGGGCTCCGCTGCTGGCGGGCAGGCAGAGCCCCGCTCAGCCGGGGGCTGTGCAGACCCTGCACCCCCCCTTCACACTCCCCTCGCCACCCCCCACCGCCCTCAGCCTCCACACGCCGTAGCCTCAGTGTGCAGCCAGCCCCAACCGCATCGGCCACATCGTCACCAACCCCATGGGCACCCAGCCTGCCCCACCGCCCCCCAGCCTGCCCCACTCTTGGCCCCATCGCCCCCCAGCCTGCCCCATTCCTGCTTGGTCCTACCGCTCCCCTGTGCTGCCTCACCCCTCAGCCTCCAGCCACCAGCTGTCACCCAACCGGCACCGGCACCAGCCCCAACTGACACGAGCTGCAGCCCCAACCAGCCCTGGCACGAGCCCCAACTGACACCAACCCCAACCGGCACCAGCACCAGCCCAACCAACGCCAGCCCAACTGACCCTGGCACCAGCACAACTGACACCAACCCCAGCTGACACCAGCACCAGCCCAACCGACACCAGCCCAACTGACCTTGGCACCAGCACAACTGACAGCAGCACCAACCAACCCGAGCACCAGCCCAACTGCCGCGGAACCGCAGGGCTGCCCCCCCACCCCCGTGTCCCTCAGCTGGGGCCGTTTGCCCCACGCACCCACCATCCCGGGCAGCCCCAGCGCACGGCGCCAAGGGCCCCCCTGTCCCAGGCGAGCGCGGCGCCAGCCCCACTGCGCATCCAGGGATGCGGGACCACGAGCCCCCCACTCCGGCACGGCCGCCCCACGCCCTGCGGGGGGGTCCCCGAGGCAGCTTCCTGGCAGCCAGGGGACGCTGAGGGAGCCGGGGGGGGCACCGGGCACACGAACGCCCCCGGGGCTGGCGGGGCTGCTGCCCGTCCCGAGCGCACACAGAGCACAGGAGGCCGCGCGCGGTTCGGTGTTTATTTGCTGCAGATCCTCAGCACTACTTTACAAGGCTGTGGCAAAAAAACCCAAAAAACAAAACCAGTTAGAATAAAAAATCCTGCCAGCCCCGCCCTCCAGAGAGGAGCCACCCCACGTACAAAATAACCTACAGGAGAAAACTATACAGGAGTATTTACACCTCTGATAAATAGCCTAATACTGATCCGGGTGCCTCTCTCCAGAGCCCGCGCGCTGGCTGGGGGGACAGGACAAGACACGGGTGTTCGCAAGGCAGAGCTGGGGTCCGCCCCGCAGCAGCCGTCCCTGCACCGGCTCCAGGCACGTCCCACCGGCACAGGCACGTGCCACAGGCAACGCCACCCGGCGACACCGGACCAGGGCCTACGCCTGAGCTCCAGCACCCACAGCTCAGCGAGGGCCTGTCGGTGCCCCACGCGGCACCACTGCACACCGTGACAGTGACGACTCCCTGTGCCCCAGCCCTCCCCGCACCTGCAGGGACCGCCCTGGAGCAGGGGACAGCCGGGAGGGGCCGGGGCGGCAGTGTGGGGACGCCCAGGACAGGCCCAGACCCGCTACAACGCGGGCCAGCGGCCGCACGCCATGGGGCTCCCCCAGCCACCCCCAGGCTGCTGCTCGTCACTCGGCACCAGCAGCGCCCCAGAACCCTTCACCTGCCCAACAGGACACCCCGAGTGCTCCAGGACATGGGTGCTGAGGGGACTGGGAGCCCGGAGGGTGCCCGGGTGGCCGAGGTGGGGGGACGGTTCACACTCGCGGCACTCCCCATCCTGCAGCCCGGGGCAGGACCGGGCTCCTGCGCACAGGGGTGTCCGTGTCTCAGCTCACGCCATGAAGATGCTGTCCTGGAGGTGAGGCCGTGCGGGCGCAGAGCCACCGAGACGCCCGTGGCCGCTCCTTCCCCGTACGGTAAAGAAACTGCGAAGCTAAAGCTGAGTCCTGGGCCCGAGGGCCCCGCAGCCTCTGGGACGGGAGACGCCGGGGCTGCCGGCGCACAAGGCTGCTAGTGCCTCTTGGTGGAGGACACCTTCTTCTTCCTGGCTGCCAGCATCTCGTAGAAAGGGTCCCGGCTGATGGCTGCCCTGGCACGGAAGGAGGGCCGGGTCAGCTGCAGAGCCGGCAAGAGCTGCCACAGGGCGTGAGCAGGTCCCTTTGTGCCCTGGGGAGCCCTTTCCCCCCGATCCTTGCAGGGTGCCCGGCAAGAGCAGCAGCCGCTGACCCCAGCACTCACTTGATGCACTTGATCCACTCCTCCTTCTCCTCAGCCGTGGGGGCAGAGATGCGATACACCGTGTGGTTCCCCTCCACCACACGCCCGTCCGCCTCCGTCTTGCAGGCCTTGATCACCTGGTCCTTGTTGTCGGGGATGTAGAGCTCAAAGCAGTTCTGGGAGGGGGGAGCCCGTTGAGGGCTGGGGACGGGGCAGCAGCGGGGCTGCAGGCACAGCCGTCCCCGTGCAGCAGAGAGGGACGGACACGCTGTGACCGCCACCACTGCACCCAGACACGTCCTGCCGCCAGCCCCGGCCACCGCGCTGACCAGCCAGGGCCTGCACCCCCCGCCCCTCCCAGGGACGCTCCTCAGGGGCTGCGGCACCTCCCGCCTTTCCCTGCCCAGTCAATGCACCGGGGACCCGCACCAGCACTCACCGGCTTCTTAGAGTCCTCCACCTCACGGATGCTCAGGTTCTCCAGGGGGATGATGCCGCGGGGCTCTTTATCCTGGTGGGGACAAGCAGAGGCTTTAGCTCTCTCGCTCCCCAGCACCCTCCGCGCAGGCACTCTGTGCTGCGCCCACCCAGGGCCGTGTCCTGCGCCCCCACAGCCACTGGCCCCCGTTCCGTGCCAGACCCAGCGCCCTCCCCGCTCCAGCTCTGCGCCCCGAGCAGCAGCCACTGACCGTCGTGTACTCGAAGTAGTACAGGCAGTTGTCGGTCAGGATGAACCAGCGGCGCTTCCACGTCTTCACGCGGCCTCCTGGGAGCAGAGAGGAGCAGGTTAAGCACAGCCTGGCGCGGCGCGGCCGTGGCGCACGGAGGCTGCGGCAGAGCCAGAGCCCAGTGGACACACACAGACAAGCACCGGTGCCGAGGCACAAGCAGAGCCAGGCAGGCACCGGGCGCAGCAGCAGCAGCAGACACCGGGCAGCACGAGCAGGAGCGGAAAGCAGAGGATGAGGATGGAGGCAGAGGGTGGCGGGGCCGGGTTGGCAGCGCTGCGCCCGCTCCCACCCGAAACAACAAGTCGGCACGGCCAGAGGACACCGTGACCCAGCAGCACGTGTGGCACACGGGCGTTTCCGCCTGCACGGCGCAGCCCCGCTGCATCCCGCCGGCACAGCGCAGGGCCGCGGTCACAGAGCCGCGGTCAGGGGGTTTCACAGCCGCCACCGCAGCGGGAGAAGCTGCTCCCTTGGCTGACACGCTCTGGCCACGGCAGCGCTGCCGGCCGTGCTGCCAGCACAGGATGGGCACCCAGCTGTGCTGCGAGATGTGTGTGTGGGGACACACTCGGCTCCCACTCCGGGAAGGCCCCGCAGCCCCTGCTCCCCCCGCCAGGCTGGGACCAGCACTTCCGAGCGCAAAAAGCCCCTCTGGGTCCCTCAGCCCGGCCTAAAGCCGGGCCTGACCCTCCAGCCCTGTCTCCCAGGGCCACCTCCTCTCTGGGGCTGCGGGGGGAAGAGGCCACGTGCGCGGGCAGGGTCCTGCAGCACGGGGAGCGCACGGGCCCGGGGCTCACAGCGGGGAGCCCCGACACTCCTCAGCACCCGGGCTGCAAGCAGTGGAGCCAGGACAGCACCGGTGCCAGCACAGGGACCGCTGCCAGCCCGCGGCACAGTGCACCGCGGCACAGTGCACCGCACAGACGGCTCCTGCCCGCTCCGGGCACTCAGCACTCCCCGACCCCCCTGCGCAGGCTGGGGCCCTTCCCGAGCGCACCCCAAACCTGTCCTCACTGCTGCAGCTGGGCTGAGCTGCCTGTGGACACAATGAAGCATGGACAGACAGACGGACAGGCAGCCCCTGCAGCACCTGGGCACGGAGCAGCTGTGGCCCCGTCCATCCCAGCCATGGGGCGTCGTGTGCCGGGGCGGGGGCGCGGGCCCGGGGCTGTCCCCGGCAGGCGCGGCCCCGGCTGTGCGGGTGGTTAGCAGCAGCAGCAGCAGCGGCAGCAGCGGCAGCAGCAGCAAGGACACTCATCACCAGCAATTAAAAACAAAAAGGAAACAAAGCCCCAGCGGTGGCGTGAGCAGAGCGGGGAGAGGGGTACGTACCTCCTGGAGTTGGGGGCAAGGAAAGGAGGAGCCAAAATCATGGAAACATACAAATGAGGGAGAAAAGAAAATTAAAAAAAAAAAAGGAAAAACAACTGAAAAGAGGAACCGCGAAGCCCCCCGCGCCAAGGGGCAGGGGCGGCCAGGAGCCGCGGGGCCGGCGGTGCCGCCGCGGGGCGGACAGCCCTGGCTCGCTGTGGCTCTGCGGGGCAAGCGGGGGGCACGGAGCCCCCCAGAGCCGGGGACAGACGCTCCGGCTCAGCCCCGGGCTGCTCACAGGGCGGGGACAAGGCCCCTCTGCCCCCCCGAGTGGGCGGCAACAGGGCAGAAACCCCCGGCGAGAGGACAGAGTCCTGACCCCACGAGAGCCCAGGACAGGCCCCGCCAGCCCCCACTCCTGCCAGCACCCGTCGCCCCCCTCACTTAACCCAGGCAGAGGGTCCCCCAAGGTGCCCAGAGGAGAAGCCACAGGAGCCAGGGCGCGGGGCAGTGCCGCGGGGATGCCATGCACGCTGCCTGCGTGGAGCCGGGATGCGGAGGTGACAATGCCGTGGAGGTGAGGCAGGGACCGGCCGGTGGCACGGAGGGGACACGCGCAGCCTGGGGCAGCTCGCCGCTCGCTCCAGGGCCCACTCCGGCAGACCCTGCGGCGACCCGGGGACCAGAACAGCCTCGCGGTCTCTGAGCTCCAACACCAGACCCTGGTACCAACTCTGCACCCCGGGGGCTCGTGCAACCTCGAGGCAGAATCCCCCGGGACGCCCACCCAGCCGCACGGCAGGACCGTGCCAGCGGCGAGTGCCAGCCCAGAGCAGACAGAGGGCTGCTGGACGTACAGACACCTTCCCCATGGGGGCTGTGCGCCCCTGCAGCCTCGTGTCCCTCCGCAGGGCCCCGCTCCGAGAGCCAGGCCAGCAGGCGCGGTGCCCGCAGCCCAGCGCAGCACACCCAGCAGCTCTGGCCCTGGGGACAGCCCGCGTCCCCGCCGCGTCTGCCCACGCTCACCTAGCTTCAGCAGCCAGCCCTCCCGGTCGGGGTTGAAGAAGGTGTGGGTGAGGTCGTTGCCATCATCCTCAGGGATTTTGAAGGGCTCGTTCTTGATGCTCTCATAGAGATTCTGGTACAATGATACGCGGGTCAGCTCTGCTCTCCCCGGAGCTCTGCAGCCCCAGCCCCTCCGCACCCCGTCCCTCACCTGCAGCAGCTCCTCGGGCAGGTCCCCCCCGTCGTTGATGCCGCGGTTCATGGCAATGAAGCGCTCGGCCGTGGGTTTGTCCTTGACGTTGGGGTTGTGCAGGCTGGTGTTCAGCATGATGATAGCGAAGGAGAGCACGTAGCAGGTATCTGCAGGGGTGGAACGTCAGCCACGAGGCAGGCGTGCGGGGAGTGGGGCTGGGGCAGTAGCTCACCCGTGGACTGGAACACGCCGGGGTTGCACTGGCAGTATCGCTGGGCAAACGCCTCCATCATCCGGTCGATCTTCTGTGCCTCCCCGGGCAGGCGGAAGCTCCACAAGAACTGCCTGTGGGGAGCGAGTGTCGTGCTGCTCCGGGGGCTCCACACGCCCCCGGCCAGGCTGGCGTTGCCGCAGCCCCTGCTCGCCCTGCCGATGGGACACGGCTCAGCCCCCAAACCCTCGCTCACCGCAGGGCCTGCACGAGGTTGAGGTCGGTGAACTCGTGCAGCTCCACGAAGGCGTGCAGGACCTGGATGTTGAACTCATCCCTGCGGGAACAAAGCCAGAGCACGAGGGATGCGTGACCAGCGAGTCCTGTGACTGCCCAGCGGCCCCACGGCTCCCTGCCCCGCTCCAGGCTCGGCTCATGTGTCGGAGGAACCTGCAGCTCCTCCCGCCGAGCCCCGGGCTGGCCTGCACAAGCCAGCTGCCGGCAAATGCCAGCCACGGACCAAACCGCCCCCAGAGCCCAGGGTGCCCACACCCACTGTGCCCCCGCTCAGCTGCCCTGGAAGCTCAAGGAGCCACCATGTCCCATCCCCGAGGTGGTGGGAGCCCAGGGCACTCCCAGGAGCCCCCGGCACCGCAGGCCAGCGCACCTCTCGCCCAGGTAGTCACCGATGGCTGTCTTGTTGAGGCCCTCTCCCTTGTACAGGAACTGGGCGATGTCCTCACACGTGTTCTTCAGCAGGTCGTTCTCAATCAGGAACTGGATGCCCTGCAGCGGAGCGAGCAGAGCTGCTGCTGACGCACCGGCCCGGCCCACGGCCAGGAGCCGCTGGGAGCCGGCGGCCCCGCTCCCCACCAGCCCACCCCACGGTACCTTCTTGGGGTCCATGTTGAACTTCTTCCTGCCCATTGCCACCTGCTTGCTCCTCTGCATGTTTTTCCTGCAATGTGTGAAGCAGGTCTGAGCAGCGAGGAGGGACCCGGCTTCCTCTGCCCACCCCCTCGGGCAGAGCCCTGCGGGGCGCAGCCCGGACCAAACGGGAGCTGATCAACCTGGGCCAGGTCCCCTGTGCTGAACCTGCACAGGGTGACACCAGCACACGGCCCCGGCCGCCCCATCCCACGGCAGAGCGGCACAGGGCTACCCCGAGCACCGAGGAGCCGCCGTGTCCCGTCCCTGTGTCACCTCTGCACCGGGTCTGGGGCGAGCTGGGGCTGCGGGGACAGCAGCCTTCAGGCCCCAGCAGTGACTGCAAACGACTGCGAGTCAGCTCCCGGCAGCTGGGACCCCCTAATCCCGGGCTGGCACCATCTCCGCCAGCTCACAATAACAAAGTCTGACAGTTGCTGCAGCCAGACAGAAGGGCTGAGGCTTGGAAAAACAGAGCTGTGGAGCAGCGGTTCAGAGGGGATCCTGCTGCCGCTCCAGGGGATTCGGGGTGCCTGGGAAAGCCCCTGCACCGGCACCCGCGGGACACGGGCCGGGGCCGCGCCGCGTGACGAGCCGGTGAGCGCGCCAGGCCGGGCTCAGGCCTGAGGCTGCGCCGGGACCCTGTGACCCCAACACTCACCTCTCCTCCGTGGAGCCCAGGTTCTCGATCTCATTCGTCACTTCTGCTATCTCATCTTTCAGCCGCTGAGGGGACAGAGGGCACTGAGACAGGGGCACCGGCCTCCCCTTCCCAAATGCTCCGGCCCGGCCCGGCGGCAGCTGCGGCCCAGGGCTGCCCTGCCCTCCCAGCGCCGGGACAGGCAGGGCACCCAGCGGGCGCCGGCGGCCGGAGCCAGCCCCGCAGCCCCCTCCCTTCCCTCCTTCCCACCCCTGGGGCCCAACCCGCTGCCAAGGCCCAGCAGCATCACCATGCGCTGAGCTGCAGGAAGGAAGAGATTCAGGGTTAACAAAATTACCCCCTAATCCCTTTAGATCATGCCCAGCATATGGCAGTAATTAGCCTCTGCTGCCTTAATCAGGGACATGACTGACGAGCATCCCAGCTGAGCGCTGACCTCGCAGCCGCTCAGCAGGGCAGTGGCCCGGCCCAGCAACACGGCCCCTGCCCACGCGGGGGCTGGCACGGAGGCACCGCTGCCCCGGCTGCAGAGCGCGGCACAAGCGCAAAGCCCGAGCTCCGCAGGGTGCGGGGAAAGCTGCGGCTGTCTCAGCCTGTCCCGTCTGCTGGGACCTGCTCCCAGCCCCGCTGCGACCCCCTCCCCGGCCCCGCGGCCCCTCAGGGGCAGTGCTATGGGGCAGCGGGGCAGCAGCAGCCTCACAGGCCACGAGGAGCCAGGGGCTGGTGAGAAGAGGGGATGGGAGCACAAACCCGACGCACAGCCCTGCGCCGGCACCTTGGTGCCCCAGACAGCCCTGGCCAGGGCAGCCTCTGCCCTCGCCTCACCGGGGCCGCCCTCCCCTTTCCCAGCAGTAGGGCCAGGGAGCCTGGATGGGGCTGCAGGGGCCCTGCCCGGTCACACAGGCAGAGACCGTCCCCTGCCTGCCAAGGCACAGCCCCAAGCAGGAGGCCGCCGTGCCCAGGACGGGGGGACCGCACGCGGTGGCCCCGCACCACACCTGTATGTCGGCCAGCAGCTCCTGCTTGCGGCGGCGGATGTTCTCCAGCTCCTGGCACTCCTCCGGGGTCAGGTCACCGGGCACTGTGCAGAGACACGCTCGGGTCAGCGCGCGTGGCCGTGGGGTCGTCCCCGCCAGGCTCTGGGCGCAGCCACTGGACACGGAGCTGCCGGGGCCCGGAGAGCTGGGCCAGCGAGCAGCGGCCAAGCGCCACCGACGGCACGCGAGGAATGTGAAGGCTAGGGCATCGCCTCGCTGGGCAGCCCGGCAGCGGGGGAGCCGGGCACGGCCGGTTCCTGCTGATTCAGCCCGCAGTGGCCGGGCACTGGGGACCAGCACGGCCCCTGGACCAGCTCCAGCGCTCCTCCTCCCGGCTCTGCCAAGGCCAGTTTAACTCCGCTCTACCCTAGATGGGCTGGTGCCGGTGCCCGTCCCGGTCCCTGCCGTGGCTCTGCTGTGCCCCGTGGCACTGGGCTCTGCCCTCCGCCACACCATCCGCGAGCCCGGGGCAGCCAGGTTCCCCTCCTCGCTGCAGTGCCCAGGACATTCCTGGTGCTCCCCGGCGCGTGACGTGCTCTGCAGTGACACGGCATCCTGCTCCTGTCCCATCCTGTCCCCAAGGTCACCCGCTCCTCCCGCAGCCACGTGCAGCCCCCACCTCTGCCAGCGGGTCCCTCGCACCTTGCGCCAAGAGAACACCAAAGCGCCGGCCCCTCTGGAGCGCCGGCCCCGAGGGAGGCAGCAGCACCCGCCGGCTTGGCCCTCACGCCGCCTCCTGCCCGGGTGCTGGGGACGGGCACGTGGCAGCGCCGCCACCACCCTCTCCTTCCCCAAACACCACCGCTCCGTTCTCTGTCACTCCGCGTGCCACCGCAGCCACCGCGGCTGCCAGCCTCACTCACCCAGCACAGCCCCAGCACGGCCACCTGCCCCGGCCCAGGGACACCTCGTGCCTTGGGACCATCTGCCCTCAACTACGCATCGTTCCTCCCCAAGCCACCGCCACCTCCTCCGTGGGAGCCACAATCGCGACTGCACAAACCGAATCTGTGAGCTCAGCACTTCCCTGGCTCCACTCGAGCTTTCTGACAAGCTTCCTCCTTCGCAAAAATCCCCCGCTGCCGAGGTCAGCAGCACCATAGCTTGCAACACATCCCTGGGCGCCACGGCAACACTTCCCAATATTCTCAGCCCCTGATGCTATGAAGCACAAACCGGACAAGCCAGCCCAGGGCACTAGGTTAAAAGTTACTTAAAGCACAGAGGTCTTGCCTTATCCATAGATCCAAGCAGCCTTCACACACCCCAGTGCTGTTTTGGACGGCGCTCGGCCCTCCTGCCCGGCGCCCAGGGCACTCGGCAAGCCTGGGCTTGCTGCGGGAGGGCCGAGCGGCACCGTGTGCTCGCTGCCAGACACAAACACTCCCAACCCCTGGCCCGCAGCTGCTGCTGCAGGACCCTCCTGCCCGGCAAAGCCGCAGGGGGTGAAACTTGGTGCCAGGGCTGGACCTGCCCCGAGAGGAGCCGGCCGTGGGCGGGAGGCTGCGGCCAGCAAAGCGAGTCCCGGCGGGGCAGCTCTGCCACCCTGCCAGCGCCGCGCGGGCAGGGCTCTCGGCAGCCCCGGCGCGGGCAGGGCTCTCGGCAGCCCCGGCGCGGGCAGGGCTCTCGGCAGCCCCGGCGCGGGCAGGGCTCTCGGCAGCCCCGGCACGGGCAGGGCTCTCAGCAGCCCTGGCGCAGGCACAGCAGAGGATGAGATGCTGCCGGGCACAGGGCCCAGCGGGTCCACACCAGACCCGGGAAGGGCCTCCCCGCCGTGCTGCTGCGGTGCAGGGCGAGCACTCGTGACAGCGGCCCGGCCGTGTCAGCAGCAGCCAGAGGAACAGAAACCCCAGACGCAAGAGCTTTTCTGGGGAAGGAAGAGGGCGTCAGCCCTTCCCCGGCCCCCTGCACGGCCCCAGCGCCGAGCGGGGCCCAACGGCTCCCAGGAGGCCACTGAAGCCACTCGCTGCCCTGGCTCCAGCCTGGCCCAGCGGTCGGGGCGCAGTGACCCGCGGGACCCTGGCGCTTGTCTGCCCTCCCTCGCCCCAGCCCCCGGGCCGGGCTCACCGCTGCCCGCCGCGCTCAGCACCATCCTGGCAGAGCCGCCTCTCCCGGCCGTGCCCGTGCTGCCTGCGGCTCTGCTGAGGTGCTGCTGTTTGGGGTGCACACCCTGCCCGCCCCGGTGCTTTCCACACTGAGTCAGGGCCACACGGGGCCAATGAGCTCCAGGGCCGCGCGGGCGTCACCATCACCGGGGCCTCACCAGAAGCGAGCACCAGCAACACCCTGTTCCTGCCGCAGTGAGCCTGGGGCCACCAGCACCTTAACTCCTCTGCTCCCGGCGGGGACGGGGCAGTCAGGATCCACTCCCACTCCCCATCCTTGGCCCTGGGGTCAGGACGTGACGTGGTACTGGGGCTGGCCTGCCCTCCCTTCTTTGGGGGCTGCTCAGGACACTCGACCCGGCACTCTGAACTCACTGCGGCAATGCCGGGGTCCCCAGCCCAGCAGACCCTGGCCCGGCCCCGCACCTCCCCTCTGCTGCTCCCCGGGGAGGTCACTCCCCATGGTCTTGTCCCCTCGCTCTGGGGTGCCTGTTTGGACTCCGTGGCTGCCGGTGGGCCCAGTGTCCGGCACAGCCCAGGGCCCGGGGGCTGTGCCTGCAGCAGGAGCGCCCAGCACATCCCGGTCCCGTCAGCTGCCCGGAGAGCTCGTGTGAGCCTCGGTGCCTTGGCTCAGCTGAATCCTGCTCGGCAGCAGGAGACGGAGCAGCAGCGCCCAGCACGGCGCTGCGGAGCAGGGGCAGGAAGGGCCCCGCGGGGCCCCAGCCCTGCCGCCGTCATGGCGCACCACATCCTGCTTGCACCGCGCCGCGTGCGCATCCCGGGTTGCGTCAGCCCCGTCCTTCCCCCCGACAGCCGAGGGGCATCAGAAGAGTTTGGGCACAGGCGGCTCGAGAAAAGGCTCTCTCGGGTGGCTGGACCCGGTCAGGGCCCTTGTCCCGCTTCTGCAAAGCCATGCCCGGCTCCTCGTACCCGGCGGGCACCGCACGGCCACCGCCGCTGCCTGGCTCCCGCACGCCCCACGCGTGGAGCCCCAGCCCATGGTGCAGCCACGCAGGCACCGGTTTGGCCACATCCACATGCACTGAGTGCTGTGAGGGTGCCAGCAGCACAGCCAGGCAGGCACCCCGCTGGCTCTCGGCACCGTTCCCCGCGTCAGGCCGCAGGAGGAGCGGAGCCCGCTGCCCCTTGGCCTCGGCTGCCCGTGGGGCGTCTGGAGCAGGTCCCAGCACAGCCCTGTGTCCCCACACACAGCCACCCCCGGCCCCACGCTCAGACCCACAGACAGCAGCGGCTCACACTGTGGCTGGGGAGGCCGGCGGTGCGCTAGGGAAGGAGGCAGCGAGACGGCGAGGACTCTGTGCTGCTGCGGGCAGGAGCCAGATGGAGCCAGAGCTGCGGGCACCATCATGGCTGCTGGGGGACAGGGACCCTGTGGCAAGCAGAACGGAGGGCACGGAGCACCTACCTGCCTTGGTGGCCACCGAGGGGCAGAGGAAGGCCTGGAAGCTGGAGGCACAGAGCTCGCTGACCGTCCCCATGGTGTTGGGGGTCCCTCACGGGACGCAGCAGGCAGGAGCAGGCAGCGGCAGGCAGGCGCAGGCAGGAGCAGGCAGGGCTCGGCGGCAGGCTCCCCGCAGGCAGGGCAGCCGGAGGACTCCGGCTCTGGCGGCAGCCGGGAAGGCGGCTCTGCTGGGCAGCTCCAGCTGCGGAGCCCACGCGCCAGCCCGGCGTGTCCCCGCCTGCACGGCAGCCGCTCCGCTCCTGACGCTCCGCTGGTGGCTCAGAGCCACCAGAGAGGACAAGGAGTTTGGGAACACCCCAGGAGCCCCCCCACGCCACGCTGCCTGCCCCCAGCAGCCCTGTTGCCCCACAGGGGGCTGGCTGTGGGGTATTTTTAGAGCGGTTTTATCCCTCCGTATTAGAGCGCTAAGCATCGCGAGCTGGCGGTCGCGTAGCAACCAGAGCTGCATAAAGGAAGGTGCACCAAGACACAAGGCGGCTCCGGCAAGGCGTGGGGAGCACAGGGTGCCGCCACGGCCCCCGCTTGTGGGGCGCAGGGCCCGGGCAGCGATCCCGGCACAGCCTCACGCACGGGCAGCTCCGCGGCGCCTCTGCCAGCCCTGGCCATGCCGGTCAGACGCCGGGCTTTGGGTTTGCCTCCTGCTCCACTGCCGGCCCAGCGCTGGGGGGTCCTGCAGCCGGAACGGGGGGCCCGGCCACGGGATCCTGGCCTGGGGGCCAGCGGTGGGGCTGGGGGAAGGCGCCGCCCTCCTGTCCCCCAGCACTCGCATCCCTCCAGCCCCACGGGCGCCGAGCGAACCAAACCGGACTGACGGCTCTTTCCCCCAAAGCAGGAGTGATGCCGAGCGCAAGGCACGGCCCTGCGGAACAAACCCCAGAGCCTGTCGGGGCAGGAGGCAGCGTCCTGCGGCCAGCGCAGCTGCCAGCATCCAGCAACTCCGCCCGCCCGCGCCAGCAGCACCGGGACGTGCTGAGCCAGGAGAAACGCGAGCAGGGCCAGCAGCGGGAAGGGCATCCGGGAGCTGCCCTTGCGGGCAGGGGTTGCGGGGCAGGAGGGGACGTGGCTCCTGGGAGCAGCGCAGCTGCGAAGGGCAGGAAAGGTGGAGGGGCCGGGCAGGTCCCGGGGCTGTGGGGGCAGCCAGGCGCTGCCACTGACGGGACCGACACTCCAGTTTCGGCACCACTTCCCCTTTCCCAGGGTCAAAGATGCGGTTGCTGCATCGCCAGGAGGCGAAAGGGCAGGCGAGAGGAGTCACAAGCGGCGGGCTGAGCCGGGCATGTGATTTGGCAAACATCTGCCTGGGGCCTGGACCGGCACCTACAGGAGCCCCCGTGCCGCAAGGGCGCCCACGGCTGCTCTGGTCTGGATGAAGTGTCTCCCACGCTGAGCGACCCGGATGCGCGACTCAACCCTCGCACCCTGCCCGGGTAAGGTGGGTGTTCACCAACACCCAGGGCGGCGTTAACCGCAGCTCTGGGCGCTGATCCGGGCCTGGAGAGCAGCTGCCCCCCAGCCGCCCCAGCCCTCGGGCCCAGGGCAGAAACATCCAACTCCGACGTGAGAGCCCAGAGCGCGGACCAGCTGAAACAGCCGCCCGGGCCCCACGGGCTGCGCTGCGGCCCTGACGCATAACTGCTGAGCATCAGCAACGCACCACATCGTTCTCCGCTCCTCAGCTCGCAGGGGAGGAACTGGCTCATTGTCCCTGCCCAACGCCGCGCTGGCCCGGCCCCTGGCGCCAGCTCTGCCCCGAGCCCAGTGCCATCCCCGCACAGTCCCCACGTCCTCAACCCGGGAGCCCCAGAGACCTGCGGAAGAGGGGGATGCCAGGGAAAGGGCTGGTGTGGAGAGGGCAGGGACCCCAGCCTGAGGGGGCCGGGCAGCCCCCGCTTTGTGCTCTCCACACCTCGCACAGCCCAGCCCACCTCCTGGTGCCGGCCCTCCCGCCCCGGACAGCAAGGCCCCCCGTGCACAAGCCTCTTTGCAGGAGGCTGCAACAGCCCCGCTTAGAGAAATCCCTTAATCCCTGGGCCAGAGCGCACGGTAATCCCCAGGGGGCAGCAGGATTATCAGCTCCCCCTTGGGCCTGAGCCGAGACGGGGCCCAGCTCAGGACACGGTGCCGTGACAGGACTGCACTCCCCGCGCTGCTCACCAGCGCTGCAGCTCGGCAGGGCACGGGCCACCGGGCCAGCTCCTCACCACAACACCACCGGCCCCCAGCGCAGCGGCGCTTGCCCCACAGCCCCTCGCTTGGGCGGCTCCGCGCTGGGGCCGGGCTGGGCTCACTGCTCACCGCCCCCGCGGGAGCTGCTGGAGCGGGGGGAGCAGGGGGAGCCACATCTGTGCCGCCAGCTGCCCACCCTGGGATTTGCTCTGCGGCAGACGGCCGGAGGGGCCGCGTGTGGTGGGGCAGACACTGGCGTCAGCACAATCCCACCGGCAAGAGCCTCCCTGTCGGCTCCCGCTTCGCCAAGGCCTCAGCGGCTTGTCCTCTGCAAAACCAACAGAGCTGGAGGGCTTGGGGAGAGCTGCAGACCGCGCCGCCGTCAAACAGGGGCAGTGATGGGGACACGGAGGTGGCCCCGTGGCACGGCAAGCGGGCAGTTCTGGTGCTGACAGCCGACCCAGGACGTGTTCCAGGCGATTCCGAGAAGCTGCTCGTGGAATCGCTCCCGCAGCGCACTCCTGGTAACGGGCTGTGTGTGACAAGGCCCGTGCCAGGCTGCGCACCAGCGGGGCTGCGCACCAGCGGGGCTGCGCACTCGCGCCTTATCTCACCCAGCGAACTCCCCACCGGGAAGTGCGGACGCTCGCGGGGTGGAGCAGCAGCCTCCTCACGGGCTGCGCGGCACACGCACGGCGGCAGGAGGCCGGCCCGGAGCCAGCGCTGCCCGCAGCGGCGGCACCGGCAGCGCCCGGGCGGCCCGGGCTCCCGGAACAGTCACCGACAGCTCACAGCCCCGGGGCCTCGGGGCCGGATCTCACCCCAACAGCCTCGGGCTCCCCGCGCCCAGGGAACCCCCTGCCGAGCCCCAGGAACCCGCCGCCCCAGCACAGGGGGGAACGCTCTGCAGACACAGCACGGAGAGAGGGAAGCCACTTGCGCACACGAGGGCCCGGCAGTCCCGGAGCCGCGGGCAGCGGCCCCGGGCGCGCAGCGGGCGCTGCCGAGCCACAGCGCTTCCGCAGGCACCGCCGGCGCGAACCCGCCCTGCCCGCGGAGCTGAGCGCGGCGTGTGCGCGGCGGAGGGCAGGCGCGCGGCAGCGCGTCCCGAGCCGGCGGCACCGGCACCGCGGGCAGCGCAGGAGCGGCGGAGCGGGAGCGGCGGAGCGGGAGCGGCCGAGGGCAGCTGGGCCCGCCCCGGCAGCCGGGCCCGCCCCGGCAGCCCGCCCCGCTCCCCGCGCTGACGGGGGCACCGGGCCCGGCTCCACCACAGCGCTCCCTCCGCCCCGGCCCCGCCCGGCGGGGACCTGCGGGTCCCGCCGCCCCCAGACCCGCAGCTGCACCTGGGAGCGGAGCGGCCCGGCCCCAACCCGCCCCGCAGAGCCGCCCCGGGAGCCCGCGCGGCCCGCCCCGGCCCCTCGCCCCGGCCCCCCGGCCGCGTGCCCGAGGCCGCTCGCCCCGCGGGTGCCTCGGAAGCCCCGCGCCCCGTCCCGCACTGACCGGAGCCGCCCTCCTCCTCCTCCATCCCGCCGCTCCGGCCCCGCCCGCCGAGGTCGCCGAGGCCGCCACGGGCGGCGGCACGTGACGCAGAGCGGGCGGTGCCGCGCAGGCCCCGCCCCCTCCCGCCGCCCCGCCCCTTCCGGCGCCGCGCGCAGCCCAGGCGGTTAGCGCGCAGCAGGGTGTTTATTCGCGGGTCCCGGGACAGCGGCCCCGCTGCGGCCCGGCCGGGACGGAGAGCGGCCCCGCTGGCAGGGACGATCCGCAGGCACTTTCCGGGAGCCCTCCGAGCCTTGAGCTCCAGGCTGGGGGGCGAGGGGCTGCTCCAGCCCCGGCACAGAGGAGCCGGCGAGGAGCCCGGACGGGCAGGGGAGCGGCGGCCGCTCCGCCCACAGCTGGTTCCTCCTGGGCTGGCGGGGCCCAGGGCCCGCCGGGACAGCAGCTCTCAGGAGGGGCGGGCAGGGGACACCGAGCAGACACACGGGGTCAGCGTCCCCTCCCTCCCCAGCAGGACCCGCCAGCGGCTCCTGGACCGTGTTCCCTCCACTCTGTTCTCCGGTCGCTGGCTGGGGGACGCGGGGCTGCAGCGGGGAGGAAAGGGGGTCAGCACCCCACGGGCGGCCGCCCCCCGCCCCGCCCCAGCGGCTCGCTCACCTCAGAGCCGGTGGCTCAGGCTGGCCGACCAGAAGTTGCGTTGGTTCTGCAGCTGCTGGAAGGGGTTGAAGTGTCTGCCCCGCTCGCGCTTCCTTTTCTTGATCTTCTTCACCTGTGAGAGGCAGGAAGGCTCCTGGGGTCAGAGCCGAGTCCTGCGCCCCCCAGCCCAGGCCCTGGCCAGCACCCACCTTCCCTCTGTCAAACTCCTGGTCCCACTCGTCGAGGACGGTCTCGCTGCGGGCCCACGCTGCGTCCCGCACGGCGTCCTGGCTGACGGCCGAGCGCTCCCCGCCCCAGGTCAGCACTGCGGAGCAGCACGCTCAGCAGGAGCCCGGCGCGGCGCTGCCCCCGCGGCGCAGGGGCCAGCGGGGCTGCTCCCGGCCAGGCGAGCGAGGGTTACCTTGTTTGCCGTAAGCCTTGTCCAGGGAGTGCCGGAGCAGCTCCTCCACCACGCTGAGCTCCCCCGGGTTCCCGGGAGCTGTGCTGGCCCCGCGGCCGGGCTCAGGGCTCGGGGCAGCTGGACGGTGCCCAAACCCGGCTCCAGCTGCTGCTGTGGGAACAGGAGGGGTGAGGGAGCAGAGGGAGCTCCCATGTCGCTCCATCTCCGAGGCAGATCTCGCCCCAAGAGACACTGTCGGGACTAACAACATCCTGATGGCACAGGGTGTTTGGGCACCATGGGGCCTGTCCTGGGCGGGAGGAACGGAGGGAAATCCTCATCCCTGGAGGGGCGCATCCCCACGAGCCTCTCGGTACCACCAGGTAGGGCACCTGAGGACGGGGGCAGCAGGAGGCAGCTGCGGGGACGGGCCACCAGTGCTGCGAGGGGCTCGTGGGCCGCTGTCCCCAGGCAGGGTGCTGGCACACGGTCGTACCTGGGGCGTTGACATGTGTGTTGGTAGCCGGCTGCTTCGAGGCTGGGCTGCCGAGGCTCTCCCGGCGCTTGCGCTTGCGGTGGTGCCGCTCTCCAGCCCCAGGCTCCACGCTCCACTGCTCCTCCGGGCTCCCGGGCTCCGGCTCCGCCCTCCTGGAGCTGGGGAAGGCAGAGGCGCTCAGCCCGCTCTGCCTCGGCCAGAGCAGGAAGAGCCCGAGCTGCCCCGGCACGGCTCATCCCACCCGCAGAAAGACAAGAGGAACCCAAGCACAGCCCAGGGTAGAGCAAAAACGGGGCTCTTGTGTGTCCCCAGAGCGCTCACCTGCCCGAGGACAGCGTTCCAGAGCAGCGCTCTTCCACCTCCCTCATCCTCCTCCTCCTCTTTTTCTTCTTCTTATGGTGGGAGATGGGCCCCACCTCCAGGCAAACACCGCGGTCTGACCCCTGTGGCCCAGGTGTGCTCTCTGTGTCTCCAGTGCCCGGTGCCTCCTGCTCAGCGCTGGGACACTCGTCTGCCGCCGCCTTCCCCCCAGGGGACACCGAGCCCCCCTGAGCCAAGTGTTTCTTCTTCCTGGGGGGGCTGGAGGCTCCGTCCTCGCCCTTCCCAGCGGGAACGCGAGGGCTGCTCTCTGCCGCACGCCGCTGTTTCCGACGCTCCTTTTTGCGGGAGCCAGGGCTGACCTGCGCGGGCCCCTTCTCCCCGCTGCTGGGAGGAAGATGGAGCGAAGCGGGGGCAAGGGAGCCATTGGCGGGGGCGCAGGCCGGGAGCTGAGGGGCTGAGTCGAGCGCGAAGCTGAAGGCTGGCTCCCCAGGTCTGGGCAGATGGAGAGCAGCTGAGGACAACCTGAAGGACAGGAAAAGGGGCTGACGTGAACTGAAGGCCAGGTCGGGAGCAGGAGCTCAAAATCCGGCCCTGCTGGGAGCAGCAGCCGCAGGTGCTGAGAGCGACACGGCAGCTGCCCAGCGCCAGCCGCACGCGGTGCGCACCGCGGCCCAGGGATTAGCAACGAGCGAGCGGCGCTGCGGCACAGGCTGATGGTGAAGGTTGAAAGGGACACCCAGAGCAAGATCCAGACCAGGCTGGTGCCTCCTGGTCCCACGGGACACTAGTTCTTGGTCAGAGCCTGCAAAGCTCCCCCACTCTGCCAACAGGCAGAGAAACCAGCCCCAATCCAGGGTCCGGAGCAAGGCCTGCCAGCCCAGAACGAGAGATCTGTCGGCTAAAACCAGCCCCAGCAGCTGCCATGTCAGAGTTCCCCAGGGCTGCCACCGGCCTTGGGCCGCGCAGGAGCGACCAGCACCGCTTACCTCCACTGGCCAAAACGCGCCGGAGCGGAGCTGGGGCGGGCGGTGCTGGCGGCGCAGGGCTGGCCGGCGAGCTCTGGGCGAGGCTGCGCACGGCGGTCACTTCTGCTCTCCTTCCCTGGGGCGCTGCCCTGCGGCTATGGACACAAATAAAAGTGTGGTGGTCTAAATAAAACAAGTTTCTGTGAGCCAAGAGAAGAAAACACAAAGGGGAGCCCAGAGAAGGGGAGGGAAAGGACAAGACAGAGAGAGGGACGTGAGGTGGTAGAAGAACAATCAGAAGCATTTTCCATTAGAAGCAGAAAGGAAAAAGGAAGGAAAAACATAAAGAACGGAACCCGCAGCGCTGCCTGGGGTGGAGGCGACTCCGCAGCCCCCAGCTCGGCGTCACCAGCTCCCGCCGCCCCCGGCGCTGCGCTGCCCCGAGAAGGCTGGGGGGCCGGGGCTCCGGGGACGGGCACAGCCACCCCTCCCGAGCACGGAGGCAGCAGCCGCTTCCCCAGCCTCTGCAGGGATGGGGACAACAGCAGGACTGGCCCTGCACCCCGACCAAGGGGACTGTCCCACCCGCCTCTGGCTCAGTGAGGCACCAGCATCAGCCCCACGCTCCCCCAGCACCGGCTCCGGCTCTGGAGGCACGAGGCACCTGCTGAAGTCTCTGGGCAGAAGCTCAGACTCACCTTTTTGTGGGACAGCGCCAGCTTCTTGGTCGGCGGTGGTGACGTGGTGCCGCTGGGCTGCGGTGCAGCCGATGGGAAGGGTTTCAGCTTTGCCAGCTTGATGTCTTCAGGGGCAGCTGGCTCGGTGCCGGAGCCAGCACGGGAGCCGGTGCCACGGTCCGTGTCCTCAGAGGCAGAGGAGCTGCTGGTTCCAGCCCTGCTCTTCCGAGACACCTTGGGCAGCCTCCCCGCGGTGCCGAGCGCCGCGCTGGCAGCGGCGCTGCCGCCAGGGCCCCTTCCCGGTGTCCTGGCGTTCTCCCCGCTGCCCCACGGCTCCTGGCCGGGGATGGGCTCCGGCAGCCCGGGGGAGGCGGGCAGGGGCCCGGGCTCCCAGCAGCGCTTCTGGGGACCCTGCGCTTTGGCCCCACTCGTGTTACTGGGGCTGCAAAATCCCGGAACCGCTCTGGGCGCGGGTGACGGCTGTGACGAGAGCGGCTTCTTGGGCCTCTGGGCTGCGTCACCGGGAAATGCTGTGGCCGCGTGGGCGGCATTCGGGGCCAGCTGGGGTGATAGGGGCCCAGAGGGCAGCTTGGGCAGAGCAGTTCCGTTCGGCAGCTTCGGCCCTGTCCCAAACGTGCTGCGGGCCACAGGGACTCCGATCACTTCCGGCCCCGGCAGCTTCTTCCTCGGCAGCGCATCTGGTGTCTGCACAGAGAGACAAGCTCAGCGAGGAGAGAACTCAAGGAGCCGAGCGCACCGAGCGGCACTGCCCGCCCGCGCCCTGCCAGCCCACGCAGGAGCCCCCGGCCCAGCAGGATCCTTCGGGCCAGTCGCCTCCCTCGCAGCTGCCCTGGAGCCGCGCACCCGCCTCCCGCGCCCTGCGGAGCGGCAGCGGCTCCCGGGGCCCCGGCGCAGAGCCGCCGGCGGGACTCACCTGGCCCGTCACCGGTGAGGCCAAGGGCCTGTTGGTGACAGTATTCTTGACGTGGCCAGGGACGCTGCTGACGCGGCCAGAGTCAGATTTGGCAACGGGCCCCTCTGAGCTCTTCCGCGGGCCGGGGATCCTGGGGAGGCAGAGCAGCACACACGTTACCTGCAGTGTCAGAGACTGGAACGCTCTCAGAGATGCTCACAAGAGCCAGGAGGCAGCAGCTCTGAGGGGGTGAGGAACAATTCATCTGCAGCAAAACCACAAGCAGGGGCTGCAGCTCTCCCTGCCGCCCTCCCCGAGCCAGCACGTGCACGTGGGCGCTGGGGCTGCCTGGGCCAAGCTCCTCCGCACACGCAGGCAAGTGCCCCCAGCCCTGTCCCACGTGCTGAGCAGGGGCAGAGGGGCCGCGGACACAGGGCACGCTCACCTGACGTAGAACAGCACATACGCCTGCTGGTTAAGGACCACCTTGACGTTACTGGGACGGACCACGTTGTCGTTCATTTGGTACCACTGCCCGTTGCTGGCCTGCGGAGGGAGAGAGAACGGGGTCGGGCTGCGTCCAGGGACCCTCCCGGCCCGCGGAGCAGCAGGAACAGCGCCCGTTGGCAGAGCTCCGCTCCCCAGAACCCCTGGGCAGCCCAGGCGGGCGAGGGGACTCTGCGAGAGCAGAACTCCACGCTCCCTGCGGCGGAGCACAGCCCGTACCCCCAGTGCTCCGCACCACCACGTCTGCTGAGCACCCTCCTGTCTGCACATTACACGGACCCTCGAGCACCCGCTGGCCCCCAGCACGGAGAGGCGCCCAGAGAGCGCCCTGGGCTCACCTTCACGTAGCAGTAGTAGTGTCCTGCGTGGCTGCTGAACCCCGAGTGCACCAGCACCGCGTAGAGCCCGTACATGACCGGATCCCCGCTGGGCTGGGACATGTACGGGCGGATGTTCAGGAGCTCCGGGTAGCCCACGTCCTGCAGAAAGAGGGTGTCTCAGGAGCCTGCACAGCAGACGGCAAGAGCAGCTCAGCTGTCCTGCGAGTCCTGTCTCACGAGGGAGGGGGAACCCGCTCTCCCCAGGCAGAGCTCACGGTGAGGAAGGTGCTGGGATGAGCCAAACTCCCACCGCACAGCTGGGGAAGGGCTGCAGGGCTGCGGTAGAGCTCGCACCGCGCACAGAACCACCTCCCACCCTGCGCGGGGCCTCGGGACAGGACACAGCCCCGCTCTGGATGGCCGAGCACTCACCTTTGTGATCTTGCCTCCTGTGAAGCCGGCAAAACGCTTCAGAGCGAGCGTGAGAACGTTGGGCGCCCGGTGGATGGTGAAGCGTTTGGTTGCTGACACTTTCTTCTTGCATCTGCACAGGAAGAGCTCAAGCTTTCCCAGCTGTTCCACCACCCAGGTGATGGCCAGCCCTGGCCAAGCAGCAAACCCCATGGAGATGACCCTGCCGAGAGCGCGCAGCGCTCCGGGGCCCCTGCTCAGGGCCAGCTGTGCTGGCGCAGGGCCCCGGCACGAGAGGAGGGAGATGAGCTGAGGAGTCGCAGGCTTCATCGCAGGCTTCACAGCCATGCACCTCACGGTTTGGCGGTGGAGCAGGTAGAGAAGCCCTCCTGTACTGCGGCACTTTCCTACGCGTCCCAGCTGCACCCCCACGGCCCCATCCTGCCCAGCCCCGCACGCTCACCTGGCACACATGTAGGCGTTCGCTCCGCCCAGCAGGTCTGGCCGCACGAACAGCTCCAGCGCCCGCACTATGTTTGCGGCTTGCTGCGAGGACAGAGGAGACGTCAGGCCACGAGTGGTCAGCACACACAGCAGCCCGGCACCCTGCCACCCCGCTGGCCCCCGGAGATGACACAGAGCATCAGCACAGGGCCACAGCCCGCACTGAACCCCTGAGCCCACCCTCCACCGGGTGTTGGCCAGCGTGCCGCGAGGGACGGCTGCACCATCCCCAACATCACGGAGCATCAATGGAGGAGTCGTGGCTCACGCTCAGGCAACGGGCTCTGCTCTGCCAGACAGAGGCAGCGCAACAGCAGAAGCTGCTTCCCTCTTGGCTGCACCGTGCCTGACAGCAGCAGTTACACACCCTCAGGAGCAGGAACGTCCCCTGCAGAGCAGGGCTCCCCCACCCAGCCCTGCCCCAGTACCGTGATCTCCAGAGCCACGTCCAGGCAGGGGTCAAAGGTGTCTGAGACGCCCTTGCACACCGAGCACTTCACTGCAAGAGAGAGAGCAGTGAGCACACCTGGCACAACACGGCGCCCAGCGCCCCCAGCACCGCGCAGGCAGCTGCCGTGTTCCCCTCTCCGGGTTTGGGCTCTGGGATGGCAGCCCCAGCGTTCACAGCCTGGCAACTCCACCGCGTGCTGGGACAGCAGGTGCCGCTGGACAGCTGGCAAGTTACTGCAGGGCCCTCAGGGAAACAGCAGCGCCGAGAGGCACCGGCGCAGGCCGGCAGCCGGCACTCACCGCGGGACTGCAGGTAACCGCCGAAGATCTGGTGGATCAGGGTAGTGGCTTGGGTCTGGCGATCCGACCTAGAGACAGCAGCATCGGATCACACAGCGCCCGCCCCAACAGCCACCCCCCGGGCCAGCGCTGTGTCCTCAGGATCCAAACCCCCCCAGTCACAGGAGCTGGGGACAGAAGCGCAGCTGCGCTGGGGTGGAGGCGCCAGAAGGCAGCGAGCAGCCCAGGGCTGCGCCACGGGCAGAGAGCGGGGCCATCCGCCCAGACCCTGGAGCCAGCACCTCCCTCCGAGAGCCCAGCCCGGGGGACACGCTCACCCCACAGTCCCCTCCCGCGGCACAGGGGACCAGCAGACAGGAGCAGTGACGGCCACGAGAGGCCACGCGTACCTGGCATGGTCGCGCAGGCAGGCCTTCTGCATGGCATCGATGGTGAAACGCAGGAACTCGTGCGCGTCCTCCTGCCTGCCGAAGCGGATGTGCGGGGCGATCCCTGCAGGAGAGGGACGGATCAGCCGCAGCACCGCTGCAACACACGCAGGTCCTCCCGCCCTCCCTGGGGGCAGGGACTGCGGGGTTTGAGCTCCCTCAGCCCAAACCAGACGTCAGACTCGTGTCGGCCATGGGGCAAGGCCCACATGGCCCCCGAAGTCCCTGGCACACTCAGTGAGTCATCTCAGAAGAGCCTCTGCCAAGACCTGCCCTGATCTCAGAGGTTCTGCTCCTGCAATAGCCTCTGGCACAGCTACAGGAGGGGGCGCGAGGGCAGTCATCCTTACTCTTGAGGTTTCGGACGAAGGACACGGGCTTTATCGCATTGCCGCTGTTTGCGAACGCCTGCGTGACGTGGTTCTGCATGACGCACATCATGCAGAAGCCGCTTTGGTGACCTGGAGTGGGAGAGAAGACAGGACGTTGGGGACAAACCCAGGAGAGATGGAGGCAGTACGGGGGACAGGGAACCTCTGGTCCAACACGGCTCAGCCACGTTCGGTTTTCCTACGAGCCCTGTGCTGCAGCAGAGCTCCGGGCATCCCGGCGGCACAGGGACAGCACACGCCACCCTGGCTGGCACGGCCCCGGTCACAGCACCAGTCGCTGCAACCCCCCAGATGACACAGCAGCCACGTGGATGGAAAACAGGGCACAGGGACTTGCTGAGGAGCCCACAGGTCAGCCCTGAGGGGCAGATCCCACCGGAGCCCTACAGACAGGGCTCTGAGCCCCACGTGCTCCCCTTGGTCACAGCTCGGAGCAGAGCCCGCCAGATTCCCCTTCAAAGTCACCCGTGAACTGCACCTGCTGCCCGTACGCAGCCTCGTGCCCTGCGCCCACGTGGTCCCCACAGGCAGGGGCTGTTTGGGACCCCCTGCTCAGCCCCAGGAGCCAGCAGATCCCAGCAGACACAGGTTAGTCCTGGCTGCACCCAGTACAGCCAAAGCCTCTCAGACACAGCATGCAGAGCTCGGGAACACTGCTACGGCCAGGAAAAGCGAACGCTCCTGCACGCAGGAACGTCCTCTTGACGGAGAAGGGGGCAGGAGGGAGCAGAGAAGCCACATACGTCCCGGCAGCCGCACAGCCCCGGCAGAGCCGCGAGCGGGGTCTGAGCGCAGCCCCGGGACAGGCGGGCGCTGCCCTCCCCACTCACAGGTGCGGCTGTGCTCCTTGGACAGCAGGTAGTTGGCGAGCGGTGGCGTGTACGTGAGGCACTGCAGGGTGGCGTTGAGGAAACAGGTGTTTCCCAGGTTGAGCAGCCCGGCACCGACCCGGTGGATGTGCTGCCACTGCACGGCGAGGCGCTCGGCAGGGAACAGCACCTTCTGGGGCGCAGGGACGCCGTCCCCGTGGCGCCCCGGGGTCCGGTCGCAGCCTGCGGGGAGAGAGGCGGGTGAGCCGCGGGCGCGCAGCGCAGGGAGCGCCCCCGGCCCTCGGCACCCACCCTGCTCGGCCGGCTGTCCCTCCTCAGCGCCGCAGGGGTGCTCGGCGGGCTCGCTGCGGGGGCTGAGCAGCCGGTACTTGCCCCGCAGCAGCTCCAGCTGCCCGGAGAAGCCGCGGCTGGCGGGCTCGAACTCGATCTTCTGCAGCAGCACCTTCTTGGCCGAGGCGGCCAGCAGCCGGCCCAGCTCCCCGGCCTCGTCCCGCCGCACGTTCAGCAGATCCTTCAGCTTCGCTGTGACCGCCATGGCGGGGCCCGGCGGCCCCGGCTGCGGGCAGGAGGCGGCGGGTGGAGCGGGGAGGCCGGGCCGCCCCGCCCCGCTCCCGGTGTGGGGCTGCGCGTTGCCGCGGCAACGGGCCGCAGACGGGGCCCGCCGCGGGCCCGGCCCCGCCGCCGCGCACCCCGGAGACCCGGGTGGGTCCCGCCCGCCGCCGCTACGGGCACCGCGCCCGCCCGC
The DNA here is from genome assembly GCF_963082525.1 of Nesoenas mayeri. Classification (NCBI taxonomy): domain Eukaryota; kingdom Metazoa; phylum Chordata; class Aves; order Columbiformes; family Columbidae; genus Nesoenas; species Nesoenas mayeri. The sequence goes on along the minus strand of NC_137568.1, from coordinate 12,571,914 downwards.
CCGCGACCTCGAGCGCTGCCCCGGTCCGCCACGTGCGGCCCGCCCGCCCCACGGCCAGACCCGCGGACACGGCAGGGACGGCAGCGCGGACCTCAGCGCAGGTCCCGGTCCCGGTCCCGATCCCGATCCCAGTCCCGGTCCCAGTCCCGGTCCCGGTCCCCGTCCCCGGTCCCAGTACCTCCCGGTACATCCCGGCAGCACTCACCATCCGGGCCTCCGCCAGCCTGCGCACGTGTCACCGCCTTAAGGCCGCGCCGGCTGCTCCCCCTCCAGCACCGCTGATCCTCCCGCGCCTCCTCCTTAAGTCCCGCCCCTCGCTGCGCCCGCTCGCTGGCTCCTCCCCTCGCCGGGGCGGGGCTTGCCCGTGACGTCATCTCGCGCACGCGCGCGGCCCCGCGCAGCTTCCGGCCCACCCCTGTCCCGCCCCGGTCCCGCTCCTGCTCTCGCCCGGCCCGGGCGGCTGTTCCCCGCGCTCCCCCCGCCCGGCCCGGGCGGCTCTGCCCCCGCGCTCCCCCTGCTCGGCCCGGGCGGCTGTTCCCCGCGCTCCCCCCGCCCGGCCCGGGCGGCTCTGCCCCCGCGCTCCCCCTGCTCGGCCCGGGCGGCTGTTCCCCCGCGCTCCCCCCGCCCGGCCCGGGCGGCTGTTCCCCCGCGCTCCCCCCGCCCGGCCCGGGCGGCTGTTCCCCTGCGCTCCCCCCGCTCGGCCCGGCCCGGGCAGGCGGCGGGCGCGGCAGCGGGACCCGGCCCGCACGGCCCCGGGGCGGCTGCAGCGCCTGCCGAGGACACAGAACACAGCACAGGGAGCACACAGCCGGTGGCAAAACAAGTGGAGATATTACACTCGATAGACTACCAGCAGAGACAGGAGTAAATGGCACATATGATACAACCGTACAGAAGCGAACGGGACTCGTACATGGGACTGAGTAGAGGTTGGGGCTTTTTTTTTCTTTTTCTTTCTTTTTAATTTTCCTCTTTAATACGTTGAAATTGCCCAGACTGGTCCAGCACGACATCTCAAACCTCCCGGGGACGCACAGCATGAAAACGCCCCCGGGGTGCGGGGGGTTCGCCGCACGCTCCCCGCGCTGCGGCGGCTGCCGGTGTCACGGCCGGGCGGCCGCGGCACCGGGGAATGGCTCAGAGACTGCGGGACGGGGCGCCCGCGGCTGCCGCCTGTGCGGGGCTCGTCCCGCCGCGCAGGGAGCGCCACCGCGGGCCGGCCCGAGCGGCGCGGGCCAGGATGAGCCCCGCGCCCCTGCCGCCCTGTGCCCGCGCGGGGCCCGGCTGCAGCCCCGGGCAGGAGGCGGCGCTGGGGATGGACCCGGGGGGGCTGGGGAGGGCGCTGAGCCCCGTGTCACCTCTGAGGCCCCATGGGGCAGGGAGCACGGGGACAGCGGGGCAGCGGGGCCGGGTGCGCGGGCATCGCCCCAGCCCCGCTCACAGCCCTCCTCAGCTTTTTGGGACGAGGCGCCTGGCAGGAGCCGTCCGGCCCCAGGACAGCCCGAAGCCCCCGGCACAGCGGCGGGAGCCGTGCCCCGCAGTAAAGCCGCTGGGGCCGCTGCCTGGAGGGCGGTACCTCCTGCACGGGGCGGGCGGTGGGTGAGGAAGGGGACAGCGGGGTCTCCGGTGCTGGACGGAACCGGGGACGCTGCGGGGGGGCTGTCTGGTGAGAGCTGCCGGGGCGGCTCCCCCGCACCAGGGGCACTGGGAGACCTGGTAGACCTGCTACGCAGACAGGGCAGCTCGCACCCCTCACGCGGGTTCGATTCCTTCACAGCGTGGCCAGGCAGGGACGCGGTGCAGGCAGGGGCGTCCCCCCGCCCCCGCCCAGCCCTGCCACGAGCGCAGGGACACCTGTGACGCAGCGGGACCCCGGCCTGCCCGCGCGTGCCGGGTGCCGCAGTCCGGGGCCCCCTGCGGCCGAGCAGATTTTCATGCTGTCTCCAGGAATTGATATCAGCGTGGACCAGTCTAACATCTCGCAGGTTTTTTTTCTACTGGCTACTGGAATGCGCTCGTTTGGCTTAGGGGTCCTCGATGTCGAGAAACTCTTGCTTGGGGGGGGCCATGCCGCGGTACCAGGCGCACGAGCCGTCGCTCCTCTTGATGCAGGCGTAGTGCTTTGCCTGCCGCCCATCCACGTTGTTCTTCTCCATCGCCCAGTCCGTCCAGAGACACTCGTCCGAGGAGGAGACGAAGCAGGGGATGGAGAGGCAGCGCGAGATCTGCGCACAACAGAGACCGTCACCCGCCACCCCGAGGGGACGCCGCGGCACGAGGGGGCGGCACAGGGCGGCTGGGGCTGGTGGTCCAGCCTCGGAGCAGGGATGCCAGGCTGCCCCATCCCCGTGGGGCACAGTGGGGACGTGACCCCAGTGCTGGGGGAAGCCCTGGGTGCAGGTCGCAGGGCTGGCCTTGCTTCCCAGCTGCAGAGAGCCGGAGGCTCGGCCGCCTGTCCCGTGTCCCTGGCCATGTGCTGCGTCCCTGCACAGCATCATCCTTGAAGGATGGGGAAGAGCATCTCCCCAGAGCCCATATGTGCCTCGGGGTGCAGCCCCCCGGCCTGCGGGGAGCAGGACACAGCCCCGCTGCTCACCTTGCACTCGCAGCCCATCTGGTACCGCTGGTTTAGGCTCTTCTTCTGGGTTGGGCTCAGTGAGTCCCAGGTGGAGACCAAGTCGCAGAGCGTGATGTGCATCTTGCCGTTGCCCTCCGACTTGCCTGGGGAGAGGTCACACAGACCGCTCAGGGGGTCCCCACGGCCCGACGGTGACCCGGGGTGCCTGGGGCTCAGCCGGGGCTGAGGGTGCTGCAGCCCGTCCCCTCCCGCCGTGCACTGTGCCCAGGGGTCCCCAGGGAGCGGAGGCTCGTGCCTCAGCTGCCACAGCCCAGGGCTGCCAACCATGGCCAGGACACAGCCGGGGGCGCTGAGGGCTGGGGTGCGGGGTGCCCTGTGCCCGGGAGCACACACACCACAGGCATTTCGGTGAGCGTGAGGCTGCAGGGCCAGCCCGGCCAGCGCCGTCCCCATGGCACCCACCTGCGATGAGATACTCCTTCTTCCCGCCGGTGTCCAGCAGCCGGCCGCACACGGCGGTGGACGGCGCCGTGTAGATGAACTCGATGTCCTGGTCAGGGCCCTTAAACATCTGGGGAGCAGGAGCAGGAGTGAGCAGCCGCTGCAGAGGCCGCCCCGTCCCCCGCAGCGTCCTGCCCCACGTGTCCCGTTACCTTGATCTGCTTGATTTCATACTGGATTCGTTTGATGGGGTTCCCATATATATCGTTCCCCGAATCCACTTCTTTCGCAGAGACGGCCTTTGCCCGGATCACTGCAACGCAGAGGCGAGAGCTCAGCGGGGCGGCGGGGGCCGAGGAGCCACCGCAGCCCTGCCCCGCGGGATGGTCCGCGTGGGCGCAGGCTGGTGCTGCCGGGCCCGTGCCCGTCACCCGCGTGGCAGCGGGACAGCTGAAACCCGCCAGCCGCTTCCTGGGAGCAGCGCGGTATTTGTTGCACTGTCATTAATTAAACTGGTCTCTGACGAGGGACCCAGCCCAATGCCCGCAGGCCCTGGCAGGGCCGGAGCAGCAAAGGGCACAGGGAGCTGTTTGGAGGGTCACCTTTGGGTGCAGAGGGAGATGGAGCCACATCCCCGTCCCAGCCCCTTCCACAGCCAACGCAGGCAGCTCCTGCCACGGTTCCCAGCACCACCCAGACCCTGCCAGCCCCTCTGCACCCCACACCGGGGAGCGGGATCCCGGGACCAGGCTGCCCTTGTGCTCCTCAGATGGAACATGGGGTCCTCATCCCACCACAGAGGGGGCTCCGACTGCCGCGAGGAGCCTCAGCCGCGCAGGCGCAGAAACCGCGTCCTCCGGGGGCTGCGGGTGCTGCTTCCTGCCCTCGCTGCTGCAGAAATAACCCAGGGGCGCAGAGAGCCGGGGCGGGGGAAACGGCCCCACCGGGGCGGGGAAAAGGCCCCGCCGGGCAGCCCAGCCAAAGGCAACAGCCCCCGGAGCTCCGCGTGGCCTGTGCAAGGTCGAGCGTCCCAGGGCTGGCGAGGCCGTGTCACCCTGGAGCCCCGGGACAGTGACACAGCGACAGCTCTGCTGTGCTCGGGTCCCTGAGGTCACGCTGCCAGCACAGCCCAGGGACACACGAACCGGCATGTGAGCGCTCGGCACGTGGCAGCGACGCGCAGGGCAGCCGGCAGCTCGCCCTCGCTCGCCAGCTCGGGACACGGCGGCTGGTTCGGCGCCACGCTGGGCAGGTCGCAGCCGCTCAGGCGTGCAGGGTCCCCGTGCCAAGACCTGCGCTGCCCGGCCCGCCCGGCTCCCTCCGCCGCCGACAGGAGCGCCCAGCCGGCCCCAGGCAGTGCCAAGGACACCGGGGACACCGAAGGCACAGCGGCAGCCCCAAAGCTGCGGGTCCTGCCCAGCTCCACGGCAGCGGGGCCGAGCCGGGAGGGGGCCTGGCTGCGGGGCAGGGGCTCGCGGGGCTCCCCAGCCCTCGGGGCACCCGCTGCCCCGCCAGCCCCGCTCCACGCACCGCAGGAACGGCGAGGCGCGCTTGGGCCAGCGCGGCAGGAGGGCAAAGGCCTGACAAGCCGGGACGCGGCTCGTGTGCCCCCCGAAAAGTGCTGAGTGGGAGCAGCCGGGGCCGCCCGCCAGGCTGGCACAGGCACGCCTGCCTCCCTCCGCCTGGCACGGCAAGCACAGGGAACCTGACCGCGCTATAAATACCACGGGGCACCAGGGCACTTGGATCGGCTATTTCAGCTGAAGGTCGGGGGACATGGCCCCACGGGGGCACCGGTACGGCCAGCGGGGTGTGCTCAGGAAAGGAAAGCGCAGCCACCAGCACGAGCAAGGGCAGAGCCTCCCGAAGCAGCCGGCCCCGCTAAGGTGGGCGCTCACCGGGCGCGGGGCAGACACATCTGCCAGCGCCAGGGCTGCCCCAGCTTTCCCGCCGGTCCCGGGGCTGCACGGGGGGTCTTCCCAGCCGCGTTCCCTCCCTCGGGGCAGCGCCGGGCACGCTGGCAGCACCGCAGCACCGCGGCCCCGGCCCCTCGCCTGCAGCAGGACAAGCCCCTCAGCACAGCCCCCAGCGCGGTCCTGCCCCGGAGCGCTGCCTGGCGAGCGCCGGCTCGGTCGCTGCCCATGGCCAGCAGTGCGCCCGGGTCACCACAGGCACGGGCCACCCTCCCGACCCAGCAGCCACCGCGTCCTCCCCGTGCCAGGCCCTTCATCACTCCACACGCATCCGCGGCGGAACTTGGGCGCAACCGCGCTGGAGAGCCGCGCACCCACCGCGGCCCCGTGGCTCCAGGCGCGGGGAACGGTTACTGGTTCAGTGGGCTCCAGCCTTTTCCATTCACGTGCTGATGAATCACTTGACAAAAATGCAGCCCAATTCTAGGCGGATTTGTTCTGAACAGTGCGGCTTTGTGGAGGGGACGGCCGCGCTGCGCTTTCCCCGCCAAGACCCCAGCAGCGCAGCCAAGCTGCTCCGCGCCAGCCAGGACCCGGCGCGGCCGGGCCGGCGAGCCCAGAGGACGGCACAGCTGAGATCCCCGGGACCGGGAGGCAGAGGGACGGAGGAAACCCCGGCTGCTTACAGACCAGCACTTGGACCTCCCCAAACGCCAACGGCCCCGTCGCTGCACCACCCGCCCCTCCTGCCGCCGGCCTGGCCGTGCAGCAGCCACGGGAGCCCAGGCCCCGCAGGAAGCTGAGCCAAGGCCCTCCCGGCTCCCCGTGAGCGCGGCACAGGCCGCCAGCACGGGGCGACCAAGTCTGACCACGGCAATGCTGGAAATGCTCCTTCCCCAGGCAAGACAAACCACAGCAAGAGGATGCACTGTGGGGCCACCCCCTCCTGGCAGGGTGGGAGCCCCAGCGGTGACAACCCCTGTGCTGGTCCCCAGGGCTGCCAGCTGTGGCCACCACGCAGCCCTCGGGGACAGACCCTGCCTGGGAAGCACCGGCGCCCACCGAACACGGAGCCGCTGCCGGGCTGGATGTCCAGGGAACAAAGGTCCCTTCTCCGGGGTGCTGGCAGCCGACTGGGCGCGGGGCCGGTTGCCAGTGCCAGCGCTGCCTGTCCCTGCGCGGGGACAGCCCCGGGGTCACTCCAGCTCCACCGAGCCCAGCAGAGATGGAGCCCAGGCAAACCAGCCCGCGGAGCTCAGGCTCAGCGCTGCCCGGCACACGGGCAGCAAGCAGCCCCCCGCAGCCTGCCCGCGCCCGGCAGCCAGCGCACCCCCGCCCCGGCACAGCAGCGGGGTGCTTTCGGGAACATGGAGGCTGGAGGGACGCAGAGCTGAGCACGGCAGCCCCGGGGGAAGTGGCAGGGGCCGTGGGGGCCGCCGCGGTGCAGGGCAGCGCCACGGGGAGGCGGGAGGCACCAGGCCCCGCTCGCCCGCCGGCCTGCGCCGGAGCCGCGGCTGGGGCTGCCATGGCCGCCTGCGTCATCCCGGCCGCTGACGGGAACGGGCCGGGGCCCAATCAGCGGCAGCGCGGCAGTCAGCCCACGGGAAGGGCTCCGGCCGCCGCGGCTCCGCGGGGCGACGGCGGGGACCGGCGGCTCCCCCTCCTCGCGCAGGGCCGCGCTGCCCCAGCCGCCCCCGCGGGGACTGTCCCCACCTCGCTCCCCAAACCTTCTCCTCCGCTGGCCCTGGCTGGCACCCCCCATCACCCACCCCTGTGCGCCCTGCGCCCCACTCCAAGGAACCAAGCACTGGGACAACTGAGATCGGTGCGATGCTGCCAGGGGACACAGCCAATCTCGCCCATCCCGGGTGGCACACCGAGCCCCGTTGAGCCCTCCGGGAGCCTGCACTGCCGCACGAGGCCAAGGGCCATGCCCAAACGGGCTGAGCATCACCTCCCTCAGCCCTCGCCCCTGACCACGCAGAGCCTGGGGCTCCTGCTGCAGCCTGGGACACGGTCACCCGGTGAGCGTCCCGGCAGCACCTGGTGCCCCGGGCTCTCCCTGGGCTCCGTGCGCCAGCAGGACGAGGAGCCTCCCAGCTCCAGAGAGCATCCAGGGGGAAGAGGAGAAGCAACAAGCAGGGCAGGGATCACAGGCTGTAGGAACAGACCTGTGTTGTGTGGGAAGATAAGGCTGGGGATGGACCCTGCTCCCGCAAGCCCAGCATTGTCCCCGACGGGGTCACGCAAGGCAAGACTGATCCAGATGAGCCACACAGGGGACTTGGGCTGGGAGCCGGGAGTTGCCAGGAGGTGCCAGGGCTGCGGCGGCACGGCCTGGCGGAGGCTGCCGCGCTGGACGGGCTGCGGGCGCCCGCAGGACAGACGGCTGAGGGCAGCGGGGCAGCCTGAGCCACGGGGAGCACTGCCGGGCCACGCCGTGCCCTCCGGGGACAGCTGACACAGCCGAGACAGACGGTGACTCAGCAGCTGAGTCACGGCTGAGCCAGCACCCCGCGACGGCCGGTGAGTCACGAGTGCCCCGGAAAGCCGAGCCCGAGCGGAGCGTGACGGGAAGCTGCAGCCCCGCTCCCGGGCGGGCGCGTGGGATCCCCCAGCCCAGGGCACCGGCTCGAGCAGCAGCTCCAAAAATTCAGTGCTCCATTTTGTCTAGAAACCTCCTGGTCTCCAACGTGCTCCGTGGCACAACATGCCGGGCAGCAAGGCCAGGCAGAGCCAGGGCACCGGGGCAGCAGCCAGATGCTGCGGGTGCTGCCCCGACGGACAGAAATGCCACAAGCGGAGTCTGGAAAGGGCGAGGGAGCCTGGGAACCCATCAGGAGCATTCTGGCTCCGGAGCAGGGAATGGGGCAGGGCCATCCAGAGGCTGGAGCTTCCTCAGTATTTGGGAATGTTACCTCTCCAGCTGAGCCTGGGAACGGCCCTGCGAAGGAGAGCGGCAGGAACGGGGGTTGGTCTGTTTGTCTAATATGTTAAAATTTAATAAGGGCATTATTCATAGAAAGAGGAATCCAGATCCCGGCGCTGCCAAGCCCTCCCTTTCAGCAGCATCCAAGCCGAACAAAGTGGGACGGGGGAGAGGAAATGCCTGGCAATAAGGCGCAGACGGGAGGTGACCCAGCGGGCCGGGGCTGGCTCCGCTCCGCCGCTGCCGAGCGAGGGGCGGCCGCGCTCCGAGGGCCCCGGCGGCTGCCACGTACCCCGCGGCTCCCCGTGCCCCCGGGGCTGCGCCCAGGCGCCCGGCCCGGCCCCGCCGGCTCCGCACGCCGCCCGGGGCAGCGATGCCGAGCACGGCCGCGAGGGTCCCCCCGAGACGGCGAGACACGCGGGGAGGGACGGGCACACCCCGGACGGACGGACGGACCGACCGCGCCCGGCCGCGCATCTGCTCCCGCCGACACACCCCCGGGCCGGCCGGGGCGCGGGGCCCGCACCCGCTGGGGCTGCGGGCAGGTGCTGGGGACCGGGGCGGCTCTGCCCGCTCCCTGCCCGCCCCCTGCCCGGCGCGGCCGCTCCGCGCCAACTTTCCGCCCCTTCCCCCGCCGGGAAGTTGGCGCGGGCCGGGCCGGGGCTCCGGGGACAAAGCGCGGGGGCGGCGGGCGGCGCTCACCTACGTCCGCGTTGCAGAAGGCCTGTTGCGGGTGGATGGGCGAGCAGCTGCAGGCGTCGGCCGGGCGGGCCCTGCCGAGCAGCAGCACCGCCAGCCAGGCCAGCAGGCTGGGCAGCGCGGCGGGCATCTTGCGGCGGGGCTGCCGGCCCAGCGACCCGGCCCACGAAGCCGCAGCCACCGCCGGGCCCGGCCGAGCCGCCGCCGGAAAGTTTGGCTCCGGCAGCCGCGGCCCCTGCGCGGCGTTGCGGGCGCTGCTGCGGCCGCCGCTCCGCTGCCTTCTATGGAGCTGTTTTCCTCCTTCCCCGCTGCCGCTCGGCCTCGCTTTTTAACGTGCTCCGGGGATTTGCGGCTCCTCCTCCGCGTGGCGCGGGGCCAGCCCGGCTGCGCCCGCCCCTCCGCAGGATGCGGCTCCGGCTCCCCCCCGGCCCGGCCCCCGCCCGCGGCCCCGGGACCCGCCGCCGTTCGACCGCCGGGGCCGGGCAGCGGGAGCGGAGGCGGCGGGGGCGGCCCCGGCTCGCAGCGCCGGCGGCCCGGCCTGCGCCCAGCGGAGCCGCGAGCTGCGGGGAGGGCTGCGGGGAGGGCTGCGGGGAGGGCTGCGGGGAGGGCTGCGGGGAGAGCTGCGGGGAGGGCTGCGGCGCGGGCCGTGCCCGGGCGCCTCCTCCAGCCCCGCTCAGCTCACCCCCTGTGCCCCGCGGCCGCTCCCGCGCCGTGCCCGCCGCACAACCCGCCGATGGCTGCGCTCGCCGGTGCTCCTGCGCCCACAGACCCCGTCCTTCTGCTGCTGGCCTGCAGCCAGTGGCCCTGGAGCACCTCTGCAGGTCCCACCTTGTCCCTGTCCTGGCTGCATCACTGCAGAGGGTGTCAGGACGCTGCCCATCTCACCGTAGCCGCACTCCCGTGCCCAGCCAGATGCACGAACAAGCTCCAAGTCTCCAGCGGTGCCGTCATCCCTGCGAAACGGGCAGCGAGCCCGGCTGTGCCGCTGGGCAGGGACACGGCTTCTGAGCACAGCTGAGCTGGGCGCCACAGGCACACGTTGGCAGGGACAGCCGGCATCGCGGCCACAAAACCTGCTCCAGAGCCAGCCTCCTGCCACACAGCATCCCTGTCACGCTGAGGGAGGTGTCCGAGCTGCCTGCCCTTTAGGATGACAGAAACAGCAGAAACGTGGGCAGGTGAACCTGGTCCAAGCCCTGCAGGATCCGGCAGGGAACCTGTGGGAGGCGATCGCCCTCGTGCTGTGGGATGTTGGCTGAAACCTGGAGATGGTTCTCCAGGTCCCCAACTCCACTGCGGGGCACACGGTTTGCAGATGCTTTGGCAGCGATCACCGGTCCCGCCGGCCCGGCTGCCTCTAGCGCCAGCTGCTGCCGCGCACCCGGGGCTGCTGGCGCTCGTGCTGCTCCACGGGCAGCGTGGGGCTGAGGGGCTGGCGGCCCAGGGACCCAGGCCCTGCCGTCCTGCCTGCGTGAGGGGGGGCACAGGCAGAGCAGCTGGTGGGGTGGTCTTGGGGTTCAGGGGAACACAGTATGGGGAGACCCCACTTCCAGTGGGGTGCAGAGCTCCCCACCTGGCTGAGCCCTGGGGACAAGGAAGAGCCACACAGCAGGGACAGCGACAGGGGCAGCCCTGGGGCCAAGACAGGTGCTGCAGAGCTGCCGGCTCCAGGCCAGAAGGGCAAGCGAGGCCGGGAGAGGCTGTGCCAAGCGAAGCGCAGGCGAAGGCCAGGTGGCTGACACGGCCCATGGCCAGCTGGCGCCTGGCCTGGGCTGGGGACGTGCCCCAGCTGCCCCAGAGGCCACGTGCACGGGCCAGGGCCGGCTGCGCCAGCGGCACCGGGGACACGGCCGTGCCTGGGGCAGAGCTGAGCGCATCTGCCTGCAGCGCCGGCCTGAGTCATCGTCTGGGCTAAAGGAAAACACGTGTCCAGCCTCGCACACGCTCCTCGCTTGGCTCGCGGAGGTGCCGGACAGTGTAAACAGGGGCGGGGGACGCGGCCAGCCCGGCAGGTCTCTTGGGAGGGTCCCATCCCCACCAGCTCTTCCTGCTCTGGCTTCTCCCACCCAACCACAGCCTGGCCACCGCAGGAGCCGGCCCACAGCGGGGCAGCACTAGGGGAGCCCCACGGAGCCCAGGGCCAAAGGACACCCCTGAACTCCACGGGCAGATGCTCGTGTTTTGCGCTTTTGGCTCCCGAGAGCGGTGCAGGTTCCTCCCAGGGGTGTGCAGGCCGCCGCGATTTCACAACAGTGCTGGCGAGCGCGGGGAGCGCTCCCCGGCCAGCAAAGCCCGAGGCTGCTGCGAATGCTTCCCAGCTGCTGCCGGCCCTGGGAAGCCAAGCTGGTGCTTCTGGCGCTCCCTCCCGCGCCGAGCGCAGCAGCACTTGGAGCAGGACCGGCTGTGCCGCCCGCCAGCTCCCGGCAGCCGCAGCCCAGCGCCCGGCTCTTCCCGGAGCTGACAGCTCCGCGTCTGGATGCGCCTCCGGCGCTGGAGCCGCGCACAGCCAGGGCTTGGAGAAGATGCAGCCAGCAAACCACAGACCTCCTCGGGGCGCGGGCTGGGAGCAGCACAGGGCCAGGCACAGGGATGGGACCCCGGTACACCCAGCCACGGCTGTCGGCCCCATCAGTCGCCTCCCGCAGCCCCAGGGCAGAGCCGTGGCGCCACTACAGCAGCACCAGGAGCGGCCCCGGCTGCCAGCACCTGATGCTGCTCAAAGCCTCATCCCCGGTGCTACCCGCGGTGTGGGAACTGCTGCTTCCCCTCAGAGACGGGGCAGCGGGACACCGCCACAGCCCCCTCCCACGGGAGACTTTCCCCAGAAAGCAGCGCCCAGCGCCCCACATCAGCCCTGGCGTCACCTCACCCGGTTTACAGAAAAGGGAAGGAAAAGCAGCTTCTGGGGAAAGAGCCTGAGGAAATCCCCCACAGCTCCGTCACAGCTGCCCCCGCCTGCCCTGGCTGTGACAGCCTGCAGCAGGCCCTCCCTGCCTGCAAACCCGGGGCCGGGATGTCACCAGAGCCACCGACTCACCACAGACGGTTTCTGTTGCAATGAGGGGCTGTGTGCTAACGGCTGCTAATGGGGCCCAGACAGGGAACCGGCGCACAGGAACTTGGCTGTCTGTCCCCCGAAAACCAGCATGCAGCACCCTGTGGTGACAGTCCCCTGCCACCAGGTGCCACTGCCGAAGCACTCGCACCACACCTGCTGCAGCAGAGCCAACGCTTTACCTGTGGCGCCAAGTACAGAGCAGTGGTGCTGCCTGGCGTCCCCGGCCCGGCCCAGCGCCCTCGGCCTCCCTCACCCTCCTGGTCCAGTGCCAAAGTCGGTCAAATAAACTCAATGCCCTCGTATTTCACACTCCCGATCCTGGTCTCCGGCAGGAGGAAGCGCCCATCCAGCGTGAAGGCCATGATGTAGCTGGCAATCTTGCCGTTGTCCTCTTCTGATTTCAGCGCCACGATGATCTGGTCGTCTGTGTCTGGGATGAACTTGAAGGAGGAGAAGCCGTGGGTGGGGACGACTTCGCCCACGCGTCCCACCGTCACGGCCCCAAAGTCCTGGGTGGAGCTGAGCAGCAGGTTGGTCCCTCGCCGCTCGTCCGCCTGCTCGCTGTAGCGCTCGTGGCTGGCGCGGCGCGGCAGGAAGAACCAGCGCTGCAGGGTGTCGCTCCAGGCGGCCGACTCGTGGATGAGGTAACCTGCGGCAGGGAGGGCAGCTGATGGCACAGGGCAAACGGGCACCTGCCAGGCTGCGGGGACCCTTCCCCGCTCCAACAGACACCGCAGTCCCGCATGGGCAACCATTGTGAACGGTTCTGCCTCCTCTCGCCCCGCTGCCCGTGCCTCAGCCCCCACAATCCCTCCAGGAGCCGGGCAGGGGCTCCCGGCACAGCCCTGCTGCCGGGGCCTGGCTGCCAGACACAGCGCCGGCGGAGCCGCCCCAGCTGCTCGTGGCACAGACTGGGCTCTGGCCAAGGTGGGCTCTGGCCTCCACCAGTTCAAGGGGAGCTCTCTGGGGAGGTCTCTGGCCTCCAGCATCATTTAAATCTCACAGCAGCTCCCACATCTATGGGGAGGGAGCCCTTGGCCCTGGAGTCGTAGCGGGTGTGGGACACGGGGGGCAGGAGGAAGCCTGGCTCAGTACCTGGGGGTCGGATCCCCGCTGCAGCCCGCAGCGCGTTGTAGTTCGCCACCCAGTTCTCATGGCCCACGTCACCCTTGTAGCCAATGACCTTCACCCACTCAGGGTTCTCGTTCACCACCTCCCCCGTCGTCGTGGTCCACTCCTTGCCCAGTCCCCCCACGTAGAGGTGCTCGTCCTTCACCGCCAGCCACTCCGCCTTGAAGCCTGCAGCAGAGAGACGGCACGAGCCGCGGCCCGGCCAGCGCACGGCCATCGGACCGGCCCCTGCTCCGACCACCACACCAGCCAGCCCAGCGCTGGCACAGCCCTCCCCAGGCAGCCAGCTGTCCCCGGCAGGACCTGTCCCCGTCCCGGCCAGGCTTATGGGATCACTGAAAAGATGCACCCCACCCCAGAGAGCCACGAAGAGCCACAGGCTGCACTGCTCTGCGTCTGTAGGGCAGGATGGGGAAGCTCACCTTTCCCCACTGTGCCATCCCCGTCCGGTAGGATCACCCAGGGCACCACCTTGTTGTCCTCAATCTGGTAGACCACCCCTGTCCGGTCATCCACCGCGTACAGCTTCCCATTGAAGACGACCAGGTCGGAGAGCTCCATGCCCCTGCCCTTCTCAGCCAGGTGGGACTGCAGCACGCTCTCATCTTTGTCCCACTCCACTGTCACGCTGTCCCCACTGTCCGACAGCACCAGGTAGCCCTTCTTCAGGTAACTGAACCAGGTGTGCTCCTCAGTGCCCCGGGACTGCGTGTCCAGGTCCGCAATGACCCCGATGCGGTAGCGTACTCCCTCGGGGTTCCTCTGGGGTGGGGACAGCGGGTAGGTGTCATTGTAGCGGTCCCCCGCCTGCAGGCTGAGCTGCCAGTGGCGAGGATAGGGCGGGCTGTGCCGTGGCGGGGAGGAGCGGTGCAGGCAGAAGAGCAGCAGCACAAACCCCACGCAGGCTGATGACAGCACGATGGCCTTCCAGCGCAGTCGGAACCGGGGGTCGGCACCCTTGGTCATGGACGCGAGGACAGGCAGACCACCCACGCTGATCCGGAGAGGGCTCATAGACTCATGGCAGGGCGGGACGGGCATCAGATCGGGGCGAGGAGAACCTGGAGGGAAGGGGGAGGAAGCAGGTCAGAGATCTGGAGCCTGGCGCTGCACTGAGCTCGGGGACAGGCACAGGGGAGAGCCGAGGGGCCCCGTGCCCTGTCCCGCAGCAGGAGAAGGTGCTGCCACCTTGCGCAGGGAAGAGCCATCACAGCAGGGGGGCTGCTTTGCTGCTGGAGCCATTGGCAGCCCCTTCTCACCCTGCTCTGCACTCCCAGCCGGAGCCAGCCCGCGCATGCTGGCTGCACGCACGACCCGCCCTGCACCGCTGCCTGCGCCAGGCTCCGCAGCAGCCCGGCCCGGGGCGAGCCCTCAGACCTGTGCTGGGGTGTCCTGCTGAGCCGCATCCCCGCACAGCCCCGGGAGGGAGGGGGTTCCCCTCTGACACCAAGAACGCCCCTTGCTGCCTCTGAGCAGCGGGTTGGTCCGGCCCAGCTCCCGTGGCCCCCAGGAACTGGCCCCACGGCTGAGCCACGAGTGTGTGCCCACAGGGACACCGGGAGACACGTGGCGGCCCCACCCAAGCAGGATGCCAACGCCTGAGCAGGAAGCGCAGGCTCCCAGGTCCAAGGGCCGAACACCTCGACCTGCCCAGCCCTAAAGTCGCAGCAGCCCCCGCCCCGCCAGGCCGGCCCGTGCCCCAGCATCTCCCCCGGGCAGAACTCACCCGTGGGGACCTCCAGCCCCCCCAGGCTGTGCCCACCTGCGGGGACAAGGTGCCTGCAGAGCCCCTCCTGCCACCCCCCTCCGGGCCGCACAAGGGACGCGGCAGCTGCCCGGGCTCCTGCAGACGGGCGCTGCCGGCTGTGCGGGGAGCCAGCAGCACCCGGGACCGGTTGCTGCCCCGGTGCCCCCGGCCCTCACTCAGCCCGTGGTGCAGCCCGGGCAGGGCAGGGGTCCCCGGCCGCCACCCAGGGCTGTCCCCGGCGGGCCCGCCAGCGGCCGCGGTGGCCCGGGGCTGGCGCTGGGCACGGGCCGCGCTCCCCGCCGCCCTCAATGTGCCTTTCAGCCGCCCGAGCGGGGAACAGAGGCGGCATTGAGCGTGGGGGGCCGAGCCCCGGGCGGGCGGCGGGGACAGCCCGGGGGGGCGGCTGCTCGTCCCGGGCCCCCGCTGCCGCGGGGAGAGACGGAGGGAGGGAGGGAGGGAGCTCCCAGCGTACGGCCCTGGGCACGGCCCCGGGGACCCGCTCGGTGCAGCGGCCCCGCCGCGGGGACCCCGCACCTGCCCCGAGCGCGGCCCCGGGACGCTCGGCCGCCGGGAACGGCCACCGGGACCCCCGGGCATGAACCCGGGGACTCCCCAGCGCCTCCGGGCGCGTCCTTGGGGACCCCCGAGCCCCTTCCCCGAGCGAACTGCCGGGAGGGCGGCGCACGGCCCCGAGGGACCGAGAACCCCGCGCCCCCGCCGGCTGCTCGGGGCCCGCGGTGCTCCCGCGCCAGCCCGTCAGGGACACCCGGCCCGCAGGCCCGCCCGGCCCGGGCGCCCCCCGCCCGCCGCCCCGACCCCCGCTCCCCGCTCACCGCCCGAGCTCCGCCCGCCTCCCGCGCAGCCGCGGCCGCCGCCTACAGCTCCCAGCACCCCCCGCGCACCGCCACGGCGGCCGGCAGCGGCCAAACCACCGCGGCCGCGCGGGAACCGCAGCTCCCAGCAGCCCCCGCGCGCCCCGCCCACCGCCCCGCCCGCCGCGCCGCGGGGGCCGCTGTCCGCCCCGGGCCCGCTGTCCGCCCCGGGCCCGCTGTCCGCCCAGGGCCGCTGTCCGCCCCGGGCCGCTGTCCGCCCCGCGCCTGCTGTCCGCCCGGGGCCGCTGTCCGCCCCGGGCCCGCTGTCCGCCCCGGGCCGCTGTCCGCCCCGCGCCCGCTGTCCGCCCCGAGCCCGCTGTCCGCCCAGGGCCGCTGTCCGCCCCGGGCCCGCTGTCCGTCCCTGGCCCGCTGTCCGCCCGGGGCCGCTGTCCGCCCGGGGCCGCTGTCCGTCCCTGGCCCGCTGTCCGTCCCTGGCCCGCTGTCCGCCCGGGGCCGCTGTCCGCCCCGGGCCCGCTGTCCGCCCCTGGCCCGCTGTCCGTCCCTGGCCCGCTGTCCGTCCGTGGCCCGCTGTCCGCCCGGGGCCGCTGTCCGCCCCGAGCCCGCTCCGCGCCCCAGCCGGGCCGGGGCCCCGGGAACCGCCCGGCCGGAGCTGACCCCACCGCGCACGGGCGGTTGGAGCCCAGCGACGGCGGCCGCGCTGCGGGACCGAGCCGGCCCTGCCCGCCTGCCCGCGCTGCCCGGCGGGCACAGCCCCGGTGCAGCCCCTGTACGGGCGGGCTCCCGCCCGCGGTTCCGCCAGTCACGCCGGCGCCGGCCCAGACGCGCCCCGTGGAGCCTCCACCCCGTGGGTGCGGGGGCAGATCCCGCTCCGCGGGACGCGTGTCTGTGCCGGGCTGCAAACGGCCCGTGCCCCGCGGGGCCGAGCTGGCTCCGGTGCCCCCGGGCTGGGAGCGGCCGGCGGCGCTCGGGGCGCGGGCCTGACCCGCAGCGCAGCTGCAGCCGCCGGGGTCCCGGCCCCCCCGCCCAAGCAGGTCCCGCTGTTCCCGCGCCGGGAGCGCACATGGTTAACGGCGGCGCTGGGCGCACATCTGGCAGGGGGAGGGCTGCGCCTCGTCCTGCTCCTCCGCGGCCTCCTTCGCTTTCCAGAAAGTGCATTTCCGCCCGGGCCGAGGCGGCGCGGGGGCTGCGGAGCGGGGGCTGCGGAGCGGGGGCTGCGGAGCGGGGGCTGCGGAGCGGGGGCTGCGGAGCGGGGGCTGCGGAGCGGGGGCTGCGGAGCGGGGGCTGCGGAGCGGGGGCTGCGGAGCGGGGCGCAGCGGATCGGCCGCGGCCGGGCTGGCGGGCGGCAGCGGGGGATGCGCTAGAGCCGGACAGGCAGCGCCGGGCCGGAGCGGCCCTGCCCCACAGGTAGGTGGGGGCAGGTTCGGGGGCCCCTGCGGGCCCGGGGACCAGCGTCCCAGAGCTGCACATGTCACGTACCCGTCTGCGGGTGCCACTGGCGACGGGCACCGTGGCATCGGTGCGTCCCCACGGTCCTCTGAGGGCACAGCCCGACCCGCAGCCGCCCTGGGAAGACAGAGGCTGGGAGAGGGTTGGTGCTGGAGCCTGCATAGCTCCAGCACAGCTGCCCCCGCGCCCTGTGCCCAAAAGCCAGTCCCTGTGTCAGCCCCAGGGCTAGGCCACCCCCAGGCACGTCTGCAGGGGACGTGGTGGCCGCGGGGGTCCCCAGCGCAACTCGCTGGTGCTGCTGGGTGCTGCAGGAGCCGGAGGGCAGTGACGTCCCTGCTGGTCCCTGACCGCAGCTGCCCTGCGCGGATCCCACCCTGCTGTCCGCTGGGCCTGCACAGCCCTGGAGTGCAAGCAGCCACCGCCCCAGCTGCTGCAGCAAACTGTGGGGGCAGCGGTTCCACCAGCACATCCCGGGCACCAGAGGCATCCCGGCTCCAGCTGCTGCGGCTCAGGGACGGCTGCGGCCACCACCCTGAGCAGGGAGGGTGAGGCGGGTGCGCGGGTCCTGCTGCCTCCACAACAACCCGCTGCTCCGAGCCCCCTCGTGCCTCCCCCGGAGTTTGCTCTTGTTCCATCCTGCTCTTTATCACTGCCTGGAATGTAGTTCAGGATGTTTTGACTTGCAGCCTCAAAGCTTTTTCAGCTACTGAATTTAACTCTCCAGACTGCTCCTGGAGAGCATCCAGCCCCGGCAGGAAAGCAGCGTCCCTTCGGCAGGACTGCGCGTGCCCCTGCGCACACAGGCACCGCCCGCCCCGCGTGCCCGCGGCGAGACGCGCTCGCCTCCATTTCCAGCACCCGACAGCCTGGGAGCGCGCTGCCCTTCTCGCTGGGAACTTCTCGGTGAGGGATTTCTTCCCCCTGCAGAGCAGTTCCCTGCAAAGCTGCGTTTTCCCCAGGGCTGAGCCTGCTGCAGGTCCCAGGGGAACGTCTGCTTTGACAGTCCCAGAGCTGAGGGAAAGCCACAGGCTTCCCAACTCCCAGGTGGGCTGCGTGGCACGGGCAGCGCCGTGTGGCTGGCACAGCTGGGGGCCAAGCGGGGTGAAGAGCCAGGGCTGCGGCTCCCCTGGGTGGTACCTGCTCACAGAGTGGGGCCACGGACACCCGGGAACCAGGTGAGGGCACAGCCCCTGTGCAGAGGGTGCGAGCAGCACAGAGCCCATGGAGCCTTTCCCCAGCCCCCCGCCCCTTGCTGCCCCGTGAATGTGAGTCACAGCCAGGCGTCCCAGCACTGCAGGGAGCGGGACCCTGTGCCCATCTGCTCGTGCCCCAGCGCCGCCGCGGCCCTGCTGCCGCGGGATGCCGAGCGCCGGACAGTGCCACACGAGTCTGGCCATGGCTGTCCTGGCGCCATGTCCTGACCTTTGGGGCTGTGCCCTGGCACCTTTGGGGCTGCAGGGCGAGGTGCTGTGTCCGGCCCCACGCCCTGAGCAGATAGAGCTGTGATAAGGCAGGGAAGGGCAGCAGAGCTGCCTGCGGCTGGGCCATGGGGCCACCAGCTACTGCAAATATTGGCTCTGGCCCCACACAGGATGTTCCTCCCAGGAAGGTTCCACCCTGTGGCTCGGAGCTGGGGCGGCCAGCCTGCATTCCCGTCCCCCACAGCAGGCAGGGCTGCACCCTGACATTCGCCTCATGCTTCTGGAGCTGCCTGTAATTTTCCTGGGTGCTGACACCCCGAGCTGCGGCTCTTGGGCTGAGCAGCAGCGCTGGGCCCAGGCCGTGCCCAGGGCTGCTCCTCGGCTCCCCGGGCGCTCCCCTCCCCCCCGTGCCAGCGCTCTGGGGGCTGCAAGCCCCGGTTCCCCCCTTGCTGGTGAGCCCACAGCTCCAGCGCTGCCCCAAACGTGGGTCTGCCTGTGTCACCAAGGCCCACTGCCCGGCTAGAGACAGCTGTTTGGGTGCAGATGGTCCGTGCAGCTACAACAGACGCATGTGCCTGTGCTGCGGGCTGTGCTGCAGAAGGGCTGTTGCAAGGGCAGCCTTTGGGGCTGGAAGCACAGCTGTGCTCTGCCTGGGGCTGCGCGGTGCACTGGGTCCCATCCAGGGACAGCCAGGCTGGTGTGGCAGCGTGTCCCGGCAGCTCCTGGCACTGCCAGGTCTTGCCGTCCCGTTCAGCTGTCCCTGGCATCTCACAGGGCACCGCTGCGGCATGGAGGGGCTCTGGGCACCCGGTGTCCTGCTGCTGTCCTGCCTGCTGC
This sequence comes from Nesoenas mayeri, assembly GCF_963082525.1. Taxonomy (NCBI): domain Eukaryota; kingdom Metazoa; phylum Chordata; class Aves; order Columbiformes; family Columbidae; genus Nesoenas; species Nesoenas mayeri. Next base: position 12,552,881 of record NC_137568.1, on the reverse strand, counting down.
TGCCCTCCCCGGCGGGGACCCAGCCCAGCCCTGACCCACGTTTGCGGACAGACCCCGGGGAGGCACCGTCCCCGCACCACGATGCCAGGTGAGGGGGCCCTGGGACTGGGGCAAGTCACAGCAGGGGACAGGGCAGCCCTGGCACCGCCGAGGGCCCCGGCCCTGACCCGTAGCTCCCTGTTGCTCTTTGCTCTCTGCCCTCGCAGGGCCCCGCGGGAGCAGACGGCCGGCGGTGCCCAGGAGGGGCTGCCCCCGCAGCCCCGCTGCGTCCGCTGCTGCGAGCCGCCCGACCAGCGCTTCTACCCCCCGTACCAGCCCCTGCCGCAGATCAACATGACCATCCTGAAAGGTGAGGACTGCAGGACCCCGCGCCGCGCCACTGCCTGCTCTGCCGGCGCCTGTGCAAGCCGGGCTTCCCGGGCCAGCGCTCCGGGGCACTGGTCTGGCACGCACTGGGAGCCAGAAGCTGGGGCTGGGGCCTGTGGTCCAGTGCCTTGCATGGGCAGGAGCTGCTCCTGCTCTGGTGGCCTCTGGGCAGCAGCTCTGCGGGCAGCAGCAGAGCCCAAGGAGGAGCAGCACAGGGCTGGGGGTCCCTGTTGTGTCCGTCCCCTTCTGTCAGGTAAAGGGCTGCCAGAGCGCTGCGTTTAGAGATGGCACCCGCCTCTGACAGCACAACTGTCCCTCCTGCTTCGTCCAGGCGAGAAGGGGGACCGTGGTGAGCGAGGCATGCAGGGCAAATTCGGCAAGACGGGGGTGGCCGGCAGCAGGGGACACGCGGGGCCCAAGGGACAGAAGGGCAGCGTGGGCGCCCCGGGGGAGAGCTGCAAGAGCCACTATGCTGCCTTCTCGGTGGGCCGCAAGAAACCCCTGCACAGCAACGACTACTACCAGACCCTCATCTTCGACACGGAGTTTGTCAACCTCTACAACCACTTCAACATGTTCACGGGCAAGTTTTACTGCTACGTCCCTGGGATCTACTACTTCAGCCTCAACGTGCACACCTGGAACCAGAAGGAGACATACCTGCACATCATGCGCAACAGCTCGGAGGTGGTGATCCTCTACGCCCAGGTGAGTGACCGCAGCATCATGCAGAGCCAGAGCGTCATGCTGGAGCTGCGGGAGCAGGACGAGGTCTGGGTGCGGCTCTACAAGGGCGAGCGCGAGAATGCCGTCTTCAGCGACGAGTACGACACTTACATCACCTTCAGCGGCCACCTCATCAAGTACAGCGGGGACCCCTGAGCACCTGCTCCCCCTCCCTGGGACGGGGGTTCTGGAGCCCTTGCTGCGCTCTCGCCCCGGTCACGCCACCCGCCGTTATGCTGTTAGCGCTTCTATGTGCCACCCCCCAGCACCTGCACAAGTGTGTGAACAGACCACCCCCCGCTCTGCGAGGCGGACCAGGTGCACCTGGAGCAGTTGGAGCCACTTCCAGCCTCTGCTGCGTTTGTGACCTGGGGGGCAGCTGCTCGCCTGGGGCGGGCAGGGAGCTCATCCCCCCGCGCCGGCTCCAGAGCCGGGTTTGCTGGGGCTCAGGCACTGGTGGCACTGAATGCGCGCTGGCACCAGCTGAACGGGTTTGGCTGCCAGTGCCCCGATGGGAGGCAGCACAGACACGTGCACCACGTTCCGCCCTTGCCCCGCTCGCACTGTGCTGTGCTCTGCCAGCTCCTTCTCCTGGAAAAGGGCAAAGGACACTCAGCAGGAAAGCCGGTGAAACCCCCCAGGGCCTCTCCTCCCTCCTGCAGAGCCGGCTCCCAACAGCGCAGCATTGCAGTGCGGTGTGGGTGCCCTCTGGGTGACACCCCCCCAAGCGCTTCCACGGGGGAGCGGGTTGCATCAGTTCCCTACTGCACGTCCCCATCCCCGTCCCACCTGCCGCAGCCGCAGCTTGGTGCCGGCGCTGCCGCAGCCTGGTGCCGGCGCTGCCGGAGGGGCTGGCTCCCCACTGCAGCCTTGTGTGCGGGGCCTTTGGCCTCAGCTGCTTCCCCTTCAGTTATATCTGCTGGCCAGGCTTTGTGTTTCTGTAGACGCGATGGCGGAGCAGGGCCCGGGGCAGCGTGCTGTCCCCTGCTCTCTCTGTGCAGCTTGTGACCACATTAAACACCCCACAGTATTTTCCTGCTCACATTTTCAGTGTGTCCCGTTGCTTTGCGGTTGCGGCAGCTCCAGGCAGCTCGGGGCAGGTTCCTGCTCCCAGGGTCCAGGGGCTCCCTGAGAGCCAGGAGCTGGCACAGCACCGCCAAGCCGCTGGTGGGAAGGGAAGGACAGACCAACCTCAGGGACACCTGAGCCAGGCTCTGCAAGGCCCAACTGCTCCCCAGGGGCCAGGGAGCTGGAAGCTGAGCGCGGTACCAGACTCGTCGGCCCGCGGGCAGGGCAGGCTGGGATGGTGGCCGGGTTTACCAAGGGTCGGATCAGATCAGCTGGCAGCTCCATGGGGGTGAGCAGCTCTGAGGCTGAGCTGGGTCAGGATGGGCGGGTCCAGGGCAGGACAGAGCGGCAGCTGGAGAGCAGCATCGGCACCGCAGGGAATGGAGGCAGAGCTCGGGGCTGAGCTTAAGTAGAGCCCGGCGGGTGGGTGCGGGTCCAAGCGGGATTGGTCAGGCTCTCCAGGACTGGTAGCACCTCCAGGGCACTGGCACGGCTGTCCTCATGGCGCTGGCCCCGGGGACACCGCAGCACCGGTGGAGGAGCTGCCCTGCACCGCGGGGCCTGTTCGGGGACACGCAGCCCATCCCCGCACACGGCCCGTCCCGGGACACCCGCTGCACCCGGGACACGGCCCGTGGCGGGCGCTGGGGGCGGGGCGGGCGCTGGGGGCGGGGCGGGGCCGGGCGGGCGGAGCGGGGCCGGGCGGGCGGAGCGGGGCCGGGCGGGCGGAGCCCCGCGGGCCGCGCCCCCGGGAGAGCGGGGCCTGGCCGGGGCCGGCGCCGCCGTCAGTGCGGGCAGCGGCAGCGCCATGGCGGAGGCGCGGGACGGGCCCGGGCGGCGCGGGAAGAGGGACGAGGCCGCGGCGGAGGAGCCGGCGGAGGCGGAGGCGGAGCGGGCCGGGCGGCGGCGGCGGAGGTGGGCGCGGGGCCGGGCGGGAGCGGCGCCGGGATCCGGACCGGGATGGGATTAGCATCGGGGCCGGAGCCGGGATCGGGATCAGGATCGGGAATGGGATGGGATCGGGATCGGAGCCTGGATCGGGATCAGGATCGGAGCCGGGGTCAGGATCGGGATCAGGAACGGGAAGGGATCGGAGCTGGGCTCGGGATCAGGGTCGGGAACGGGATGGGATCGGCGTCAGAGCCGGGATCGAGATCAGGGTGAGTTCTGGATCGGAACCGGGATCAGGATAGGGATGGGATCGGTGTCGGAGCCGGGATCGGGATGTGATCGGGGTCGGCATCGGGATCAGGATCAGCAACGGGATGGGATCGGGGCCGGGATCGTGCTGGGTGGGATCGGGCGCTGGCCGCGGTGCTGGCCCGGCCCGGCGGCGGGTGCCGCGATGGCTCCGGGTGGCCCGGCTCTCACCGCCCTCCCCGGGCAGCTTCCAGCCGGCCACGGCGCCCCGGGGAACCACCGTCCTGCACGACACCATCAGCACCCGCCCGCAGCCCCTGCCAGGTGAGGCACCGCGGGGAGGGCGCTCGCTGCGCCCCTGGGTCCCCCCGCGCCGGTGTCGGTGCCGGTGCTGAGCCGCACGGGCAGCGCTCCCCGGTGACCCCGTCCCACATCTCCACACCTGTCCCAGCGAGGTACTTCGACACCAAGACGACAGAGCCCATCAGCTTCTTCTTGTCCAGCCTGGAGGAGCTGCTGTGCTGGCAGCCCGACGGCAATGACGAGTTCAACGTCTCCGCTGTGCCGCTGGCGAAGCGCCAGCCCCCGCTCCACAGCAAGAGGCCCCGGACGCTGGTGTGCCATGACATGCGCGGCGGGTACCTGGAGGACAGGTGCGTGCTGGGTGAAGTGACAGCAGAGCTCAGCACCTCAAACCCCAGACCGCTGCTGCCGCTTCATTCGATTCCTGCCGGTTTGCCCACAGGCGGGCAGGGCGGGAGGGGTTTGGCTCTCGGCTGCAGAACAGTGACCTGGCTCAGGCCAGCCCTCGCTGGGGTCCGCGGGGGCGGCTCAGCGCCACCGCTCTGCCAGCTCCCAGGGCGTGAGTCAGGCTCCTGCCCAGCCCGTCTGCGGGCGTCCTTCCCGGATTGCCCAACACTCTTCCCTCTGCCCCTGCAGGTTCATCCAGGGCTCAGCCACACGCAACCCCTACGTCTTCTACCACTGGCGGTACATCGACATCTTCGTCTACTTCAGTCACCACACCGTCACCATCCCGCCCGTGTGCTGGACCAACGCGGCACACAGGAACGGCGTTCCCGTGCTGGGTGAGGGCAGGGCCGCGGCAGGGCTGGGCCTGGGGAGCCCCAGGCGTGTGGCGGGTTTGCTGGGGTGCGTTGCTGACACTGCCCTCGCCACGTCCCCAGGCACGTTCATCACGGAGTGGACGGACGGGGAGCGGCTGTGCGAGGCGTTCCTGGCAGGCGGGGAGGAGGCGTTCCGCGCCGTGGGCGAGCAGCTGGCCCGCATCGCGCAGCACTACGGCTTCGACGGCTGGCTGGTCAACCTGGAGAACACACTGAGCGTGAGCTGCTGTGCTGCCCTGCCCTGCTCACCTCCCTGCCCTCGCACTGCTCCTCGCCCACCCTGTGCCCACCTGTCCCCACTGTCCCCTGCCAGGCGGCGGCGGTGGGGAACCTGCCCCCCTTCCTGCGGCACCTGACAGCGCAGGTGCACGGCACTGTGCCCGGCGGGCTGGTGATCTGGTATGACAGCATCCTGCAGAGCGGCACGCTGAAATGGCAGAACGAGCTGAACGAGGAGAACAGGTGAGCTGGGCCCTGCCACCTCACCCAGGCAAAACCGGCCCCAGCTGCCCAGGTGGGGGCCGTGAGCCCACCCCAAACCCAGCACTGGCGGCGCTCAGGGTACGGCCTGCAGAGCCCTCGGTGTGCTGGTCTGTGGGGACAGCTGCAGCGCCCACTCTACCACCCTGGCCCTCGTCCCCCAGGGTGTTTTTTGATGCCTGTGACGGGCTGTTCACCAACTACAACTGGAAGGAGGAACACCTGGAGCGCACGCGTGCGCTGGCCGGGCCACGCACCACTGACGTCTACGTTGGCGTTGATGTCTTTGCCCGCGGGGATGTGATCGGTGGTGGCTTTGACACTAACAAGGTGGGTGAGCTGGGGCCAGGCCAGGGCACTGGGCCTCCCGCATTGCTCTGCGCTCCCGCCGACGGCTGCGCCGGGCTGGGCTGCAAACCCGGGGGGCAGTGGCGAGCAGGGGGGAACCCAGAGCCGCTGGGCTGCCAGCCATGCATGGAGGGGGAGCTGGGGAACCCTGGTGCTGCAGTGCCTGGAGAGGGAGGTGCGGCAGCACATCTGCACGGTGTTGTCCTGCCCCACGACAGGGCCAGTGGGGACCTGGGGAGGGGGGAGAGGGCAGGTGACAAGGTGACCACCTGGCCTGGCCCGTGCTGCTCACGCCTTGTCTCCGCAGTCCCTGCGCCTGATCCGCCAGCACGGCCTCTCCGCGGCCATCTTCGCTCCCGGCTGGGTCTACGAGCACCTGGGGGAGGAAAACTTCCTGCACAACGAGAACAAGTGAGCGCAGCGCGGCGGGCGGGGGCCGTGGCGGGGGCCGGGCCTGGGGGCACCGCGGGCTGGGGTGGCTGCCGGGCGGTGGGACGGCACTGCCAGGAGACCATGGCTGCCCACCGGGACCAGGCTGGCCCCAGTGCCCGGGCAGCGGCTGCGCAGGGGGCTCTGCTCGGACACACACCTCTTCCTCCAGATTCTGGGCCTCGCTGGCTGAGTACCTGCCCACGCACAGCATCTGCACGCTGCCGCTCGCCACCTCCTTCAGCCTGGGCATGGGCACCAGCAGGTTCCTGGCCGGGAAGGTGAGCATGGGGAGACGGCTTGACCCCGGGTGGGCTGGGCAGGGGGTCCCTGCTCCTGGCTCAGCTCACCCCATCCTACAGGAGGAAGAGGCCGGTCCCTGGTATGACCTGAGCGCGCAGGAGATCCAGCCCCTCTACCCGGAGCGCGAGGGCAAACTGAGCACCAGTTGCTGCCTGCAGGACGCCTGGAGCGGGGGCAGCTCCCTGAGGGTGCAGGGGACCATCCCCGCCGGCGAGGAGCGCGTGGCCGTCCGGTGAGTCGGAGGGTGAAGCCCTCTCGCCACCTCCTCAGTGCGGGGCTGGCACCGTGCCGGCACGGCATGGCCCACATGGCCCGGGCAGAGCTGTGTGACCCTGGGGCCCTGCGGTGAATGTGCCACAGGGCTCTGCCCGCACTGTCCAGCAGACCTAACCCAATGCACCTTCTCTTTCTCTCCTCTCTTTCTCTCTGTCTCTCTCTGGGTGGATTTGGGGTCATCAGCCTTTTCTCTTTGCAGATGCCGGCACCCCCCAAGGTCTTCTTGACCCTGCTCTACAAGTTGGAGGGGTCACACCCTGATGGGTTCGCAGTTTCGCTGGAGCTCACCACCTCGAACTCGGGTATCTGCTACGAGGGCAATGTCACCTCCCTGCCTGGTGAGGACTCTGTCCCCTCCTTGGTCTCTGCAGGGAGCATCCACTGTGGGGTGTGACCAGCTCAGCCCCTTGTCCCCCTGACCCTGCTCCGTCTGGCAGAGCCCAACGCCCGGCACCATCCTCGGTTCCTCCCGGCACCACCACCCAGCCTCGCCAAGCTGCTCGCTGCCTGTGACCGCGGTTCCCACGGCTGGACCAGCCGGTGAGTGCCCTGCCGGCACCCCGTGAGCATGGACAGGCGTGGGCGCTCGGGGCCCCCTGCCCACTCTGCCCCTTCGCTCTCAGGTACTACGAGCTGGAGCTGCAGGACTGCAGCCTGCGAGACCTGTCCCTGCTCGTGTCCCGCCAGCAGCCCGGCGCGCAGGAGCTGCCCTTCACCTGCCTCCTCGGGGAGGTCCGGGTGAGTGCCCCGCGCTGCCGGCCGCGCCGGCCGGGCGGCTGGTGTTTGCCCGCTGCCCCCGGCCCCGCTCCGACCGTCCCGCGCTTCCCCGCAGGTGCTGGACGCGGCCAGCGCGGCGGCCGCCCCGCCGCAGGTGCAGAGCCTGGCGGCCTCGCAGCTCTGGTGGCAGGAGGGCCCCGGGCCCGAGCAGCTCTCGCTCAGCCTCACGCTGCGCTGGACCTTCCCCCCCGGCCGCGCCGGCGGCTTCCGCGTGTTCAGCCTGGGCGGCCGCTGCCCCCGCGGCCAGAGCGCCCCGCGGCCGCTGGGGCTGGCGCACGGGTGCCGCTTCCGCGCCGTGGGGCTGCCGGTGCCGCGCCCGCCGCCCGGCCAGTCCTGCCGCCTGGAGCTGCTGGTGGAGCCGCTGCTGCGCGACGAGCTGCCCGCGGAGCCGGAGCGCTGGGGGCGGCTGGTGCTGGTGTACTCCGCCCCGGGCGGCCCCAGCTGAGCCGCATTAAAGCGATCGCGCTGCAGCGCCGCGTCCGTGTCTGCTCCGCGTCCGTGTCTGCTCCGCGTCCGTGTCTGCTCCGCGCCGGCGGGCGGGGTGGGGCCGGGCCGGGGGCTGCACTTCGTGTTCCGGGCTCGGCGGGTCCCTCATGTCCAAGCCCGGCGCTGGGCTCAGCGCTCGCCGGGGGCCGCTGGGTGCCGGCCGGGAGCGCGCGGGGGGCCGCGCGGGGACCCCCGTCCCGCTGCTGCACCCTGCACTGACTGCACCCGCTGCCGGCGCGCTGCCTGCAGCCCCTGCCTGCAGCCCGGCTGCGGCCGCCTGCCCTGAGCCCCCCAGCCCCGTGTGGCCCCCACTGAGGCCGCCGCGGAGCGACCCCCCGGCACTGCCGTCCCCAGGGCTGCGGCTGCTCCGCCGGCCTCCCCGGGACACCTTACACGGAGAAGGACAGAAAATTTATAGCAGCAATTATTTTCTCACAGTCTGGTGAGCAAGCAATTAGCAGGCGGGGAGGCAGGCGAGCGCACCGCGCAGCAGGGTCGCCCAGCCCCAGCTCCCCCCGAGCGCCGGCCCAGGCCCACAGACAATGCTGGCTCCCGCTCAGGAAAATTAATATGTCAGCAGTTAAGCTCCTGCTCCTCTGGTGGGGGACTTGCTCTGAAATGAATTATCTGACGGTTTGAAAAATGGAGGGCCCCATGCAGCCAGGGGAGGGCTCGCCGTGCCGGCACCCCGCTGCCTTGCCGTGGCAAGGCCAGAGCCCCGCTGGGCTCCCCCCGCAGCCCCCTGCCAGCACTGCGCCAGGACAGCCAGACCTGTGCCAGCCGCGGCCTCATGCCCCCGTGCCAGTCAAAACCTGAGTCGTCCTGGTTGAAGAAAGAAGTCTTTATTAATAATTTCAATAATAATAATAATAATAATAATAATAATAATAATCCTTGTAATAATAATAATAATAATAATAATAATAATAATAATAATACTGTTTATTAGAATGGTCACACGTTTGAAGCATACAGGATGGGCCAGCACCAGCCTGCACGCCGGCAGCCGGCACGGGAGTTTGCTGTAAGGAAGAAGCCAGTACAGCGATGGAAGGAGCTCTGTACAGGGGGGGCGCAGGGCTGGGGTGGCCAGGGCTATGTACACCGGGAATAGAAAAGGGGGAGCTCATTGCTGGAGCATCAGGGGCGTCTGCAGACTATAAAGTGAGGTTCAAGGAGTGGCAGAGCCACGCAGGGTGGGGGGCTGAGGGCAGGGCCACCCTGCGGGACGGGGCTTCGCAGCGCTCGGTGCCAATGAGCACCGGACCCGGCGCACCGGCTGCTGCAGACCGACCCCGGGGCTTGGGCTGGGCCCTGCAGGCGACGCCAGCCCCCAGTCCTGGGCGATGCCACGGCTGAGACCCCACGCTGCGGGCTGGCGGGGTCCCGCTGTCTCGCGCAGGGACGGGCGGCCATCAGCGCGTCGTGGAGCGGGGGAGCGGGCCAGGCCCCGTCCCGTCCCGGCGCGGGGGCCGCAAGCAGTCAGGGCTGCTCCCTGCGGGGTGGGAGCCCCGGATGCGTCAGGGGATGGAGGGGAGGGAGGGGAAAGGGATCACAAGCGTCTTGCAAGCTCCTCTTAACAAAAATTCCCTTTAAAAGGCAGAGGCTCGTCCCCCTGCAACACCCAGTGCCTCAGCAAAGCAGCTGCGCCGCCACCTCAGCTCCGCGCGGGAGCCGAGGCCTCGCACACTCGACACACTGATGACCGGCAAACGCTGGAGCTGGGGGAACACGAGGCCGGGTTCCCGCCCTGGCGCCCAGTCCCCAGCGCCGGGGAAGGGGCGGCGTGCCGCTCCGCTCCGCCGGCACCCCCGGGGCGTCGCGCTGGGGCGGAAAGGAAGACGTGGTGCCCAGGCCCGGCGCCTGGGCGGGCGGAGGCCCCTCCGTGCCCCCCGCGCTCGGCTCTGCCTCCGGCTCTCCCTCCCTGCGCGGGGCCGGGGACGGAGGGGCCAGTCCGGCCGGTCCGTGCTGGCCGCGGCGCTCCTCCGGGACTCGCTCGCTGCGTGTGGACAGTGTGGGGCTTTCACTTGCCTGTTGCCGCTTTGCTTTTTTTTTTTTCTTTTGTTGCTTTGCTTTAGATTTTTTTATGTTTTAGTTTTTTGTGTGTGTGGATTTTTTGCCCTTCCTGGTCCCAGAAGGAAACGGTCGCGGTTTCACTACAACAGAAACAGAGAGGCGGATGTTTTGTTGGAGCAGCGGAGGGGCAGCCTGGCCGAGCTGCTGGTTGGGAGGGACGCGGGCACCAGCCCTGCCCCCTGAGCCCCACACCGTGCCCCCCGCCCGCGCTGCCAGCCCCCGCCCCACAGCTCCCGGCCCCGAGGAGCACGCAGCAGCCCCCGCCAGCTCCTGTCTCTGCTATGGGGGGGCAGAGTTGCTGCGCCAGGGGTGCCCGTGGGCAGAGCAGCCCCTGCTGCCTCGCGGGGGACGAGCCCTCTGACCCCAGCCAGGGCAGCGCCCGCTGGGGCTCGGGCCGGGGGAGGCTGCCCGGGGCCCCCGGCTCCGGGAGCGGGCGCTGCGGGGGCCGAGGGTCAGCCCCGCGCCCCATGGCGCTCGGCAGCACCCCGAGGCGCAGGGACGTGCGGGGCAGGCGGACGGTGCGGGAGACGTGGGCGGCGGGACGGAGCGGCTCGAGGAAACCCTACGGGCGGGGCTGTGGGGCTGTGTGGAGCCCGGCCCAGCTCAGCCCGGCCCAGCCCGGGCAGTGCCCGCGGTTCCTGCAGAGCTCGGTCTCGGCTCTGGCTGCCTGGCTGGGTTTGGTGCTACTGGGCAGCCAGTGTTAGTGGAGGGAGGGGCTGGGTCTGTCTTGCTAGTAGGGAGTGAAGCGGCTGTACCCTCCTCGGTATAGACTAGCCTGCAACATCAAAGATGAAAAAAAGCCAATCAGTATTCGAGAGACAGGCAAAGCCCAGTTCTTCCCTTCTTTACTTTTTTTTCTTTCTTTAAAATGACACCAAATCACTTCTGTCCTTGGGGTGCGATGGGCGGGCAGGGCTGCGGGTGCCCGGGGCTGCGAGTGCTGCCCTGGGGCCCGGAATGGGCTGGGGGCTGCGGGGTGCCCTGGGCCCCGGTGCCCTTAGCACAGCGCTGGCTGCCCCGGGACCCGCCTGCGGTGGCCGCAGAGGAGCCCGTCCCCGTCCCCACCGCAGCGCTGGGCTGGGACCGGCCCTGCCCATCCCCGTGGGACAGAGGCCGCCTGGGACCGCGGGTGCCAAGGGGCTCTTGGCAGCCCAGCCCCAACCAGGGGTGTCAAAAAAAGGAAGGAAGAAACCAAGTTGGCTTTGGGATCCTGCCCAAGAGTGGGATTTTTCATCTTTGATGCTGGTAGTGAAGTTAGCTGAGCGCCGCGGGGCGGGGGCTGCACGCCTGTGCTCCCTGCGTGTGGCCGCGGGTGGGCTGGGGACACGGCCCCGCACCGGGGAGGGGACAGGGGGTCCCGGTCCCCGGGCAGGGCCCTGGGGTGCTGCCCAGCGGGCGGCGCGGGGGCAGCTGCGCCCCCCAGCAGCGGCCAGTGCAGGGAGGGCTGGCCGGGTGTGACGGGGTGTGTGGGGTGGGGACACGGGGGGGCTCCTCTCTCGCCTGCCCACAGACAGAGCCAGGCAGGGGCTGCGCTGCTACTGCCCCTGCTGCCCTCCCACAGCCCCCACGCGCGGGGCTGCCCGGTGCCCCTCGCCCCCCCTGGCACCCCGCGGGCTCCTGGTGCTGCTGTGCCGGGCCCCCCTCCCCGGGCTGGCTGCAGCTGGCACCAGATGCAAAGAACGGCCGCGGGGCTGCTCTTACCATGGTGCCGATGCTGTACGTGGCGGCGGGGCCGATAGTGTGGTGGTACGGGTCTGCCGCTGCGTACACTCTGCCGTAACTGCCGTAAACAAATGACGGGCGTTAGCAACGGGGGTCGGGGGCCCGTCTCCCCTCAGCAGCCCCCCCAGCTGCTGCACCCCCTGGTTCTGCCTGCCCAGTGCCAGGCCCTGGGGGCAGCGCTGGGACCCCGGTTTGCAGGACACCCTGGTTGTGCCTGGCTCTGTCCTTGTCCCACAGGGCACAGAGGCTGCGATGTGTGGGACTGGGGGGTGGGGGTGACACGGGTTGTACCCCCCGAGCGATGCCGGTGGCACGGGGTGCTTACCTGTCGCTGTACGCTGCCGCTGCTGCTGCCGGCTGCGCGTATCTGTAGGCAGCATAGCCCCCCTGCAGCAGAGGGAGAGGTGGCGTCAGGGTGGGGGGCAGCACCTGTGCAGGGGGCTGGGGGGGCTGGGGCAGCTGGGCACCCCCCAGGCACTGCCATGAGCAGCGGTGAGACCCTGTGGGGAGCCGATGCCTGCGCCACCAGGCACACACCAGCCTCATTACCATTCCCCAGGGGCTTTCACAAACATTAACCTTAAAAAATTAAATTTCCAGAGGAGAGAATGTCACCTCCCTGATCGCTTTAATGAGGTGTCACGTTAGATAAATCCTTCAGCCGCCCGCCTGAAATATCGCCACTGGCTTCTTAAATATGGAGGTTAAATGCTAGTGTAAGACAGTGCACCGGCGCTCGGGGCTGTAAATCCCACCCGGCGCTGGCCCCGCGAGGGGGTGTCCGGGGGCGCGGGACCCGCACGGTGTCACCCGCCTGCTCAGGGGCCGCGCTCCCGCCCGCGCTGCGCTGGGGCTCCCGCTGCCCTCGGAAGGGGCTGCTGGGGCAGAGCGACTCGCCCGCTGCCACTCGCCCGCTGCCACTCGCCCCCTGCCCCAGCACAGGGTCCCCGCTGTGGCCCCGACCCAGGCACGGCACTTACATAGATCTCGGCCCCGTAGAACCCGTCCTGGTACACGACCCTGCAAACAAGGCAGAGGTGTCAGCGCCTGCCCGCGTCACCGGCCGAGAGGGGCTGGGGTGAAGCCGGCAAGCTGGGGGAGCGGCCGAGCGGCAAGGGGGGGCGCCCAGGCAGCCGAGGGCAGGGCCGGGGCTGCGACTCCTGGCAGGGAGGGCGGGGATGTGGGGACGGGCGCGGGCACGGCCAAGGGCAGGGGGTGTCATGGGGCTGGAGGATGCTGGGGCGCGATTGCTGCTGGGAGCCACAGGGCGCCAGGGCCGTGCCTGACACCAGCGCGGCCGGCGTGCCGGGAGAGGGTGTTTCTGTTCAACCAACCCACACGGCTGGAATGACCGTCCCTGCCTTGGGGCACAGGAGGCTGCGAGCGGGGGGGCTCCCAGGGGGGCAGCAGCCCGAGGGGTTCACAGCCCCAAGGCCAGCCAGGGGAGCTGCAGCTCCTTCCTGCAGCATGGGAGCCTGGCAAGCCAAGGCTGATGGCAGCAAAACGGGAGCCACATGGCGGCAAACAAACCCCCCGCGGCAGGCGGTGCCCCCGCCGCCCGGTACTCACGCGCCGTAGGTGGGGATGGGCGGCGGCGGCGGCGCGGCCCGGAAGGTGTTGTAGACAGCACGTCCTCGTCCCCGTAAGTGCGCCCCTCGGTAGGCCACGGCTGTCCCCGTGGCGGGGTACGGGAACCCTGTTACTGCAGGAGGGAGGGGACAAACATGGGCAGCAGCTCCCCACAGCGCACGGCCGGGACCCTGCAGCCCAGACCCGCCTTGTGTCCCCCGGCCTGCAGGGACACAGCCCTGCGGGGACACCGGGGCCGGGGGGCTGCACACGCAGGGGGGCGGGAGAGGGGCCGGGGCTGCTCGCAGTTGGACACGGCGCGGAGCTGGCGGCCGGGGGGACCCGCGGCAGGACCAGCGCCAACTCGGACGTTACCTGCGTAGAACTCGGGGCCATAGACTGCTCCCACCACCGGGTTCAGCTTCCAGCCTGCGGGCAGGGAGAGCCGGTCAGGCCGGGGCCCCTCGGTGCAGCGCTGCCCCCCCAGCTGCGCCCCCGAGCCACAGCTCCGTCCCCAGGCGGCTGCAGGGCCAGGGTGCCCCGGCGGGCTGCACCCCCGCACTGGGGAGGGAGCAGCCGCTCTCACGGCTGTCCGAGGCGTTTGCTGCAGCTCGGCACAGCCTGCCCGGGGACCGCACAATCACGGACTGCTTTGGTTGGAAGGGCCTTTAAACGTCACTTAGTGCAACCCCCCGGCCGTGAGCGCCTGCCCGCCGCCCTCACCGTTGGTGTAGGGGTTGGCAGCCTTCTTGTTCGTCATGACGCGGGCCGTGGCGTTGTTCACCTGCGGAGAGAGAGGACGGGGCTCAGTGCCTGCGGGCGCCGGGGCTGCGAGGGCCACGCTCCAGGGCCCGCTCGGCCACGCTCGGCGCGTCGCTGCTGCTTCGGGTGCTGGAGCGAAGGACACCGGCGTGCGGGGGACGGGAGGAGCCCCTGCCTGCAGAGCCCTGCCGGGACCAGCCCTGCCCAGGCCCGCAGCTCCTGCCCAGCTCCAGCAACCAGCGTCGGCCAGGCTGGCGGCCGATGTGACCGCCATGGTGCCGTGCTCTGGCTGAGCTCCCGCATGCTGCCACAGGCCTGGCTGCCCCGTCGCCCTCCTGACCCTGCCCGCAGGGAGAACGCGCTTGAGGCAGGAGCCCAGGTCAGACCCGCACCACCCAAGAGCTCCTGCCCGTGGTGTTGGGCCAATGTTCTCCAACAGGCAGGGCCTGTCCACAGGGCATCGCGGGGCTGTCGTTCCTGCGCTCAGCGCTGCCGGGAGAGCTGCACGCTGCCCTGCTCCCCACCGCCAGCGAGGTGCGGAGCCGACCCTCTGCCTGGCTGGGGAACAAAGCCTGGGGCTGGGCAGCACAGCGGGCACAAAGCCCTGCGCACACCCTGCCCCCTCGGGCCGGGGCACGGCCCGCGGAGCCGCGAGCAGAGCCCCTCTGCTCTCCTCCTGCTCTCCTCTCTGTGGAGGGCAGAGAGGGGGCTGCAGGCAGCGGGGTCCACCAGACCCCTCTGGAACCAGCCAAACGCAGCCAGAGCCCAGGCCAGTGCCCCAGCCCTGCCCGCACACCACAGGTTCGTTGGAGCTGGACGCTCCTCGTGCCCGGTGACGGCCTCCCCATGCACACATGCTCCCGTGCGCGCTCACGGACACATGCACGCGCTGGGCACGGCTCCCCGGGGCACGTGGGACCGGGCAGGACCCGGGGCTGCCAGCGTCCCCGGCCCCGGCTCTGCCCCGCCACAGCCCCGGGCAGCGCGGCCGCACGCAGCCATGGCACTAGCGCACTTATCTGAGCACCTCAATCTTCCGGCCCTCTACGATGGTGCCATTCAGCTTCTCCCGTGCCCGGTCGGCATCTGTGCTAGTTTCAAAAGTTACAAACCCAAAACCCTGTGAGCAGAGGAGAAAAGGAGAAAGAAAGAGACAGAGAGAGACAGAGAGAGGGTGCGGGGACAGAGAGAGAGAGGGGGTGAATCAGGAGAGCTGGCGCAGGAGATGAGGCTGCCGCAGTGCAGAGACAGAGAGCCCAGGCTGGGGCCCCCGCTGGCTCCGGGGGTCCCGGCTGAGGCCCCAGCGTCCCCGTGAGCTGGGAGAAGAGTCTGGGAGAGGGGCACAGAAAGCAGGGAAGATACAACAGAGACAAGGACACACAGAGGGACACGAGCTGCCTGCGCAGGCATGGGCAGAGTGAGCCCTCCCCTCCCCTCCCTCTGGTGCTTGGGGCACAAGGACCCTCATGACCCCCCGGCCAGCACAGGGCAGCGGGACAGGGGTGCCCCGACATGGGTCCACCCTGTGCCCGGGTCCTGGGGGGCAAGAGAGGAGGGGAGCGCAGGCAGAGGAGCCCCCAGGCGTCCCGGCTCCCCCGGCCCCCTCCCCGGAGCTCGCGGTAACAGTGCCAGCCACGGGCAGCACCCACCTTGGAGCCCCGCTCATTGAAAATGATCTCCACGTCCAGGATCTTCCCAAATTGCTGCAAGCAGAGAGAGCAGCAGGGTGAGCACCCACAGAGCCCCCGTCCCACGCCCAGGGCTGCCCTGGGGACCAGCGTGGGGCCCCTCAGCGCCGGCAGGGGAGAGCCCCATCCCGCCCAGGGCGCCTGCTCCTCCAGCACTTGAGGAGCATCAACCCAAAATCCCACCAGCCTGCACCGCTCTGAATCCTAATGAGGGCAGGGAAGGGGACAAGGGGGGACACTAGGGCTCTGTGTCACTTCCCCTCCACGCATGGGCTTTGGTCCAACAGCCCAGCTGTTAATGAGGGTGCAGATCCTGCAAACCCCGGCTCCCAGCGGGCCGTGGCGTGGAGGTGCCCGAGCACCCCAGGGCTGGGCAGGACAGGCCCTGGGGACGGGACGGTGCCGGGGTCCCCGCGGTGTCACAGGGCAGCGCTGAGCTGAGAGCAGGGAACATGGGTGGGGGGGCAGCGCCGGACTCACCCCGAACATTTGTCGCAGGTCGGGGTCCCGGAATCGGAAGGGGATGTTGGAGACATGTAACCTCTTGGGCTGCTGCTTGTCTGTGGTGTCTGAGGAGTGTAGCTGCTGGCTCTCTGTCTGTGCCGCCTCGTCTGTCTGCTGCAGGAAGCACCGCCGGCCATCAGCCCCCACCGCGCCAGCCCCGCGGCCCCCGGCGGGGCCCGGGCACAGGGACTGTCCCCCTCCCCACTCTCGGGAGGGGCGCGGGGGGGTCCCGGCGCTCCCTGCACCACCCCGCACAGACTGGTGAGCTGGGGGTGCGGGAGGGGATCTCCGCCTGCGGGGAGGTGGGGAACCCCCAGCCTGGGGAACCCACCCACGGGGTTGGGGCATCACCCACCCCAGTGTGGTGCCGGGAACCAGGGGCTGAGCGTGGGGGGGCACAGAGCACACCCCAGGGCCAGGGCCAGGGCCAGGGGTGACCCACTGCAGAGCCAGCCAGCACCGGGTGGCCTCGCGTTGGCCTCTGCAACCCTGCTCAGCGTGGTGACATGGTGCCCGGAGACGGTGACAGCGGCACACAGGGTGCCAGAGCCCACACACGGGGCTGCTGCTGCCGCGCTGAGCTCAGCACGTTTCCCGGCGCTGTGTTACAACCAGAATGGAGCGATGTGGTGGGCCGGCAACCAAGCAGGTAGATGACAAGGGATTAGAAATGGTGGGGGGGCTCTGAGGGGAGAGCCGGGGGCCGCAGCCCCCAGCCCGGCACCCTGTGGCATCGCGGCCAAACGGCACTGCTGCCCGTCCCCGGTGCTGCCGTCTTACGGTACCGTCTGCGTCCCTGCGATGGACTGTGTGCTGGCGTCGGTGCCCGGCTGCTCGGCGTGGCTCTGTGCTGGTGTGTAGAGGCTCATGGCGTGTTCCGCCACTGTGCTTTGCCCCGAGTAGTCCTGCGTGGGGTGGGGGTGCGGCGGCGCGAACTCTGCGGGGATCCCGTTCTGGGGGGGCGGGGGGTACTGGGCCGGGGGGTAGGGCTGAGCCATCGCGTCCGGCGGAGCCGTGGCGTCCTGGTTACCCTGCCGAGACAGCGGCACCAGCCCCCTCACCCACCGCCACCCCCAGGGTGAGACCTGCCCCGAGGGGGGTCCTGGTCCCCACAACCAGCCCCTCGGCCCCCAGCACCAGCACTCCCCAGCTTTCGGTGTACCCCCACCAAACCCTGGGCTGCCTCTGTGCCACGGCAGCTCCTGGCTCACACCGCTGGCAGCTGAGCCCCCATCCTCTCCTGACGGAGCCCCCCACACGGCTTAACTTGGGGAGCCAGCACATCGCCCTCTCCTCGGGGAGGGAAACCGGGGCAGCATCGCTCCGGAGGGCTGCCGGCACCGCGGTGGCAGCGAGGTTGGGGAGGCAGTGGGGAGAGAAGGGATGGTGATGGCTCCTTGGCAAACACCAGATAGGGATCAATTAACTGCTAAATATTTGATTAGGCCCTTTGCTCTAACGCAGCTGGCCTGGCTGCCCTGGTCAAACGAGGTGAGCTGCACCTGCGCTGGGGCTGAGGGCTGCCTGCTGCTGGGGGCACAGCGTGTCAGTCTGTCCTGCACACCCACCCACCATCCATCCGCACAGCCCTGTGCACCCACAGACTCTGCCCCCTTGCGCATGCATGTGCCGCAGACACCCACTCGCCCGCCGCGGTGCCCGGCAGCAGCCCCCGCTGGCAGCGCCGCAGCCCCTCGGATGCTTTACAACCCGCCGCGGCAGCCTCTCGCCCATGAAATACATCTGTGGCTCAGCCTGTGGAGACAAGCTCCTTAATTGTGTGTGCAGTCGATTTATGGTGTGGGGGCTGGCAGGGGAGAGCTGGGGGGGCCACGCTGCCAGCCAATGTCCCCAGCCGGCAAGGCCGTCGCACCTGCGAGGGAGGCGGCAGAGCCTGCACCGGCGGCACAGCAGGGACCACATGCGAACCCAGCGTGAATAATCCCACTCCAGATCTGCAAGTCACGGGCAGCCTCGCCAGCGCCTGCCCGTGCTGACTCAGCTGGCTGGGGACGCGCCAGCCAGCGCACCTGCCAGCGCGGCTGCCGGTGCTGCAGGACGGCGGGTCCCCCGGCACGGCCCCTGCGCCGGGCAGACGGGCAGCGCTCCGGCGCCCCGCGGGCGCAAACCCCCCCCATCGGCTGGAGGGGCCCATTCTGCACTCAGCCTGGCTCCGCTGCCGGTGCCGGGAGCAGGCGGACACCGAACAGTCACGGCGCCATCCCCCGTGCCCGACACTCCCTCCCGCGTGCCCAGAGCTGGCAGCAGGAGCCGCCGGCAGCACTCTGCGCTGGACACTCGTCCTTGCTGTCACCCCAGGCAGGGTCAGCCACCGCCACTGCGGGGACAGGCACTGGTGCCCAGGCAGGAAGAGCCAGTGGGCAGGGGGACGCAGATGGGTGCCAGGGCAGGGACCATCCCCACCTGCCCAGGTCTTGGGCCCCGCTGGCTCCTCCCCAGCCCGTCCCGACAGCCGTGTTCATATCTGTTATTAATTAGGGCTGTCGCAGTGCTTGTCAGCCCGAGTATTATTTCATTCAGGGACCATTAGGTTCCCCTGTTTCGCTGTCGCTGGTGCTGCAGAGGCGCAGATCTACAGCTGCCAGCGCTGCCTGGCCGTCCCCACGCGGAGACCAGGGCCCCGCGGGAGTGGGACAGTGACAGCTTTGGCTGCGCGATGCTCATTGATGTCAAGGGGAAGAGCCGCTGCTCGGCTCCGCAGCCCACGCCGCCTGCGCCGCCTGCGTCCTCCCCTGCCCGCTGCTCCGGGCTGCGCTGTGCAAAAGCCCCATCCTGGGCAGCCCTGGGGCCCCTCTGCTCCCCCCGGGAGAGCTACGGGAGCCCCGGCCCCATGGCCGCCCCTTCCCCGGGTCCCTTCCTGCACTGAGTTCCCATGGGGTCCTGGGGACCCACCTCTGCACCCCAGGGGAGGCAGCCAGACTGCACCAGCCTGCACCCGGTGCTCCCAGCCCGGGGCGCGCCATGTTCGGAGTGCGCGGCCATGCGGGGAGCCCGCGGCACAGTGCCGTCCCACGGGTGCCAGGGACAGGGCTGTGACAGGTATCCCTGCTCACACACCGCGTGTCCCTCCCGGGGACACAGGGGATGCTTCTGCGCGGCGCTTTGTGGGGCGGCTTCCTGCACTTGCATTACAAGAAATTCTGATTACTAATGGCCCATGGCCCTCATTTAGTAAATGAGACAGAAGATTAGCGTGGTGCCCAAGACTGAGCATGGAGCAAAGCTGGCAGTACCGAACATGGCACAGGGGGTGCGAGCAGCACCCTGTCACCTGTGCTGCCCGGTGGGACACCAGCAGGGCTGCGGCACAGCCCTGTGCCAAAACACCGCGGCCCCAGGGACAGCGCAGAGGCTGGGACAGGGAGCCGAGGCCTTCGCTGCCGAGGGGAGCAGCTGCTCCGGGCAGCGCGGCACGCACTGCTGCGTCCCACAGGCTGGCGGGGGTCCCGCTGCCTCCCAGCTCCTTGGCACAGCACCGCACCGAGGGGCCCGCGGTGCCGGAGCCCCCGGGAGCAGCTCCGCTCAGCTGGGTGCAGGATGGCGCTCCCGGAGCTGTGGGACCCGCGGGTCCCCCGTGCAGCATCCCCTGCCCAGCGCACGGCTCGGCCCGCGCCGCCAGCCCCGCACAGCGGCTGCCGCAGCAGGCAGGGGGTGGAGATCATCTTTAGCTGATTAAATGTCCCTCATTAACGAGTTTCTTTAATTAATGAAGTTTTTTTGTTTGCTCCACTTGCTTTCTCCCCACCGCACTCTGCCTCCTCAGCACAATCCAGGCCATTTCCTTTCAAGTCATTTAGCGCGTGGGGCCGGTTCCTGCCGACGCCGCACTTCGGTGATTGTGCCTGTCAGCTCAGGGCTGACGACGCCATTTTTAACATTTGCTCCTTTTTAAGAAAATCTCACACCAGGAGCCCCCGAATGCAGAGGACATGTCTGAGCAATTAGCCGAGCACGGAGCACCTGTACTAACGAGCAGGCACCCGCGATGCGCCGCCACACCTTGCCCACAGTGGGCGTCCTGCCGGCACGGTGCGGAGGTGCCATGTGACAGCTCCGAGTTATCAACCGCTCACGAGCAACTGTCACCCGTTGCCACACACCTCCAGCCACAGACAGGCAGCTTGGTGGCCCCCCCGGGCCAGGCAGCCGTGCCCCGCTCAGCCGCACCACGGTCACCATTCACACCCAGGCGGTGGCCGGGCCCGGGGCTGCTTCCCTCCCGGCAACCCCGCGGCCGCCACAAACATGCCCAGAGGTTCCTCCAGAAGCCTCACGGCCACCCTGCCACCTCAGCCCGCCCCGCTCTGCCTCGGCCCGGGCAGCCCCAGCGCAGCACCCGAGGAGGCCGCTCAGATGCCCCTCCGAGCCGCAAAGCCTCCGCAGGCAGCACACCCTGCGGGAGCACTGGCATCGAGGGCGGCTCCTGCGCCCGGCCCGGCGCCCGCCCGCGTCCCCTCGCCGCACCGACAGCGCCAGGTCAGAGCCCCACTCGGAGACGGGAGCTGAGCAATTCCCCAAGGGCTCCCCAGCCACCGCTGTGCCCGCGCCGGGGCGGCCGCTCGCCGCTGCGGCAGCTCTGCAGGTGCCGCCGTGGCGGGACCCGCCTGCGCGGGCACGGACCGGGGCGCGGGCAGGGACCGGAGCGGCGCAGCCACGCTGTGCTGCGCCGGGTGGCAGAGATGGGCTCGGCAAATGCCTTAGGGGCAGCAGGAGGGCCCAGGTGCCACACGGCTGTGCCGTCACCGTGGGCTGCCACAAGGCCATGCCCCGCACGGCTCATCTGCGTGACAGCCACGGCGTCCTCCCTTCGATCTGACCGCTCGCTCATGCTAATGACTGTCAACATGAAACAGAGGCCGTGAAGGGGAAGAAAATTACTCCCTGAAAAGGAATTGACTGATCCCCATCATTTCTCACAGAATCACTGACCTGTGAATATTTCATTACCCAAAAAGCTGCACCATCCATACCAAGCAGCACCGTCCCCACGCAGGCACCAGCCAGAGCCCCGCGCTGCGGTGGGGGGGGGGGTCGGGGTGCTGGCTGCAGGGACGCCCCAGCCCCAGCAGGGACCAGCCCTGCTCGCCGCAGGGCCCGGCGGGGCCGGCAGCAGGTCGCGCTTCCTCCCCAGGACGGGGCCACCACGGTCCCACAGAGAGCCGGGGGGACACGGGGGCGGCCCCCGGGCAGCGCGGTGGAAGGTGAGGAGCCACGGGGGCCGGAGGCAGCAGCCGCCATGTTTAACGTCTTCATTCCCGGGGAGGCGGGGGGGCCAGAGCATCCACCCGGGGTCCCGAGCGGGAGCTCCACGGGGCGCGGGCAGGACCCCACGGGCACGAGTGACAGCGCAGGGCAGGCGGCTGGTGTGGGAAAAGACCATTTCTCCGGGCTGTCCCGGCACCTTCTGCCCCCAAACCCTGCGAGAGGGCAGCTGCCGGGCAGCGGGGCTGGTTCCTGCCCTCGGCCTGGGGTCCCAGCACAGCCCGGCCGCCCGCGGTGCCACGGAGGAGGACGCGGCAGCAGCAGCCACGCGATACCCAGCAGGAGCAGGAACGAGACGCCAGCCTGGGTGCTGGGCACAGAGCTGCCTGCGTGTCCCTGTCACCGCCTGCACGGGGCAGGGGCAGCACGGCCCGGCCCCGGCTCCCGGCTCTGCCAGCCGGAAACTTTGGAGCTGAGACTGTATGAAATATTCATGAAGTAAATGGTGCAATTTCATCTGCATTCAGCCAACTTCATGTATATTTTAGAGTATTATGAAATGATAACGTTGTGTAACCGAGGTGAGACAGGGGTGCTTGGGGGGGCTCCTGGCTGCCCCCAGCGTGCGCACAGCCGACACCTCCCAAGCTCGCGTGTACCTGCGCCGCTGTGCCGGGCAGGGACTGGGCAGCACCACCGCCAGGATCAGGCCCGCAGCGAGGGGGAGGACCGCGGCGCCGGGACATGCAGCGCTGTCCTTCCCGAGCGGGGCCTGGCAAAGCCAGCGCTGCCAGGCTCACCGCAGCAGCCCGGGTCCCGGGCAGCCGCTGCTGAAGGCGCGGGCAGGCCGGCTCCCCGGCACGGCTCTTCCAGGCACGCCAGAAAAACACAGACCCGGCGGATGCAGCTTTGGCAACGCTCGGTCCCCAACAGCCACCAAAGGGTCTGGGACAGGCGGGCACATGAGGCACAAGCTCGGCTGCAGCCCCGGGCACAGGGACGGGCTGGAGAGGACCTGAGTCCCCTGCAGCACCCACCTGAGCCACCTGCTCCTCCTGGGCCCTGCAGACCCCGCAGCATCCGGCACAGGGACTCATGCGCCCCACGCTGTGCGCACCGGGGTGAGCCACCGCGCTGGAGGCCGGCGCATGGCTGTGCCAGCAGCCCCGGGGCAGCCGCCGTCTCCCCAGCGCTGGCAGCAGCAGCCAGACACGGGCTGAGCTCAGGGAGAGGCCGAGGGCGCCTTGTCCCTGGTGCAAACAGAGCGAGGGGCGCAGGGGGCCCTGGAGGGGACAGCGTGTCCCAGCCCGTGGGTCCCAGCTGCAGCACACCGGTGGCCATCACAAGACATGGCGAGCAGCAGGACGAACGGCCAGGTCTGCTGGCCTCACCACCCCTGTGAGCACCGCGCCAGCTCCAGCTGCCACCCCACACCTGCCCCATGGCCGCAGGTCCCTGCGGAGCCGGCGAGCGCTGCCCGGGCCCTGGCCCACTCCTGCAAAACCTCCCAGGAGCCCACCCCCAGCCCCGCCACCGTCACCGTCACCTCACCACGCACACGCTCGCCCCGGCCACCGCGGGTGCTGGGGAACCACGGACCCACCTGCGCGCCCGGACGAGCCCTCTCACGCAGCCCTCTCTAATAGGCACTGAGGAGCATAATTTTTCCTCTAATTACATATTCAGCACTTCTGAGAAAATGAGATTTTGGTAATTCAATTGGACTGAGAAGCAGGGCTATAATAAAATGAAATTTGTAACAATCGCGCAGTTAAATTAGTTAAATGGAGAGGAAGGAGCTGTGGAAAATTGACCCCTCGATCTCCTAAAGACTAATCAGACATTTGAACCGGGTTGTGCTAACAAAGCCCCTGGGGTGTTGCGGCAGCAGAGCGAGGGGGAAACTGGAGATGCCGCAAGGGAAGAGCTGGAAAGCAGCCGGGACCGCGCGGTGCCGCGGAGGGAACCCCCGGCTCCAGGCCCGGACAGGTGGGTGGGGAGGGTACCGGGACGTGACGTGGCACTGGCCATCACGGCCACCACGGCCGCTGCCCCCGGCCACAGGTCCCATCCTTGCCAGGCACCGGGGCACGATGGTGCACGGAGGATGGTGAGCGGACTGCAGGGCCGTGGGCAGCCGTGCCCTGCAGTGGGACCAGCCCTGAGTGGGGACGGCCACTGCAAGGGCGGCAGGACGGGGACCACACCGGGCAGGCTGGTGGGGACAGGGCACCCTGCGAGCTGGAGGGGCTCTGCAGCAGGTACAAACTAATTAGCCTCAATATTTATCTTGTTGTTCGTCTCTTTTATTTTTTCATGGGAAAGAAAGGGAGAAAGAGATGAGTTTCTCATTTGCAAGTTAATTAGTCTAATTAGCTCTAATTAAGAGCTCCCCACACAATGCAGATCACAACTAAGCTGCCACTGCCGCCTGCTTCCGCTCTTCTCTCCCCATTTTTGATTTTTCCAAGAGCTGTTGAAGGCTGCGGCCGGAGCCGGGGGGGGCCACGGCGAGCGCAGCCGGGAGGGGATGCGGGACCCTCCAGAATGGGGCTGCCCCCCGGCGTCTCGGTCCCGGGGCCAGAGCTCAGCACGGCCCTGACCCCTGGCCGGAGCTCCAGCCCCACCAGCACAACATGTCCCAACCGCAGCCCCGGCCAGCCCGGGTGACAGGATAGGGACAGAAATCTACCAGGAAACAGCAGCCTCACCCAGACCCAAAAGCCACCGAAGGGGTGTCCCCAGCTGGGGCAGCCCCGCGGGACACCGGGAGCAGCGCGGTCCCCAGCACAACGCCCAGCGCGGAGCAGGGGGCGCGAGCGGATGAGGCAGGATGGGGCGCACGGGGAGCCGAGCCCAGGGCTCTGCCACGGGGCTTCTCTGCTGTGTCACCTCGGCACCACCAGTCCCCTCCGCTCGGCTCTGCCGCGGCTCAGCTGCAGGGGCAGGCGATCATGGGGGGCACAGGGTGAGGAGCCGGGGGCAGGCGGTGTGTGTGCCCCCCGCGCTGCCGGGGACGAGCTGCCGCGGGCGCCGGGAGCCGCAGCAATCATGTCAGCTTATGTGTAATTTTCTCCTCGGGTAACACGGGCGGTGAGGGATTGCTGCTCGAGACAGGGAAAATCATGACAAAGTGCCACAAGCTCTGCACGCGGGTAAGGGGAGCGGGAGCAGCCAGGCCTGCCCCCATCCCGGGGCCAGCACCCCACACCTGCAGCGAGCCCACCGCCAGCCCGGCCCTGCCGGCATGCACCGGCCACGGGACCCGGTGCGCACACGGCCGCCCTGGCTCTGCCGACACGCTCCAGCCCGGCACCCATCGCAAGGCGGCGGGAGCGCTCCTGGGACTGCGGCACGGCAGCCCCGGCGCTCTGACCGAGGGGAATGGCTGACACCCCGAGGGTGGGAGCGGGACCCGGCTCTGCAGGCACTGACCCCAACAGCTCCACAAAGCGCCATCTTCCCGGCAGCACCAGCGCTGCTCCCGGTGCCGTCTCTGCAACCGTCCTCCTGCGGCCGGCTCCCCTCCCAGCGCTCGCCTCGCTCGGTGCGACGGGCGACGGCTGCCAGGGAGCTCACCCCAGCAGAGCTGCTCACACGGGCCGCAGCCCGTCCTGCCCATGCTGCGCAGAGCCCGTTCGCAAGGTCTGCGCCGCGCAGCCGGGATGCGAAGGCTGCTGGGGTGGGGACACCGGAGCTGGTCACCACTTGGAAGGTGCCAGGGGGACAAACCCGGAGCTGTTCTGGGGCAGTGCAGGAAAATCTGTTTCCAAATGCACTCTCCGACGTGGCTGCTGGGCCCGGAGCAAGGGCGGCTGCGGCTCGGGGGAGCCGGCGTGGGCAGCGCCTGCTCTGCTCATCAGCCCTTCTGCTTTGTTACACTGTGCCCCGCCACCGCCTGCGACGCCTCCAAGAATGATAGATACTAAATCTAATTTAATCTACTCATTCACCCATCACTATAGTACTAAAATAGGAATATACCTATAAAAAGAGCATCGCCAGGCAGTGTAGGCCTAAATTACAGCTAGAGCGGGAAAACCAGCTTTGCAAAGCTAAAATGAATGTCAGTGTTTTCAAGATATTAAAAAAAGGCAAACATGCTTTCTGCGGCTCTCAGGCCTGTCCTCTGCCACGCAGGCACGGCGGCCACGGCAGCGCCGGCGCTCGGCCGCGCGGGAGTCGCCACGCTGGGCACCACAGCTCCGCGACGCGTGAGCAGCGCGAGAAACCAGCTTCGAAACGAACTCACTGGTGCAACATGCTACAATATTGCTCGGAATAGACTTGCTCCCTAAAAATATTATATGCTAAACTTGGCAGCAGCCCTTTTGGAAAGGAATTTTCCAAGCAGCCCACTGCGGAGGCTGCTTCCCCCTCGGCTGAGCGGTGCAGCCGCAGGCACCGAGACGCCCCCGGGGCAGAGCGCGGGGGCCTCTTGGTGGCAGGTTCCAGCCCCCCTGCACATCAGCTCGCACCCATGTCCAGCCCCACACACATCCCGGGCTGTGCCGCGCTCCAGCGCCGATGCCAAGCACCAGGGTGCGGGTCTGTTCCAGGTCAGCACCGCGCCTTGTCCTGGAGCAATTAGCTGCTTGCTTATAATTACAGCAGTAGCACCTGTAAGCAGCAGCTGATTCCTCTGCCAATGAAATGCAGCACCAAAGTCTCCCTGTGCACCCAGGTCCTTGCTGAGCAAGAGCTACACATTACCCTGAGGCCCACGGCTCCTGCGGCAGGAGCGGGGCACTGCACCCATGGAGCGCAGGGACTCACGGCTCCTGCGGCGGGAGCGGGGCACTGCACCCCATGGAGCGCAGGGACCCACGGCTTCTGCGGCGGGAGCGGGGCACTGCACCCATGGAGCGCAGGGACCCACAGCTTCTGCGGCGGGAGCGGGGCACTGCACCCCATGGAGAGTGGGGACCCACGGCTCCTGTGGCAGAAGCGGGACACTGCACCCCATGGAGCGCAGGGACCCACGGCTCCTGCGGCGGGAGCGGGGCGCTGCACCCATGGAGCGCAGGGACCCACGGCTCCTGCGGCGAAAGCGGGACACTGCACCCCATGGAGCGCAGGGACCCACGGCTCCTGCGGTGGGAGCGGGGCGCTGCACAGCTGCACGGGAGCCGAGCTGAGTGAGCTGCCGGGCGCCCGCAGCAGCCGGGGTGAGCCCTTTGCGCTGCTGGAGCCCGGCAGCCGCTGGACCTTCCCTGTGCTGGGCTGACTGAAGTTTTGCAGACAACTTCATTTCTCGGTCATTCCTTCAGATGCTGGCGCTGTCACAAGTGCCGGGCTGGGGAGCTGCAGCTTCTCAGAACAAACACGGCAAACGCCAACAAGCTCCCCGTGGGACATCCACCTCCCTACATACACACATACTCCAGCCATGGAACTGTAACCAGGGTCTAAACCGAGACCCCCAGACCCCACACCGCACACCCTCCGGGCTGGCTGGAGAGCGCTGGGTGAGCACGTGCGGATGGCGGAGGCAGCATCGCTCCATGGGCTCCTCCAGCCGGGGGCTCAAGGTGTGCGGATTCAAAACCCAGAGCGAACCGGGGCTGAAGTGCTGCAGAGCCGATCCCAGGCGCCAGGCAGGCCTGTGGCTCAGCCGGGCAGGACGAGGAGCGGGCGGCAGCGCCGTGGGCCCCGTCCCCACGTGACAGCCACCGGTGACGTCCCTCTGCCCGACACCTCCTCGCAACACGCACCAGGAACACCCCGTCCCAAGTGCTAGGTGCAGAACCTCAGCAAAGGGACCAGCCCTGGGAAGAGGACAGAGACTTTGGCCTCCATCGCACTCACTGGCTGGGTGAAAATCCAACTGCAAACCTCTTAATAAACCCCTCGGGTCTGGGTCACGGGCCTAGTGCCGCTGCCAAGGAGCAGGAGGCTCTGGGAGAGCAGGGAGGCAGAGACACCGAACACGAGGGTCGAATTAAACCGAACAGGGAACCAGGGAGGGAACCAGGAGCTGCTGGTGCACAGAGCCGTGCGTCGGAGCAAAGCTGCTCCTTCCCAGGGACCACAAGCTGCACTGGTGCCCGGCCCGGCCGGGCCCGGCCGCCCCGCCGCCTGCAGCGCTGCCGTCCCCGCTGCTCCAGCCACAGCCTCGGTGCTGGCGGCAGCGCGGCCGGTCCGTGCCGGGGTGTTCTGCGGGGAGAGCGGCACCGCCGAGCCCTCGCAGGCGGCCGGGGCTGAAGGGATCCCGGGGGACAAGGGGATCCGGGGGACAAAGGGATCCTGGCTGAAGAAGGCATCTCCCATGGCGCCGCCTGCTCCAAAGGAGGCTCCGGGCCCCTCGCCAGCTGCCGGTTCACAGCATCCATGTGCTCTCTTCAGAGGGACAGAAAACGTCCCTGGGGACGGGTAGAGGCTCAGGGACGGTTCCTGGTCAGTGCCAGACACGCCTGGGCAGCCGAGCAGCGGCCGTGGGGACCTCGGCACAGCCTGGGGAAGCCGAGACCGAAATGCAGCCCAGCCCCAGCTCTCCCCGGCCTGTGCCTGCAGGAGGGCGCAATAAATCACGCACCCGGCTGGGCCGGCCTCTGCAGCAGCCCCTGCGCGAGCCCCAGCCCCACGCACCCGCCGCAGCCACCGCTACACTTGTATAACCAGCAGCAGCACCGGCTTCACCAGCCCCATCTCCAGCGTGGCAGATGGAGCGACCCTGGGCCTCGCTGCCCCCACCACCACAGCCACGCTCCGGCCACAAACCCGCTGGGATGCGGGTGACGGACACCCCGCGGGACCAGATCGCTGCCCAGCCCTTCCCCGCCGGGCAGGAGGGTTTCACCCGCGCCGCCCGTCCTCGGCTGCCGGGGGAGCCGCGCAGGCCACGCCGGGCGCGCTGAGGATGCTATGAATTTTTAAACTCCTGAAAGCACAAATGGAGCGGTTCGCCTGGCTGGGAAACGGGATTTCCGACGCAGCAAAGAGGCTTTTGAAGAAATCGCTGTCTCTTCGGAGCAGCGCTTCCCCCGGGACGGCGAGCCTGGGCGCCCGGCGCTGGGCGCAGCGCGGGACCCGCGGCCGCCCCGCGGGGCAGCGTGCCCTGGCCAGAACTCAAGGACCAAACCGATGGCCTGGGGACCCTCTGGCCAGGCTGCCCGGTGCGGGGGTCACCCGGACCCATCACCCCCCAGGTCTCTCTGCAGCACCTTCCTATCGACAGCGAGACAAACCCACACACGCTCGACCCTGTGGCCCGGCTGCAGACACGCACGACGCGATGGCACACGCACACACATACGTGCACACGCGTGTGCGTGCACAAGCTCATCACCTTCCCTTCTCCCCAGGGGCTGCTCAGGCCACACAGGAGCCTCGCTCCTTCACCCGAGCATCCATCAGCGCCCCTCGCCTCTGCCGGGCAGCAGCGCCGAGGCAGGGAACGTGCTGGCCCCGCGCCGGCAGCTCTGCTGCTGCACTGCCCGCATCCCAGCCCGCTCCCCGGCCCCGGCAGCGAAACCGGAGAAACCCCAAAGGAATCGCAGCGGAGGACCGTGAGCTGCCACCGCGGCAGAACTCGCTGGTGCCGCGGGGCCAGTGCCGGAGAGGCCCCACGGCCGGGCTGGAAGCAGTTAAGCTCTGACCCTCCGACCAGAGGAAACCGGCCAAAAACACGTGTGAACCGGAAAGCAAAGAAATCCCCCGGAGAGGGTGACTTACCTGTTGGAGGTAGAGGAAGGCTGGAGGGCAGGGGAGAGAGTGAGGAAGCATGCCTGAGTTGGAGACAAGGAGGCAGCCCGAGTTAGCCATGGAGCACAGCATGTGTCGACAGGTAGCCGTGAAGCTGCTTGCGGGTCCGTCCTCTTCCGCACAGCGCTATCCTCCTCTTCCCGGCTCGCCCCTCGGGCTCTCCCCTCCTCGGCCGGCCCTCCCGACCCCTCGGCGCGACTTAGGAGGGATTCATCGGCGGCAGGCCGGCCGCGCCGCGCGCCCCGGGAGCAGCGCTCGCCTGTTCACTTCGGTGCCATTAGACACTGGCACTGAGCGCACGGTCTGCAAAGGGTGTGTGTGAGCCAGAGCGGGAGAGAAAGGAAGGGGAGGAGGAAGGGAGAGAGGGCGAGGGAGCGAAATAAAAGGGGTGGGAGTTGGAGGAGGAGGGGGAGTCCCCTGTGCATTCAGACATCAAACAGAGCTCTGTATAAAATGAAGAGAATCCGTAATGACATGAGAACAGCTGATCCCGCACTTAACCCCTTCGCCGCCGCCGCTCGCAGATGGCTTCCCCGCCGCCCGGGCAGCCCCGCCGCAGCCCCGGCCACGCACTGCTGTGCCGGGAAGCAGCCAGGCAGGATGGGGCCCGGCAGGCAGAACCGGCTCCCTTCCCAGCGCCAGCTCCCCAGGGAAGGAAGGTCTTACCGGGAGTTTCGGTGATGCAACGCGGGTGTCCCGGGAAGCCGTGCCGAGCAGCGGCACTTGCAGGCGCGCAGCCCCGCGATGGCAGCGGCTCGGCGGGCGGCGCGGGGCTCCCCGCACACACAGCCGCACACGTGCACACGCACCACGCCGAGCGCGGGGCGCGCGGGCGGGCCGGGCGGGGAGCCATGCAGCAGCCCAGCCCCGCCTCCCGAGCGGCACACACCTGCTCAGCCTGCAGCCCCGCACACACGCACCGCAGACACGCACCGCGGCGCAGGGCCGCAGCTTGCCGGCCTTCTCGACAGGAGCCGTGGCCCCGGCGCTGCCTGCACTCCCCGGGCACCGGCAGCTCAGCCCCGCCAAGAGCAAAGCCGTGCAAGCCGCGGGCAGGGCCGGCTCCAGCCCCGCCTGCCATCCCCCAGCACCCCGGGGTGACACAGAGCGCCCTGCCCTGTAACAGGGACCCTCTGTCCCGAGCCAGCAGCGGGCAGAGGACGGGCCTCCACAGAGCTCAAGAGGCATTTTTGCATTTGGGACTGGCGTGCTGGTGTCACCCGCGGCCCTGACACACCAGCACCGCGCACACCTGCCACAGCTGCCCTGGCAATAGCCTGCATGCCGGTGCCTGCAGGGGACAGCCAGTGAGGCCACACACGCGTGCTCATTCGGGTCCCCGGTCCCACCTCGCATCTCCTTCCATCGCAGCCCCACGGCAGCCCCAGCACCCTTGGGTGCCGCAGAGCTGGTTTATGGCACAGGGGGTCCCTGCCCAGCACCCTGCACCGCTGGTGCTGCATCGCGCCCAACTCCAGAGCCACGGCCAGCACCAAGGCAGCCGGGGCGGCGTTGTGCTTGGGTATGTGGGAAACAAAACCTGGGCTCAGTTCAGTTTCCATCTTGGCCAAATGTGATGCACAAAGGCAGGTCTGTGCCAGCAGCTGCTGATGCTCCGTCTCTGCCGGAGCCTCCAGCACACGACCAGCCCTGTTTGGAGGCTGGGATTTTCCACAGTATCCCCAGACAGAGCGACATGCTGCAGTGTCCTGGTACACTCGCAGCACTTCCCGTTTCTGCTGCAGACGCTCAACAGCAGCAGCGTGTGGCACAGCCGGCCCGGAGCCACCCGCAGACCCGGCGGGAACGAACAGCTCTGCGAACAGCCCCCCTGGAGCAGCGGCCGCGGCGGGAAGGGGTGCCAGCCCCCGCGGGGTCCTGCTGCCGGGGTGACCACGCTCCAAAGGGACCGCGAGGTGCCAAACCGGGGAGCGGATGCCGGGCTGGGGGAGGGTTTCTCCTCACCACTGCCCCACGATACTGAGAGTCCAAAGGAGTCTGGCAGTGACACTGGCTACCGACAGCACCTCCGGCCACCGCTCCCTGCGAGGAGCTGCAGTGAACCCCTGTCCCACCACCACCACTCGCCCTCCAGCTCCCGAGGGACCCCCACAGACCCCGGCGCTGCGGCCCGTCCTGCACACCTCAGTGCTCAGACCCCGTGCTCCCTGCTCGCCTCCGGCTCCCCTTCCCCAGGCACTCCCCCGGCCCTGGTGCTGCGCTCTCCCCGTGGGCTCCATGTCTTCCCAGCACTCCTCAGGGAGCTGTGGGGAGAGGGGCCCCACAGGCACCCCCGTGCAGCTGAGCACCGCACAGCACCCGGCACAGGACGCGGGGCATCCCCAGGAGCCCTGCGCCAGTCTGGCCCCACCACAGCTCCTGCACCGCTCCTGGGTAGAGGTGAAAAGGGAAGGGCACGGCCCGCCGCTCAGGGCTTGCGGTGCCCAAGCAAACCAACCACGTGAGCCGGGAGCCAGCTCCAGGATGAGGTAATCTGCCCGTCCTCCCCCACGCCGGAGCCTGGCTCCAGGCAGGGTGACTCAAAGGTGTTCCTGGCTGGTGACAGTGCCACGAGCCCTGGCACAGCCCGCGCCAGCAGCCCGCGGCGCAGGGAGGTCCGGGCTGGCAGCCACGGGCTGGGCAGCCAGCGTGCCCCGCCGGTGCAGCCCCTCTGCACCGCCGCTTCCCCGGGACACACAGCACGGGGTGGGCGATCCAGCTGCAGCTCTGGGAGCTGAGCGGTGGAGTCTCCTCTCTCTCCCCTCCAGCCATCACCAACATCTGCTGGTCACAGAGCTGTCCCCATGGCAGCTCCCACGGGACACCGGCATGGCTGGGATGTGCCAACCCGTCAGGGGGCTCCACGGTAGGGGACACATCCTTGGTCACCACTGGCTGCTCCCCCTTGCCCTGCTGCTCCCGGCTGTGCTGGCAGTGACACTGCGCTGCAGCCCCGGCTGATGGCAGCAGCGGTGGCACCAGGGCTGTGCCGGAGCAGCTCCACGGTGCCCAGCCCCGCCGAGCCGCAGCCCCGGAGGAGCCCCTCCAAAATTGAAATCTCCTGGAATGAAAGTTTATTTATCTGTTTAATTAAGATGTGTTCACCAGGCGCACAGACCCCGTTCCATCTGTCTCACTTACAACCGCGTCCCAGTAAAATTAAACCTAATAAATATCAGACGAAGGAAAGCAAAGGGCACATGTAAGATATATGATCAAAGGCAGAAGTTGCACAGGGCTGCAGTTCTAAGCACATCTCTCTCTCTGCCCTTCGGGGCTGGGCTGGCGATGCGCTCCCCTGCGCAGGATGGGGCTGGCTTTCCTTCAAATCAGCACTATTTTCACTTTTTATTTATTTTAAATGAACCCTTGAGGGCTCCTTGGTTTTGTTTTCTGGAAGCAGGAGAACAACACGGCACCAGGACCGGAGTGGCCTCGGCCAAACGCCACGGCCGGCCCCCAGCCCAGCCCTGCGTGGGTGCAGCGGGAAATCCCGGAGCGCGGCGCTCGGCCCCACCAGCACACCATGGCACCCACGGACCTGCCGGGGATGCACCATGGGCACGCACTGCACCCCGGGGGCGCTGCAAACGTCTGGTGCGTGACGGGGCCCCTGTGGTCCCGCGGGCACAGCCGCCGTGCGAGCTGGCAGAGCTGCCACACGGCGCTGCAGGCTGGCCACGGCGCAGCCGCCACCGCGAGGACCGCGGTCAGCCTGCGGTGCAGAACCGGTGGCCCCGCAGCACCCAGGGAGCGGGGCACCCATCTAGTCCTCTCCTCCCACCCGCTCCAGAATGCCCCTAAGCCATGGCACTCATTAATTAAAAGCTCATTAGTAGTTAGTCATAGACATAAAGTGATTAGATGAAGGCGCTGACGGATTCGAGCTGTCGTGAAACAAGGGGAAGGTGCCACGTGCCGTGCTGGCACAGACCAGGACAGCGAGAAGGGACCAGAGGTGACAGGCGAGAGCGCCAGGCAGGACTGGGCTGGGGACGCCTCTCCAGAGCGTGCGGGCACCAGCGAGCAGGAGGAGCTGGTGGCTCCCGGGCAGGGTCCCCAACCGCAGGACCTGCCAGCACAGAGCACCCCACACCAGCACAAACCACAGCGCTTCCTCCTGCCACCAGCATCGCCAGCCCCGCCGCACCACGGCAAACGGTCCGGCCAGCCCCTCGCACCGTCCCAGCGCCACAGCCGCCCTGAGTGCCCATGGCTGCCCTGAGTGCCCACAACTACCCTGAGTGCCCACGGCTGCCCCGATTGCCCACAGCCGCCCATCTCCGGAGGCAGTCGAGCAGCCTCTGACAGCTCCCTGGTTTCTCGCCTCACCCCGCAGACACCCGTGTTTAACCGCAGGCACGGGGGCCGCTGCGGGGCAGCCCTGCTGGGGCATGGAGGGGGTTGGGGAGGATGCCCCAGCTCCCCAGGGACACCCGGTCAACTCTCTCCCCCTCATCCCTGGCTCCTTCCTCCTCTTCTGGTGGCTCCTGGGGGATCACTGGAGCTCCCCTGACCCTGAACTTCCAAAGAAGCTGGAGATTGTACTGAAAATGTCCGCTCTGCCCCTCCCCAGTGCCCGCGCTGCCGCGGCCCCGGGGCTGCCACAGTGGCCGGGAGGTCACAGAGCCCACGCAGGGGCAGCGGTGCCACCAGCACCTGGGTTTGACCTCAGCAGGTGAGGAGACCCGACCGACACATGGCGAGTATCTGGGACAGCAGCTGTGGCAGCCAGGAGGGGAGCGGGAATGCAGAGCAAGCGCATGAAAGTTTAATGGGATCGAAGGAAAAACACCATCTCGCTGAAACTTTCCTCGCCGCCGCGGGGGGATGGGACGGGGATGAGGAGACGCTTCAACGCCCGTGCGGAGCCGCCAGCGCTGCGGGAGCAGCCGGGCCGGCCCGGGGCCAGCCCGCGGTGCGCCCCACGAACGCCTGTGCCGCAGCCGCCCCGCGGGATGCGCGAGCAGGGGAGCCGGTGTCCCCATCACCCGGCATGAGCCAACGCGGCACCGGCCGCGCGGGAGCCCTGCACTCACCGCGGGACACAGGCAGCTCCTGCGGTCACACGGTTCACACCTGTGTTGGGCAGGACAAGCAGGAACCTGTCACCACAGCATCGAGAGTGCGTGGCTACTTCCCCTTCAGCCAGCGTGGCCCCGCCGGGAAACCCTCCACTTGACAAAATATTTACATGAAATGGCAATTAGGCTCCCTAGATTTAATGAGAATGATTGTGCAGGCAGCAGAACCGTGGCAGAACTGATGCTGCCAAGCACCTTAAGCTCCTGGGCCGAGGGGGCAGCACCAGCAGGTGAAATGGCTGCACCGCGCTCGGCAGCACGCTGGCACCGGTGCTGCTGCAGGGCCGGCATGGGATGGAGGGTGATGCAGGAATGATGGAGGGTGACATGAGACATGACCAACTGCAAACGCCGCATTCCCAGAGCCGCCCTGCCCTGAGATCAGACCTGCTGCCCGACAAGGGGCTCCCAAGAAAACACCCCCAGCCCCCGGTGCCGGTGGGAGCAGGGGTGTGCGCGGCACTGCCGGTGCCAGACACGGGGCCGAGGCAGAGGGGGAGCGCTCTGGAAGCAGACACTCAATCCTCATTATAAGGCTTTTTAAATGCACAGACAGGATATTAGCGTTTAAACAGGCTCTAGGACTCCAGGGCAAACTTTAAAAATCATAATATTTATAGAACCCTCCTTCCACTCGCCCTACATGCTCTTTATTTCGCCTGCAATTACCGCTAATTTGAAGACATTCTGCTTTGGCATCTCAGCCTGTTGCAGTGCCGACTGCCGAGCCACCCGCTGCCGCCCGTCACCGCGGGGCTCCCCGCAGCAGCCACGCTCCGACCACGCAGGGAACCGAACCCTGCGCGACACGCGGACACCCGCAGTGCCAGAGACGCCGCTCTGCTGGAGCAAAGCCCTTGCTGGCCCCACTCTGGCAGCACCGAGGACGTTGCTGTGCGCCGCACGATGCCGAAATGCAGCCAGCCTGGGTTTGCTGGCTGCGTGTGCTGCCCAGGATGGGGACGGGACACCCTGCGCGGTACCCCCAGCCGGAACGTGCTGCGGGGAGCTGCGCTGGGCGCTCCCAGGGGACAGGCACCTGGCACCGCTGCCCTGCGAGCCCACCCGGCGCCTACGGAGCCGCAGGCGGAAGCTCCAGAGTAGTTGCTTTCACAGCCACAGCGGCTCAATCCGTCCCTGGGCAGAATTAACGCCTGGCAGGAGAAGGCTCTGCGAGCCCCGATGGGCTCCCGACCGGCGGCTGCACCGACATCTCTCATGACAAAGCACCTTACGCCTGAAAGCCGCTCCCCTGAGAAACAATGAATTAGCGTTATCCTCCTCTGCCCTGTGAGCTCCTTTCCCCACATCCCCCTTCACACAGCTCTGTCTGCTCTGCTCCCCGGAGCACGTAACCCCCGTAACCGCGCGGCACCGCACGCTCCAAACCGCCTGAGCAGGGACCGCAGTGCCACAGTGGGACCGCGGGGTCCCCGCGGGGATCTCAGTGGCCTTGGCCACCGACTTCAAGCTTGAGATCTAAGGCTGGAGCCCACCCTGCCAGCAGCCTCCAGATCCTGGGTGGGCAGCTGTGGAGGACAAACCCCTGGCGAGAGAGGCTGCTGCGCCAGCAGCCCCGTCAGCTCCACACCCCGCGGGCAGCGCAGCCCCCGGGACCAGCTCTGGAGCCACCGCTCCGCGGCAGCAGAGACGCACCCGACCCCACGCAGCCGAGAAGGGAGCAGGGCGGGGGGCTGTTTGTGTGCAGGTGAGGGGGCTGCGGTCAGCACCCAGCACCGAGGGGCTCGGGGGGGCGGAGGGGAGGCAGGACAGGGGGCTGGGGCTGCCTGCGGGCAGGGATGAGGCCACGGTGCCCAGGCAGAGCCTTGCCCGCCCTGCCCTGCCCCGCTCCTCCCTGATGCCCGGCCTGGCCTCCAGCACCGCAGCCCGGCCCCTGCCCGCAAACCATGGGGCAGGCAGCACCGCGTCCGACGAGGAAAGTTCTCCCTGCCCGGCGGCTCAGCTGGGAAGTAACCATGGCAAAAAACACCCCCGAACCTGAGCAAAACCTCGGCAGAGAGGGAGGGGAAATGTCCGCTCTTGGTGGCGGTACCTACCCAAAAATACATCATCATCTCGGCAGCCGGGTGCTGCGGGGACTGGCGGGGTGCTCCCCGACGCTGGCTGCGCTGGGTGCCGCTCCTCCTCGGCGGGGCCGCTCCCCCGGTGCTCGCTGTCCGGCTCCAGCGCCCGGGGCCGGCACGCTGGGTGCCCTGCGCTCACCTCCCTCCTGGCACAGCGCGGCCACTCGCCGCAGGCCGCCGACCTTCAGAGCCGGCTGCCGGTGTCTGACATGCTGCCGCTGGGCTGGCTGGAGAGCGGCGCTGGGACGGACGGGGCAGCCCCGGGTGCACAGCCGGGCAGGGGCTTATTCACCCCAGAGGAAAAACGGGAGAGGGCAGGATAAAGCTGAAATCCTGTCTGGCGTCTTCCAGAGCAAAGGGAAGGGCCAGTGTGCAGGCGGAGCCGACCTGCTCCCAGCTGGAGCACCGGGGGGTCCGGGGCCAGGCTGGGCCTGGGGGGTCAGCGGCAGCGGGTGCGCTCCCGGCAGCGTGGGCTCCGCAGCGTGGGCTCCGCGCTGACACTCCGAGTAGATGATGTCCTGCCTCAGCATTTTTCAAGCTACCCTGTCAATAAGGGAACCGGCCGCTCCCGTGGTTAACCTGCGAGGTGCCAGCGGCTCCTGGCGCCCACGGCAGGCGGTGGTTTGCACAGCCACCCGCTCCCCAGCCCTGCTCCGGGAGGCAGGGGTGCCCAGCGGGGTCCGGCAGGGGTGCCCAGTGGGGTCCGGCAGGGGTGCCCAGCGGGGTCTGGCAGGGGTGCCCAGTGGAGTCCGGCAGGGGTGCCCAGTGGGGTCTGGCAGGCCGTGCTGGGATGCAGGATGCGGCCAAGCTGTGGCCCGCAGGGCTCTGAGCCAGCAGCCCCCTGTGCACATGTGTGGGAACACTGAGGACAGTCCCTGCGCAAGCCACCTGCCCTGCAGCACGGCATGTGGCTGCCACAGTCTGCACAGGATGGGCACCCAGAAGTCCCCAACGCGGGGGCAGTGGCCGTATCTTGAGCCCCCAGCACACCCCGGCACAGACACCCCATCCCGCAGGGGAGAGCCACGGGACTGGCCAAGGTCCCACACGGGAGGCGAGAGGACGGGCAGGGGTCCGCAGGGACCAGCCCCGCGTGGGCTCTGCCTGCAGCCAGCGCAGCGCGGCGGCTCGTGGGACCGGGGGGTCTGGGGGCGAGATGGGTCCCCCGGGGGAAAGAGCCCCCAGCAGTGCCGCTGGTCAGGCAGTAAATCTCCTGTCCTCCCGGGGCACCGCTCGGTGCAGGAGCGCGAGGGGACCGTGTGCGCTGAACCAGGCGCGGGAGCAAGGGAATAAATAAGAATAAGGGAAGGCAGAGGAGCGAGAGGGGTGGCAGATCAGTCTCTGGGGCCCAGCTGGCTCTGACATCTCCAGCCCCGTAATCATATTCAAAGCAGAGCTGGGCTGAGGCATTTCTCCTCCAGCACAGCAATAAAAGAAAGCAACACTCTCAATAATTCAGCACCAGGAGAGGGTGATAAAGCAGAGGAGCCACCATTGCAGGTAGCCAAGGCGGGGGGGCTTCCCACTCCCTCTTATATCTTGGTGATCAAAACCCTCTCCTCTTTGTGCCCCGCAACCAGCCCCGGCCATGGCCCGAGGCCCCGCAGCCCGCAGGACCCACTCGCTGCTGCGCGGCCCGATGAGGCAGAACAAAACCCTCCATTGCCACACAGCCCAAAACCTGGGGTGTCACCGGCCAGGGGCAGCGCCGTCCCGGAGCCAGGGCAGGGCAGGCAGGGAGCAGCTCCCCAGCCCAGCTCTCCTCCCAGCACTGTCTCACCTCCTCCTGCTCCAGCATCCCCAGCCCCGCAGCCACACGCCCCGAGGTGCAAACAGTGCCCGGTCACCCCGCAGCCACGTCCCAACCGCCCCATCCCAACCAGGCGCCGGGGCCGCTCAGCCGCGGGACACCAACCCCACAGCTCCCGGGAGCCGCACAGCCAGACAGACAGCCAGCAACGTCAGCACACACAGACAGCTCACGGACACTGCAGCCCCCAGCCCTCCGCACCCGCGACTCCCGCCGCTCCTGTGACGCGTGCGCGGGGCTCGGTGCCCGGTGAGTGCCGGTGGCGGGGAGTGGGCAGCCTTCCCCCGGCACCCGGCGCCGCGAACGGAGGTGCTGCCCTGTCCCCCCGCCCGCGCAGCTCGGCGGCAGCGCCCACCGCCTGCCCCACACGTGCAGGGGTCAGCATGCAGCTTTCAGAGGGGACCCCACAGGGACCCTGGGCCCCGCGAGCCGCTGCCCCAGCTGCAGCACCGCCCTCGCCAGCCAGCGCCTCCGTACCTTTTACTCAGCCCAGCTCCTCCCGCGATGCTCGCGACGGACTCTCTAAGAAAAGACAAGAAAGAGGAGGAAGAATTAAAATCAATGATCATCATCGCTAACCTGCTTACAGTCAATGCTCTTTGCTCATTGACTGGCAAAATGTTGGAATACGAGTATGAAATACGAGTAACGTGAGCGTTACCTCCCGGGCGCGCTGGGAAACCTGCCCTGGGGAAGAGCCGCAGCCAGGCCGGGGCGCTGAGCAGGAACAGCACCTGCGCTTTGGGAGCAGGACCCTGCCCAGCGCCCTGCCAGCACCCCTCAACCTGGCCCAGCTCCCGCAGACCACGGGCCCCTTCCGCGGCTTCCCCGGGGCCCTGCAGGCCAGCCTGGCCCCTCACGCAGCCCAAGGCTTGGCCAGGGCTCTGTGGGCTCGGACAGGACACGGCCGTCACTGGCACACCAGACTCCCGGCTGGTTCGGGTGCCCCCAGCCCTGTGCCCACCCCAGCTCCCGCCGGCACCGCGGGTGCTCCTGTGCCTGCCCCCGGCAGTGCCGGCCCTGCCCCGCGCCCCCGGCACGGCGCCACGCTGCCACGGGGAGCGAGCCCTGCGGCACACGGCTCTGCCGCCACCGTCCCGGCTCTGGGTACTTATTGGAGAACACCACCGAATTTCAAAGAAAACTTCCTGAAAGCTGCACTTCAACTAATTGGCTTTTGCAACATTGCCAACCCAAATGTTCATAAATCATGTCAGACCCTCAGAAATAATGAGAACAGCTTACAGATCACGAGAGTTTTTTAAGAA
This sequence comes from Nesoenas mayeri, assembly GCF_963082525.1. Lineage (NCBI taxonomy): Eukaryota > Metazoa > Chordata > Aves > Columbiformes > Columbidae > Nesoenas > Nesoenas mayeri. The sequence goes on along the minus strand of NC_137568.1, from coordinate 12,513,861 downwards.
GAGTAAGCGAGGGCTGTCTCTGCTTGTTAACCGCTTCTCTGGGGACCCGGAGGTGCCGCGTCCCGCAGCCTCTCCCGCTGCCGGGCTGGAGCTGATGGCCCCCGGAGCCAGCACCCCAGACCGGGCACCGCGGGTGCCCCAGTGTGGGTGCCGGGACCCTGTGCCGGGTGAGTGGACGCTGCTCCGGCCCATGGCTGATCCCGGCGGGGGCGCGGATGGTCCGGAGCCGCACACGGTGGCTCGGGAAGAGCGGAGCCGGTTCTCGGGCACTTCTGTCAGCAAACACCGCTCTTAGCCGCACAGCAGGATAATCAATTATGGTAATTCCTGCCTCAATGAATCAGATTCATGGAGGAGCACAGCTCATTAGGCTGGTGCTGACTTCCATTAGTGCTCTTATGATAACAACCCTCCAGAAAGCTCTCGCCCAGCCAGATGTGTTTTCCAGGCTCGGGGTCCCCTCCCCGGCCCCAGCACAGGGCACGCTCAGCTGTGGGACGCGGGTGCCCTGGTGAAGTTGGTTGGAAATTCCCTGGTCCCCAGCAGCGCGGGGCTGGCCCCGCACGGCCCTCCCGCCGCTCCCAAGATCTTCCCCGGCTTCGCCAACAACACGCTCCCCAGGATCCCTGCAGGAGGCGGCAGAGCCGGAGCCCAGAGCTCCCGCGGGTGCTGCGGGAGATTTGGGTGTGCTGGGAACCCAGACAGCCTGTTGGCCATGAATAATTGAAGGATGCTCACTCTCCGCGGGGAGGTACAGCCATGGGTAAAATCTCATTTCCCAAACACATCTCCCAAGGAAGGCGCCTCCTGAGAAACTCCCGCAGCTGCCTGGAGCCCGGCAGCCGGGACGCGCCGCGCTCGCCCGCGCAGCCAGGGCGCTCGCCGAGCCCAGCACCAGCCCGCCAAAAATCCCGGCAGTCCCGGGCCCCGCGGGGACTGGGATGCTCAGCCCAAACCCGCCTGTCCTGCCACAGGCGCCAAAGCAGGAGAGGAAAAGCCCAGCAGAGCGTTGCTGGAGGTGGGTCAGGAGCAGCCCAGCGCTCCGGGCCAGCGGGGTCAGCGTCACTGGGGGATCTCGCCCCCGGCCCCGCTGTTCTGGCAAAGCTGTGGCTGATGGGCTCTGGCTGGCGCCCCGGCCGCTGCACAGAGACCCGCGTCCAGACCGGCAAGCCCAACGCTGGCCAGCGCAGCAGCCAAACCCGGCGGAGCCCCGGAGCCGCAGCACCGAGTCACTCCGCTCTCCACACCCTGTGCCCCCGGCGCCCGCCCCCTCCGCTGCGCTGGGAAACTTCTCCGTAGTTTTGCAAAGTCCGTTTTAACTCCCCTTCCCTCCAACAAGAAACCTAAATTAATTTTGCTTTTAATTAAATTCATTAGCAAAGATTATCTGGCTGAGGAAAAATAATATCCTGCCCCTCCCCCAGCAGCCCTCTCTATTTATATCCCCTATATACATAAGCAGCAGCGAATATTTCTTTATGGGCCATTAAAGGTTTAATGTTTAATTTATGACGGCGTTCTCTGGTGGGGGGATGGCCAGGCACAATGTCAACACTTTTAATTAAATGAGAAGCATTTTTTTAAACTCAGATAAAATGCCCCATTCCCAGCGGCTCCGGGAGGGGCGCGGTGGGGCTGCCGGAGGGGCGCGGTGGGGCTGCCGAGGCGCGGCGCGGTGGGGCTGCCGGGGCGCGGTGCGGAGGAGCCGCTGTCGCCAGGACGGCTCAGGGCTCAGTAACCGCTCAGGACAGTCCCCGAGCCGGTGGCTCCAGCCCAGAAAGCGCAGCCACTTCCTGGGGACAGTGAGAACACACGGCGCTGGCCCCTCCTCGGTAACCCCTTCCCAGCACTGAACTGGCGGCTCCCGCCCGCCCGGGGACCCGCGCTGTCCCAAGACGAGAGCGGAGTGACCCTGAGTGCTGGCCAGCTCCGAACCCCGGGAGAACCACCTTCCTTGGCAAGGGACAGCCGGAGCCCTTCAGCCCGCAGGGAGGGGATGGCGTGACCCATGGAGCGCGCCCGCTCGGCATGGCCCTGCCAGCATCACCGCTCCTGACTCCTGGTACCAAAACACCAGCCTGAGTCATGGCTGTGAACCTGCCAACCAAAATTCCTGCTGCAACTTTGGCTCGTGCCCCGGCACTTCCTCCTGCGCGGTGACCGCGGCTCCCGCAGCACCACCAGCGCCTCCCTCCCAGCGCGCTCCCGGCGAGGACCAAGGGCTTCTGGCACACGTGTCACCCACAAAACCCAGCGGCAGAGCCGCACGGCGCCCACTCGCACAGCCAGCGCCACCGGAGGAGCCTGGCGCTCCCAGCTCATCCCGCTGGCATCCCTCCCACCGCCCCCCGTCCCCCCGTATCAGACACGGGCACGGCAGCACGGACGGAGCGCGTCCAGCCGCACCGCTGGCATCTCCCAGGGCCGCTCTCGGTGCGTCCCCAGCAGCAGCCTCAGCTCTTGGCCACGGAGAGCACGGCCCTTCCTGCCTGGAACCTGGAGAAGGTGGCTCTGAGTAGGCAGGTTCCCATTAATGGAGTATTTTATCTTACGGGAGAGATTAAATCTCTGTACAGAGAAGCGCAAAAGAGCTGAGTCAGCAGCTGGCAGGGGGGCAGCAGGTTCAGCCATCAGCGTTTGGCTCCAGCACAGCACGTCAGCGCTTCACCCTCCTGCAGCCACGCGCTGCCGGGCAGCAGCCAGCCCCAGCGCACCCCGCGCACCCCTCACCCGGCACCCCGCACACCCCTCACCCCCGCACCCTGCCCTGCGCGGTGCTGCGCTGGCCAGAGGAGCCCCAGGCAGCACGCGTGGTGGGAGGCAGCAGCACCAGCCCCCTCGTGGCCCTGGCAGCCCCACGCCGGTGCTCTGCTGGGCACCGAGTGAGCCGAGCGCCCTGTGCCGCCGGTGGGGCTGCCTCCCGCCCTCCTGTCTCGGCATCCCTGGCACCGCAAGGACGGGCTGCCAGGAGGCGTCCCGGCGCGGCCACCGTGCCCACAGGAGCCATGTCTATGCTCCCACGGACACGACTCATGGCCAGCGTGGGTCTGCATTGGCTACAAAGCCCCTGGCCACTCGCGCACCCACGATGGCACACGTGTGCGGGGACTGGCCACCACCGTGGTGAGCCAGGGAACAGAGTGGTGATGGCACTGTGCCGCTCACTAAAAGCATGAGTGTCACTAAATCAATAATTCATTTACTTTAATGAGATAAGTACTTTGAAAACTAATTGCAAACCTGCTCCATTTACTCCAACCCGTTACAGCCTTTAATGTAAATGGCAGAAACGCTGCTGGAGGAAGGGGAAGGGCTTTGGGTGGGAGACACTGTGTTATCCTTCCCCCTTCTTCTAAGAAAGAGGAATACCAGCCACAAACGGGCTCTGGCAACGGCACTAAGCAGCCAAACCACCGCGTGGAGATGCTGATGGTGGAGTGAGGGAAGAGCCCAGCCTGCCTTCCCAGGGCCACCACTGTCCCTCCGCACACGCTGCCACCACGGAGGGGTCCGCCAAGACGCCACCGCGGAGGACGGTCACCACAGCCGGGGGGCCGGGACAGCGCTCCTGCCCGTGCCGCACACCGTCCTGGCTGCACAGACTGCAGGTGGTCGCCATAACAATCCACGGCTCATTATAAAACCCATGGCCGTATCGCTGGCACAGCATCCCCCACGCAACCGGCAGCTGCTGCTCCTCCTGCCACCGCGCCGGCACCGCCGGGCAGCGCAGGGGGAGCCTGGGTTGTCAGGGTGTCCTGCCGGGCCCCGGCACCGTTCCTGAAAAGGGGCGAGCAGCTCCCGGCAGCGGTGCCGCCGTGTTCCTGAACGGCAGCGGGAGCTGGACGCCAAGGGCTCTCTGCTCGCTTGCTGGAGCAAATGGCAGGTCATAAAAAGGAACCGTGACAGAAGAGAAAATGTTCCAGAGTCCACAAGGACCAGTCCAGGGTAAATCCATCTGCTCAGCAATTTAGCTAGAAAATCCTTTCCAATCATCCGTGCTGCGGGTCCCTCACCCGGCGCGCAGCCCTGGGCAGAGCCTTTCCCACTCTGGCAGCTGCCGGCAGCTCACATGGGGACCCCGGCGCTTGGGGACCCCACGCCAGCCCGGGGGGTCACGCAGCCCCTTGCAGCACAGCAAGGTCACGCTCCAGGGACCCTCTTGCTGGCACTGCTGCAGGGGGACCCTGGAAGCCCAAAACCCACCGGCACAGGACCCGGGCGGCTCAGCCTGCCGCCACCGCCACGCTGCCAAAGCCCCCGCCACCTCGCTGCCGGCATCCTGCGCATCCCAGACCAGCCGCTCCCGTCTCACGGAAAATCAATGGCAACCATCTCAATTAATCACACCAGGGGCAAATTGATTAGGAGCCTAAATAAGGTCAACATGGTTGTCTGCTTATAGGGTAGGACCCCTTAATCATCATTTTATCTGCAATAGGCTGTGGAACCTGCAATCACACCGCCTTTGGGAGCATGGAGGGATTTCTCACTTACCTCCCACAACTGCTGGGGCCAGCAGAACGGGAGCCCCGGCTCTGCTGAACGGAGCGGAGCCCGAGGGCAGCAACCGCGAGACCCCGCGGCCCCGCCAGCCCCACTGCCCGCTCCGATTCCGGGGACACAAAAGCAACTCGGCTCCTCCCGACCCCAAACCCAACAGCTCATCCTGGAGATGGGATCAGCCCTGTCATTATCTTGCATTGCACACCTGAAAATATCGTTAGTGGCCACAAGGGCGCTGCACCCTCGCAGGAGCTCAGCCACAGGTCTCCCGGTCGCCCTGGGCAGCCGGAGGCCCCCGGGGCTGCTCCCCCGCCCCTGGTCTCTGCCAAACCTGCCGCTCCTTCCCCTGGGGCCTGAATCGCAAGTGAAGTCAGTTCAGCGGGGGTCTGGCCCCATCGGGACTCGGCGCCAGCAGCCGCCTCCCCTGCCCGTCTCAGGCAGCTGCCAAAGCAGCTCCAGGGCACCCCGGGCAGAGCGACCAGGACCGGTACAGCCCCCGGCCCACGCCACGGCCCCGGCAGCACGCCGCTCCCTCTTGTTGTAAATACTGTTATAAATATTATAATTTGGTTTAATATTTAATATAGTCAGGTTAAATAAGCATTCCCAGCCCCATAAATAATCATTAACAGAGGGTTCTAATTGTGCTGTTGGGATCCTGCTTCATGACTTATTTAAGGGCAGCCACTATTCCCATCCTCGGCTCCCCCGTGCGTACACCATAAATTAACCTGCGGCTCAACCTCTTTAGTGAGAACCTGATGGGACGTGACAAAAGGTGACAGCTCCGCTCTGGGGGCGACCACCAGCGACACCGCCTGCTGTGCAGCGAGGGAGGGACACGGCGGCCAGCGGGACTGCGCCGGGGGACAGGGTGACCGGAGCCACCAAGGGGAACACGGAGCAGCCTGCAGCGACCTGTGAGCAGGTGGGACCGTGGGAGAAGAGCCACGCGTGTCGGGGCGTCCTCTCTGCGCACACCCGGGCGCAGGCACAGGTGGGTGACCCGGGGCGGCCACCAAGCGTGGGGTCCCCGCTCGGCCCCGCAGAGCCGCGAGGGCACAAACCACGGCCGGGTGAGTGGAGAGGCTTTCATCCTAAATACAGACCTACTGTAAAATTGATGGGAAACAATACTAACAACAAAAAAGATACAAAAAACCAAACCACGAAAACCCAGAGCGCAAGGGGAACTGGCCAGGGGCGAGGGTCTTGAAAGCGCAGGAGAACCGAGACACAGGGGACAAGTAAAGTGCAGGAAACCCTCCCTGGAAGAGCGTTTTCCCCTTAAGGGATGCACTGATGCATTGCTTTAAGAAAAAGGGTTGCTTTTTGCTCTCTATAGCTTCATTTCATCTTGAAATGAAAAACTACAAAAGTAAATGGCAAGAGGCTTCTCTGGCTCGCCACAGCGGGCTGAGCTCGCTGGAAAGGCGGGAGAGAGCCCCGGGCAGCGGGGAGGGGTCTGCACATCCAGCTCCACAGGGACATGTCACCACAGTCTGCGAGTAGCGGGGACACCGGCCCGAGGGACACGCGGACACTGTCCCGCTGTCCCACTCCCCCTCGCCTGCCCAGGCTCCCGCTGCCGCAGTGGGGACGGCCACCGCCAGGGCTCTGCCCCAGCGGGCGGGGGCGCGGGGCAGCCGGGGGACGCCGCTGGCTGTCCCCCACGGGACCAGCGCAGCAGCGACGTGACAGCCCCTCTGGAGCAGTTTTTGGCACGTTTGCTCCAGTGCTGCTCGGCGCAGCACGTTCCTCCCGGCAGAGCCAGGGACCCTGCCCAGCGCCGGCCCCGGCCAGCGCCAGCGCCGACCCCGGGCTGCAGCGCTACGGAAAACCGTGTATTTTATCTTTATGTGTCAGGATTTATATAAAAAGGGGATAGTTCAGCTCTAAACGTAATGAGTTGGAAGAACAGCCCTCCAGTGGCTTCCTCCAGCTAGCACGGCATCAATAACATCGATTGCTAAAAATAACTAATAACCCGGCCCGGCGTGGCGGGGAGAACTGCCGGTGCGGTCCCGCGCCCCGCACAGCGCGCCCGGCGCAGCCCGGGACCCACAGGCGAGGCTGAGGAAGGTGACGGGTCCCAGAGGAACAGGACGGGTGGGGGGATGGGGACAAGCCCTGGGCCGAGGGCAGCGCCAGAGAGGAGCCGGAGGAGCTGCCGCTGGGGAAGCCCGAGGCGGTGGATGGGGAGGGAGGCAGAACCTGCCGTGTTAATTCACACACTCCTCCTGCTCCTCCTCCCTCGCGGAGCTTCCCAGAAAGGCAACAAGAACTGAAGAGGGAAGGAAACACTGAAACTCCAGGCCACGGTTAGGGAGAGTTATTTAGTCTGTAGGAAATGAGTCTAACTTAATAGAGAAGAAATAAAGTGTTTTAAAATTAACGACATAAATGTCAGCCCTGATCGCGAGGATATTAAACTGTACGGTTGTTTGACTGACTTCTGCAAAGGCACCTCTGGCACGTGCCGGGAGCCCGAGCGAGCAGGAGCCCCCGGCGCCGCCAGAACACGCACCCAGCCGAGAACACCGACGTCCCCGCGGCCGGGCGAGTGGGGGCACAGCCTGGCTGGTTCTGAAAACCCCTTATAAAGCCCATCCAGCAGCAGAGAAACACACACCGCTCCTCTAAAGGTAATTTTAAATCCTCAAAGCCCTGCTGTCGGCAGGACTGTGCCAGAAGCTGCCATTGAAAACAAACCAGTCCACAGAGCACAGTACTCTGCCAGTGAGGTCACCGCGGCGAGCACCCGCTTGCTCCCAGGGTCCTGCACCCTCTGCCCCGGCAGAACCGCCCCCTGACACCGCGGGAGATGCGGGAGATGCGGGAGCTGCTGCGGGAGATGCAGGAGCTGCAGTGACGCACGGGACCTGGGCCCGACCCGCAGTGTGTGTGACGGGGACACGCGTGGTCAGGGGAGCGCGTGCGGCACTGCGAGACCACAGTTACTTGTAAATAATCCTTCATTAACGAGATTCTCAGTAATGGGTGGGTCAGTGTTATTCCGGGCAGTGACGACGGCAATCTCCATTCTTCCGCTTTTCAATTACGGCTTCAGGGAGGGAAGCAGAAACCGGCCAGGGTGAATTAGAGAGACTTTTGTCGTGTTTAATATCAATTCATTTTGCAGACTGCTGACGCAGCGGGATTTCACAGCTCGGAATTTATGGTTCTTTTGAGAGACATGCGCAAAAAAGGGGGAAAAAAATACCCTGCCATCAGCAGAAACGCAGCTGCGCCGGGAGGAGCGGGGTCTCGGGGACCCCCGGAGCAGAGCTCGGCACAGCCGGGTCACAGCGCCCGGCGGCTCCGAGAGCAGCGCGGCCCCTCGGCCGGGTGTCCGTGTCCCTCGCCACCAGCTGCCGGGTCCTGCCGCGCCGCCGGCTGCCGGGCCCCGGCGCTGGCAGTAACAGAGCCATTATTACACAGTGTTATTCGGCCCCAAGGGGATTTTATGCAAAATGACACACAATATAAATGACTGTTGTAAACAGAGAGTTTAATAAAGGGCTGTGTGTGAATTTACAGCCTCCCCAAGGATAATTAAAATTATTTATCTACTTACCTAGCTAGCCGCCGGAGCAGTCTATTAATTATTATCTATTATATACGGCCTGCTTTGCATGCTGCCAGGGCACCGTCTGCCACGGGCACGCTGCAGCAGGGGCAGGGCTGGGGGCGCCCCCCGGCCCCTCCGAGCCCTCCAGGAGCACGGCACCTTCTTGCCTTGGCATCGGATGTATCTGCACCCGCCTGGTTTTACAAAGCCAGGGCCCGGTGCTGCCGCGCAGCCCAGCCCCGGCGCGGCGGCAGATGATGCTCCCCCAACCCGGCTCCGGCGCTGTGCAGCCACAGGGGAACAGGTGGCAGGAGAGTCCACCAGTGTCCCTAAAGCCACACGGCCCTGACTGCGGTGCAGAGGGGACACAATGGCAGCGGGAGCTTCACAAGGTGCCGAAGCACCAGTGCAGCGGCAACCGGGAGAGGCAAAGGCACGTCCGGCGTGCCCGCAGCCTGGCGCAGCGCTACCTGCCCCTATGGTCCGCAGCACAACAGAGTGATCGTCGGTGCGGAGGCACCGGGATCTCCCAGCTCCTCTCTGCACATCACGAGACCTCAGGGGGCTCCAGCGTGCGGATACTTAACATTGCTTTATTAGCTTAATAAACCAGTCGATGCTGCCAGCGTCTCCAAACCGGCCACGAGCCCTCCTCGCCACGAACGCGGGCAGGAGCAAGGAGAACCGTAGCACAGGCTGCCGGCACGGCTCCCGCAGCCTGGCTGCACCGAGATCCCGCGCGGCATTGCTCTCGGCAGCACACGGTCCCGACCAGCTCGTCAGGAGCACAGGATCCAGCTGCTCATCGCCACCGCGGGCACCGCGAGCTGCGGCTCCCACCAGCGCGCCATCAATCACCACCGCGATTGCTCTCCCTGCCCGTGCTGCTCCCAGCGCTGCCCAGACAGATGCGGGGCTGCAGTGGCACCCAGTGCTGCGCCCAGCAGTGGTGCTGTGCCGGGGTCCCCTGCAGTCCTCGCAGCCCCAGGGGACATGCTGGGACCCTTCCCCTCGGCTGACGCAGCTTCGGCGGGTCTGACCCCGGCACAGAGCTGCCGGCGGGTGGCACGGGGCAGGATGGCTGTGGGTGCTGGTGGCAGCTCGGCGGAGGAGCCGGGGGCCGCGCTGCCACCGGAGCGGCTCTGCCATCAGGAGCTGGAAGGTGTGCGCAGGTGCTGGGCCGTGTCAGCGCGGCGGGGCAGCCGGGGCTCTGCGCCCTCAGCCCCGCGGTTCCCAGCTCACTGCAGCGCCTGCTCTGCTTTGATCCCATGGAGTTACACTTCCAGTCTCACAATCTAATAAAAGCCGCCTGATCAGATTCCAGGTCATTACACAAGGAAAGAGACCCCTCCGCAGCCGGCAGCAGGAGCTCGAAACCAATTAAAGCGAGCCCAGCGCCGCCGCCTGCCACGCGCGGTCCCGGCGGGCCCGGGCTCGCAATAAGCAAGATGCAAAAATGTTAATGGAAGCGCTTAAAGGCCATGCCAGGGGGATTCTTGTAAATAAGGGCACTCCGCAAGGCGGGGGCGCTTCTCGGGCTCAGCCGCAAGGCAGCACCAATAAAGGCAGCTCTGAGCTCTGAATCCGTCCAGAACACGCTTCTGGGAGTGAAGCTCCAGTGATTCCCCCTCAACCCGTGTTGAGCACGGCGCCCGCGCCGGCCGCCCGGAGCAGCAGGGGAGCCGGGCCGGGCTGTCGGGGCCGCGGCCCCGGTTCTGCCCTCCTGCCCCTCCCAAGACCGGCGGTGGGGACAAATCTCCCCATGGAGAGGGTTCAGGACTGTGACCACACAACGGGCAAGGTCCTCGGCACCAGCACAGGGAATCCCAGCCCAGCTCCAAGCGAGCGCACCGCAGTCCCTCGGCCACCCGCAGGCACAGACGCACACGTTTCAGATGTTAAATACCAAATAAAATCACTGTAACCAAGCTGGAATCGACTCTGCTGAGAGGGTCGATACAGACATTTAGCACCGCGGCTCAGTATCACCGGCTCCCTGCACCGCAGCCGCCAGCGCTGATACGGGTCTCCCGCAGGGAGGGGACAGAGCCCGGGCGGTGTGACAGGGACAGGACAGCACCGACAGGCCGGGGATGGAGCCAGCAAGGAGCCGCTGGGACCTGGGGACAGAGGGCTCGGGGCAGACCCGCTCACGGGCAGCAACGGGAGCTGCTGCAGCCCTGCTCCATGGGGGCAGCACGGGCAGGTCCCCAACCGCACCGGGTCCCGCTGGCGCCGCAGGCAGTGGCAGAGGCTGCCGGAGCGACAAACCCGCGGGATCCCGCCGGGCGGCACCGCTGCCGTGACAGCCCTGTCCCAGCGCAGAGCGACCGGCAGCAGCAACGGCAGCAACGGCAGCCGCGGGTCTGGGCCAAGTCTCAGGCACAGCAGCACCAGATGGAGCTTTGCGAGCGCAGGCTGGCAGGGACCCCCTCACCGGAGTCACAGCACGCTCGCCAGGGCGCGCACACGGCCCGCTCTGCCGCCTCCCTCCAGCACCTGCCCGCAGCCCCAGCCGCCGCGATATTTATTGTTCATTCCCTCCTAAATCACGGCTGACGGCGGGGCTGCTCGCACTCCATTACAAGAGCGCTCACGCCGCGGCACGGTTCCGTTTAGCTTGCAGAAAAAGCGGCCTCAGAGGAGAAAACCACCTCGGCGCTGCCCGGCGCTCGGCTCGGGATGATGGACGATTATGGACCATCTGCACTTTCAGGAGAGGATAGATTTATGAGCGGCACAGACAGCGAGAAGAGTGTCCATTACTATAACTCACTGGCCTCTTCAGAGATATTGTAATCAGGCCCTGTGCGCTGCAGCGGGAAAGTCCAGGTTAAGCGCTGGCAGGAAGGAAAATCAATTATGTTTTTTTAATACAGTGTTGGCGGGGGGGGCGGGCAGCGCAGGGACCCCGCGGGGGGACTGTGCCGCAGAGCGGGGCTGCGCGGCCGAGCTCGGCACCGGGCACCGGGGGCCAGGCTGCCCCGGCCCCACTAACACCGGCTCAAGTGGCCGTGGGCAAATGTCGGTGCATCCCGAGGGGTCTGGGCTGTGACTCACAGAGCTCGGGGCCACGCACCCCCCTGGCAGCATCGCCCATGTCACCTTCTGCTTCAAGCAGGGACACCACAAGGAAGGGGCTGGGGAACCAGAGTCTCAGAGGAAACAACCCAATGATTTCGGCTAACCACTGCCACACAATCCACCGGGACCCTGCCGCCCGCTGGCCCGGGGCCGCTCCCCTGACAATGTGTCTGCTGGGGGGCTCCTGCTACGGCCACATCCCCTGGCAGCCGAGAGCTCCCCGATCCACGCGCCCTGCCACGTCACACTGGCGCTTTTTACACAACAGACACGGAAAAAAAGGCAAATCATTACTTAGGAGAGCGTGAGGAAGAACTGCGCAGAGCAGCTGCCCAGCTCGTCTCCGCGGGCCCCAGCGCTGGCCAGAGCAGCTGGGACAGCAGCGGGTCCCAGGGAGGAACGCCGGCGGTGACGGCGCGGGCCGGAGCACGCGGTCAGGTCCCACACCGCGCGGATCCAGCCCCAGCCAGGAGGCGCAGCCGGGATGCGCGAGCACAGCAGCACCCGCCGCCTCCGCAGCCCAGCGCCCGCCCGGGCGCGCGGCCCAGCGCCGGGAGCTGAGGAAAAACCTTTGCAAAACCTGTATCCAACATGAAAGGCAATTTCCCAAACTGCTTCGTGCATGGGCACAGCAGCTCGCCGCGGGAGCCGTGGGCAGCGGGGATGGCTCACCGCCGCCGGGGCTGCTTTCAGCTCCTGTTCCAATACACAGCGAGAAACGCCAAACCTCTCATTCCGGAGGAGCTAGTGAGCACCGAGCCAGCCCGGCCGCGGGACAGCCCGGAGAGCTGCCCACAGCCCCCATGGCGGAAAACCGGGACCCGAAAGCACCTGCCCTGTGGCCCGTGGCGAGCAGAGGGTGCCCACGCACAGGGAGGCTGGTGCTGCTCCTGTGGGCAGGACACCCACTCGTGTGGGCTGGACACCCACTTGTGTGCGCATCCCTCCCAGGACAGGACAGGTCCAGCTCAGGTGGCCCCACAGCCACTCCAGCGGGACAGGGGGCCCCGCTGGCCACCTCCCGCAGGGGCTCCTGCACCAGCCACGCTGCCAAGAGCGCCGCAGTTCCCGGACCCGGGCACAGCTCACACCGAAGCCCTGGCCCTGTCCCTGCGCCCAGGGCTGTGCCAGCAGCAGGGGACGGCACCGCAGCCCCCGCCACCCGCCGGGGCTGCACCGGCAGAGCCGGCAGATGGGATCTCGGAGCGGCAGAGGACGAGAGACGCGTTGAATAACAATGGTGAATTCCCCTGAGCTTTGGTGTTTTTAATGGTGGATTAGACTGTCAGGCAGCAATTAAATGGTGTAATAAAAAGCTAAGTGCTCGTATTTCAAGGTTCCTGCGGTGGTGCGGGGCAGGGGCCGCTGCCGCTCCCCGCGGGCTCCAGCCTCAGCTTCCCAGGAAGAGCAGGGGAACTTTTCAAAGGAGGTTTGCACATAGTTTACACAGAATCTGCCGAACGTGGGATTCCGGCACATAAATCTGTGCAGACTCCCTTCTGCAGCCTGTGAACACGTGGCTTTTGAAGGGAGCTTCTCGCGCTGCCTGTGGCTGCAGTTCAGACACGGAGGCAGCTCCGCGCCGCAGCGCCGCGATGGCCTCCCGCGCAGCCGGGCCTTCGGTTTCTTAAACGGAGTGGAAAGAAGGAAAAGCCAACGTTCCCGAAAGTCGAGGGCAGATGGAGCCGGGGGAGCCAGCGCGGCACAGAGAGCCCTGCCCACGCCCGCCAGCACCGCACACCGGCGGCAAAGCGCCCGGGGTGCGCCCCACCGCCCCCAGCCCGGCGCAGCCACCGCTTCGAGGACCACTGACACCATTTCCTTCCTCATCATCCTGACGATGCGCCATTCCCCGTGGGAACTACAAAAACCGGGGCTCTTTGGGCCACAGAGACTCCAGGAAACCCCGCAGGGGAGAACGTGACGAAGCACGGGCATTTCCCAGCCAGGAAGCGCGCCCCGACGCAGCCCCGGCAGCCGCGGTGCCGCGTCCACGGTGTCCCAGCGCGGCTGGAGCATCCCCGCGTCCCGACCTCCCTCTGCAGCCGCGCTCCGGCCCTGTCCCACCTCCCCGCTCCCCCCTCACCGCTCACCCCCCAACGCGTCACGCAGGATCAGATGTAACGAACACCATGTGCTTTTCTAACCTCGTTGTGCAGCTCGTGTTGAGGGCCCTTGCTTTATCAGTTTTTATCCCGTGTAATATTCATCACACTGGTTTATTTATGGGCCCCCTCTTCGGGAAGGTATTTTTCAGGCCTGGTGAATAAAACATAAGCCTTTGCTGCTTGTCAGAGTGAATGCGGCTCCTCTGATGTCAGCCTGACTAACGGCCTTTAGTTTTCTCCAACGGCTGCACTTTGAGAGAAATTTATTTGTATTTGGGTTGGTGTTGGTCGGGGAGATGTGAATGTTTTCCCTTCTGAATGAATGAAGCTTGAGCTCCACAGCAAGGGAGGGAGCAGACCAGGCGGGTGGGACCGCGGCCCCGAGGGACAGCGCCGGAGCGGGACCCGGCGCCCGCAGCACCGCCCGAGGCTCCCCGACCGGCAGCGCCGGGACACCGGCGGCTCCCGGGCAGGAGCTGCACGTCCCAGCGCAGGCGCTGCCGGCAGGACCGGCTCCTGCCCTGACCACGCTCTTGGAAATGTGTTGGGCACCAGAAAAGCTGAATCCCTGGGCTGCAGCTGCCCTGCTGCAGGCAGGACACGGGCAGGACGCGGGCAGGGACGCGGGCAGGGCAGTTAAACCCAACCAAGCTGCTGCGATTTCCCCACGCTCAGACAACACCTCGAGTTCCCAGCCGGCTCGATCGCCGCGGGGAGGCAGGAGGGTTCGGTCCCGCCCCTGCCACGTGCCGGGGACGGCAGGTGCCCCCACACGCCCTCGGTGCCTCGTTTGCTGCCTGCCCTGCCGACAACGAGAGGAATGGCGCCCCAGAAGCCGCCAGCGCCCACCAGCAGCACGAGCTGCTGGGGGTCGTTGTGCACAGCGAGGGAGGGAGCGGAACCCCCTCTGCAGAGACTGTCGCACACAAACCCCGGCAACAGGTGACGGAGCAGCGATCGGCCACGCGCCCCCAAAGCCGAGGGGCTTCACACCGCACCACGTTCCCAAAGCCAAACGCACGGTGGGCAAACCTTTCCCTGTGCCGGGTCAGGAATTCCTGGCTGTAACCCAAAACCCCTATTAACAAATCAAACCATAAAAACCAACAGAAGCAGCCAGGCGATTTCCCTCCATCATCTGCTAATTTATGGGGTTACTGGTGTCAGCAGTTTAAAAGAAGCAAAATTCTGTCAAAGAGCCACAAAACCCCGGCGCTGTGCGCTTTAAAACAATCACCAATGTTCATCTGAAAAGACTACTTGGGATATAATTCCTTGATGTTTAATTATTAATATTCCAGGCAAACTAGTTAAATTCTGCTGAAGAGAAGGAGAAGCAATCAGAGTTAAAAATTAGCTGAAGGAATATCATGAATCATCCCGGGGAAGATTTTGCACGAGTCCCACTGGAGCCGCTGGTGCCGCGCTCTGGGACACTCGGGAGGGAGGAGAGGGAGCCGGCGGCACACGGCGCCCCGAGACACCGAACGGCTGCGGAGCATCTTCTGAAGCCCCACGGATCCCTGTTCCCAGACAGACGGACAGGGAGCGGGCGCTGGGGCGGGCGCAGCAGCTCTGGCTGTCAGCGCAGGGTGGCCGTGGCTCTGACCCCAGCGTCCCCACAGCGGCTCTGACCCCGGCGTCCCCACAGCGGCTCTGACCCCGGCGTCCCCACAGCGGCTCTGACCCTGGCGGCCCCGCACCACGTGCTCCACACCACGCGTGCCGCGGCCACGCTCAGCCCACACGCCGACTCGTGGGTCGGTACGCGTCTCGGACCCTGACCAATGTGCCTCATCGCCCCCGGTCCCAGGTGAGCTCACACGAACCGCACCCTGGGGCCTCCTGGTTCCCAGGTCACGCACTGCAGCTCCCCTCTCCTCCTCCTCGCTCCCCTCTCCCCCTCCTCTCCCTTCCTTGCAGTTTTGTTTTAGTGATCTAGCAGAAAATCAGAGAAGCCAAGGCTTCTTGCTGCTTCATCTTGATTCAGTCAGTTTTATATCCCACAAACGCACATGCAGATTTCTCTGCTGCTTTATTTGTTCATTAAGACTTCAATAAAAATGTTATAAAAATGCCCCTTTTTTTGTTGTTAATTGCAATTTCTGGTTTAATATGCAAGTCGTGCCAGCCCTCCTCAGAGAGCCCCCGAGCCTCTCTGTAAATAACCCAGTGCCGCAGCCCGACACGCCGCCCGCTGCGAGCCTGGCGAGCCCAGCAGGGCCGCGGCTCCGCCAGACCCGCTGCTGCCCACCCCGCAGCCCCCACCGGGACCCCGGCCAGGACGGGCAGCTCAGGGACCCCCCAGGACCACGGCATCCCGGTGCTGCCCCCAGGACCCCGGCAGCGCAGCCTCGGCAGGGGCAGCAGGGGCAGCGCCGCCGGAAGGTGCCGCGGGCACCGATGGGGCCGGGATGTGGCTGCGCCCAGGCTGCGGGTGCTGCACCCAGGCTGCGGGGTCACCGGGCGAGGGGCAGGGAGGATCCCCAGCCTGCGATGGCACCGGGGAGGCCGGTGCCATGTGTGCAAGGGTCAAACCCGCCTGGGCGCTGCTGGAGCCTGAGGACACAGGGGGACGCGGGCAGCCGCTCGTCGCCAGGGGTACTGGTGGTGCCACCGCCCAGCGATTCCCCAACACTGTAACAGGCCCCGCTATCGCCTGCCTGCGTCTCTGTGCAACGCAAGGCATCTCGCTCTGATGTTTCCCATTCTGAGCATCTGCCTCAGGCAGAGATTTTGAGGCGAGTTTTAGCGAGAATGGTTCAAATATTTCCGAGAACAAGGCTGTGGAAAAATGCTGTTTTGACGCATTACCAAAAAAAAGCGTTCTACAACCCTGACGCTCAGAAACGCCCGCGGCCGCGGCCCCGCGCAGCCCAGGGCGGGGGCCCAGAGCCAGCGAAAGAGCCCAGCAAACGCCAGAGCGGGGTCCCCCGCGGCCGGGCCGGCCCTGGGGAGTGCAGACCAGCGCCCCCCGCCACGCTGCCACCTCCAGACTGTCACAGCCCAGCCGCACGGGGCTGGAACGCAGCGCGGTGCCTGAGGAGCACAGGTGCCCCTTCACGGGAGCCGATGGGAATCACACCAAGTGAGAAGGGGCATGGCCGTCAAACACAGGAAAATGAGGCTGTTAAGAGACTCAAGCTCATTAAATGGCTGTGATAACACTTCATTTTAATGGTACATTTAATTCATACTTAATAGCAGAGAAGCTCTGACGGAAGCCCCCATGGCATCCACATGAAGAGCGGTAAGTGGGTTGTACGTCGCGCCGAGACAAGGAGCACCCAGCCGACAGCTCCAGCGCGGGCACACACGAGACGCGTGGCACAACATCCATCCTGTGACGCGGATCACCGGCATATTTGATAACGTACCCTCAAGAAACAGGTTCAAAGGGACCAGCAGGTACATGCCAGGTCTGCACCTGCAATTCCTGCCGGCTCCCACGGCTGCAAAGCTCCCAAGCACGAGGAGGAGCAGGAGAGCGGGGACACACAGGGACTGCGGGCTGGGCCGGCGGCCACACGGCAGCGGAGCGGGCGCAAGAGAAGAATTCAGCAACTGGCAGCCAGAAACCCCAACTTCTGGAGCAAAAAGAGCCCCTGCCAGCGCTGCCGCAGCAGCAAAATGAACCCAGGAATTAGCCTGGCGTAACTACCTCTAACAGCCGACCAGTCAGCAGGAAAAATCAACTTTCTGGTTGCTAATTCTGGCTGATTGAACTCCGCAAAGCTTAAGATTCCTTTATGCCATCATTTTTCACTCTAAAAAAATGCAAGAAAACATCGGGCTCTCGTGGCAAATGCCTGTTTTGGAAGCAAGCTGCTCTCGTGTATCATATTGTTCTGGAACCGCATCACAATCTATCAAAGTCAGAGTCCCCAGAGCAAGAGAAATCAAAACATCATGAATAAAGTGCAACTTTAAAACTCCGGTAGTCTGACAGTGTTAGACTAAGCCTCCTAACATGCACCGTTGTATTGATGCTTTCCCCTAATAAAGTCAATGCTGGCCCAGCCTCGCTGCCTACAGCGCATTTGCTCAATTAGAGGAGAACAAATAAGGCAACAAGCCAAGATGGAAGCGGCGAAGGCTGCACCGAGCTCGCAGGGGCCGCTGCGCCCAGAGCGGCTCCAGACCCGCTCTGCCGGCACGCCGGACGAGGGACGTCCCGCCTGTCCCCTCGGTCCTCCTGCCCCGATGTCACCGGGTCTGTGAGGCCAAGGACCCACTCGAGTGGTCGCAGTGGGACCACGTGGCTCGGGGCACAGACGATGCCGCGGGACGTTATCCTGCCATGGCGTCGGCTCTGCAGCCGCATCAGGAGCTGCCCCGTCCCCGCATCAGAACCACCGCTCGTCAGGACAGGGTGTGAACCCCGCAAACACAGCACAGGTTCCCCACGCCGCGCAGGGACCCCCGCGCCGCCAGCGCTGCCTTCCCGCGCAGTGCCCGGCTCCCCGTGCCACAGGCGCCGCGACCCGCCGGCAGCCCCAGCGCAGACCTCCCGCCGCTCCTCTAGAGCCCTTTCCCACACGAGGGCCGCTCTCCGCTCCTGCCCAAGGAAGCACCCGGGCATTTTCCTGCACGTTTTAAAGCTCTGTCACATCCCACTGAGCTCCTTCTCCCACCAGCAGCTCTAAATCCACAACCCCGACTGCGGGATTTCCACCCGGCCGCAGCCCCCGCCAGCGCTGCAGGGATGGATTATGGCACCTCGGCAGCAGCGATAATCCTCTGCCTTATCAGCGCGGGGAGCAGCCAGCGAGAAGCACGGCTGGAGCTGGCGGGGACCCTGTGCCGGTGCCGCCCACCCTGGCTCCGGCAGCGGGAGGGAGCTCCTGCCTGGCCGGAGGTGCCGATCCTGCGGCAAAGCTGCTCCGGCCGCTGCACCGAACCCAGCGGCCAGCAAAGACTTTGCAAACAACGGCAGCCCCAGAGGTTGGGGTTTTACCCTCCAGAGATTCAGGCTGGGGGGTGAGGAAGCAGCCCCGGGTGAGGGGACAGAGTGGGCGCAGAGCTGCCTTCTGCATTGCTGCAATAGGTGAACAATTAAACCACAACTCGGAGTCAGCACCACATGAGCTGCGTTCGCCGCGACAGACGCCCCTCGGCTCCGCACCCCGGCACAGCCGCCAGGCGCCCCCGGCCCCTCGCTCCCCTGCCCCTCACGCCTCATCTCGGTGCTGCCCGGCAAAGCCCCCCGCCCAGCCTGCCCCGGTGCTGGGAACGTGCAGGGCGCCACTACAGCAGAAGGATTTAATTGCATGTCAAAATTAAATCTCTTTTGATGAAGAACAATTCAACTACAGCTCTGCCTAATCAAATTAACAAAGTCTTTTTTTGATTTTCAATTATCTTCTTCACTGGAACACTTTATCCGGAGCTCCTGTGATCCAGCTGACAAGCCTCAACTGACAATTGAGGTGTTTTGCTGCACCCCAGCGGGGCCGGGCGAGCATGGGAGCCCTCGTGAGGCCGAGCCCCCTCACCCTGCCAGGAAACCACTGGACGAACACATCAGCACCCGCTGCCCCTCCGGCAGCACCCACCGCGGCCGTGTCCCCCTCTGGCAGCACCCACCGCGGCCGCGTCCCCCTCCGGCAGCACCCGGACCTGCAGCACCAGGGCTGGAGCCCAGTGGGACAGACACTCATCCTGACACGGCCCCGTGTCCACTGCTGCCCGATTATCACCCCACATCACACTTAAAGGTCACTGGAGGAACAGAATTGACTTGTGTGAAGGTGCTAACAGGGAGGCTGGTGCACCCGCGCCAGGGTGCAGAGCGCCTGCCCGAGCCCAGCTGGTGCCGGCTCACCCGGCACCACACGCAGGCGCTGGAGCAGCCCTGAGTCCCTGCAGCTGGAGAGACACATTAAACTGTGATGGTAGGACTAAATGTATTAGAAGATGCTAATTTAATTAAAAGAACACTACAGCGGCTCAATTAGCAAGCGGAGGAGAACACCTCTCTGCACCAAGGGCACAAATACAAGAGCTGAGGGACGCACAGTGCCCATGGCAGAGGCGTGGGCTGAGTTCCCCTCTGCACGCCAACGCGGTTCCAAGGACCGACCCCCCCGTCCCTATCCTGCTGCAGATGCTCAGCGCATGCGGTCAAGCACTCAAGACTCCTTCCCCAGATTATCCTCCAACTTGCAGCCTCCTCCTGCCGCCACGGGCACATGGGGCAGCGCCGGCTGTGCCTCCTCCTCCTCCCGCGCACGGTTCCTGCTCCCAAACACAGGCGGCAGCCTCTGATCCTCCTGCAAGGTCCCTGGGGCAGGGAACAGGGTTTTCTCGGTACCTTCCGCGGCATTTAAACAGCAGCCGAGCAGAGCTGTGCTGTGTCCCCGCAACGTCGGGGGCCGGGGGGAGCCCCTTCCGCAGCTGCCCGAGCGAGCTCCAGCTGCGGCACCTGCAGAGCTCCGAGTGCGGTTTCGTCACCTTTTTCCCTTTATTAAGCCGTTTGCAAGGGAAAGCATCTCAGTCCACGCCGATCTGGGGCTGAGCGGTGCCCCGCCTGCGGGCTGGCGGCCCCACGGCGCGGGCCCGGGAGGGGCAAAGAGCGGGCGGGCAGGGCAGGGCGGGCAGGGCGGGCAGGGCGGGGCGGGGGCCCGGCGGGGCAGGGTCCCGGGCGCTCCCCGCAGCCCCCGCCGCCCGGTCCTGCCCGCCGCGAGCAGGCGCTGCCCCCTGCCGGCCGCCGCCGCTCCCGCCCGCCGCTCCGGCCCCCGCCGGCTGGAGCAGCAGGAGCCGCCGCCAACACCCGCCCGGGGGACACCGCCCGCCCCCTCCGGTCACAGCCCGGCCCGTCCTGTCACACAAACGAGCGCCCCTGTTCCCGCTCCCAGCACTGAACGTTCCCCCCCAGAGGCCCCGTCATCCCGCGGGTGTTGCATTTGGAGGTGGGACACCCCAACGCATAAACAGCTGCCAGTGTGCTGCGCCCGTTCTAACGGGATCCCGACACAAAAGGACACACAAACAGCTGTGTGTCTGATAACCGCACATGTGCCAGACGCTGTCTGCACCACGGACCGGAGCGAGAGCACCGGGGGGTGGCAGATCTCAGACTGGTTCAGTGCAAACACCTGCAGGATCCCAAGCCCAGTGCCAGCCGCCCTCCCCAGCTGTCCCAGCACCAGGGAGCTGCTCCCACTGCCCGGCAGAGCCAGAGCGGGCGGAGCAGAGGGGCCGGGCGCCCAGGCAGCCCACCCAGCTCTGCAGCTCAGGGCACAGCGCAGCCCCAGACAGGCCAGCACGCGCCAGTCGCAGGGCTCTGCTCGGCCCTGGGCGACCTGGAGTGGTGGGCACGAGAGCAGCTCCATCCCTGCTCCCACCACCCTGGGACAGCAGCGAGTGCGCAGAGGGGCCGGGGGCACACGGACACGGCTCCTCCAGAACAGCGGCTGCTTCCAAAGGGAACACCGATTCCCTCTTCACGGATCAACGATGGGCTCCCATTCCCAGGTCTCTCCACTTCCACTCCCTTTTGTGCATTTTCCAAAGAGGGGTTGATCACATCCTGGCAGATGCTGGGAGCAGACGCCTAATGGAGGCCATCTGCCACATTTCACAGGGAAAATTATTCAAACTCACTAGGACTTTAATTTAATCAGCTGGCACTGAAGTGGGCACTGGGCTTTCATGTGAGCAGGTGTGAGCACAAACCAGCAAAGGCAAGCGCCTAATTTCCGCTCACCGAGCCCACGGAACAGGAGCTAACGGTGCTGCGTGGCCAGCACGCCCACCGGCATAAAGACACAACCCACACCACGTCTCAGCACTCTCTGACCACAGAGCATTTCCATTAGGAAAGCTCCTCGAGCAACCCCAGCAACCAGCACCGCACTGCACAGGGAGATTCGGCGCAGACGGCGTGCGAGCACACGGGGCACCCGACACGAGTGGCAGGAGCTGCTGGCCACGCTCGTCCCCACCCGCGAACCCAAACTCGAGTCGTTCGGAGGGAAGGAGCGGGACTGGGACGTCCCTTTGGCACACACGGCCCGGGGCAGCGCGATGGAGCAAAGCCAGCGGGAGCCGTCCCCTTCGGACCGTTCCAAAAGGCCACAGTCCAGCTTAGCTGGAAAATCCATGGAGCTTCAACCAAACGGGGCAAAGAGGGAACAGGGATAACTTGGCAGCTGCTCACATTTAGTTTGCACCTTCTTTGCCAGTGTGGAAGGAAACAAACAACCTGTGAAGGGAATGGAGCGCAGTGATTCATTACCCCTGATGTGTGATGATGGCTTAATTATTTTTCTAACTGGGGAGAGACGCTTTCTGACAGCAGGTGCAAATTAATTCTCCACTGTTTTAAGGAGTGATTGGCCCAGGACAAGCAGAAAACTGGAAAACCTAATTAAATCGGGAGCTGGGTGGAATAAATGGAGCAGGGAGTTTGTTTGCACGGTACTGATGGGTATTAACGATTGCTGGTGAAGGCATCAGGGCTCCCAGCAGCAACGAGGAGCTGTCTTAGTGCTTCACGCACCCAGCCGGGCACTGACAGCCTTGGGCAGGAGATGTCACAGCGGTCACAGCACGTGCTGCTGGCACAACCAGAACACCGGGGCCTCCGCAGGGACAGGCGCCACCGCCCCGCACGCGCCGGGGGGCGAGCAGGCTGCAGCCAGGCGTGCACCAGGGACCCCGAGCCCCTCCGCGCCCCGCGTCCCTCCCGGGCAACAGGGCCCAGCCGCCGGTGCTGAGCCAACAGCACCCACCGGGCAGGTTAAACATCTTTGGAGGAGCCAGAACCTCCAGACCCCCAGCCAGGGTTTCCAGAAGCGAGAGGAGCCAAGGCAGCTCTGCCCCCGGCTGCACCTGCACACCGGGCCGACACCGAGCGTGAAAAATCACCAACACCTGAAGGGTTTTGCCACGGGGGGGAGCAGCCCAGGCCTGATCCCAATACTGTTTGCTCCAGAATCAGGGAGGGAAGAGTTTCTGTTGAACGGTTGCCATGGAAACAGTATTTCTACTTCCCGCAGCTCCAGGTCGCCTTCTCCCATCCCCACTGCCCCGGGGTCCCGCCAGATCCCCCACCCCAGGGCTGCTCCCCAGCCCGTCCCAGAGCATCTCCCGCTCCTTGTTTGGGAAGTGTTGGCTGGAGCCGGCCCTGTCCCACGCAGGTTTGCAGCCCACAGCCGCCCCAGGGCCGCCCGGCACCCCAGAGCGGCCGGAGAGCGGCCGGGCAGGCACGGAGCGGAGATGGCGGCTCCCCGGCCCCACGGCACTGACTCCCAGCTTGGATGGTGCAAAACCGAACACGGGAACGAGAGCCCCCGCTCACCCTCCCGCCGGGGATGGTGCTGCCAGAGCAGTTTGCACCGCCCGCAGCCCCCACCCCGCTCATCCCCCCAGCCCGGTGCCCCCGCCAGCCTGCCGGGCTGCCCCGCCGGCCGCCCCCGCGCCAACGTGCCCGACACGCTGGGAAAAAGAGCCCTAATTGCTTTTTGTTTTTCTCTTTCTCCCATCATTAAATCCCTTCTTCATCCCTAATAGTTTGGGATTATATGAAGGTTAATATGTTTCAGTTTCCACACAAGTACAGCTAATTAACAAACAGTCCCCTCAATTCCCTTTAATGCCTACACATGTAATGCGATCGCTGCAATTACCTGCTTCCCAAAGCCATTACAAACCACAGAAAATGAGCTGGAACAGGTGATAAACCCCTCCTTTGACTGGTTCACAAAGGAGCTGATCTCCAGGCAGCAGCGCCCACCACCCAGCCGAGGGGCCGCAGCCCCCCCGCTCCCAAAGAGCCCCCAGGCCCGCGCGCCAGCTCCCGCCTCACCTTCCCTCCGTGGTTAAGCCCAGACTTGCTGCCTCAGACCACAGCCCTGACTTCAACCAGAGAAAACAAGTCTGTAATCAAATCCCCCCCAGATGCCGGGGGTGGCCAGGCAGGGGAGCAGCTCTGCTCCCCAGGGACACCCCATGGCCGCACACCCTGAGAGCGGAGCTGGAGCCCGGGGCTGGCTCGTTTGTCACTGTCCTGAATGACAGCGGAGCCACCATCCCCGGGGACACAGGGACCAGGGGCAAGAGCTGCTCACCATCCGCCCCAGAGGGGAAAGCGGGGGGAACCTAAAAACGCAGGAGAGCCCCACTCCCAGAGAGCCCCCTCCTCCGCAGGCCTGGGCAGCGGCCGCGGATCAGCCTCCCGCGGAGCCCCAGGAGCTGCACCAGCCCCCACAACCGAACCGCTCACTTAAACTGCTTCACGTCGGCCTTCGGGAGCCACAGAGGGAGAAACCTCGCGCCAAGGAACCCACCGAGCTCCCAGCAAACGGCTCCATTGCTCTATCAGCCCTCGTTAGAAACCTGCACGGATCAGGCGAGTTTCAATTTCCAGCTACTGGGTCTTGTTGTTTCGGCGCCTGCCGGATGCCAGAGCTCTCCCAGCAGCCGCGTCTCCTCCGCTCCGGCATTTACACCACAGCAGCGACACACGAGCCCTAACAGAGCCCGCGGCCCCGAGGAAGCACCGGCCACAGACCTGAAGCACGGGGCAGCTCCATCACTGGCGCACCCATGGGCAAGTGACGGTGGCACCATCCTCCCCCACACCGCGCTGATGGGACACCAGGGCAGGGTCCCCGTGCCAGCCGGTCCCTGCACCAGCTGCCAGAGTCGCCGTTCAGCTCCCGAAGGCAGCTGCAAACCCAGAAGCCTCAGGCTGGTCGTTAGCAGGCGCCTCCGTGTCACACGGCGCCAGAGCCACGCGCAGCGGGGACGCCACAGCTCGGGGGGACGTGCCCGGCTCTTGGGGTCCTACTCAGGTCACCCTGCCCCACAGCACTGACCGGCCTGTCTGCAACCGCATCTCATCTCAGCATCCTCCGAGCGCCCCGAGCACCCTCCAGCGCTGGACCTCCTGCGCAAGAGCTGCCGCTAGATGTAAATCGGGAACAGCCTCACAGCACAGGAGGAAAATCACTGTAAACAAAATCTCCATTGCTGTGGAAACCATTAAAAATAGATTCCCCACGCTCCCCCTTTTGTGCTGGGTATTATACAGCTGGTTTCCTTCGTTCCACATTATTATTACTTTTTAATTATGAATAATTTCCTCCCTTCTATAGGAAGACGGAGTAAAAAACAGAACTTTCCAAACGAGGGGCCTTTAGGATATGTTTCGATATGCAAATGAAGGCAAACATGCATTCTGTGCTGTTTACGCCACAGGGTAAAAATCTTTCTGCATTAACCCTTCCCGCGCCACGTCCCCCATTCTCTCGGGATGCCCTCGGTTCCGCGGACGGGGGCTCCGCAATGGGGGCGCAGGCAGCGGCGCAGACACAGGGAAGCGTGTCAGCACGGTGAGGGCTGCGCCCAGCCGCGCGGGGTCCCCGCCGCCCCGCACGGCGGCCGCTGCCACCCGCAGCCCCGGGGCACCGCGCGACAGACGCTCTGGCGGCAGGAGCAGTTTGCCCGCGCAGAGCAGCCCTCAGGAGCGGTTACACCAGCACAGCTTCTGCCTCCCCCAGCGCGGAGCAACCGGCCAGCGCGGGGCAGGGGGTACGACGAGTCCCCATCTCACTGGGCAGTGCCAGCGATCCCCCTGAACAGCCCTGTGCCGCGGCACTGCCCTCCGATACAGGGTTCGGCCTCTGAGCAAAGATCTAAAATTGTTTTGAACAATATAGTACCTGGAAAGATGGTCCCATGCCAGAACCTGACTCGGTCGCTATTCGTGGCGCTGGCCGGCGGGAGAGGATGCTCCTCACCAGGACGCGGTCGCCCCCAGCACCGCGCTGGGTGCCGGCTGAGGACGGGGCAGCTCCGGCTGCCGGTGAGCGGCCGCCCCCGCGCCGCGGCTCCCGAGCAGCCGGCCCGGCGGGTCGCTGGCTCCGCACGCATCGCCCGCTGCCGCGGAGGAGCAGATGGACGGCCCTGGGAACCCTCCAGCGCACGCTGAGCCAACGTCCTGCCCGCTCCGCGTGCTGCCGGCTCCGCGCCCGCGGCACAGCCCGGGCCCCCGCGCCCGCCCCAGGACAGACATCTGTCCCTTCGTCCAGGGAGACCCGGCTCAAGATAAGGAGCTGCACGAGCAGGAGCCAACGTTGATGTGCCAAGGACACCCCCGCCTAATGTCAATCCCCCAAAGGTGAGCGGGTCTCTCGATACAGGAGGGAACGCGACTGACTTCAGGAAGGTTCCTGATCTGCCCTTACACAGCACTGGAGAATAAAGCAGAGCAGCACGGTCTGGCCAGAAGCACCGCAGCACGGGCACGAGAGCCGGGCTGGGGAACCACGAACTGCCCTGGCTCTGGAGTCGTTTTCGTAATGAAGCACAGGAAGTTTCTTCTGTTTCCTGCAGATCCAAACCAGGCCAGGGCTGGAGGGAGGGGGTGAGCATCGCAGCCCGCACGAGCCGGGGAGGGGGCGCCAGGGAAGGGGCAGCCTTCCTGGGGGAGGAGGAGGATTCATCGCGGATCCCAAGGCACAGTGAGCAAGCCCTGATGCGCAACGTGAAAGGCCAACGACGCGCACAGAGAGCGCATCAGCTGCGAGACACGCAGAGCAACGCTGCCAATGGCTGGCTGCGGCTCCGCGTCCCCGCGCAGCACCGACCCACGGCCACATAGCACCCCGAGGTCCCAGGGACCGGCCAGGAGGGGCCGGGCGGCCGCTGGCCCGTCCCCAGCACCCCGGGGCGCTCACCGGCAGGGCTGGGGCGCAGCCTGGGGGAGCAGCCGCTCCCGGGTGCCCCTGCAGCACCGCCCTCGCGCAGCCCACGGCGCCGCGGGCTCCGTGCTCGCCCGTGTCTGAGAGCGCTTTTAGCACAACGCCGCCTCCTTCTAGAAAGCCCCAGAGAAAACAAGATTCCTTCTCTACAGCAACAACTCTCTCGAGTCCCATTTTCAAGTGCTTTAGTGCTCCATCTCCCCTGCCGTAACCTGAATTTTAACCTGCCCTCAAGTATCAACACTAAACGTTATTTCTTATTACAGCTTTGGGCTAGAAGGGCCATTAGACCCAGCGAGAGCCCGAGAGCAGGGCTGACGACGGCCGCGCTCCGGCGCCGTGTTCATTCGAGCTACCGCATCCCTGCCAGACACCGGGTTTGATCCAGAGATGTCAAGTGATGGAGAATCCCCTACAGGCTTAAGCTGTTCCAGTGGTTAATTACCTTCCCTGATAAAAATATGCACTTCGTTTCTAGTCAAAATTTGTCTAGCTGGAGCTTTCAGCGCCTGGATCTTGTTATGTCTTTTCCCTGCTAAATTAGAGCACTCTGTACCTGCAGAAATCTCTTGATCACAGCCTAAAACGACCGACATTGCAAAGCCACCTCTTAAACTTCTCTTGGATGAAAAGTTCAACCTACTTAGGCGACGTCTCCCAGAGCAGAGCAGGTTTCCCGGCCCGGGAACCATTTCTGTGGCTCTTTTCTGCACGTTTCCCGTGTCACCGGTGTTTTTCCAGCACAGACAACAAGAGCGGTCCCAGCACCGCGGTGACGCTGCCGGCGCTCCCGGCACACGCGGGCTCACCGCGCGGCTACGGGAAGCGTTTCAATCAAGCCATTAGCAGACTTGCAACCACAATCATGCTGATGCGGAGCAGGGAGGTTCAGCATCCTGCCCCGGCGCTGGGGGGTGAAAAGAGCAGCCGCCCCCGGCTCCTGCTGGCTCGGCTGCACAGGACAGGCTCCAGGCCCCGCGCCCAGGGGACAGATGGAGCCGCTGCCACTCCAGCGCCGCCTCCTGTGCGCCCAGCAGGTCCCGGTCACAGGTTTGTCACTGCTGCTCCGGGTGTGCGAAATGGCCCCTGGGAAGCTCCAAATGCTTTAAAAACACCATGGAGTGGCTCAGCAACCACAAGAGAGGAAAGCCAGGACAGGTCCCCTGTACGGCACCCAGAGCCCGCAGGACACCTGGCTCTCAGCAGCCCTCCTGGTGCCACCGAGCAGCGTCCAGCCCTGGCACGCGTCCCGCGCCATGACGGTGCCGGGGTGGCAGGGCAGGAGCCGGAGTGATGCCGGGTTACCCGGGCAAAACCTTCGGCCCCTGAGCCGCGCCTGAGGAACGGCCCCGCACACCAGCCGCACGGGGGGACCGGCCCCCGCAAACGCACTCGTCAAGTGAAATAAAGAACCAGCGCCTGCAAACGCACTTGTCAGGGAAAACAAACCCAGGGCAGCCCCTGGCCCCGGCGCCACAGCTCAGAGAGGAGAGAAACCAGCAGACCCTGGGAATACTCACAGGTTGCCTGGCTCCCATCAGCACGTCCACTGCGGTCAGACCGGCCACGCGACGGGGGGACGGGCTGTGCTGGGGACACGCGGCGCACAGAAGCCCCAAGTCCCCGCGCTGTGCCAGCAGCGGCCCCGGCCGCGCGGAGCAGCGCGGGGAGACGCGACTTTCCGCGCTCTCCGTCACGCGGGGTCCTGCTCCAGCCACAACTGCATCCTTATTTAATTCACAGCAATTATACTCACATTCTGCTAGACAAATAGATTTTACAAGCCCTCAGTTAAATGTGGATAATTACGGCAGCCTGCACCAGGGGACAGCCCTGCCCGGGCTCAGGAGGAAGAATCACATCCCCATTCCGCTAATGCTGTAAATTAGCAGGGAGCATCCCAATGGCAGCAGAGTAATTACCAGCGATCGCACCCCCTTCCTGCGGGCTGCCGCCCCCCCGCACCGGCCTCCCGCACAGCGTGTGTGTTTGCAGGCATATGCTGCTGTTAATGGGGCTGCTGTCACTTCAGCTGCTGGCAGAGATTATTTCATCTCAGGAACCCTCTCCCAGTGCCAGAGCACAGGCTTTCGGCTCTAAATCATCCACGGGGGAACAAAAGATGAAAGCACCAACTTTTTGGCCGCGCTGGCTGCGCCAGGCAGCGCCTGCCGCACAGGCCCTAACGGTGACGGCACGTTGACCCGGCAGGACGAGCCCCAGCACAGCCCCGTGCCAGGGACCCAGCAGCGGTGCTGCTCCCCCCGCCCCGCGGGCACCAGCGAGCAGGAACAGGAGAGGGCACGACCACCCAGACACGTCTGCTCCCCAGTCAGCGGGGGGACTGACGCAGGAGCCGGGGAGGAGGGACAGGACAGGCTCCTGCCTCGCTACGACACCCAGCAGCAAACACCAAGCACAACACATCAGCAGGACATTACATCTGACCTCAGTGTCACAGGCAGGTAAACCACGGGGCAGGTGAACCGCAGGGTAAACCACAGCACACGGCAGGAACAGAAACATTAACAAAAAGGCACTGAGAGACCAACGCAAGCGCAACATTCCCACCACGACCCCACTAACCTTCTCCAGCTCCTCTCCATGCCGTGGCACCCCCAGGGCAGGGATGGGTCGCTGCACCCCCAGAGCAAGGAAGGGTCTCCAGAGCAGCCCCCACAGACATCACCCCCAGCCCTCCCCGCGTCTCTACAGGGCAGCACCGCCCAGCCCTCATTGCTCAAAACACCCACAGATGTGCCTGACGAGGGCCAAACCACCTGCAGCAAGTGAGGGACGCCCCGTTTCAGGCACCTGCGGGCACTGCCAGGGAGCTCCCAAACCAGGACTCAGGGACAGACTCAGTGTCTCCCCAACTTGTGGGACCTCCTCAGTACTTGGGCACTTGCTACAATACTCCAGAGCCTGTGTGTGAGCAGGGCTGGGGGTGCCTGGGGCAGCCACTGCACTTCATCAAAATGATCGGTTTAACATGGTCAGGAAGAGCAGAGCGGAGAGGCGAAGGCAGGCGGTGCTCCCTGTGTTCAGTGCTGGCTGCAGCGCCCCACGTGGGACATGGGACCTGATTGCACCGCGACGGACCGGTGTGCAAGCGCAGATTTACAGAGCAGGGACAGGACGCGTCCTCAGCTCGTGTCGCACTCCCCTCGCTGTTCTTGCCCCCGAGCAGAGGGGCCGCAGCTCCAGGCCGCCCGGCGGCGTGCGGGGCTCCCGAGCTCCCCAGGGACGCTCGAGCTCCTCCCCGCCGCTGAGGAGCTTCTGCTTCCTCAAGTATCATCTTCCCCTGGGCAACTCCACACACAAGTCTCGGGACTCACCGGAGCATTAAGCCGACATCTGGGTCAGGGGAAGGAATAGCTCAGCGCCTCCAGGAAAAAGGGTTTTCCTCTTGCATCCCAGTGCCTCCTCCGCCAGCTCCGCGCTCAGACCAGGAGCCAGCACTTCCCACGGGTGGCCGCTCCAGCCCAGCGTGGGGCAGGCTATGGGGTGAAAAGGGATTAAAAACATTTCTGAGACCTGGGCTATGGAAAAGCTGCCATTTCTGGAGTCCTCTTCACAGCCCAGGAGCAGCATCTCCGCAGGAAAAGGCGCTTGCAGAACGTGGTTGCTGGGGGACCCGACACCCCGGGCACCCACAGGCGGCAGCTGCCGGTCGCTGCCCCCGTCCCGTGGTGAGGGAAGGGCCGGGGGGAGCGCCTGCCCCGCCGTTTAACGCCGGCACACACGCTGTGCGCAGAAGGACCGCGGCTGGTGGAGGGTCCAGTGGCCACACAGCACAGTGGGACATGACAGCCCACGCAAATAAAGCCAAATGGGCCGGGCAGAGCCCAGCGGTAACGGTGGGTGCGTGGGGTGGGGGGAGCGGGCTGCGGGGATAACAGGCACCCAGAGCAGATCCCGCGTCCTGGCTGATCAGAGGCCTCGCTGTCAGGGAGACAAAGCGAAACCGCTCAAGCGCATCATTGATTTTTAATAAAAGCAGGTAACGCTCTGGAAATCCAGCACTCAGCCCCGTTTTCTCTCCGCTGTCGCCCCATCTCCCCAATCCCGGGTCGCTGCGCCCAACGGTGCTGCCCCAGGGCCGCGATTCGGCACAGACCCGGCTCCCCGGTGCGGGGCTGCCCGCGCGGTCTCCACTGCCAACCCCTCTGAGACAGTTCAGCGACCCACACCCACCCTGCGGGGGCCGGAGCAGAAGCTGCCCGCAGCCGTGACAGCCGTCAGGCACGTCTCCGTGCTGTCACCTTGCCAGACGCAGCGTCCTGCTCTGCCGCGGCGGCTGAGCCCCACGGCTGCGCCCAGGAGGATGGGGACACCGGGGGACGGGCAGAGGGGACGGTCGGGGCTGTGCACCCCGGGGCAGCAGGGCTGGTCCCCGCTCCCGCGGGACAGCTCGGCGATAGCAGCGCCCGCACCTCTCCCAGCGCCACCGCGATGGAGCGCAGCATGCAGGCAGCGCAATGGTTTCATCAACCTAGCTACTTCTTATGAGAAATTTGTTCCAACACTTCCCCTTTCCCAGCTGCTGTCACCTCAGCAGACGTCAGAGCAGAAAGAAGAATAATCCTGGCAGGAAACTCTGACCCAGAGTGAGCGGCGTCCCGGGAAGGGGCAGGAGAAAACTCCTTTTGGCTGGCACTGCCTGGTGACCCATCACTTGCACGGCTCATCCCGCCCTGGGAGCACAGCTCAGCCCCAGCCCCGGTGCTGCGAGGGCCGGCACAGCGCAGGCAGGGGACAGCGGAGGTACCGGCACGGGCACGGGACAGCGGAGGTGCCGGCATGGGCAGTGGCAGCCGCGGGGCAGCGTGGTCACCTCCTGCCACTCCCAGCCAGGGACACCCCAACCGCGCCGGGGGATCCAGTCCCCGTCCCGAGCCCCTGGGCACCAGTGACAGCCGGGGAAGCACAAGGGGCAGGACGGGAAGCGGGGCAGGACGGGAAGCGGGGCAGGCTTCCCCGAGCGCGGCAAAGCCGCGGGAGCGGATCTGGGGATTCCCGAGGCTGCGAGTGCCAGCCCTGCCCTCGTGCCTTCCCCGCGAGGAGCTGCCGCTTCCAGATGAGTCATCGCTGGAAGACGGATTCTATTTAAAGGACGTTATTCGCA
Source organism: Nesoenas mayeri (assembly GCF_963082525.1). Classification (NCBI taxonomy): domain Eukaryota; kingdom Metazoa; phylum Chordata; class Aves; order Columbiformes; family Columbidae; genus Nesoenas; species Nesoenas mayeri. The sequence goes on along the minus strand of NC_137568.1, from coordinate 12,482,754 downwards.
GAAAATCGAGTTTTAATAACAGGGCATCAAACGAGCAGAAAATGCCAAACTTCTAAGCAGAGCTATGTTTCTGTATGTTAATTTATACAGCACATTCACTGCTCGAGGGAATAAAAACCGCACAGAGAGCTCCCCTCTCTGATGGAGCGGCAAAGGGGCCCCGTCCTGCTCCTGCTCCAGCGCCCGGTGCCGAGAGGAGCCGGGGCCGGCCGGCCACGGCACTGCCAGCCCGGAGCCAGGGCCTCGGGCGCCGAACCGCCCGCAGAGCCGCGGGCTGGCGGGAGGAGACAGCGCTGAGCTCACTTTAAAAATAGATCAAACCCTCCGCTGCGGAGCCATTTTATTAGAGCAGCACAAGCTGTCGGGCTGTGACACCTCCGAGAGCGCTCGGGGAAGTTCTCCCAGATGAACTGGAAAAGCGAGTGAGGGGAAGAGCGACAAAGGCAGCAAAGCAGACTTGTTTTCCAACAGAGAAGCAGCGGGCAGAAGCCTGGGCACGCTCACAGCCCCCACCTGGCCCCAGCACATCTCCCGCGCAGCCCCGGCTGCTCTGGGCCCAGCGCTGCAGGGACGCGGCACCCGCCTGCTCCGGCGTGAGGCTCCGGCTCGTCCCAAAACTGCCGCTGCCCAACAGCTCCTCTGGAGCCGCCGAGCGCCCCGGCCAGGGCTGCGTTCCGCCGGGGCTGCTCTCCAGGGGGCTGCGCCGCCCGCAGCATCCAGCCCCGGCTCCCGGGCGCCCCTCTGCGCACACCACCACTGACTCGTGTTTTAAAAGGAAAATTGGGAGGGGAGAGGGAAATCAAAAATACAGAAATGCCTCAGAATCAAACCTCAGAGAAAGCAGGAGCGCTCTCCAGGGAGCAGGAAAGCACTTTCCATATAATTCACCTTTTGTCATTTAATCAGCACCCCTCTCGCTGCCGGCAGCCGTGCGGTGCAGCGGGTAACGGCAGCGGCTGCTCCGGGGTGTGAGCTGTGCCGGAGGAGCGGTTCCCCTGTGCCGGAGGAGCGGTTCCTGTGTGCCGGAGGAGTGGGTCCCGTGTGCCGGAGGAGCGGTTCCCGTGTGCCGGAGGAGCGGTTCCCCTGTGCCGGAGGAGCGGTTCCTGTGTGCCGGAGGAGCGGGTCCCGTGTGCCGGAGGAGCGGTTCCCCTGCCCCGCAGCTCGCAGCACAGCTGGCACAATGCCAGCGTCTTTTTAGAGAAATGCTAATGATGCCCAGGGAAGAGCTCGTCATGTGTCATGGCAACGACTTTGTGCCAGTCCCAGTGCGATGCGGCCCCAGCCCACGTGGGGCGGCCGGGGCACACGGTGGCCGGGGCAGGACCGCAGCTCCTCGCCGTGGTGGCACCGCGGGGTCACCATGGGTCAGCCACTGGTGTCCGGCGATGGCCCCGGGCACGAGTTTAGCACCTGCAGCTCCCAGGGACTGCTCCTGGTGACACTGTCAGATGCGTCCTGGCTCTGCCAGACCAAGGTGAGAGCGTCACCAGCCACCGGTGGGACCAGCGAGCACGGAGCTGGAGTCAGGGACACAACCGGGCGCTGCCGAGAGCCTCCCAGCTCCCCCCCGCGGGGCAGCGGCCGCCTCCCGAAACCCAAAGGAACCGCTGGGGAACGACACGTGCTGGCGATGAGGAAACGGGCAAGAGCCGGGGGAGCCGCGCCCTGCCCCCCGCGAGCAGCAGCTCTGCCGGCCCTGCACCTCGTGCCGTCCCGGCGCCCCAGCACCGCCAACTCCGCCCGGCAGCCTCGGCTGCCCCTGCGGCTCCTCCTCCTCTTGAGAGGAATCGGCAACGACACCGTAACACTTTGCAAACCGCATCCCTGAGTTTTCCAGCATTTTGCATTCATTTGTCTTTCGGCTTCTCCTCTGACAGGTTCACGGTTTCCAGTAGGAACCTTTTTGTGCCTTTACTGCAGCTTACGGCAAAGACCATTGCCCTGGCTGGTACTTCCAGGCACAGCGTGGGGTCCCACGGACCCTCCAGGCACAGCGTGGGGTCCCACGGACCCTCCTGCCACGCGAGGGGCTGGACGGACTCAGAACCTGAGCGGCTGCAGAAAACAACCTCAGGTCAGACGGCCACGTGTTGAGTCAGTCTAAAGAACACAACAGCAAACACAAACACATCTGTATGTCAGGGCCAGCTCCGAGAGTAAAGACAAGAGGACCTAAGAGGCCACGGCCTTCAGCTGTAAGGCCAGCGGAGCTTTATTTAATGCAGGAGGAGTAAATAAAGTCCTCAGCAAGAGCAAGAAAGCTCCAGAGAACAGGCGCAGAGCGGATAAACAACCCAGCCTGCGAGGATCGGGGCGGGCGGGCGGAAACCTCGTGTGCCGGCAGCACGTGGATCACCGGGGAGGCTGAGCAAGGTGCTGCGGCAAAACGGTAACGGGTTCATTAGTTATGTAAATAAAAAGATAATACAGAACAACAGTGAGGCTGCTACACAGCACGGATGAGCAGAGATAGAGCTAACCCAGGTGTTGCCTGAAAACTGATTGAACAATCAGCTTCGGCTTTCGGGAGGGACGGTGGTGAGCACGCTGGCGCCCGCAGGCTGCCGGGCAGAACCGAGGCACGTGGAGCTGCCGCGGCCACAGCGCAACTCCAAACACCCTGAGTTCAAACAGAACAGAGGGGAAACCTCCATCCCAGAAACCCACAACAACTGGCCCAACTCACAGCCCAACCTCAGCTCCTGTCAGATGCGGAGCTGCAAGGGGCCCATGGCTGGAACAGAGCAGCACGGCCAGAGAGGAGCTGGGCGGGAGAGACCCCTCGGCCCAGCAGAACGGAGGCTCAATGAAAACAGAGGTGGAAACAAGTGACAAACAGGTAAATGGAACGTTCCCTTACCGCCGGCAGCCCCTGCCAGAGCGAGTTGGTCTTTTCCTTCAGGGACGGGAACGCGAGCAGCTTGGCCAGTGGCAGCACCGGGCGGCATTCGCCGTGCGGGGGAGACCGGCAGAGCTGGGGACCAGAGCAACCGAGCGGCACAAAGTTCACAGCGCCGAACATAAGGACTACGCGAGAACGCCCGCTCTAACCTGGAAAAACAGCCAGCGAAACACCGAGGTGCATTACTCAGCTCCGGGCTGACTGTGAGTCACCGGCACCCGCCGCCGCCAGGAACGCCGGGTGGTGCCGGCTGCCGGCACCGAGAGCGCCAGGAGAGCGGCAGCTGCCGCCGCAGGATGCTCGGCCGGATCCAGACCCGGCTCCACACCGCTGGCTGCGGGACGGGCTGCCCGGGGACCGAGAGCTGCGCTGGGAGCGGACACGGGGACGGACGGACGAGGAGCTCGTCTCACGCAGCCCAGCCGCGGCTCTTCTCCAGAACCGGTGCTGGGGAGAGGAGCTGCTCATGCTCAAGGACAACGTTGGCACGAGCGTGAATGGGTGTAAGAGGCTGCAAAGAAATGGAAGCAGGAAGGAAATCGGGACGTTTCTGTGCAGGAGGAAGGAGAGGAACGTCCCGGCAGGACATGGGTCAGCCCTCAGCAACCAGCGGGGCGAGGAAAGGGGCTGTGGCTGCGACCGCCTGGACAGTGGGGCTGGGGCTCTGCCCCAAACATGCCTTTAAACTCCCTTTAAACCGTACTCAGATGTTTCACCGTTTCCATTACCGGCGCTGCCAAGCGATGGCCCACAGCTGAGCGGCCCCTTCCACGGAGCAGTGACCCGGGGAGCGGTGGGAACGGCGGGGTCACCCACGGACCCGACCGCCCCGGAGCCCCTTCCCACCGCAGCCCCGGACCCCGCGGGCTCCACGCGCTGTCCAGATCGCTTCCCCAGCGCCACGCTGAAACCCAGGCTGCCGATCAGATGGAAAGTCTCCATCCCATAATAAACAGAATGTACTATTTATAAACCTGAAAACGTCTTTATTATTGTTATTATTTTCCCCCAGAAAAAAAACAAAAATCCCTCGCACAATAGCGCTGCGCACACCCCACCACGGGCCCGCAGGGCTGCGGCGCTGGGGCCGCTTCCCCAGGCAGTGCCCAGCGGAACAGATGGCAGCGTGGGCGTTAGGTACCAGCCTCCTGGCAATCTGAACATCTGTTACCGTTAGAAAATGCTAATTGCCATCAATCAGGACAGCACCTACCCACATTTACATGCAAGCACAAAAAAATTACGTCTAAATTTCTGCGAGTACAACACTTGCTGCATGTTAAGTAACCGGAGCTGCTCAGATGCTGCGAGGCAGCCGGGCACCGGTGCTGCGGGCGACGCACCGCGCACCCCAGCACCCGCGGCGCCGGGACATGGCACCCGGCTCCCTCAGCCCTCGTGGGGACGGCCCGGCCCCTCCGCTCCCCACAGCCTTCCCAGAGTGGCAGCGCCGGGTCCCCCACGCCTGGCCCGACTGCGGCACTGCGGCCCCAGCTCCTGGAGGAGCCTCAGGTTCCTCCCAAAGCAGGGCAAGAGGAGCGAGGGGGAGCGATCCCGCTGCCGAGATGGGAATGTGGATGGAAGAGCCGCCAGGGAGGGCCAGCGGAGCCTCCCCAGACACGCCGGGCTCTCCCCACGGCCGAGGGGAAACGGGGATCGTGGCGCAGGTTTAATTGCGTTGCAGCCATTACGTCACGGCTGCCAGGCTTTGGGCCCGTCCCCCGGGTCCCCCCACATCCCTCCCAGCCCTGGCTCCCCGACAAACCCCCGCCAGCACGAGCAGGTTGCGGCACCGCTGCTCCCTCCCCGGCGCCCACCGTTGCTCAGCAGCCGAGGGAACCGCGCAGAGCTCCAAGGTCACTCAAAAACACCATCTGCCCAAGCGCCGCTCCTTGCCGGGGGGAGCAGGAGAAACTACTCCAACCTGCCAAAGGCCACTGTCCTCCCACACGAACCCCCGGCTGCACACCGGAATGTCCCGATCACACCGGCATCTTCTGGCGCTCGCTTGGCCTCAGCTGCAGCACCCCCAGCGGGGTCACCGGTGCGCTGAGGTCACTTGCACTCGGGCTCTGAAGTCACATTCATCTCTGTGCTACTTCTCCTGCGCTTCCAAGTGTCACAACTTGGAAGCCTGGTCCCTGGTGCTGCAGCGGCCTCAGCACCTGCAGGCTGGTCTCTGGTCCTGCAGCGGCCTCAGCACCTGCAGGCTGGTCCCTGGTCCTGCAGCGGCCCCAGCACCCGCAGCCTGGTCCCTGGTCCCACCGCGAGCCCTGTGGTGCACGAGATCCCTTCCATCCGGGAGCAGCCAGCAGAGCTGCCAGCTCCCAGCTCCAGCACTTGCTGCTACATCTGGAAACTCTTCTCACCCTTAATTGTTCTTAATGCTTTAACACGCGGAGTGACTAATAAGACACTAATTGGGCGGCGTTAGCAGCAAGTGCCGGAGCGGGGAGCGCAGCTGGCAGTGCCCTCTGTGCCGAGCCGGCGCTCTCCCGGCCGCGGAGCTGCCGACGTGCCGCGAGTATCATAAATCACTGCAAAGCCCAGCGCTTTCCCTCTCAGCCTTTCCCAGCGCGGCGGGAACAGCCGCCTCCAGCAGCGGGGACAGCAAAGAGCTGCAGGTTTCAGCTCTGCCTCACGGTGACCTGCGCCCCCGGAGCGAGGGAGGGGAGGACACAAGGTCCCCGGGAGGGACGTCCCGCACGCCTTCACCCCCACCGGCAGAAAGGCACCGGTGGCTCCCTGACCCCCCAGCGCTGCCCTCCGGCACCGAGCCCAAGGCTGTGGGTCCTCACGCCACCACTGCCGCCGGCATCGCCTGCTGCCGCCCGCCCGCAGCTCGTGTGCCGGGACGGGCTCCCGCTCGGCATCGCTCAGGTCGAGCACAAGAGACAAACGGCCACGGGGAGCACAGCCGGCCCTGGGGAGCCAGGCCAGGGGATGTCTGCGTTCAGGGTCCTCCTGCACCTCGGAGAGCCATGGGGTGACGGTCACACGCTGCCAGCCCTGCCTGCACCTCTGCCCACATCTGTCTGCCCTGCCCGCACCTCTGCCCGCGGCACCGCGCACACTGGAGCTGCTCGGCAGCAGGAAATAGGCACAAATCTCGTTACACACTGGCTGAGCCTCCCTGGGCATGTTTTCTATAAATCTCCTGGAATTTATGATATGATAACTAGCCTGGAAAAGCCAAATTAAATCCACAGCCAAGAAACTGACTTTCAAGTGTGACCTAATTTACTGGCTGGGAGGGGAGGGGGAGCGGGATCCCGGTGCCGGGCGCTCCCGGGGTGACCCCCCCGTGCAGCCGCACCCGCCCCGTCCTCCTCCTCACCGCGACTTTGGGGACGGAGCTGCGCAGCCTTTCATGTCTGAGCGGATCTCGCACTCCCACTCGCTGGAACAGAAGTGCCTGGAGGGCTCCCCTGTCAGCTGGTTCTCACTGCTCAGCTCCACGCCGCTGCGGCGGGTTCGGGGTGACGGGGCTGTCACTGAGGGGCTCCGTGCCGGGGCTCCCCTGAGCGAGCCTCGCACCGGCCCTGCGCCCTCCTCTGAGGTTCGACCACAACCCAAAGCCTCCGCGCAAGGCACCGGCAAGGGATGGCTCGCGGGGCGGAGGTTTACGGGCAGAGGAGGGAGCAGCAGGGGAAAATCTGGCTGAGGAGGAGGCTCAGCAGCTGGAGCATGGCTGAGCCCACCCCATGCACCCGCCGGGCTCATGGCTCCGTGCAGGAGCAGGCTGCACACGGCAGGAGCGTGGTGCGGGCAGCGCGGGTGATGCGGATGATGCGGGTGATGCGGGCAGTGCGGGCGATGCGGGTGATGCGGGCAGCGCGGGCCCGCGGTGCTCCGGCAGCCCCGAGGGTGGGCGCAGGGCTGAGACACGGGCTGTTGTTCTGGAACAGCGTGCACCAGCAGAGCGGCATGTGGGAAGCTTGCATAACAGTGCCAGCCCACACGACGCCTGCTCCTTCCCAGCATGATCAGCCCCTCGCGTTCATGAGCAATAACATCCACCCAAAGTTTTCTAAAAGACAAAAAAAAAGCTTCAAGGTGATACCAGAGCTCAGCTGCCTTTGCTGCCTTCAGACTGATTAATGCAGCTGGGGAAATCCATCTGCACAGCCTCTTCGCAGAGGCGAGGCTTCTCTAATCCCCGATCAGGACGACCTCTGCCCCCACCGAGCGACGAGCGTTCTCAAAATCCCGCTCCCTGGTTGATGATTTCCGAGCACACTGGGGACTGGGGCTTCGTCAGCACCCCCGCCGGGCGCTCCCCGCTGCTCGCAGCAGCCGGGGCAGGTCCTGGCTCAGGGTTCCGGGAGCAGGTCCTGGCTCGGAGTTTCAGGAGCAGGTCCTGGCTCGGGGGTTCGGGAGCAGGTCCTGGCTCAGGGTTCCGGGAGCAGCACCCGGGGCCAGGAGCTGCGTGCAGCGGCAGCCGCTGCTGTGTGGCCTGTCCCCAAGCAGCTCCCTTCTGCAGTTGTCACGTTGAAGGTGCAGCTGTGACAGCGCTGCTGCAGCCCCCCCAAGAGCCGCCCACACCCCCGGGTACCTGCAGCACTGGGGTAAACAGGGACGGTGGCTCGTCTGGAGGAGAAAGTCACGCTGCCTTGGCGAGGTTTACATTCCAACTATTCACTATGCTGGTGCAAGCTCCTGGTGCGGGCTGGTGTCAGCGTGAGACTTTTAGTCCATGTAACGTGAACTGATGGGGACAAGTTCAAATCCGACCAAACGGAAACCACACGAGCAGGCGCGGTGGGTTTTGTGGCACAGTCTGTGCCAAGAGCAGGGTCTTGCTGGGTCCAGCCGGGCTGCGAGGTGCAGGACTGTGTGTGTGCAGGGCTGTGTGTGCACCACTGTGTGTGTGCACTGCTATGTGTGTGCACTGTGCTCCCCTGCCCATGCCTGGGGACACCGAGGTCCCGTGCACCCCAGGACCCTTTGCCGCTGCCATGAGCAGGACGGCGATGGCCGGGACAGTCCCCTGGAGCAGCGGGACCCACCCGCGGGGCAGGACCAGCTCCCCCCAGCCGCACCCCATGAGGACCAGAGGCGCTGTGGCTTCTCCCCGTGACACTCCCCTTCGCCAGGTCACCTCCGAGCCAGGGCCTCGGGCACTTGTGCCACTGTGGGTGGGCTCGGGCTCTGCTCCCCGTGCCGGTGCGCAGCCCACGCTGGGTGAACTGCAGGCTCCTGCCTCTGGCGCGGCCCAGGGGCGGCAGCAGCTTCACTCCCCACCGAAAACCATCTCCGCTCCCCCACACCGGGGCTGCTCGCTGGCAGCAACGTACCTGGAGGCCACAAGCCGGTACCTGGCGCTGCGGACGCAGGTGGGAGCTCACACTCGTGCTCGCCCCTCGGAGCCGTCGGGAGGAGCTGTCAGGGTCTCACCGCAGCAGCTGCTCAGCCTGCAAGAGAGAGGCAGAGGCTCCGGTCCCTGTGTAGGCATCGCTGCTAACGGAGGAGGACGCGGCAGAGCTTGGCACCTCTGAGCGCGAGCCCTGGGCTCAGCGGGGCGCAGGGCATGGAGGCGCAGGAAGGCTACGGCTTCTTCTAAAGGGAAAAAATACCCCGACCCACCCCTTCTCCCCCAAAGGCTCCCCAGAGGCAGCCCACCGTCCCACATCACCGTCAGCAGCTCTGGTTTGGTTTTCCCCAGCCCAGGTCGAACGGGAGGCGATTTAACAGCTTGTCCCCCCTTGTAACAGGAGTTTTTCCCTGCTTCCCCCGGGCAGCTCATCCATCACGGCGACGTCCGCCCCATGACCCCCGCCCGCAGCCCCTGCCCGCCCTGAGTTACGGCGCCGGCACCGCGCGGCGGGACGGGCTCCGCGCCGGGAGCCGAGATTTATCCCCTCGGTGGAACTGGGGGCAGAGGCCGGAGATAAGTCAGAGCAAAGCTGCGGGAGCGCCTCTCAAGGTCCCCCAAGGTCGGCTCGTTAAAGAGCAACGAGAAGAGGAAATAAAAGAAAATGCCCTTAGCGGTCTGGATTACGGTTCACCCGCCCGCCTTCAAACCAGCCACAACCACCAGGGAAGAAGTGAAGGAGCCGGGAGCCTCCGGGCAGCTCTGCGACGATCCTGGGGAGGCTGTGGGCCCCAGTGGCACGGAGCCACCAGCACCCCCAGGCAGCCGCCCCAGCAGCGCCCTGGCAAACGCAGCGGTGAGTGCCGGATGGGGACACCCCGGCCCAGCAGCGCAGGAGCCGCGGGGAAGAGGTGAGAGTGCCGACAGGCAGCCGACAGCGCCGCGGTGCAGCCGTCGGGCTCTGCGACACCGCGGCACGCCAAGCACGCTGCCGGGACTGGCACCGTCCCCGCGACGGCAGCAACCACTGCTTGTGGGGACAGACTGCGGAAAACCCCCAGAGAACCTGCAAACAGCACAGGAACTCCCCAGACTTGCTGGAATTCCCCCTCCACCTCATTAGTCCTGCTCATTAGGCTCCTGCTCCTGATTAGCACGTGGAGCTGAGTTCCTGCAGCTCGCAAGGCAAAGAACTTCACCCCGAAGCCCCCGAAACGGCAGCTCCTGCCCGAGCCCAGCCCCGCTCTCCAACCACCGGGGTCCGGCTGCCCAGTGCCCCGTGCCCGCAGCCCAGCGCCCTGTGCCCCGTGCCCGCAGCCCAGCGCGGGGCCGCCGGGGGCTCCTCCGGACTCCTTCTTTCCAACACAAACTCACTGAGCTACAGATTCCACACTCACCTCGTGGGATTTACCCAAGGCCAAAAAACCAAAACCAACCGTGCATACACAGCAAGCACAGGACACAATAAACACGGGGAAAACCCAACAGCGTCCCTAAAACAAGATGCACACAGTAATATTTTTTCAGCACCTTCTATTTTGAAAAGCAAACCCACGTGCGTTCGGGGGGATGGGGCTGGCACGTTCCCCATGGTGGCGTGGGACCGGTGGGGGTCTGGCAGCATCCCCTGCAGCATCCCCTGCAGCAGCCCCCCTGCAGCAGCCCCCCCGCAGCAGCCCCCCCGGGAGAGCCGCCAGCCCCAGCAGGGGTGTGCAAGCGGATTGCCGAACGCCGCAGGGCATCTCCCCCAGGAACCAGCAGGCTTTTACTGCACAGTAAAACACCGTGATTAGATCTACAAGCCAAGCCCAGGAAGGCTGAGAGGCTTTATCAAAGGCAGCTGCACCCCAGGGAGCAGAGGAAGGATTCGGCAGCTGCCCGCAGCCCCCGCAGTCCCCAGGCCAGCCCAGCAGCTGCTGCTGCAAGGGGGCAGGACCGGGGCTGCGCCCCTTCATTTTGGGGGACTGAGCCCCCGCCACTGCCCCCGCGCCAGGGACGCTCCGGGAGGACGCTCGGCCCCGGCCCCAGCTCGGTGCGGTCTATGGGATGTCACCCTGGCAGGGGGGTGACGGGGAACCCCCCGGAGCCGGGCAGTGCTGGAGGGAGCAGCGGGGGCTGTGGGGGCAAATACTCGCAGTGATTTTCCCGTGGTTGTGGAGAAGAGGGAGGCTGGAAATTCCTTTCAGCAGCAAACACGCTGGAGCAGCGCGGCGAGCCTGTGCAGCCCGAGATACTGCTCCTGCTCCAGCCCCGATCACGAGCTATTTCCCACTTATCTGTGCCGAGCCCGATATCTGTGCAGCAGAACACGGCACTCGGTAATAGGATTTTGATGCTGAACAGAAGATGTTTTTTCCCCGAGTCTCACTTACGTCAGACCTGGAGGTATCCATGGCCATAGAGGTGACACAGAGGAAGGCTAAAGAGTTTCAACTCTTGCGCTGAGGGAACAGCTTCTTCAGCTGCAAAATAGCAGAATTAAAGCAATCTAATATTAGCTGCCTGCTCCGTGCCCCAACTCCAGCGCGTCCCTGCTGCGCACCCCTGGCCAGCTCCGACCCACCGGAGCAGGGGAGCTGCCCAGCCCTGGGGGCACCACCCGCTGCCATGGCCCCCCAGCTCCGCTGTGAGCTGCACCCCGCACCGCAGGGACCGCCCACGCGCGCAGCAGCACCAACCCCGCTCGGGTGGCAGAGCTGCGCTCACAGCTGCCTCAGGGAACGGGGAGGAAGGCTTGTCACCTCCCTGTCACCCTCCTCCTCGTCTGAGCGAGAGGAAGGTCCCACGCAAACCCGCTGCCGGAGCTGGGAAAGTCTCTGCCTGCCACAGACGACACCAAAGGGACGGGAACCACCCCCGCCAGGCGCGGGTGACATCTCACCCGGGGGAACGCTGCCGGCGCCGCGGCGGGGCTGTCACACCTCCCACCATGCAAACCGGGCGGATGAAGGGCACTTGCAGAAAAGCACCGGGCCGGCAGCGCCGAGCGCCCGCACGCGGCGGCGAGGGAAGGCCAGCCAAGGTCCGGCCCCGGCACGCTCGAGCGGCCGGGCTGGGGACACACGCGCTAAAGGGTGCTCGTGGGGAGCACACCGAGGCCACGGGGAGCACGCTGAGGCCACGGGGAGCACACTGCCACCATGGGGAGCACACCGCCGCCACGGGGAGCACACTGCCGCCATGGGGAGCACACCGCCGCCATGGGGAGCACACCGCCGCCACGGGGAGCACACCGCCGCCACGGGGAGCACACTGCCGCCATGGGGAGCACACCGCCGCCATGGGGAGCACACCGCCGCCATGGGGAGCACACTGCCGCCATGGGGAGCACACCGCCGCCACGGGGAGCACACCGCCGCCACGGGGAGCACACTGCCGCCATGGGGAGCACACCGCCGCCATGGGGAGCACACCGCCGCCATGGGGAGCACACTGCCGCCATGGGGAGCACACCGCCGCCATGGGGAGCACACTGCCGCCATGGGGAGCACACCGCCGCCATGGGGAGCACACTGCCACCATGGGGAGCACACCGCCGCCACGGGGAGCACACTGCCGCCATGGGGAGCACACCGCCGCCATGGGGAGCACACTGCCGCCATGGGGAGCACACCGCCGCCATGGGGCAGAGGCACGGTTCGGCCGAGCCGGCGCAGTCCCCGTCCCGCACAGGCAGCACGTGCCCGGGAGCCGGGCGGCAGTACCTGCTGGGGGCACGGGGATGCCAGGACGCCGTTGCAGCCTGTTTTTCTGCCCAAGTGCATCAAGTATTCTGCACAGCACTTTTGCTGTAAATCACTTCCTATTCAGGCTCACTGCTGAGGGTCTCTGAAGGTCGATTTTCCATGGTTATGACAACAAAAACTAAAATTGGGTCAAACCTGAAAGGTATTATCTTCCTCCAAGCTGCTAAATGCACAATAGTAATGAGGTTGGTTAAGCAATTCACCCACAGACTGCATTATTTGCTCTGAAGATGTATTAACCAGTTAAATGAGCGTGATAAGGCAGCTCTGCTTATTTCTCCCACCAGCCGCACAGAAGATCTGAGGTTCTGGGTCTCCATATCCCGGCTAATAACCATGACCGCAGACACGCCGACAAAGGCGGCCGGCGCCGCAGCGCTCCGGGCCGAGCTCTGCCCAGCCTGACCCACGGGAACACAAAGGGAACTCTAAAGGCATCCAGCCGCTCAGAGCCATTCGAAAAAATAATTATACTTCCTCCCGCCCCTTTCTCTTTCTTCTTCTTAAACGCTCTCCCCCATGCAACCTCCTGATGGAAGAGAACGCAACCCGCTGGCCCTGGCACAGACAGGTTTTGGCAGCAGCCCGACTCCGAGATGGGGGTTCATCCCCGGCAAACATGCGCAGTGAACCCAGCTGCTCAGTGACCACTCCTGCTGCTGCCGCAGCACACGACCGGGGGGACAAAACCCACCCACCCATCTAAGGGTGCTGCTCCTTGCACATTGGAGGCCACCTGGCAGTGGTACCCATGGGATGCCAGCAGCGGTACCCACGGGATGGTGGCAGCAGTACCCACGGGATGCCAGCAGCGGTACCCACGGGATGCCGGCAGTGGTACCCATGGGATGCCGGCAGCGGTACCCAAGGGATGGCGGCAGCGGTACCCAAGGGATGCCGGCAGTGGTACCCATGGGATGGTGGCAGCAGTACCCACGGGATGCCGGCAGTGGTACCCACGGGATGGCAGCAGTGGTACCCATGGGATGCCGGCAGTGGTACCCAAGGGATGGCGGCAGCGATTGTTTCTGTTTCTGTTGTTTTCCCTAAAACAAACACCCATTAATGTAAATACAACTGACGTAAACAAGCACAACCCTAAAATCCATGTGCAGCTGTATATAATGGGGGGAAGGATGGAGGAGAAACACTTCAATTAATCCCTAAAATGAATGAGATGGAAAAACTCGAACTGCACGGAAAGCAGCTGCAAAAGGGCCTGCCCAGGGCGCCGGGTCACACTCCACTGCGTAACACCACCAGTGTCACCGGGTCCTGCACCGGCCACCCCACAGCACCGGCGCACGGGTGGGAGCGCCGTGATGGCCGCGTCCTCAGGAGCTGCCCGCGGGGCCCTGGAGGGCGGGAGGCTGAGGGAGGTGGCAGGAGGCGCCCCCCACCCGCATGGGGACACGGTCACCAGCCAGGGGCACACGGAGAGAGCACAGAAAACCGCGGCGTGTCCCTCCTGGTGATCCCGCGGGTGCTTCGCCAGGAGGAAGGAGCCGCATGGAGCAACGCCAGCACCTGCTAGGACAGAGGGATGAGGGTGTCCTGAAGTGGGATCCGTGTTGACAGAAGCTCTGGGAGCAGCACTACGACCTCCACAAGCCACCTCCCGAGTGACCAAAGCATGGTTGAGAAACGGTACCTGAGGAACAAGGGGGAGAGAGAGCACGGAGCAGACCCAAGGGAGGCAAGGAGCAGTTTGGTGAGGTTGGTGAACTGAGAGGCACCAGCAGGTCTGCGACGGGCCGCAGGGGTGCACACCATGCGCTCCTCCAGGCCTCCAGCACAAGCTGCTGGGGCTCCAGGCAGCATCAGGAGCTATTGGAGACCAAACACAAAGAAAGTCAGGTAAGCTGGAAACGCAACATTGGTGCTCCTGCCTTGTTAAGGTTTGCAACTCCAGATCACACAGAGATCTGCTGGGAGCAGAGCAGAGCGACGGAGCCCAGCCTGGAGCATCACCTCCAGAGCTCGGAGCTGGGGCTGTCCCGAGCAACGAGCACCTGAGCCAGCCCCCCGATAAACCCCCTCCGGACCCCCAGCTGCCCCACAGGACGCAGCCGCGCTCAGCCCCGCTCCGGCTCCCACCACGCTCGTGCTCCATCCCGTGCCTGCGGCAGCCCGGGACAGGACTGCAGACCTGCTGCTCGGGGCCAGCAGGGTCCTGAGGCACCATCCATGATCCCAAACGTGGAGAGCGAATACCCGACACAGCTCCGCTCGGAGCAACACCAGCCCCAGCGCTGACCCCACAGACACAGTAGCTCCTGAGGGTCCCCGCCAGCTGCACCGCAGCGCAACTTGGCTGCAGCAGCAACATGCAGGCGCATCACCCGCTCCGGCACCCACCTGTGCCACGGGTGGGAGGTCACCCTGGCCAGCACAGCGCCCGCCCTGCCCTGGGAAGCGCCAGCCCTGTTCCCTCACCTTTGGGCAGTGTTCATGCTGCCGAGGCTCCTCGGTGGCGAAGGCTCCGGGACGGACAGGCGGGATGACGGAACCCCAGGAGCCGCCCAAGCGCCGGCACCGCGCGGAGCTCCGCACCTCGCCAGCCCTCCCAGCGCTGCCTTGGAGCGGCTGCTGCAGCGCACGCGTCCTCCCCCCTGCCCTTTCCAATGCCGCCGGTGATGGGAGGGAGTTAGAAATGCCAGGAGAAGCATTCCTCATGTTGAGAAGCCGGATCATCTGAAGACTGGCCACGGCCCAGCGCCGGGCGAGACGAGCCCAGATTTACGACCAGTGTAGATGAGGAGACAGAAGAGCTTTAGTGAACCTGGCTAAAACCCCATGGGAAAGCGACAGTGAGAGATCCGAGTGACCCGGCAACTCCACCTCCCCACCAGGAAAACAAAAGCGACACAAAAAGGAGCCCAAGAGCCCCAGGGACGAGGGGAGGGGGCTGCCCAGGGACAGGGCACGCGGGGCCAAGAGGACACACGATGGGACAGCTGGGACACCCGCACCCTGCTCGGGGAGGGGACCAGGCAGATGCCGGGACAGCAACGCACCGCTGCCGGAGCGCCCCGCGCTGCCTGCGGCACGGATCCCGCCTCCCTCCTCCCCCAGGGCTCCTTCCTCCCCTTCCCCTCTTTGTCATTCCTCTCAGCTCACGCCTCTGCTCTGCTCTCCTTCAGCTGCTGGCAGCAATAATCCGGGCACTGCCGCCCCAGCAGATTGCTCAGCGCCGCTCCCGGCTGCCGCTGACCGGGGTTTTAATGACTCCCCCGGCCGCGGCACGGCTGGTCCCACCTCCGCGGCTGCCGGCGAGGGTGCCCGTGCCCCCGCTCCCCGCTCCGCCAAACCCGCACAGCTCGTCAGGCCTGGGCAGGGATGAGCGAGGAGCAGCCGCCAGCCGCGGGGGCTCCGCCGGATCTGCTCTCGCCTCGTGCCCGAGCTCTCAGCCACCCGGGACTCCTGCAATCCCCCCAAAGCCCCAGCACCGCGGGGCTCCCCGGGACAGGCAAGTGCAGCCAAGGGCAGGGATGCAGCAGAGCTGGAGGCAACACAGGCTGACAGCGCGTCACATAGTCCTCAGGGACAGGGAAGGGACAACTGCAGCTCGGTGTTGGTCAGATGCTTCTCAAAGCACCATGGCGCAGGGCTCTGCAGAGGCAGCGAGCAGGCAGGAGGCCGGTTCTGCCTGCCCTGAGAGCAGGCAGCACCCCGGGCTGCAGCCCCCACACGCCGGCACCGCCAGCTCCTGGTGCAGCCACGCGCCCACCAAGGGCTCCAGCACGGGACCGAGAGCCAGGTCTCCTCCCAGCAACCCGGCTGCGCATCGCGGGGCACGGAGCTGCCGCTCAGGGGGACTTCATGAGGTCCAGGCAGGACAACGCCGAGCCCCGAACCCAGAGCAGAGCTGCCCGCAGCCGGCCAGGCGCTGCCGGGGCACAGCGAGGAGCCAGCAGCGCGTCCCCAAGCCCGGCCAGGCCCTCGGCACCAGGCACACCGCTGGCTGCCAGGCTGCGGGTCCCTGCGCCCTGTCCTTTAATTAACATTCCACATGTAAAGTTGGGATTGTAATTACTGCAACTGATTAACAGGCCGAAGGTAGCCCGTCTCCGAGGGAGCAGATTAGCAGAGGCTCTCTCAGCTCCTGCTCTCACCTCGGCACGGCCAGTGCATTTTAAGCAGGGGCCCGATGCCCCCGCAGCCGGTGATTAATGGGCAAGGAGGACGCGCGGTGGCTCCGTCCCCGCTGCTCTTCCCACGCTCCCGCCAGGGCAGGACCAGGACGGGCCCGAGGGCCATCGGCGGGGAGGACGCTGGGCAGCTGTTCCCGGAGCGTCCTCTCCAGCCGCCGGCGCGGCCCCTGCCCGGGAACCGGGACACGATTCCTGGGGAGCCAAGGGCCCTGCGCATGGAGAGGAGAACACCAGCGCAGACCCGCGGGCAGAGAGATCCCGAGAGCAGCTCCCTGCTGCAAGAGGCAGGCGGTGGCACTGCCAGGTCCCTCCGGCGCTGCTCGCGGGGCCGTTCCCCGCCCTGGCTCTCAGCGGCCGGAGCAGGACGCCAGAGGCTCAGCGCCGGGGACGCGCCCCCTTTCCTGAGGGGCCGAGCTCAGCCTGAGCCGCGGTCCCGCTGCTGCTCAGCTATGTCCCCAAGCCAAGCGGCTCCTCAGCCAGGGCCCCCCACCTTTTGGACGAGCAAACGCACGAGAACATCCCACGTTCCCACCTCACCCGCAGCTTCGGACCCGCGCGGCTCATCCACGATGGACGCGGGGCGCGCAAAGGGAGCGCACCCAACACGGCTCCAGTAATTACAAGCAGATAAGGCTATCAGCAGTAATTAACCACTATCCACAGGCAGACTGCTCGGCTGCAGGGACTTTCTTCCCTCCTTTTCCCCAAGACTGCAAAATAAATTATCCTGCAAAGTTAGCAGAGGCTGAGCTATGGAAACAATTAAACAAAAATTAAATCTAATTCATTTATACTCTGAGCACAAAGTGGATAATGTGGGGGTTTTCTTCTCTCTCCTCTCTTTGCCTTGGTGTTACAGAGGACTATTATGGGAAATTAATCACGGGGAAAAGCAATGAACGTGATCTATCGCTCTTTAAAAGTGCACTGTAGTGATTATATAAAAATCTATTAGAGAGGCCAGGAAATAGAAGAGTGACACCATTTAAAAGGAAAAAAGAGATAGGGCTGGTGGCAAAGGGATCGATTTCTGAACAGACGGATCCGTGACGGAGGGAGCGGGAGGTCAGGCCGGCAGTGCCGACTGCGCCGGGACGGCTTCAGGGGACACGGCTGCACGTCCCCGAACGGCGCTGGGCTCTGCACCCCAAACCCAGAGCCTGATGTCCCACAGCAGAGTGGGGCTGTCACTGCGGGGAAGGTTGGCCCTGCAGGCTATGGGGTCCCACCCAGCGTGGTGCCGCGGTGCCGGCACGGGCACGCCGACACGGCTTGCACCACCGCCGTGCTGCACGGGCGCTTCGTCCGGCACGGCCTCCCGGCTCTTGGGGGCTCCGGTGCTGCCGAGGGCTGGGGGAGCACAGAGCTGGGTGGCAGCAGGGAGCCGGCTCTGGGCCGCGAAGATGCCCACGGGAGGGACCCGCGTGGCGCGTGGCACGCGCGGCTGTCCAAACAAGCAGCACCTCGGGCCCCTGCCTGCAGCAGGACGGTCGCCCCGCGCAGCCGCGGCGTCCCAGCGCCCCCGGGCAGCGGGGGACCCGTCACCGCCCCATCCCAGGGGTGCCCAGGAGAGCGACCCCATCACTAACGATGATGGCAAGAGGAGGCCCCGGCGGCACCGGCAGTAAACACGGTCGGGCCCTGCGCAGCCGCCCCGGCGTGCGCTCGGCTGTTTAACGGCTGCCATAAAACCTTCGCCCAGGCAGATTCCACCATAAATCCAGGCCCGCAGCGGGGCCGGCCCCGGGCCAGCCTGACACGTTAACGACACCATCAATCCCCGAGGAGCCCGAGGTGGAGCCGGGGGACGTGTGGGCTCCAGCCCCGCACCGGGCACCACCGCAAGGGGCCCTGGCACCGTGCCGGCAGGTGCTGCACCGCGGGGCTGAGGCGGCGATCGGACACTCATCTCTGAGTGCAGGACGGGCTCACCCACACCCACGGGCAGCCCCACATCAGTGGGCTCACCCACACCAACGAGCAGCCCCATATCCATGGGGTCACCCACACCCACGGGCAGCCCCACATCAGTGGGCTCACCCACAGCCTCTGGGGTCTCCCATGTCTATCACCCCCACACCAACACTTACAAACTCTCCACTTCTACATTAACGCAAGCAAATGCCTTTATGTGAATCTAATGGAAGCTTCTCCTCCCCAGCAGGCAAATGGAAGCCACGCACATCACTCTCCCTCCAATGCATCTTTTCAATGATTTGGGGAAAAAAAGTGGAAAGAAAAAAAACCGCTTTGATCTCAGCAGCCCATTTGTTTAGCCCATGCCGGGATTTAATTGAGAAAGGATGTCCTTGAATAAATGCGGAGATGTCCTCGCTCCCCGGGAAGTCTGCTGCGAGTTGTGCAACCCATTGTAGGAGGTTTGCTGCTCGCCCAGGGATATTCTGGGACAACACAGCCCCAGGGCCGCTGCCGCACGGCACCCGTCCAGCCCCTGCACCGCTCATCGGCGGCCAGCGCGGCGGCGAGCCGGCCCTGAGCCGCGGAGGCAACAAGCCCGAGGGCACGGGGACAGCGCTCTGTCCCCAAACCCAGCACGGAGGGTGTGGGGTCAGCTGCCCACGGCCACCAGCGTGGAGGTCGGAGCAGCCGCGTGCCCGCGCAGGGCTGGCAGAGGGGCTGCGGGGACACACTGCCCCAGAGAAGCCGGGTTGCAGCACAACAGAAGGCAAGGGGCAGCCCGCCCCTGAGAGCTGGCACCGGCACTCAGGGTGCCGGCAGCGTCCCCTGGCAAACGCCTTCCATGCTGCCGGGCTTGGCAGGAGCGGAGGAGCCGCGGTGGAGAGCCCGCCAGCGCCGGCGGGGAAGGCGGCAGCGCTGCCCGCAGCAGGCAGCTTCCTGCTCATTTCCTGCAGCCTGCCCGTGTGCCAGCGCCGGCACCCGGCCCCTGCCGCTGCTGCCAACCCCCTTCTGCCCAGCCCGGCTTCCGCAGCCACGGAGCCTCGAGCAGAGGATGGGAAGCGGGCCTGGGGACCCCCCGCACCTGCACCACCAAGAGAAGCGCAAAGGGGTCCCAGGCAGTAGCGCTGTGCCCCTTCTCCTGGGGCTGGCTGCACGGGAAGGAGGAGCAGGACCAGGAGGCCCTTGGTCCTACCAGACAGATGTGGTTCTGACCATGGAAGGGAATTGATGGGGATAAGGTGGGCACAGGGAGGCACAGGAGAGGGCACAGGGAATTCCCAGCTCATTAAAACATTGGCAGCTTTCAGCCCATATAACAGCAGCTCCCTTGCTGCTCATACGTTTAAGTCCTTGTCCTCCCCAGGAGACCCGTGCTCAGCTCTGCAGCCATCTCATCCCATTGCCATCCCATCACGGAATCCTTTAGGCTGGGAAAGACCTTCGAGATCATTGAGTTCAACCATTAACCCAACACTGCCAAATCCTCTGCTCAACCACGGCCCCAAGCACCACACCTACACATCTTTTAAATGCCTCCAGGGACGGTGACCCATCCCAGCGCCATCCCCCAGCCCGTCACCGCGTGGCCAGCCCCACCGCCACACGTGCCGGCAGAGCCGCAGGTCCCGGCAGAGCCGCAGGTCCCGCGGTGCCGGGGCGCAGCTGCGGAGCGCGGGGGCTGCGGCGGAAGGGGAGCAGGAGAGCTCTCAGCCCCTGGACCCGCTGGCGGAGCTGTGGCTAAAGGCGAGCTGATTAAAGCAATTAGGATTTTAAATAGTAACATCAGAGTGGCTCATCAGCGCTGAAGAGGCAGTCAAGTGACGAGTCTGAGGATCCTATTTAGGGATTGCAGTTGGCTGAGGATCCTAAGCGAGGCCCCAAGGCTCCCTTGAAGGAGAGAGGGCCGGGGGGGCTGCTCAGCACAAGGGGGTCCCAGGGGACCCCGCAGCCTCCCCGCGCCAAACCGGGCACACAGAGCGGCCTGGCGGGGTCACCGATGGGGACAGCGCCGATGGGGACAGCGCCGATGGGGACAGCGCCGTTCCCTGCCCTGCGGCCACAGCAGCGAGGGGACTGTGTGTGGGGACACCCTGCGGCACCCGCGCCTGGGCACCCTCCCTTCCTCCCTCTGCTCAGCCCTCTTGTTTTTCTCTCTAATAAAGCTCCGGGAAGGGAACGTGGAAGGAATTCGTCAGCGTTTCTCAGGAGGCAGCTCTGCACACCAGCAACCAAAAAGCACCTTTTGCAACAGATAAAACACAACACGCACATCTTGTCTGCTTGGACTCAAAGCCTCATATGTCAGAGATTTAAGGCAGTCTGGTGGGAAATCCATCTATTTTAGCGTATACGAATCTCAAGTCGCAAAGGAACCCGGACACAAATACAGATGCAGAACAGCATAACCAGCCACGAAATGCTCCGTGCCCTCTCCCTGCTCTCTGGTTTCCTACACCTGCATTCGTTCCTCGCGGTCGCTGCCTGACTCCCGGGTGCAGGTGGGTGCTGGGCCCAGCGCCTGGGGACAACGGGAGCAGCGGGGACACCTGAAACAAGAGCTCAGCTGCAAGCGGAGCACAGAGCCGCGGCCTGGCGGGGCAGGCAGGGGAGCACACACAGGGCTGGACCGGGGGAAAAAGGGGGGACAGGAGCAGGGAGAGAGGGCAGGAGCTGCAGCCTGAGCACAAGCCACTTGTCGATGTTCTTGCAAGCTCCAAGATGCCGTAGGAGGGTACTGGCACTGGCATATTACATTTATTTATAGGCATTTCTGTGGCACTCAGTTAAACGCTGTGGTGGAGATATTGCAGCGTGAAGAGTATTTAGAGCCATTTAACACCTCTTAGTCGGCAAAAGCCCATCTGATTCCTGCAGCGAATTGGGAAAGCGCGCATAGCGAGGGCAAGAGTGAGACCGCCCTTCCCCAGCCCCATCCCCGCCCGCAAACAGAGGCGCGAGCACCGCGCGTACGGCAGCGCGGCCACGAGCCTGCGGCGACGCTCCGCTGCGCCGGGGCAGCAGGCAAGGGACCCGCATCCCGCAGCGGGACATGCGCAGGGACACGCGCAGGGACCCGCGTCCACACCCTGCCCAGCTCTGCAGGCGGGCGCTGCAGGTGCTGCGGTCCCCAGGGCAGCACGGCCGCCCCCAGCCCTGCCCGCGGGGCCGGACAGCAGGACCTGCCCGTAAGAGACACGGGAACTCCTGATGCTCAGAACGGCTCCAGCACAGCCCGTCCTGGGTTTCCATTAACCGCTCTGCAAAACCTCACCGCAACTCATCAGGATGGTGAAGGGCTGAGCCGATAAATCTCTAGATCTCAGGAAAGCCAGTGGGGAGCGAGTTCAAAGGAAAGGCTGACAAGCGCACGCCAAGGTTAGCTCTAATTGCACCGCTGCAAATTCACCCGTGGCACTTTCGCCCTCTGATCTGCTCGCTCCGCGGTCCCGCGCTGCCTGTGGTGCTGGCCCTGCCCGGCCCGGCCACGCGGCTCCCGAGCGCCGGGGAGGGACACGGGCACCGCGGCCCCGCCAGCAGCCAGCTCGGGTCACACGATGGCAGCGACCGAGGCTGAAACAGCCATGGGGAGAAAACCTGGTGCTGGGCAATGCCGGTGAAGCGTCACCAGCCCCCAGAGCTGCTGTCACCACCCCGAGGAGCCCGTCACTGTCATGCTCCAGCACCAGGAACCCCAAACTCCCCAGCACCCCGAAATCCCCAGCCCCCCGGCAGCGGCGCCTTCACTCCAGCCGCCTGCACGCAGGAGCCTCTACGGCTGCCACCAGATGCCGATTCCTCCTGCCTGGTAACAAACCTGCAGAGCCGCGGGTGTGAGCGCCAGCCCAGGCAGGGGCAGGACGGGGTGACGGGGCAGGAGGGGTGACGGGCAGGACGGGGCGGGGGGGCAGGACAGGGCGACGGCGGCAGGACGGGGCGGAGGGGCAGGACGGGGTGGGGGGGCAGGACGGGGTGACGGGGCAGGACGGGGTGACGGGGCAGGACGGGGTGACGGGGCCGGGCTCGCCCCACTGGCTGCTCTCCTGCACCCCGGCTCCTGTCGCTGCAAATGGATGCAATTAAGTGATACTGCAGCAGGCCTGTAATTGCTGTTTCCTTAGCTTGGCAACAAGACCCCGGAAACCCCCATTATACTAATCACTGTCAAACGAACACAATCGCAGAACACATAAAAACCTGGTGTACTTCATGGTGAAATATAACACCGCAGAAGGCTGAACCGTGCCATAAATCTGCTTAGCACTTAACACTGCCTGCTAAATGGCCCCGCTTAATTATAGCTCCATAAACATGACTTTACAGCAATATCAATATAGTAAAAATCTCAATCCCGCTGACGGACAAATGGACAGACGCACGTCCCGCTGACCCCGGGCGCTGCTGGGCCGCGCGAGGGCTGCGCTGCTGCGGGCGGCTCCTCCGCGCTGCTCGTGCCGGCCCGGCCGCGGCTCCCAGCCCGCTTCGCCAGCGCCGCTGCCGGAGCCGCAGACAAGACATTAGCATTACACCCCACACCGATCTTTGTCAATTATGCTACAGTATTTGAGCTCTAACCAGGTTTAAATTGAATCAGGACAAAATCATCAGTATAAAAAGAGCCCGCACCAGCCTTTCAATTCCAGCACTGGGGAAAAAAAAAGTTCTACATCTCATAATGGCCTTCTACCCCATAATGAACAGGAAAAATAAATTAGATTCCCAGCTAAGGGTATATTTATACAATTTCATTATGTGCCCATGAGCAAGTCTGGTTTTCACCAAGATAAAAATGAGCTCTCAGCAATGCTCGTACTAAATAAATGGAGTGATTTAACAGCTTAACAAGGAGCGCGATACAGGGGCTGGGGAACAACGACAAAAATGGAAAATAAAAATAAAAATAATTAAACGCTTGCATTTGTTGCACCGCGTTAGTGCTGCCGGATGGGCTGCACCGCTGCTCCTGCCCAGCGGCTCCGGCGGCTTCGGCACCGCGGGCGCACCGCAGCCGGGCACGGGGCGTCGCTCCCTCGTCCCGCTCCATGCACACGTGGGCCTTGGGGGTCACGGAATGAATCGTGTCTCCCCAGGAACGTCCCTCAGGCAGCCAGGAGGGACCCGGCCGAGCAGCCCGCGCACCGACGCAGCAGTTTGGAGGAGGTTCCTGCCCTTGGCCAGGTGACCTGCGCCGGGAAAGGCTCCCCCGTCCCACCTTCTGCCGCGACCGAGAAGAGCGTGCGAGCCCCCGGGCGCAGCCCTGGCCGCACATCCATCTGGGCTCAGCGGCGTGTGTCTTCCCCAGCACAGCCAGGCCGGTCCTAAATCCATAACCCACACTTGAATAGCTCATCCATTTAACGGCAGAGAGCTGCCAGCAGGCAAATCTGTCCTCTCAGCAGCAGCAAAACCACAGCTAAGCAGTTGCCTTTTTTTTTTCCCCTTTTTAAATCAATTGTGAGGCCACATGGTCCACAGGAGTGATCTGGAGACCAGAAGCCATCTCCAGGACGGAGCTGGCTGGTGGCCGCTGTCACCGCTCTCCTGCCACAAGGTGACATTTCCCTCCATCCTCCCTACCCCAGGGAGCCGCGAGGATTAATAGTTCAGCGGGGCTTTGGAAATATGTGTGCTGAGAGTTACGAGCCTGATTCATAACAGGAGCTCCCTCCCCTGCTGCAGAGATTAATCGCCGGTGCAAACGCAAACACCATTTGGGCTCAACCGTCCCAAAACGCCGCGCAGCTGGAGAGAGCGACCCGAGGGGCCTCGCCACGCGTGAGCTCGTCGGAGCCTTTGTCTGCGCCCTCACCTCCAGCATTATGGAAAAATAAATTTGGCACGGAAAGCATCAGTTCTGAGCTACCGAGCGCCGGGGCGAGCGAGGCAGAGCCCGGAGCCGGCCCCGCGGGACGCCGGGCAGCTCCGGCTGCTCCTCCGCACCCGGAAAGCCAGGACATGGCTGGGTAACGGCCGATGTCTCCCCAGGCAGCGCCGTGAGAGCCCAAAATCGCCTCCTCCCACCCCTCGGCTGTGGGACTGGGCAGGACCAGCCCCACATGGCGCCCTCTGGGCTGCTCCCCAATTACTGCCTTGTGTCCTTCTAGCAGAAATAACCACCCGATGACTTTTAACAGGCTGTTCTAAGCAGCCCCAGCCGGAGCAGTTTCCCTGGTTGCTGGAATCCTTCAGAACTCCCCGAAGGATCAGGAAATCATGTTTCTCTCTTCCCTTTCGATTCAGAGAAGGAGAGGGATCGCGGCTCAATAGTCATTAGAGCAAACTGCAGCCTTCAAGCAGCCAAAGCTCGCGTTACCACCAAGACACAAGAATGATCTAATCAGACACCGGGTCAGATATCCAACAAAACCCCTTCGGGACACGGTAACACCTCGCATGTGCCCCAGCTGAGCTGCGCACCCATGGGGAGATGTGGGGACGACTGCGATGGGGATGACCCGGCAGCGCAGGGACCGGCATGGGGACCAGACATGGGCATGAACCCGCCCTCACCTCGCACGGCGCTCGGCCTTCCTCCCGGGGGCAAGGAGGAGGAGGAGAGCGGCTGCACCCCCCGCCAGCGCTGGCCAAGCAGAGGGTCCCAGCACAGCGCTGGCTCCAGCAGCAAAGCAAACCTGCTCTCCCCAGCACCCCCCGCTGCCCCCAGCCCCTCTGCACTGCGAACCTGCCCCTCGCCCGACACGGGGAGGAGGCAAGTTCAGCGGGGCTGCATGCTGGAGATGAGATTGCATCTGTCTGGGTATAAATAATTTACTGCTTGATGGTCAGAGTGAATTTAATTAGTTCTTGTTCTCCTGATAGAATTAGCCCACCGCTGCTAAAGCATTTCACTCCGAATTAGCCTGAAAAGGACTAACAAGGCAGTGCTAATTTTACACACACAACATCCCCCACAGTCTCTGAAAATACAGCTCCAGGAGCAGCGTGCGCTGCGTCCCGAGGGGCTGGGACAGGGACGGCAGCGGGAGCAAACCGGGCAAAGCCTGGGCAAGGAGCAACCGGGGGAGCAGAGACGGGCACCGGCTCCCAGCCCCCCGGCCCTTCCCCCCAGACAGGTCCCCCCGCCCGGCATCCCGGCACCGCCGCGCGGCTGCCCTGGCAGAGCCGGGCCGGCCCATGGGCTGGGGTGCAGCCCGAGGGGCGGAAAGCAGCAGAAATACCCCCGCAATATCAGCTGTGGCCGCTGCAGACCCTGAGAACACAGGGCTCGGGATGCACGCAAACACACCGAAAAGCGGCCCTGGCCCCCAGATCCGCTGTATGGGGGACAAAGCTGGCAGCGAGGGACGCAGAGGCAGCAGCTGATGTGGCAGGCAAGGACCGGAGCCCACCGCAGCGGCTGCACGGGGGCAGCGATGCTCTGGCAGTGCTCCCTCGGTCGCCCACCCCCATAAAGCATCGCTGCATGCTTTCCCTTCCCTCTGTAATTACAGCCCCGTTCCTCCTCAAAGGACAGAGTCTCATTGCCCGCGATGCTTTGCTGGTCCTGCCTCCCTCTGACCGACCCTGTCTCCACCAGGATTTATGCTCCACATTAGCCGTCTGCCAGAGCCGCATCCCGCGCCGGTGGCACCGCAGCCGCTGAGCTGTGCCGAGCCCCTGGTGATCCCAAACTGCACCAAACAGTGCGGGGTGACGCCTGCCCCCTGCCCCAAGCCCCTGGCAGACACAAACCTGGGACATCTCAGCCCAAAAGGGAAATTTTGGGGACAAGAGGCTGTCAGAGAAAGGCTGAGCAGGGATGCTCTGGGCTGCGCCGGGGAAGCGGCCTGGGGGAGCGCAGGGGCTGGGTGCTGCTGCCGATTCCTGCCGGGAGCAGGGGGAGCAGAGGAGCCCCCACCATGAAATCACCCCCAGCAGCCAGACTGCCGCCACCCCCGCCGGGACGGCCGCGCTCCTGCACGGTGCGCCAACGGGCTCGGTTCCTGCGCCACTCCTGATCCCAGGGCTCTGGCTCCAAGTCTCCAATCCAACGTGCAGCACCTCCCTCAATAATCGCCCCATGAAGGCGAAGCAGCCAACGGCTGCGGCAGAACACACTGCGGGCAGAACACACCTGCGGGCAGAACACACCTGTGGGTAGAACACACCTGCTGGAGCCCATGGCCTCTCCCTCTGCCCCGACAAATGGTGCTGGGCCAGCGGCACCGCAGATGGGGACGGTGCACGGCACCACGGGGCTGCCATCCCTCCCCCTGCAGCCCAGCCCAGGGCCCGCGCAGCCACAGGGTCACTCTCCCCTTGCCAGCAGCGTCCCCAACCATCCTGCCCCCGCTCCTGTTTACATGTAAGCTGTGCTGACAACTCCTCTTCATCACGGTGCCAGAGTCTTCCTCGGAGGCCATGCATCTCAAGCAGGACAGCACCATAAATATTGCATAGGAGGTGTTTCTAATCTAGTTATGGGTTCAGCCTCTCACGCTCTTCCATCAGGGAGCCTTGGATTGAAATTGAAGTGTATTAGTATAATTTTATCAGGTTTTATTAAGCCTAGGGTCTTACGGTTTTGATATATAGTTTTAATTAAGTTTTAAGTCAAAGAATGCAGTCGCTCATATTTTATCTTGCCATGTCACATCAGAGGGAGGCAGTTAATCAGCACATACAAAAACTTCCCATCGCCAGCGATGAACGTTCATGAACTTTGCCTCCGTCACCCACAGCCCCACCGGCCCCGTGCCCAGCGCCCCCCGCGGTCCCGGTGCAGACACGGCCGCTCGCCCCCGGCATCGCCAGCCAGGTGCGCTCCTCTCCCCCAACAAGAGCGGTTTGGGGACGCGAGGCCTGTGCCGATCTGGCAGCAAGGGCAGCAGATGGCATCGCAGCCTGCGCCGCCGCTGCCCGCGCCCCCCCGGCTCCGCAGCAGCTGGGGCGATGCAGCCCCGGGCGCTCACCGCGCCAGCCCCGCACACCTTCCCAGGGCGGGAGCCACGCAAACCCTCCGCCGGCGGCCCTGGACCCGCGCCTGGCTGAGCTCGGCTCTCCAGAGACCCGGCCCAGAGCATCCCCGCGTCCCTCAGCACCACCAGCCCGGGCAGCAGAGCCGGGCGCTTTGGGGACACGCGCCCCCACGCACGCGCCCGGCTCCCCCTTCGCTGGGGACAGAGACCTCGGAGGATTTCTGAGGACAGACCAGAAACGTTTCAGGTCCTGGCGCTTCCCTCACACAAGCAGCAGAAGAGCCGAGTGCAGACCTGTCTCTCCAAGCTGAGGTGCTTAAAAATTTATCATAGAACTTGCTGAAACGAACTCAATTAAAAACCACTTTAATGATATTACATTAAAAAAATAACTCTCATATTTCCCCCATCAAGGTTCCTGTCTGTGAGAGCAGCAGAAACCTCCAAGAGTAGCATTACAAACGATGGGGCACTCACTCTGCCGGTAAAAGCCGGTGCCGCCGGCCAGCGCACGCCCTGCCGTGGGGCCACAGCCACGAAGCGCAGCCAGCGCGGCCCACGGAGCCCAGCCAGCCGCACAGCCCATGGACCCCGGCCAGCCACACCGCCCATGGACCCCGGCCAGCCACACAGCCCACGGAGCCCGGCCAGCCACATGCCCACCGAGTTCTGCTCCGGAACCAAGAGAACCCCGGCTGCTGCCACCACTCGCCACGATTTCAGCCACTGCTCCCCCAGCTACGCAGCCCCGTCTCCCGGTGCCTGGAGCTCCCGTTACTGCTGTGCCCTTCCCAACCTGCAGCCGCGGGGTCGGCACCGGCCACCAGCCCCCACGGCACGGCCAGCTGCAGGAGGAATGAGGTGGCCTCGAAAGCCCCCTCCCCTGTGACCCACTCCAGCTCCCGGGGCCTCCCCGGTCACCGCCGAGCGGTGCTCACGGCCACGGCTGCGACACCATCAACAACGGCAGCAACCTCGTTCCAGAGAGGAGAGGGAATCCCGGGACGGGCAGCACTGGTTCTGCTCATCAGCTGCAAGACAAGAGTCGGGGATGTGGGGTGGGTTTTGCATTTCCTTCCTTCTCCTTTACAAAGAAATAGAGATTTGGGGTTGGATTTGAATTCCATCCAGAAGAAAAGAATCTCCTTTGAAAAAGGCAAACTCAGGTGCTTTACAGGGATGGAGGAGCCCCTTCTGCTCCAGCACATTAGTGCTGTTTTCCTTGTTGATGGTGGTGCGGCCCCCTCACCACAGGAACCTCAGCCCCTTGCCTGACAGGCAGGAGCACCCTGCCCGCATCCCGCCGCCTGCATCCCGCTGCTCGCGTCCCGCTGCCTGCATCACACCACCCGCATCCCACCACCCGCATCACACCACCCGCATTCCGCCACCCGCACCCCAGCAGTGCCAAGGCCACTTCAGCCAGCGCTCAGCTCCCAGGCACCGCACCAGCAGCACCGCTGCTGGGGGCTCCTGCCCCCCACCCATGCCCAGGTTGCTGCTGCAGCCCGCAGTGCATGCACCAGGCGAGCCCTGCACCCACTGCCGCAGCGCGGTGCAGCCTAGCAGCCGCCCCCCGGCACCCCCACCGCAGGCAGCGCTGGGCGCAGCCGGGAGGGCTGCGGGCGCCTGTGCCGAGGCTGCAGATGAATTTTAACTGGGCAGCGAGAGCAGGGGAGAGCGAGCTGGAGAGCGAGCGCGCTGCGTGTCATTTCAATGCGTGTATTTATATCCTTCACCGACGCAGCATCCCTTTGTAAAGCCACGGAGCGTGTATAGTCAGGGCTGTCAGTTCAGCGGCATGTTACAAGTGTTTGATATGGAGATTTTGGCAGTGGGAATGGATGTACCTCGCTGAGAGGTTTATGTAAAATGACAGCTTCTGGAAAATGAAGCACTCAGATATCTAAAAAAAAAAGTGCAAACAAAAGGGAAGAGAGGCCTTCCACTCGGCGGGTCCAAATCGGCTTCTCCTCCCCGCAGGCCCGCGAGCATCTCCCCAGCGCGGCCGCGGGCAGCGCGGCGGCTGCACCAGCCCCACCAGCTCAGCTCGGCTGGTTCAGGCTTCGCAGCCGCGCCGCCGCCCCGGACCGCTGCCCCGCTTCCATTCCGTCAGCCCTGCTCTCCCCTTGTTTACAGGGCTGAGCCTTTTATCGCTGCTGCGCGTGGGCGTGCGCGGGCGGAGGAGGAGGAGGGTGCCTGCGGAGATGGAGGATGCTCCGCACCACCCGCCGTCGCGGGGCTGGGAAGGGCAGGACGCTGTGCAAACAGAGCGAGGCAGCGGCGGGTCCCCCTCCGCTTTACCCCGTCCTGCGGCGGGCAAGGACGCGTGCCCGCGGCTGGGCTGGAAGCAATTCCTGCAACAGCAATAATGATCCACAAAGAAGCTGACTTGTTTCTTACCTCTCCGAAATGAAGGACGGTAATTATCCTACATCCCAGTCCACAAAGCTTAATCCAAACTGATGGCCTCCCAGAGATTGCTTCTCTCGCCGATCACTCAATCTAACAGCCAACTCTCTCCTACCCACATCTACTCAGTAGCAAAACATCAGAGGAACTCACACAGGCTTGGGACGAAAAGGCCATTAATCCCAAAGGGAAAGGCTCCTGGACGAGGCATTCAATCGAGGGCAGGTTACGCGGAGGCAGCAGTGCCAGCCCTGCGTCCCATGGGCCCAGGCAGGGGCTGCTCGGACCTCGTGGGGAAGAAACCCCCCTGCAGCCCCCGGCTGCTCCTCAGGGTCTGTGCAGCAGGTCCAGAGGACGGGAGGGGACCAGGATGCTCCCAAAGCCCGTCTGCCCAAACCCCATCATACACCCCACAATCTAAGTCACGTCTCAGGATAAATGCAAGTCCAGACACACACAAGACCATCACCACTTTGCACAAGCACCAGTATGACCCAGCGCCACCGCAGCACCGCTGCTTCCCCGGCCGAGAGCGTCCCTGGCGCGGAGCCACCCTGAGCGGGAGCCCCGCGCTCCCCGCTGGCCGCAGGGGGACGTGAAGGCACCAGGGCGCAGAGGAGCGGCGCTCGAGGCAGGCGCTGGGCTGGGCACGGCTCTCGTCAGCTATAAATACCCAGGAGCAGAAGCGACAACAAAGGCTACAGCTGAGCTGTGCACCATCCATCACGGGAACAGCACAGCGCCGAACCCAACTGGCCTGGGCTCCCCCCGCGCCCCAGTGAGACCTGCACGAAGCGCTCCCCCACGTCCCGTCGCTGGCACAGACCCATCTGTCCCTTGGGCACAGCCGCTCCTCGGCTATCGCAGCAGCGGGGCTGCGGTGAGCCGGCCGGGAGGCGGCGGGGGAGCCTCGGCACCGCAACACAAACCACGGGAGGTGGCATCTTGTTCCCTGGCAGCACCAGGCTCAGGCCACCAGGCCCCCCCGGCTCAGAGCATCCTCGTCACCGAGAGCCCCTCGACCTCGGGCACCGCGGAGCAGGAGCCGGGCTGTCCCCGCTGCCGGCAGCCCCGGCCCCCCGCAGCGCCGATGGACACGCACACCAGCTCTCCGCTCTGCTCCCTTGTGCTCGCCCCAGATCTGCTCATTTCTGCTGCACCGCGGGCGTGCGCGACACTCAGAGCCAGGGAAGCAGCCGGGTTCCCCACCAGGAGAGCGGACTTTCTAATTAGACATAGCAGCAAATCACGACAACAAAGCACGGTGGGGAACGGCAGGAGCTGCTGCTCCATGGCCAGTGGGCGGTCGGGGCCTTTCCCACAGCTCCGCCACTCGCTCCCCGAGAAACCCCCGGGCAGGAGGCAGAGAGGGCTGCTGGGGCAGCGGGTCAGCCCGCCCTCCCCACCACGGGGACCGCGTCCCCAGAGAACAAACCTGAACCCAAGGGACACTGAGGGAGCCACCCCAGCCACGGAGCCAGCGCCGCCACCAATGCGCCCACCCAACAGCGGGATCCGGGCAAAGCCAAGGGGACCCAACACCGCTCTGCTCCTCCATCCGCCCCCAAATTCTCCTCCAAGCCCGCCGTCCTCTCGCAGTGCGAGGCTTTGGTACATGCACGCGCGTGTGTTTTCACCCCAGCCTTTAAATGAGGTCTTTGCTGAGAATTTACAATTCCCCCATGGCCTCAATCTTGCAAAGATTGCTTTTTTAACACTGTTGGGCTCTAATTCTAATAAGTCTCCTCTTTATTACGGAACCAGGTCACATTGCCTTGACACTGCAAGAAAATCTTTCATCGGGAGGGAAAACGGAGAAGGGAAAAGAGAAGCAAGGAAAGAGAGGAAGGAGGAAGAAAGGGGAGACAAACAAATAAAAGCTGCTCACTTCATCCGGGGGCCGTTTGGGAGCCGGGAAGCAGCCGCGGGCCAGCAGCGCGGAGAGGTGCCTTCCTGCAGCACCGCTCGCACCCCAGCACGCCGAATTATTTCTGGTGCGGCTTCACCTCCCACGCAGCCTCCTACCCTCCGCTGCTGAAAACGCCGAGAGGAGCAGGAGGGGAAGCTTGACAAAACTTTGACAGACAGAATGAGGACAGAGTTCAGCCCGGCCCTGGACAGATGGCCGTTAGCGCCAGCCCGGCACCGGGCTCCTCAGCACCTGCCCGGCGCCGCGGGGACGGGAAGCGGCGCAGCAGATCGGGGCGGCAGCGCCAAGCACCGGCCAGACCCCAATGCCCCTGCCAGCACAAATCAAAGCCCTTCGCTGGTGGGAGGAGGCGGCTTCTCCTTCCCATCCGACACAACTGGCCAAATGCTGATTTCCCCGTCTGCAGGCTGCCCACCCTCCAGCATCGCCCCCGTGCCCGCTCCCCCAGCTGCCTGGGGTGTCATTGCCTCCTCAGCTCCCCAACTTCTTGGGTTTGCCTGCTCAAGAGGTGCTACCACAAACCACCTCCCGTCGCTGTCTTATGTCATGGCCATCGCCATGGAAACGGGCTGATCTCATACCCCACCTCGGCTCCCTGCACCTGCCTCCACAGCCTCCCGCTGCGGGACCAGGAGCGGGCTCCTTGGGGCTCATTAAACCCCCTGCCTCCGTCCGCTCCCAGACACCGAGGCACTATGATCCAAAACGCAGAGCAAGCCGGGGATCTGGATGGGGACACGACACCATTCAGCATGCAAGGGGGCAAGAGCCGACACAGCGCCAGCCAGGCGAGGCGCATCGCCGGTGTCTGCAGAGGCAGCTCGGCTCGGGAAGCGCCAGCGTCTCCTTCCCACACTGACGGGGACCCAAATCCACCCTCCAAATGTTTCCCGCTGGGTTGGTTGTTCAGCAGGGAAAGGCAGAGCTGCACGAAGCCAAACAGCTCAAGCACAGGAGCTGAAAATGCCTCTTCCAGGGTCGGCAAGGGACAAGGTCCCCAAACCACAGCTCTGCAAGCGCACGGCCAGGATTACGGGGGGAGCAGGGCTGCTCCAAATGTAGATGTTTTAATTCTCAATGCTAGCAGCTGCACCTAAGGCAAGAGAGGCAGGGAAGCCATGCACAGGAGTAACCATGGCAACTTCACGGAAGTTAAATAAAAACTTCTTTAAAAAAAGATAACGAGGTCCCTGAATCATGCTTTATCAGCTATGTTGCTATAAAGATCGAGATGCAGCCAGCTCAGGATTCCTAATTACTGCTGCAATATACTGTAGATAGCTTTATTTAAAAAAATCTGGCTGTGCGTGTAACGATGTAGGTCCCTCTCCACACCAGCATTTGCATAGCCCAGGAAGCACCTTCTCAGCCAGATCTGCCTGCAGAGCCCCTGTGCAACCCGCCCACGGCTCGGGGCTGCCACCGGTGCCACCGCGCCGTGCCACGACCCCGGCACCATGGTGTGCCAGGACCCCGCCACCGCGCCGTGCCAGGACCCCAGCACCATGAGGTGGCATGAACCTGTCACCGCGCCGTGGGTGAGATGGGGGGCAGTGCTGGAAATAGACTGCTCAGCCTGTTCCGCTGCTCAGCGCGGTGCTTCTTACAGAACTTGCTCAAAAACTGCTTATGGAGAGCTTGCTTAGCACAAGTAACTACGTTTGCTCAGGCCGTAAGCTGTGAACTTGGGAACTTTCTGCCCAGTTACGCAAAGAAGGGCCAGAAGGGACCTTTTGATACCAGCAGGAGCTGCATCCCTGGAGATAAGCACAGGAACGGAACGGCACATCTAAAGATGAGACAGAGCAGAATGTGTGAACCTGGGATGTTTTGCCTCCTGCTAAGGACTTATTTTCCTTCCCAGCTGCAGGTGCAAAACAGCAGCTAATGGGCAGCACCTGATGGACGCCGGCAGAGCTGAGGAACGGCACGGCTGACCAAAACGAAGGGATCCAACGGGGAGAGCCCAGGCTCTGATTTTACCATTGGCCAGAACCGACTGTGAGGGCTGGAATCTCGGGGTATAACCAACTGGGGTTTCCCTGGCTGGGACCCATCCCTGCAGGCCTGGGCTGCTCTCCGTGCCGCACCTCACAAACCAGCCGTTCCTCTGCATCCATCCGGGCTCCCGTCACCACCTTAACATCAGTTCTTCTGTCTCCCTGGCCACGCCACAGAGATGTCCCCTTTGGCAAAAGGACGCCAGGTTTCTGCTCATGAGCAGCGTGCGCCGTGCGAGGGTTCAAATAGTTGTTTGGAGTCTTTATTTTCACAGTTTGCAGCAAGGCTAAGTGAATTATATATATTATTTACTATGTTTTTAAACTCATTTAATTTAAGCTGATTCTGAATGGAACTCAGAATTCAATTAAAATGTGGGGAAAAGTCAGCATTTTTAAGCAGATTATTAAGTAAAGCTATATAAAATACATTGGGCGCATAACTAGGAACAAGTCCTATACTCCAACGTGGATTTATCCAGCAGAGGAAGCACCGTCTGCAGCCCAGAACCTGAGGAACCGGTTATCAAGTCAGGATTTCAGCGGCAGGTCCCGGATTCTCACGTCTGCGTTTTACCCAGAGCTCCATGAAAACCTGAGAAATCTGGAAAACTGGCTCCCTGCTCCACAATTCATTGTTTATCGATCCCACGAGAGGAGAATATTCCCTCCCAGCTGCAGAGCAGGTGAGCCCGTTGGCAACATTTGTTTTATCACTCCCGTCAATTCCAGTTGCAATGACTTCCCCGGGTTCAGTAGCCCCGGTTTCTCGAAGCACCGGCCGTGCACGTTCCCCGAGATGATTTTAGCAGGTTACGGAGCTCACACCATTGCCTGGATCCCCAGTTTCAAGCGATCCCAAACCCATCCGGCTGCCCAAGGGGAACGTTGGCCGGTCCCACTCAAACCCAGCAGGTCCAGCTCCTCTTCTACCTTTAAAGGCCATTTCCAGGCGCCTCGTGGCAGAGCCGGGGGGCACCCGCAGACCCGCTGTGTCACCGAGGGGACCGGGACACCCCGGCGAGGGGCCGGGACCGGGGCTGCCCTAAAACCCGGGACAGGCACGAGGGCTGGCGGGAGAACCCGCAGCGGGAGGGAGGACACGGCCACACGGGATAATGAACGCGAAAAGGGACCCCGCACCCGTGTGCTGATTTCTACCCATTAGAAATTCAATCTTGCCTAGTCTGGAAGGCACAACGATGCCTGGAGCACCCGAGTGCGAGCTGAGCAAAGAGCGCTAGCGTTAGATTGGTTTATTAAAAATAAAGTTTTAAAAAAAAATTAATCTCAATAACTAATGAAATAACAGAGAAGAAAATTGTGCTTCCTTGTCTGCTATCTCAGCCTGTCAGTTAATTTGCAAGAACGCGCATATCTCAAAATACCTCAAACGGTTTCAGCAGAAAGCCCTGGAACAGCACAACAGCCCCTGCCCGCCAGGGAAAGCTCAGAGAGGAAAAACCCGCCGAGGACGGGCAGAGCATCCCGGCCCACCAGCGCGCAGGGGCGTCCTGCTGCGGTACGGCACCGGGGCCCCGCGGCAGAGACCCCCGGGGGGGCCGGAGCCGAGCGCCACAGCGGCCGGGGCAGGACGGGGCTGGATGGGGCCGGACGGGGGCACAGCAGCTGGGGCTGCGGGGGCTGCAGGGTCACCGGGGCCCCGAGCGGAGCCGTGGGAGGCCTGTCAGCTCACACGCTTGAAAATCCGTCTCCTTTCCACTTCATTGTATTCATCACCGACAAGCAAAAGGCGTTCAGACTCATTTGAAAGCAAACTGCTCTGCAGGTCACCTTTCACACCCAGCTGAGACACTGACTCACTCCAACGCCTCGCGAAAGGCACCTCGGTCTCCTGCAATTTCTTACTCCAGATGTGCAAAAAGGAGAGATGTTGCCAGGCAGCCGTGCCAGCTGTGCCGGGTGATGCCCGAGGAGCTCCGGCTCCAGCACCGCGTCCCGGCTGCACCACGTCCCGCTCAACCCCCTCCGCCGGGCTCCAGCTCAAACCCCCCACCAACCCCCTTCTTTCCACGGTTGTTTGAAAAGAGCAAATCATTCATAAGAACTAATTATTCAGCGTACTCTCCCCCCATAAGACCGTAAATTAAAAGAGAACTCAAAGAAATTAAGGAACTTCCCTCATGGCTTTTATTATCTCAATAACCTTCATTTATCTACTGTCACCTGATCCATTCGAAAAATTGTGACGATCAACTAATTTAGTAAATGCACACACTTAAAAACCTTTATTTATACACCGAATGGGCAAATATGGCCCGTGCTGGACAAGCTGCTTGAGACACGAGTCTGATGGGGACACTTGAGTGTCCCCCGAGCGCTCCAGTCCTGCTCCTGACCCCCCGCAGCTGGGGAGACCCGGGGCCCTCTCAGGCATCGCGGCAAATGAGCCAAACGGCCCCACCAGGGTGGGAAAAGAGAAACGTGCTGTGCAGCACCGGGAGACAAACAGCAGCACAGACAGACAGACGGCTCCATCCCTGCCCAGCCATCCCACCGCCCGGGACACCAACACGGCAACTGAGGACAACGAGCTGTAGCGATGGGAGATGGAGCAATGAGTACAACTGGGAAAGAGGCCCCTTCTTTTGAAAGGACGGGAAAGCGGCAGCCCCGTCACCGGGAGGCGGCGTCTGCCCCGTTTGCAGCCCCGTCCCAGCTCCGCTCTGCCCCTTCGGGCCCCGGCGTTGGGCTCACGGCCGCAGCGGCGCCCAGCCAGCTGGCCCAGAGGCTCCGGACCACCCATCTTCCGTGCTCCAAAACCAGCCCCTTCGCTCGCTACACAGAATTGACGCCCCTGTGAGAGGATCCCACAGCCGTGCCCCAAAAGCAACTGCCTGAAGCCTGGCAAGGGTTTACCTAATGCTGCAGCAGTGTCTGCGTGCTCTCGTGCCAAAGCTTTCTGTGGTGCTGAACAAGCCCACAGATCACTTCAAAGGAGAGAAGGGAAAAACCAATCTCCTATATTTTCTGTGACATACCGTGCAGAGCCAGGAACACGTTCCCAGGGAACGGGCAGCCCCGGGCAGCCCTGCCAGCCCCAACCCGCTGCAACCATCCCTCCATGAGAATCATCAACTCCAGGCTCCTTCTTCATCTATTATCCAGAAAAATAGCCTTAATTTCTTCCTTTGTGAGGCTTTATCACGCCTGAACCATTTTAGACTGAAACTAGGGAGCTCTCTGGGGAACAGAACGCACAGCAGGGCCTCCAGCCGGGCTGCAGCCTTTGGTGCCGCTGGAGTGCGAATAACACCGGGGCAGAGGAACTCACCCGCGAAGCGCTGCCAGATGAACCGCGAGCCCTGGACACGCAGGACAGCGCCCGGCAGAATCAGCAGGGAAAAAGAGCAAGGTGTTCCCCGACCTCGCAGCCGCCGCAGCACATCGCGACCTGCAGCCCCCCCGGGACAGACCCCGGGCGGCAGGAGCCGCCCTGCCAGGGCCAGGCTTCGCGGAGGCAGCGGGCGAGTTCCAAACCCGCACAAAAGGCAACCGAAAATAGTCAGTGTTGTTAATGTCACGCTCACTGGAGTGCGAAGCCGAGAAATCCCTGCTTCCCCGCTCCCCCCGCCCCGCCTGCACACACAGGCGCTACAGAACCGTCCCCAGGGCTCCTCGGCTGCTCCAGCCACAGGGACAGGTCCGTGTCCCCGGCTCCTGCCAGCCCGCTGCCTGCGCCCATCCCAGCGCCCATCCCAGCGCCCAGGCTGCACGGCCCCCCGCAGCCCCGCACCACATTTGTTTACTTCAGCCGGCTCCTGTAAGCCTTTGGAGGCGATGCTGGGCGCGGTGCAGCCTCCGGGCACACACACCAACAATATACATATACATACATTATTACATAGGAGATTGGAGAGCAGCGCTGTGCATTTCTACCCGCAACGCAAATCAACCAGGCGGCTCCGAAAGGCCTTTTCCCTCCCTCCCTCCCCTTAACGCACCGGCACAGCGAGCTCCTCCTGCGATGGAATTCCTGGAGACAGGAGAGGAAAAACCCAGCGAGAGCTGCGCCAGCTCCCCCCGCTCTGCCCAGCCCGCAGCTTCCCCGCTCCCCGAGGCGGCCGGCGGGAGCATCTCCTCCCGCACCCGCTAACCCAGGCTCCACCTCGCCAACTTTTCCTTACAATTTACTGTCACCTGGAGGGTGTGATTCTAATTAGCGTCATGTTCCTGTTAACAACAGCACCTAATTAAGACATCTGTTAAGAACCTCTAATGCGAACTTAATGACAAGTTGGGCCAGAATCCTTCCGAAGGCAAATCAAACGCTGCCGTCTCCAGCTTGAAGAGACGTTGGTACCGGGCAGGTTCCACCACCGGACCCGAGCTCAGGCTCCGAATCCGGCACCGCCCGCCGCGGCCAAACTTCGGTCCGAGCGGCTGCCCCCCCGCCCCGACACACGGCCTCCCCCGCGATGCGCTCCGGCCGCGCCGCCCCGGGGCTCCCGGTAAACCCCCCGGGGCCGCCCCGGCGGAACTCCGCCGCTCCCCGCGCCGAGATCCCGCGAACGATCAGGGCGAGCCGCCCCCGCCCCGCCCCGCTCCCCGGTGCCGCCGGTCACTCACGCGCTCAGAGGTCCCCGGCGCGGCGGTGCAGGCGCAGGGCGGCCGCGGGTCCCCGCCCGCCGAGCGGCATCTCCCGAGCAGCGGCGACCGGGGCGGCCCGGCGGCAGCGGGCCGGGCTCAGCGGGCCGGGCTCACCGCGCCGGGCTCACCGGGCTGCGCGCGCCTGGCCAGGCAGCCTCGCACGCGGCTGCGCCGCCGCCCCCGGTGCCGCCGAGCGCCGCGGGGGGGCACGTGCGGCCGCCCCGGCCCCGCCCCGCGGCTGCCGCCCCCGCCCGGGATCCCGCCCCCTCCGCCGTGGGGCCCGGAGGGGACACCCGAGCGTGCGGGGGGGGGGGGTCGGGGCGCCCCCCGCCCCGCTTTGCCCCGCAGCGGGGGGCTCGGGGCGCCGGCGGGGCGGCTCCTGCCCGCAGCGCGCTCGGCGGGGCTCGGCACACGCTCCCGCCTCAGATCCGGGTTTTTCCTCTCTGTGTCTCCCCCAGAAATAAACACATCAGAGCCACGCGGAGCTGAGACCCGCAGCGAGGCCGTGCCCGCTGCTGCCTGCGAGTGGGCAGGAGCTGCCCCACGGGGCTGCTGCCAGACACCAGCACAGCCTGCGCTCACACCAGCGCTGCAATGGCCAGGGACCAGCTGCGATGGCCAGGGACCGGCTGCGATGGCCAGGGACCGGCTGCGATGGCCAGGGACC
Organism: Nesoenas mayeri; assembly: GCF_963082525.1. Classification (NCBI taxonomy): domain Eukaryota; kingdom Metazoa; phylum Chordata; class Aves; order Columbiformes; family Columbidae; genus Nesoenas; species Nesoenas mayeri. Next base: position 12,444,183 of record NC_137568.1, on the reverse strand, counting down.
AGCTGCGATGGCCAGGGACCAGCTGCAATGGCCAGGGACCAGCTGCGATGGCCAGGGACCGGCTGCGATGGCCAGGGACCGGCTGCGATGGCCAGGGACCAGCTGCGATGGCCAGGGACCGGCTGCGATGGCCAGGGACCGGCTGCAATGGCCAGGGACCGGCTGCGATGGCCAGGGACCGGCTGCGATGGCCAAGGACCAGCTGCAATGGCCAGGGACCAGCTGCAATGGCCAGGGACCGGCTGCAATGGCCAGGGACCGGCTGCGATGGCCAGGGACCGGCTGCGATGCCTGTGCTGGCTGCAGCCACCTGGCAGGCCGGCAGCAAGGAAAGAGGTTCTGTTCCTCATTGCAAACACTGGGAAAATGGAGGCAGCGCAGGAAACCCTTGGGATGGAGGTTTTGCAGCGTACCCCGGGTTCACTAAAGCTCTGTGCATGTCTCGGCGCCTTACCCATCCTTCTCTGTGTAAGGAATCTAATGTAAGGAGCTCTGGGCAGCGATCCCAACACTCCTGGCTGGAAGCAATGGTCCTTCCTTGAGTGTTGTGCACACGCAGACCTGTGGTGTTCCCGGCCCTCCCTCATTCCGTGCTGTTCACCTCCCCGGGGGGGGAAGCCGCTGACCGCGCTGCAGACCCGCATGACCGTATTTTGCCAGCCCCCGGCCGTGGGAGGTCCCGTCGTTCCGCCCGTTCCCCCGGCTCGCTGGCAGGAGGTGCCGCCTCCGCAACAGCCACCAGCGGCGGCTGCCCCGGCTCTGCGGGCCCCTCGTACCACCCCCCGAGCCCGGGGTAACACGGCCCAGCGGCAGCAAACTGCTCCTTGCAGACCCGGCAGAGTTTGTGGATGGGGCTGAGCAACTTCTTCTGGCTTGAATGATCTATTTTTGGTTGCCAATAGTTAAGACTGTAGTGAACCCCCCTAAGTTATATTTCCTGAGAAATATCTGGAACACCTGCGGTCTGTTCAAGCCATCATTTACAGCCTATGAATGCAGCACAAGGTCCGTCTACGAAACATTATCAGTATCGTGCAGATTGCACGCATGGCCCCCTGAAAACAGGCACCACCACCCCCCCTCCTCTCCTAACGCAGTTTCACTTTCCTCCCAAGGGCTTTGAGGAACACTCTAGAGAAAATCATCAGGGTTATAGAAAGCCACGACGTGAATGAGGACAATAAAATGCACCAAATGCACCTCATCCATCTCCACATCCATTTTGTATGATAACCGGGTGTATTTTTAGCCCTCGGGACGCAGCGAGCGCCCGGCTGCCCTGTCAGCGCAGCCCTTGTTCTCACGACCTGCCAGACAAAGGCAGCGCGCAGCCAGGAGGGCTCCTCGCTGTGCCCGCCGCGCTGTTTTCTCACGGTTCATTGAGGCTGAAGGAGCTTTAGGCAGCAGATTTGGAGAAAGAGGAACCGGGAACGCGGGAGAGCGCAGCTCTGCAGAATTTTTCTCTGCATTTCAAGCCCCCGAGCCGGGTCCCTGTTGACATCTGTTCCTAGAAATGCAAACCGGTCGCCGCTCCGGAGGTGCAGCCGTGCAAACGGGGAGGCGTGCGTGGCGAGCAGCCGCGGGATGGATTGCTAGGCAACCCCGCGCCGCCCAGCGGGACACGGCCCGGCCGGGGCCACCGACCATCCGCACCGGGGCTGCCAGCGGGGAAATGCCGGCACCGGAGAGGAACCGGCCGGGGAAGCCGCCCGCGGTCTGCGGGAGCGCGAGCGGAACCAGCCATGGGAGAGGAGGAGGAGGAGCAGGGGGGGTGACAGCACAGAACAGCGAGGGTGGGGGAGAGCAGCAGTTAGAAAACCACAGGTCACCAAAGCCCTGCCTTTTGGCAAGGCTGTTATGTGAACCAAAAGGAACAAGTATTAATCTGGAAAAAAATATTAGTTTTTCTTTTTTTCTTTGCTTATTTCACAGCCTATTTGCCATTTAGGGCCTTTGTTTGGAGACAGAGTGGTTAAATTACTCCTGGTTTGTTTCTGTCCTTAATGATGACGAGATTTTCCTTCTCCTAACCCTGGCTGGAGTGAAGGGATGAGCAGACCTGTTGCAGGTCTTGGGTCTTTCCTGAACACAACACAGCAAACCCCACAGCCGGGGATCCCCCCAGGCCCCGGGGCTGACATTGCCCTCCTCGCTGCTCTCTCTGCAGAGCCCCAGCCGGATGGCGCCGAGTCACGGACTGGCAGCGGCACCCGAGAGGAACAGGTGCCACTCGGTGTCCGAAGAGCCGAGACAAGGCGGCGGCTGCTCCTCCACAGCCGCACCAGCTCTCGGGGACCCTCGAGGTGCCCAGACGGGGTCCAGCCCCTCCTGGGGACTCTGCCCACGTGTTTGGCCGCAGGCTCAGCCCCAGCGCCGCTTCCCGTCCCCGCGCCGGTGCCGCGGCAGCGCGGAGCGCCCTGCGCACCGGGACACGGGGCCGGCGGGAGCGCTCCCCGAGAGCCGCCGGAACAGCGGGTACCGGCCCCGGCTGCGATGCAGACAGCGGGATGATGTGGCAGGACCCAGATTTTTTCTTTTTGGCAGGTGTCAGATGCCCTGACCCAAAAAAGCTGAAGCGGAACATGCTCCACTGAGGAGGAGCTGCCTGGTCAGGAGCGCGCTCAGCCTGCAAAGCGCTCTGCAGCGCGGGGGACGGAGAAGAGAGCACCGTGCTAATGTGCTCTGAAACAATGCTTTTTAAAATATGATTTACGATAGATTTCATAGCTAAATTATGCAACATAATGAGCAAATCTAAAATGTAATTGTCACTGTACATTAACGGCAAAATCCAGAACCTCTATTATACTAACAAACTTATTAAATCAGTGAACATTGCATTGCATCAGTCAATTACTAAAACAATGCCAAGATCAGTGGAACAATCTGATATCCATTACGGGGGGAGCGAGGCCGTGCAAGCGGGGCTGCCCCAGCACGGCCTGTCTCAAACACCACGTGTACTTACACCCTGGGTGTAATGGGGGGTTCGCAGCCGCTTTCCCGTTCCAGGAGAGCAAAGAGCCTGGAGCCGTCTCAGTGCTGGGAGCACCCCAGTGCCCCGTGGGGATCCCCCGGTGCCATCCGCGGTGTCTGGCACCAGAAAACACCGTGCAAAGAGCGAGGGACACGGGGCCGCGGGCGCTGCCGGGCTGCTGGGTGCCCACCATGGCCTTACAAGCCCTGTTAAACACGGGATAGGGCGAGCGGGAGGACCCTGCAAAGTTGTCCGTGCAAACATCTACAGCGGAGTGCGCCTCGCGCCTTGGTGAAGTGACCTGACACTGCACTAATTATGCAAATTAATCATGAGTAAATCAGGTACTTGTTTATTTGTTCATTTGGCACTGCGGCTGGACAGGAGGAGCTGGGAAAGAAGAGCTGCTCTGTTTCGGCTGGGAAGAAACGTTTGGTAACGTGTTACACGACCCAACCTCCCCACACTCTTTTTGAGATTAAATTCTGAATTGATTTGCTGGTATCGTACCGCTCGTAGCTCTCGGTTTGTCATGGCAGGTAATGAACCATGCCGGGGACACATTCATAACCCGCTGTCAGCCCCTTCTAGCAGGAAGGGATTTGATTTTTCTCCCATCTGCCCTCTGAGATTATGAAAGTTAAAAAACCAAACCAAACACCAAAAAAAAAAATCAGCAGCAGCAAATATTTCTACTGAAAGTCCAAGTACTTGTGTGGTTTCCATCCCTTTGCCCCCGCAATGTGGTTCCCAAGTGGCCACAGAAAAGGCCCTGGACAAACCACCATAGCCCCGCTGATTGCAGGAGCTGCAAACAGGAGCTGCAAACAGGAGCCGCAAACAGGAGCCGCAAACAGGAGCCGCAAACAGGAGCCGCAAACAGGAGCCGCCGGCCCCTTCGCGCCCAACGCGGCACGTCGGGATCGCAGAGACAACTCTATCGGGGAACACGAGCTAATTAAATTTACTGGGATCACTGAAGAGGAAAGTATTTAATATTCTGCGTGGAATTTAATATCTGAAAGCATGAATGGCCTCGTTTCATCAGAGATCGCTTCTTCCCAGCAGCTGCCGTGTCGCCGCAGCCTCTCCCGGGTGCGAAGCCGCGCTGGTCCCAGCCGCCCCGCGTGTCCCCAGCAGCTGCGCTGGCTGCAGCGGGAACGGCGCCGGCAAAGCGCCGGCAAAGCGCCGGCAAAGCGCCGGCAAAGCCGCGGCCCCACGGCCCCGCCAGCCTCCTGCAGGGACCACGGGTCTCCTGCCTCTGGCTCCCCGGCTCCTTCTCCTCTTTCTGCCCTGGCAACGCCTCTCTCACACACACAGAAGTGATTATAAGTAGCAATAATTTTGCTTCTGTATTTATGTCACCAACACCTTCAGCTAATTCCTGTAACTGCCAGCATGGAAGCACTAATACCTCTGCAAAAGACAAAGCAATTATTTCTAAACATAGCTCGCTTTCCTTGCATTGTCACCAGCCACATCACCAAAACCCTGCTCCATTGTCAGCGTCCTTCTCATCCTTCTCTAACTAACAGGGGGTGGGAAGAGAAAAAAACACATCCAGTGGCATCGAGCAGGGAAACGAAGAGCACGTGTACCCCCACCTGCCCAGCCTGCAGCACCCCGGCCCAAAATGGGGCAAAGTCAGCGTGGGGAGTGACACGAGTCCTGCCCGCAGCTGGCGCACAGCCCAGGGACAGCCCGGGACGGGACGGGGACATCGCCCTGACGGGCTGAGATGCTCCAGTGCCTCATTTGGGTGGGTTGCCCTTGGCTTCGCAGCACCCACCTCTGCAGCAAACACGGTCCGGGTGACGGGGACCCCACTGGGGACAGCTGCCCCTTGGGGACGTGCCCGTTTTCAGAGGCAGGAGGAGGGAAATGCTGAGCGCAGAAGACGGGAGCTGCTGCTCCTGCCGGCCCCAGCGCATCAGCTCCTCTTCAGCCGCCCAGACTCCCCTGCTCATGTCCGAGCGATGGAACATGTCACCGCACCCAGACACAGGCACATTGGCGGAGCTCCCGCGCCGGGCTGGATGGAGACGCGCTGTCTGCCGCGGGACCCTCTGCAGCACCAGCCCCGTTATCCTATGGGTCTGCTGCAAGAAATTAAAATGAGCCATAAAATGACAAGTGAAACAACGAATGTAAAGAGTGCGGAGAATGTAAATCGTGTCGTTAGCGCACGGACAGCACTTGCAAAGTGCCTGTTCCCCAAGGAGGGGGAGCTCCTGGGCTGGCTCTTCGGCATGGGGGTCCCGGGGGTCCCCAGCCTGGAGGCGCTCCCCTGCCCCCTCTCCTGGGTGCCCACCCTATTGAACAAGCCGTGGTACCCGCAGCCCTGCACATCCCTCCAGGTTTGCAGGAAGCCCCCAGACACATGGGCCAACCCTGCCCCACCAGCCCCCCCTCCAGACCGACACAGGGCAGAAGCAGCGGCCACAGCGTTAACGAGCAGCCGCAGGCTCCCCACCAAGGGCTTGGAGGGAGCCGGTACCTGGAGGCAGCAGCACACCTGGGTGACCTACATATTCAGCACTGATGGAATATTTAACAGGCTCTTCCGTGGATTGTGCATGAAGAACCTCTGGGCTCTTGCAGGCAGTGGAAGGTGCATAATGAAGCCTCCGTCCCCAGAGACAGGTCCTGCTGCCCAGCCCTGGCTTTTGGAGAGGCTGAAGGGAACAGGCAGAGGCTGAGCAGGGAGACACCGGAGCAGCGGCTGCACCCTGCACTTGGCTGGGTGCCCATCAGCATCCACATCATAGTCACACATGGTTTGTGTTGAAGGACCTTCCCAGCTCCCCCAGTGCCCCCCTGCCATGACAGGGACATCTGCACCAGCTCAGGGTGCTCAGAGCCCCGTCCAGCCTGGCCTGGGGTGTCTCAGGGATGGTTCAGCCACCACCTCTCTGGGTACCTGGGCCAGTGTAACAAATGTCTTCCCCAACGGCTCCGCGGGAAGCGCCGGGGATGCTCCTGAGCACCACGGCCGGGTCCTGGGTGAGGAAGCTGATGGCCAAGAGCTGCAGCAGGTGCTGAGGGTCCCACGGAGCCGTATGGGCCTCCCAGCCCGTCCCCACCGCCCGGCTTGGGGAGCAGCCTCCCGGGAGGGGACCCCACCGCGGGACACACGGGGACAAGGCGGGGAGGCCGGCTTCTCAGCAACTGCCCTTAAAATACTGTCATAACATTTCATATCCAACCTACAGTAGCACTGCCAGTAATTAACAGCTAAGTTTTAATTAAACATTGATTAGCAACTAATTAGTCTAATGATTAGTCACCTGAAGGAGACAAAGCAAAATACTGGAGCTGCCAAGATAGGAGCAGGAGAAAGCAAATGATGAAAGATGAGAGGCAGCTTGAATTCCTCTCTGCTTCCCTCTGGGCCAAACGTTTTCCCTTCTTTTGGTCCTTTACAAATGAGGCTTGCAATGTGAATTTTCCTAATTGTGACAAGTCAAATAGAGTCTCGAGTGATGTGGAGGAGACCGATTTCTGTCACATTTCCCATTAGATCCCAGCCCGCGAACGCAGCTGAAGAGCCTTTCCCCCCTGGAGGAGACGCAGGCTCTGCCACCGTAACGAAGAGGGGGGGTCTTGGGCACCTCTGCTCCCACAGCACCCCAGTGAGAAAACGCCCTTTCTGGTGGTGAAAGCACTTCCAGCCCACGGCACGCACGGCTGCCCCGGCACAACGAAACCCCGGAGGCTGCGGGTGCGCTGGGGGACAGGCAGCGAGCACCCTGGGATGCGCAGTCAGAGGGACACACGTCATTCAGGAGCCACCCATCTGTCCCCAGGCAGCAAGTGACCTGAGCAGGAACCCCTGAGTCCCAGGGGCACCTGGGACCCGCAGCGGGGACAGAAGGGTTAAACGCCGTCCCCTCATCCCCTGCCTCCCTGCAGCCACTTGCAGAGCTGCAGGTGTATCGATCGCTTCACATCTCATCAGACTCAGATCACTACTGATCAATGGGGTGAGGTCAGGGAGAGGCAGCTGAGAGGATACCGATACCGCCCCCCTCCCGCCAGGAAGCCCCCCCAGCATCCAACCCTGAGCCTCCCCGGGGCCCTTTGCAAAGGGGCTTCTCCATCCCCCGGCAGAGCAGAGCGGAGCGGAGCAGTGGAGCGGCCGGCAGCAGCGGGCAGGGCCTGGCAGCTGCCTACTCGCGGGGCACGGGGCTGGGCTGCGGGCACCGGCCGCCCTGCGCACCGGGACAGCTGGGAACACCGGCCACAGCCGGGAGAGGAGCGGCCGTGCGGGAAGAGCCCCAGGCACCCGCACACCCCCCGGTCTCCCCGCGCTGCCCACGCTCGCCCGGATCACACGCGTGAGCTCCATCCAGCTAAAGGCAGGAGAGCTGTTCCCAGCGGGGAGACGGCGGCCCCGGCTGCGGCTGTTTCATGCTTCTCTCCAAAGCAATCTGCTACTTAGGCGCCTCTGTTCTTCCCTCTTACGCAACTGCACAAAACGTAGAGGGAAAAAAAATCCCCTAGATGCTAATTTATCCGAGGAGCTTGAGCAGGTTTGCACAAAGCAGCAGCTCCAGCAAGGGAAATAAAAGGGAACTGCCGTGTCTGAAATCCTGCTGCAGAAACCTGCTCCCTCCCTGCCCCGCTTCCCACGGAGATGCTGCCCCCTCCCTGCCCCGCTCCCCACGGGGATGCTGCCCCCTCCCTGTCCCCGGCTCAGCACTCTCCATGCAGGGCTCCAGCTCTGCTCACCCACTGGGAGAGGCAAACCGGGGCTGGCGGGTGCAGTGGGTCATGCATCGCACCTGCCCCATGGCTTTAGATGCTCCCACGGTGACAATGCCCAGGGAAGCGCAGGGGACACCCCAGCAGCCGGCCCTGACCTCGGCACCGTGGCACTCGGGAGCTCACCCGTGGATGGTGTCGGGCTCCGCTGCCCCTGCACACGGCAGACGCCAGGGAGCTGGGGCAGCCGGTCCATCCTCCCCACATCTCCCTTCCCGGCCCTGGGCAGCTTTGGCAGTTGTAGGTTCAGCGATGCAAAACGTAGTTTAATAGCAGCCCAGGCTGGTGGGATTGATTTCTTGTTTTGTTTTAAGTGCAGCTAATCTAATAGTTAATTTATTTAAATTGATAGGGCAGAGAGAAATTACATTTCTATCTTCTCCAAATAGATTGTACTGTCTGGTGACCCAGGCAAGCTGAAGGGCCGGGCTAAGGCCCCAACATGCCTTCCAACAGCTGCCTTCATCAGCCTGCAGTATTTTTCAATTCATTACTGCCATTTTAGCAAACACATAGTATAGATTTTTTTGTTACAACAGCTCTTAACCAGTTAGTTGTGTGTACGCTGGTACCTGCCTTATCTGCTTGCATTAAATTTTTCCCTCCAGAAAACCGACCCACAGACACCAACTGCCTCGCACGCCCCTGCTCCCCCTCCCCAGTAACTCCAGTCACAGTAGATCGCTGTCATTCTCCACTCAGCTCTTCTGATCCATCCCAGTGAGGACCTTCCCCTCACCTCGAAGTCACCAGACAGAGCCCCGGGGGAAGGGGCCAAGCTCGGGGCTGTGGGGGAACCGCCCCCCGGATCCCCTGCAAGTTGTGCTTATGACCCCAGTAAGAGGTAACTAAGGGGGAAGCTGGTGGCAGATGCAAGAGACAGCAGCGGGGCCGCGGCGGGCGGTGAAGCCCTTGGCAGAGGCTCCTCTGCTTGGTGGGAAGAGCTGCTGCACCCCCCGCACCCCTCAGAGACCCCCTCCCCGCACCCCTCAGAGACCCCCCCGCACCCCTCAGAGACCCCCTCCCCGCACCCCTCAGAGACCCCTCCGCACCCCTCAGAGACCCCCTCCCCGCACCCCTCAGAGACCCCCCCCGCACCCCTCAGAGACCCCCGGCCTCGCTCGGCCGTCGCCCTCCTGTCCAGCCTGTGCCAGCATCCCCGCGGCTGCTGCCCGGCGTGCCGTGCCTGCTGCCGGCAATCCCACCGCTGCCACTGCGGCTGCACAGACAGCACTTTGTAGATTTGATTATGCGATAAGGGGCATCAGAAATGCAACTTGTTGCCTATTTCCCAGGGTAATTAATTTCATCTGTATTGAACAAATTACATAATTTGAGGATTTCTGGGTTGTGGATTAAGTAAAGACCAGATGAGAGCATCCTCATTGGCTCAGAGATTAATTAAGAGCACGAGGTGAAGCGAGCTCTCTCCTCTGCAGGATTCTGTGCTGCTGCATTGTTAATCCACCTGCCCGGCCCGGGCACAGCTCTGCCTATGGGGGCATGGGAGCCCCGGACAGGGCTCGTTCCCATAGCAGGACATCGGGGGTGCCAGTGAATTAAGCTGAGCTTTAAGGCTTCCTTGAGGCTTTCCTGCCCAGGTTAGCGCTGCCCGGTCTGATCACCTGTTCTGGCCCAGCGGCAGGCAGGACAGAGCCCCTGCTGCCGGGCAGAGCACAGAGCACAGAGCACAGGCTCAGCGGGGGCTCGGGGCAGCTGGTGCACCGCCAGCCCGGGACCCCTCCATCTGGGGCACCCCCAGCCAACACCCGCCTGGCATGGCGGGATCCTCAGTCCTCACCGCTCGCAAACTGCATTATTCAAAAACCACAAACCCCAGGTGAATCTCAAGCTCACTTACAAACATAGAGAGACGGGTTGCAGCTGCGCACAGAGCAGAGACTGAAGCGTAAGGGATGGGGAGGAGGACGGGGGTCGCTGTCAGGACCCTGACGCGTGGCAGCGGCCCCAGGTGCCGCAGGCACGGTCCTCGCCTCAGCACCTCTCCCAGCAGGGCAGCACTGAGCCCCTGGATGTGCTGGGATCTCTGGGAGCAATGGGGACAGCAGGGACCGCAGCAGAGCTCCTGGGGGTGCTCCTTCATCCTGCCCCAATCCCAGCACCCTGCCAGGGCATTGCAGCCACACTTCACTTTTTGTAACCACGCCAGTGGGGTTGTCACTGTGACCTACTGCTCATGGCCCACGGAGACATCCTACTCGGCCCCATCGCCTCCGTCCGGCCCCATCGCTTCCGTCCGGCCCCGGTCCCGGGCTCATCCTCAGTCCAGGGATCTCCCCACACACCCCTCAGACTCACTGAAAATGTTCTCAGTGGGTCCAACAAACAGAGCTCAGTGCGGCACTTGTTCACCAGCCAGGCGTTTTATTTAACGTGCCTTGTGATGCAGGATCAAAGAGCCAGAGCAGCACCTAATTAATTATTTTTCTCTTCTTCTGTACCATCCCCTAGTTGAGCGCCGAGTCCCAGAATGTAAAAGCCTCCCTCTCAATGACTCTGCATAATGAGATGGATTTGTACTCCAGCAAATTTGTTCAGTTTTATGGAGTATTATATGAAAATGCTGTGAAATTAAGTTCTGTCTTTGCTATCACGCCACGGCCATCAGAGCGCTTTTATGTATGGCACTGAGACTAAAAGATGGGAAAGTGAGTCCTTGCCGCAGTAATGTGGCAAACGGGGAGAGGGAGGAGCCGTGCAATGAAGATGACATGGTGGAGGGTTAGACTGGGGAGATAATGAAGGAAACAAGAAAGCGATGCAGATGAAGAGAGTTGCAAGCCAAGAGCCTGGAACCGGAGCGGCAGCAGCCACGAGGCGTTGGCAACGGGGGAACCGGGGAGGGATGGGGAGGGCTCCCTTCTCGCAATTTCCCCCGCAAAGTGCTCCGGCAGCCCCTTCCACCCCCGCACAGGCACCCGCACGCTCGGCGCTGCGAGGACGCGGCTGGGAACATCACGGTACCAGAACCGCGGTGTTTAAGGCCAGAGAGAGCGGGGTGGGGAGCGGCTGCCCCAGCCCCGGGTGCTCCCGGCACAGACCCTGCCCTTTCATGGCTTTACCGCGGGTGCCAGGGAAGGTGCCCGGCACAGAAGGGGCCATTCCAGGTTGGAGGTGGGGAGAGCCCCCTCCAGCCCCCCCAGAACCAGGTCCCTTCCCTGCCCGCAGATCCCGTCCTCTTCTCTCCCTGCTCCCCCATCTCTCCCATCCCCAGCCTTGCTCCCCCTCCTCTTCACACCAGCCCTGCTCCCCTGCATTTACCCCAGAGTGATCTATTTTTTCCCTTGGCAACTTTATAGCCCGTTTCCTTGCCTGACAGCAATTAAGTAGATGCTTCACTTCCAATCCCATGGCCCATAAACACTGGAAAAAGAAAATGTTATAAAGAAGAAAACAATCAAATCTGCACACAGATGCCTGCATTCGCATACTGACACGGAGGGAGGTCTGCGGAGGACACAGGGCGAAGCTGGGAAGTCGTCACTTGTGCAGAGGCTGGAGACCCCCCCACACACCGCAGCCTCCCCCTCCAAACGTGCGCACGGGGGGACAGGTTTCCATAACGCAAGAGGCGCGTCGTGCCCGTCAGTCGCGGCAGCTCGTCAGCCCAAGCCCCCCATGGCCAGGCCCGGCACCCGCTGCCCCTCTCCTGCCCCCCAGCTGCCCCACAGTGTCCCAGCACACACAGAGAGGTACAACGGCCAAAAAGCCACAGAAGAGGTGGCACCAGCAGCACCCCCTGTGCTGTGTGGGAGGTTTTGGTGCCTGCCAGGCCCCAGGGGACCAGCACTGACAAACGGCACCTTTCAGTTCCCCGTGAACACCTCCCCTCTGCCGGGCTGGCCAGCGGCTGATGTGGCAAATCACAGCACCATCCCGGCACCGGCTGCCCACAGAGCCCCGGCCACCCCGAGAGCTGCTCCCCACGGCGAGAGCTCCGACGTCCCGACCCCGGGAACACGGACCCCGCGTCAGGAACCACACACAGACACTTCTGATTTCCATGACAACCATAACGGGGTGTCTGCTGGTTTGGGAGCGCCGGGGGGTGCAGGAATGCGATTGTTGGGCACAGAGCAAGATCAGCCACCACTGCAGTGCCCTGAGCACAGGTCTGCTGGTCCTTGCACCCCCAGCCAGCGGGCGGGAGCCCTGCCTGCACCGCCCCGCCCTGCCTGCACCGCCCCGCCCTGCCTGCACCTGCCCTGCCCGCCCCGCCCGCCCCGCCCTGCCTGCACCGCCCCGCCCTGCCTGCACCGCCCCGCCCTGCCTGCACCTGCCCTGCCTGCACCTGCCCTGCCCACACCGCCCCACCCTGCCTGCACCTGCCCTGCCCGCACCGCCCCGCCCTGCCTGCACCGCCCCGCCCTGCCTGCACCGCCCCGCCCTGCCTGCACCGCCCCGCCCTGGGAGCCAGGCTGCGGAACAGCGAGCAGAGGCTGCTGTGAGCTCCTTCCCCATCCCCAGACAAGCTTAAGCAAAAACTAAGAAGAAACCAGCAACTAGTTAGCCAGAGAGCACAAAATCCAGGCGATTACTGAAAAGCCTGGACATGGCTGTGAATCCCACAGCTGTCAACAGTATCTCCAAGCTATTAAGAGAAAAATCAAGATGTGGACTGAATTAGATTGGCCATAGGTGAAAAATGGCTCAATTATTTCTAGTGCCAGAACCACAGAAGGACATTTCCCTCTGTTCCTGATCCACAACCTCCCACTAATTAGCAGACCTAGCAGAGAGAAAAATGCTTCAAGCTCCAGCAAGAGTAACAGCTACAGACCCAACACGGCCACAAACATTTGTATGCGCGGCACAGAGGAGCGCCCAGGCGAAATCACACTGGTCTGACAGGGACTGGCCGCGGGAGATGTTGGGGCTGGTTTTTGGCCGCTGGGAGGGCAGGCTGCCCGCGCCGGGCTCCTCGGGACGCTGGGGACTGGGAGAGATGTCCCACTCCCGTACCCCGCCGGCTCTGCAGCCCGTGTGCGTGCCGTGCCGGGGCAACGGCCCGCGGGGAGAGGGGCTGGAGAGAAAGAGGGATGGGGCACAGCAGGGTCCAGCGGTCCTGAGCCTGCGGAGCCAGAGCCGGGCTGAGCTGTGAGCGGGGACTCAGGCCTGGGCAAAGCTCAGAGCAGAACCCAGCCCAGCGCTCTGCAGGGACAGGCTGGAGGGCAGAGATAACTGCCGGCACCGGCTCCCCCTTTCATGCAGGGATCTTTTAAAACAACTCATGCATAAAGCCAAAAAAGAGTTACCAGGAGCCCTGCCCCCTCCCTGACCAACCTGGGAACACGCTGTCATCAAGAAAAATGATGCTGGCAAGAGAGAAATCCGCTGGGGTTGCTGGCAATTTCCCAGGCTCCAGCCCCAATGAGTGTTTATCAATAGTTTCAGGATCTGCCTGTCACAGGCACTGCCCGGGAGCGCGGGCAGGCGGGTGTCAGAGCGGGCATCCGTGCAGGCGGGTGTCAGGGCAGGCGTCAGGGCGGGCGGGCTTCAGGGTGGCCACGGCAGCGCAGGGACAGCAAGAAGGGAAATCAATTAACGGCTCCTCAGGAACGGGGATTCACCAGCATTACAGGGAAAGGTCTGCTCGCTTGGCTCTAACAGGGAAACACTCAAACGGCGCCCGGTGACACGAAGGCACGTCCCAGGCCAGACACCACGGCCAGCGGGGGAGCAGCTCTGCAGGAGGGGGTGAGGGAGCAGCAGCGGCTGCGTGCCATGGAGCTGCCCAATTGTTTCACTTGATGCCACCTATTTATGAGAAACAGTGAAGATCCATTTCCTGTTCTCATCTGTAGTACTCAGACCTGGCAACACTCATCTGCCATTTTGCCACCCAGCCGCTCACCCTGTGGGACTCTCCCACAACCCTGCCCCATCAGCTTCAGATCAAAAACACCCCGGCTATTCCTGAGAACAGCCAGCAGATGAGACCAGTGCAGGCCGAAGGGATATTCAGTTCACAGCTCCCTCAGCTGTCCCGGGTGGGGGACACAAATCAGGTACACCCACAGGTCCTCCCTGCAATGCATTTGTTTGACTATTTATTCATAGGTGGTGAGATCCCGGAGGCTCAGCTCACAGGAGGATAATGACAACACGCGTAAGGGAACAGCATCCTTTTGCACCCCCACCCCATCACTGCAGTGGTGTTTTCTGTGGGGATTTTTCCTGCCATTTGCTGTTTTTCCTCTCTCTGAGATGACTTTACACCTTGCCAGAGAAAACAACACCCAGGGATCCCCGGAGCACGCGGCCAGAGCCGCAGAGACCAGCCGGGTCCCCAGCAGGGACGGCTCCGCGGGCCAGGGGCTCCCTCCGCCTGCCCCGCCACCTGCTGTCCCTCGGGGAGGAGGGAGGACGGTCCCCCCGGGCACACGGGATGGAACCGGAGACGGTGGGGAGCCGGGCAGCAGCGCGCAGGGCCCGGCCCCGGCCCCGCCGTCAGCACCGCGGACAGCGCCGGGCGGCCGCGCCGGCCCCCGCCCTGGGCACCGCAACCCAGGTGCCCCACGGCACCCCCTGCGGGAACAGCCACCACCGCTCAAGCGCCAGCCCACGGCAGGGGAAAGTGGGGATGTGCAGCCTGATGCCCAAATACATGGGGCAAACGTGTTCACCGTCCAACACATACACTGCTGAGAAAAAAATCCACCCTTTCTGGTCTCCTCAGGCTCCTAAAGACTCTGTCCTGCTCACTAAGGGCTTTGGAGGACCACCTGTTCTGCTGCCCGCCACAAAGCGCCCTCAGCATCCCCACGCCTCTGGCTGCCCGCCCAGGACCAGCCATTTACCTGCTGCAGGGAATGTTGTTCTGAGCAGTCAGCCCAGCATCCCAAGGCGGAACCAAACTGGGAGTGCTCAGTCTTGCACTCCCTCTGCTAAGAGGCAGATGTCCCTTCTGAAAGGAACATTTCTTAATTAATATTAATACTCCGCATCATGTCAGATCTTCTCATGTATTTACACTCCCTCCCTAAGCTCCTTCCCTGCCTGTCCCTCTGCCAGCAGCAGCGCAGTGACACAGGCTGGGCCCGCGCTCCCGGGTGTTCCTGAACCCCGGTCCTGGTGTAGCTGTAATGGATCAGTGACACCATTATATTTATGGGTATTGCAAGAGAAAGAAAAAGGCTACTGGGTGTTCATACATTCTTGTTGTATTATTTAAGAGAAGCCATTTGAGAGCACAGGAGAAGCAGTGTCTGCTCCCAAAAGGAGGAAAAATAATGGAGGGGAATATTTGCAAAAAGCTCAGTTAAGTAAATATTTTATGCCAAATAATGTTATGGCTTTTGAATGATGCATGCAAGAGAGTTGAAAGGAGGTGAGGCACAGAGTGAGGCAACACGCGGTGCGTGCCGAGTGTGAAGGTGTTCATGGGGGGGAAGCAGAGGAAAACACCATGCCCGGCTGTGCCTCTCGCCCGCGGGGGGGGCACCGGCAGAGGCGGCACCGCAGAGCAGGGCTGCTCCAGCTCCCGGACCGACAACACCCTTTCGCTGCAGAGAAGTTGGAGCGAACCTTACAGGGGGGCAGTTCCGCCCCAAGCGGGTGACACCAGACCATGTGCTGACGCATCTCCTCCCATTCGTCTGGTACCAGCCCCAGGCAGTACCAGCGAGAGGAACCTGCAGCCCCCAGCAGGAGCCCTCCTGGCTCTCTGGGAGGCAAGGGTGGTGGCAGAGGGGAGGAGAACGGGGCCAGCACCGGGGACGGACACTGCTCTGACCAGAGGAATTCTCCCCCTGGCAGACACATGTGCAGGGTGAGCATCTGGCACAAGGTAAGCACAAAAAGGAGTAAAATACCATTAAGTGTAATAAGAAATGTACTTAATCAATGAGCTCTGCAGCTGAGGATCAATGGGAGGCAGACACAGCCATTAGCTAAGAAAGCTGAGAAAGAGCCCCAGGCTCTGATGGAGCAGTCGATACTGGGTTTAACTGAGCAGCAGAGGAAGGGTCCCAGCTGGAGAGCAGAGCCAGCGCTCGCCCTGCTCCACTCCTCGGGGCTCAGCAGGGAGCAGAACAAGGAGCCCAGGCCGTGGCCTGCTGAAAAGCCTGGTGCTGAGCCCCACAAAGCAGCACAGGCTCTGAACCAGACCTGGGTACCCAGCAAGAGTGACAAGGGTGTGAGATGGAATGACCACTGCTGGCAGGGAAGAGAAAGGACTAATGCACCTCACCATCACCCAGGGCCATCGTTTGGCTGTGGAGAGCAACAGCCAGGGCTTTAGCCATGGGCCTTTCTCCTGGGGACCGAAGGCTGCAGGGAACTTCAGGTGTTGGTCCTGCCCAGGAGGTGCAGGGGGCTGTGGGCATCCTGAGCAGCTCACCTGGAGCAGAAGAGACAGGGGAAGCCTCACTCACTGCTCAGGGAAGGCCAGGCTGCTGAGCCATTTCCTTGCTGCTCTTGTCCCTTTGTCCCTCGAGCACGGTGCTGCATTGCTCTCCAAGGGCTGTCCCATGGGAGAGGTGCAACTGGATGGCAAAGAGGTCACCCTCCTGAGGAGGTGCTGCACCAGCCCTGGTAAGCAGAGCAGCTGCTGAGTCAGGGCTTGCCCAGGCCCCAACCTTGAGATCCCCCTGTGCCCCCTCGACCCAGTACACTTGGAGCCCGTCCGGGTGGTGCCGGCTGAGTCACCACACACGGGGCTTCCTCAGGAGAGAGTCTTGATTTTCAATCCATGAGCAAATTTAGCACTCGGAAGGCAGACAGCCCCGGGCAGTGAGTGGGCACGATGGCCGGGTCCGGCTGACAGTGCTGCCGCTGACTCAGCCCCGGCACCCAGACCCCGCCGTGCTCCTGCCCTGGGCTCCAAACACCTCGCCTGACCCCAGCACTGAGCTCCCGCTCCCTGCTCGTTTCCCGAGGCTGTCACCCTGTCCTGTCCCCTGCCTGCGCTTGCTGAGACCTGGCAGCCAGAGCCTGACCTGAGCCCACAGGGAGCAGCGCAGGGACTCCTGTGCGGGGGGCTGCAGGGACCACGCGTGACCTTGGCAACATCTCAAGAGCATTAGAGCCTGCGGTTGTGCTCCAGGCACAGTTTCCACGTGTGCCTGTGCAGGGGAGAAAAGCAGCTGCCCCCGAGGTCCGTCCCAGGGGGGTCCCATCTCCTGCTGGGGGGGGACATCCCAGGAGGCGGCTCCTGGAGCACAGGACACAGCGCTGGATCTGTCCCCGGGGGCTGGGCAGGACACGCTCCTGTCCCCGTCCCGCCCCGCACCCGCGGGACAGGCTGGGCAGCGCCGCCTGGCGGCCGGGCCCGGCAGGGGCGGGGCCGAGGTCCCCCCGGGTCGCGGGAACGGCCCCAACGTGCCCGGCCGGGACAACGCCAAGTGTAACCACAAGGTCCTGGCACTCGGTGCTCAGTGACACCAGGGAGCTGCTCAGCCCCTGCTCCTCAGGCGCTCACACTGGGAGCCAAGAGCAGCTCTGCACACATTCACGCTGCGGCTGCATGGACGAAGGACACAGGCTTCACGTAAAGAGCAAAGAGGGCACGTCCAGCTGCTTTGTTCAATTCTCTCCTCACCCTCTTGGCCACTTTCTCTCTCTCCTTTTCCCTTCCCTCACCCTCTTTCCAGCAGGCGGCACACACAACACCTCAACCATAGGGCCAGCGCAGCTGGTGCCCAGAGCAGAGCTGCCCCGGGCAGGACAGCCAGGCCAGCGAAAGACAAACACCCACCGGCTTTCCCCCAGCTCACCCGCCATGCTCCGCACAAGCACACCGCTTCCAGCAATCCTGCCCCCGCAAGCGCCTGGGAGGGGGCTCTCCCCACTGCACAGCCTTCCCCAGAGACCCCACGCGCATCCCACCTCCGCATAGACACTCCAGCCAGGGCTCTACCATCCCTTCACATCCCACCTCTGCACAGACGCTCCAGGCAGGGTTCTGCCATCCCTGCGCATCCCAGCACATCCTCCTGCCGTGCTCAGGGCAGCACCAAAGGGCCCTGAGGCCCACGGAGGGCTTTTATAAAGGGTCTCCCAGCCCCTCCCTCAGCCAAGCAGCCTCACCTGTGGGGCCCGGCTCAGCAATCTCATTGCTGGGAGCAGCCTCAGCTGTGCCAGTCGGTAACGGAGCCGCAGGCACGTGCCCTGCAGAGCCAAGTGGACCTTCATGTGGACAAAGTGTGGCATTCCTCACTGAAATTCAAGTGGCACCCCTGAGAAATTTGTGATTTGATTTTCCTTTTAAAAATAAAAAATAAAGAGGGAAAACCACCCGGCCCGGCCTGCCTGACCAAACTGCTCCCCCAGCACACATCCCTGGGGCTGCCCACACGCATCCACCCCTGTGGGGACCCACAGTTCCAGCCAAGGGGTGCTCGGCACCTCGTTTTTTGCAAAGGCTGGAAACAGGCTTTGCCCCTGCGTGCCACGTTTCAGACAAACAGGGCTGTTCCACGGCAGGGGACTTCTCTGTGCTCATTATTTCTATTTTCTAGCCCCTTCATCTGTCACCTCTGAGTTAACTGTGGCGGAAGGACAGTCTCAGCCCAATACACCTTTGCAGGGACCCTCTTCCCCAAGTAGGTGCTGGGACTGACAACTTGTGCCACCAGAGCGCAGCTCGTTGCACATTGTCACGATGCTTCCGAGGACGCAGGATCAGCACCGCCAGTAAGGGGCCTGTGATCTAGAGGGTGCTGAGCAGGGACACAGTAGCCCCGGAGCAGCCATGGACACCTGGTGACATCTGCTCATCAGACAAGTGCTTGGGATGCCACAGGTGCAAAATCAACTGCATCAGCCTTTTTAGCTGGAGATCGACAGTGTCCCCAGGCAGGGTGGCCAAAGGTGACGTTCTTTATCTGTGCCTCGTGCTCCTCAGATACCAGATATCAAAATGTGCCTTGGGACACTCCTGTTATTAAGTGCTCCTCTGAGATTAGAGCAGCGTTTCCACTTCCCCAGCATCTTTTCTCTCAGTGGAGCCGACAAACACGATAACTTATCGGGACCTTCCCCTGTGCTGTTAGCAATGGCACAAGGACTTACTGACCCACCTCAGAACAATATACTGAATATTTAGGACTTTTCTGAGCTTGGTAAGCGATAATATCTTTATTATATGAGCCCTTTAAACCCTCGGTGCCTGGCAGGCCCCTCTGCCCTTGCAGGAAGGACAATATCAGACCCAGGGCAGCAAACACTGATAGCGAAGCAGTTCCTGGAGCGAACCGCAGTGCCGGGGCTGCCCGGCCCACAGCTCCTGTGCCACTGCTCTGGGGGCACACGGCACTCCTGGCGGGGGCAGACGGGACCCAGCGCAGCGGCCCCCGGTGGGGGGCAGGTGGGGGGCAGGCGGGGCTCGGAGCGGGCTCCCGCGCAGCCTGGGCTCGGTTCCACAGCCTGCAAGCCAAGCGCCCAAGCCCCTGCTCCCGGGTTTCCCACGGGCTCCTGCCACATGAGCAATTCTTCCCACCCGTGAGGACCAAAATAGCACCTGACGCCACTGATGGAGGAGGCAGATCTGGTGTTTGACCCAGAAAGACATCTAAGCTAATCTATCTCAGATAGACAAAAACCAGAGGGGCTCATTCTGATATGAAGTGCTGGCTGAAGCCACGGGCCTGATCAGCAACTTCGAGATTAGATAAGAGCCGAACTTAGTCCCATCCCGCATGTATTAACGTGAGCTCTCTGGATGTCTGCGCTATTCCAGTTCAAGGGCACAAAGATGTTCACTTCACTCGGGCTCCTGTGTGCTGCCCTCTCTTTAGCAGGAGGAGTCCCCGTGCAGCAGCGATCCAGCCGCAGCAAAGTCCTCCTGGTGTCCTTTGATGGCTTTCGGTGGGACTACGACCAGGACGTGGACACCCCGCACCTGGACGCGATGGCCGCGGAGGGGGTGAAGGCGCAGTACATGACTCCCGCCTTCATCACCATCACCAGCCCGTGCCACTTCACGCTGCTGACCGGTGAGTCCGCCGGCCGCGAGCCCGGCTGCAGCCTGGGCACGGCAAACGCGAGGCCTGGTCACCGGCGATGCCACCAAGCGAAGCGGGCACCAGCCTCGGCTGCACGCGAAGCTCTAGAGCAGAAACGAGGCGATAGCTGCAGAAAGTGATAGAACTGAACTTGTATTTATCAACGGTAAATAGCACCGGGCCAACCCGATAGCCTCCTTCGATAAGATAAATGATTTTCTAGACAAGGGAGATGCACTAAATTTAATCTTTCTGGGCTTCAGTAATGTATTTGATACAGCACCACACGGGAAATCGTTAGTTAAGATGGAGAAGATGAAGATTAGTACAAAATGTCTAAGGTGGGGAAGTAACGGGCTGCAGGGAAGAGGAGAGCGGGCGGTGCTGAGAGCAGACGTCAGGCTGGAGGGACGGCAACAGGGAATGCCTGAGGAATCGATGGTGGAGCCAATCTTACTTAAGATTTTCGATAACCTTGGCATAAAAAGTAGAACATGCTAATGAAATGTGCTGATGGGAAGAGGCAGGGAGGTGTTGTCGATACAGGAGAGGACAGGGATATCGTGCAAAAGTAACTGTGTGGTCTTCAGGACCAGAATAATAAAGATAGCATGAAATGTAACAGTACAAAGTGCAAGTCTTTAGTTCCTAATGGGAATTTCTGCTGCACATTGGCCTCACCAGTTGTGAACAACAGAGAAAGAAAAACAGAGAAGCGATGAGTTGAACACGGGATAACGCGAACCTGCCTGTGCTGGGGAGGCGGGAGCACTTGCAGGCGGCACCGACACATCCAGGGCAAGGGTGTCCCGGCACGGGACCAACACCCCGTGGGAGGAGCAGACACCCCCCCAGCACCCCATTTGCTGCCCTGGGAACCCCCTTGTAGCAGGCAGGGGGAGGAAGGAGACAAATAGAGGCAAAGGGAGAGCTGGGATGGGGTGCGCGGGGCACAAGCTCCCACTCACCCAGGGCATCGCCCAGTGCAGGGTGAGACCCCCCAGCCACAGCCGGGCTGAACCCCCCCCCTCTCCGGACAGGGAGATACCTGGAGAACCACGGGGTGATCCACAACATGTGGTTCAACACCAGCACGGGAGTGAAGCTGCCCTACCACACCACGCAGGCCATCGACAGCTGGTGGGACAACGGCAGCCTGCCCATCTGGATCACCGCACAGAGACAGGCAAGTGCAGCCCCCCTGCCCCACGGCCCCGCACCCCCACGGCCCCGCTGCCCCATGGCCCCGCTGCCCCATGGCCCTGCACCCCCACGGCCCCGCTGCCCCATGGCCCCGCTGCCCCATGGCCCCGCACCCCCACGGCCCCGCTGCCCCACGGTCCCGCACCCCCATGACCCTGCACCCACACGGCCCTGCACGTGCAGCTCCTGCTGCTGCCATGGTGGAAAAGCCACAGGCAAGCCACGATCTCTAGTGGCCATGAGCTAACATCCTCACTGCAAACGCAACCTAATTAGACCAGCAAAAAAATTAAATCCCCAGACAGCGGCAGGAATAATTATGATAATTCTATTAAAAATAGCAAAAAATAATAGATGCGTTTCAGCTTTATTAAGACATTAATAAAACTGGTTATCCTTTTCCTGTTTAAAGAAGCCTCAGCCGGTTCCTTAGGGAGCACCATGCGCCCAGGGGTTCCACGTGCTCCAGGGCTCAAAGCCCACCTCCGCAGCCTCAGTCGGGCCCCCTCGGGCGGTGTGGCGCCCGCGCGGCAGCAAGGCTTCCCCAGGAGCCTTGGAGACAGGACCTGAGACCTGGCCCAACACACGGACCTTTGCCTGTATTTACCTGCCAAATTGGTCCCATTGACTTCAGGGTGAGAACTTGAAGTAAAACACACCCTAATGTCTTGATGGTCAAGAGCCAGCGGGTCCATGCAAGCTACAAACGGGTCACAGTTTCCAAAGTTATAGCTAGTGTTACTAACACAGTGAGAAAATCAAAGTGCAGGAGTCCTGGGAAGGGCAGTGCTTTCAATTAATCACTTTTAATTGGCAACGAGCAAGAAAAACCTCATTAGAGGTAGACATTAGGGGCTTGAATGAACTAACCGCGTTAGTATGTGGTTGCAGTGACAGATGGAGAGATGCTGCAGAGCAAGTGCAGGTGAGTTTACGCAATGTCTTTGCTGACAGGGTTTAAAGACAGGCTCTATCTATTTCCCTGGAGGAAAAGCAAAATATCAAGGGGAAGAGGTGAATATGAAGTTGGTGGAGCCGCCCTTGTTCAACTACAGCAATGAAACCAACTGGAGAGAGAACATTGACACCACCATGGAATGGTTCACGGTGAACAACCTCAACTTCATCGCGCTCTACTTCGGTGAGCCGGACTCGGCGGGACACAAGTACGGCCCTGAATCCGCGCAGAGAAAAGCCATGGTCGAGCAGGTGGACAGAACCATCGGTTACTTGAGGCAGCGTATCCGGGAGAGCGGCCTGGAGCCAAACCTCAACCTCATCATCACGTCCGACCACGGCATGGACACGGTCATAAAGACCAACGAGATTCACATCCAAACAGTAGAGAACTTCACGTTCCAAGACATCGAGTTTGAACTCTTAGATTATGGACCAAACGGACTGCTGTTGCCAAAAGAAGGAAAATTAGAGCATGTGTACTCAGTCCTGAAAGATGCCCACCCAAACCTACACGTGTACAAGAAAGAAGACTTTCCGAGGAGATTTCACTACGCCAACCATTCCCGGATCACCCCGCTCGTGTTGTACAGCGACCCAGGATATGTGATCCATGGGGTAAGATGTACGCACAGACATATTGCACTGACTTTTGGGGATCTGCCTCTCTCCTCCTGCCCTGCTCATGGCACCCCAGTACCTGCCTGGCTTCACGCCTTGGTCTCCCAACAAATGAACGGGAATTCCAGCTCTTTGTGTAAAGCCTTTCCAGTTCAGACAAAAAAGGGTCCAGAGGTCTTGGAACAAGACTTGAACAACCACAGAATCCCAGTTGCAGGATCCTCTCCTGGCCTGGCATTCAGGGAAAGCCCAAGCCCAGGCCCGTGGGCAGCTTCCCGAGTGAAGCTCCTCAGTACAGCAAGCTCTGGATGCGCTGACATTTAAGGGGGAGCTTGCGAGGTGTAAATGCTTGCAAGCTGTGTCTGGGCAGCACCCTCCAGCTTCCACAAAGTTTAACGTTATTAGATCAACTTCAAAAACTCGAAGAAACCAAACAGACCATTAAACCCTGTGGCTGCAGAACGTGGCACACGAAAGCCACGCACAGGAGGGGTGGATGCGGCCCATGGAGCTGCTGCTCTGGGACCCGGGCCGTGCTGGGGGGCGGAGGGGCTCGGGCACTCACCCCTCTCTCTCCCCTGCAGCGGTACAAGGTGCAGTTCAACAAGGGGGAACACGGTTTTGACAACGAGGCCATGAACATGAAAACCATCTTCCGCGCCGTGGGACCCGCCTTCGCGCGGGGGCTGCTGGTGGAGCCCTTCGAGAGCGTCCACGTCTACGCGCTGCTGTGCCGGCTGCTGGACATCGTCCCCGAGCCGCACGACGGCTCCCTGCTCGCCGTCACACCCATGCTGCGTCAGTGCGGGGCACCGGCACCGGCACCGGCACCGGGAGCGGCAGCGGCAGCGGGAGGGGGACCGCCCCGCCGGGATTCCCGCGGGAACAGCGACACCTGGCGGCCGCCGCCCGCCACCACGCCCGCCACCGAGCGGCTGCTCCCTGTCCCCCGGCCCATCCGTGTCCCCGGCCCCGTCCGTGTCCCCGGCCCCGCCGGCCTCATCGCTGTCCGCTGCAGCTTGCAGCTCCCCGGGCTCGGCCCCCGCCCGCGGCCACCGGGCCGGTGCCACTCCAAGGTGTCTAAATGTCCCTGACACCACAGCAAAGCCACTCACAGCCCTGACGGGCGGCGGCAGGGGGTGCTGAGGCCAGTGAAGCGCCATCCTGGGGGGAGCAGAGTGGGTGCCAGATCCTCCGCACAAGCTCCCCCGCGTCACAGCGTGCGGGACGGGGCTGCTGCTCACCTGGGCACCACGCGAGGCTGAACTCCTCCTCTCGGCTTTGCAGGTTCAAGCGCTCCTCTCTCTCCCGCCAAGAAGCTCCCGGTGATGCTGGGAATTGCTCTTGCTCTGGGATGCTGGAGAGGACTACACTAACCCCCGCACAGGTAACCGGCCCTAAGGACACCCAGAGAAGCGCCTGCAAGTGCCCTTGCCCAAGCAGGCACATGCCTGGACATGTTTGTTCTTGGCCTCTCCAGGTTCTGCCCCCGCACAGCAGACCCTTTGCACCTCCAGTAGAGGGACTGTGGTTTTTTACTACCCGGGTCAGCACTGACACTACCCAGGGTTTGTGGGGCTGGAAAGAAGGGCTGGGCCTCCCCCGGCCCCTCCCTGCCACCGCCTGACCCCTCTGCTCCCAGCCCGTGTGGCCGGGTCTGCGCTGGAGAGCAGATGTGTGAGCATCACGGGGGGGAAGCCTCGTCCCTTGCAGCTCTGTGTGTACCTGTGTGTGGCTGCAAGAGAAATAGGATGTAAGTTTGCCTTCACTGTGCATATTTGCCTGGAGACCCACCAAGACAAGTAGTTCCCAATCTGATTTCCTGGCCCTTGCAGTACTGCACGCCCCCAGCCGATATCCACAGGCTGCACATACGTGAAATGAGTAACAGCAGTGCTGTGCTTTCCTGTCTTGGCAGCCTCTGAGTTCCAGGCAGCTCTACCTGTGTATGGAGATGAGGAAGGACGTGTCTCATGAAGACAAGCCCTGGTCTCAGAGAATTGTACAGAGTTCCCAAAACCTCCCCAAACTGCTGATCCACGTTCCTCCGGAATGACCAAGTCCCAGAAGGAGATGCCTCTCCCCAGTTTTGGGGTGCACACTGGGATGCACCGCTGGGGAAGCTGGCACCCATGTACAGCCTGACAAGGTTACCCCAACTGCCCCATCTGCTCCAGACAGAACAACTTCAACTCGGTTTGGACCAGGGGCAGTTAATACTCAATGAGCACCTAAAGCAATTAAAAGCAATCAAAGTTCGGAGTGTGCCGGCAGGCTCCTGTAAGAAAAGAAAGGAGCACCCAGGACCTCTCGGTGAGGCTGGAGCTTGGGGAGGGAGCAGGACAGCTCGTCCCGCAGCCCTAGTCCCCGTCCTTCCAGCGGGACGGCAGCGCGGCAGCTGCCCGGACCCCATCCCAGAGGCTCGAGTGCCTCTCCTCAACCCTGTGCCTCAACTCAGGGGCTCGATAAACATCTGTTGCCATAGAGACTTGCTCATGCTGCCTTCCCAGCATCACCCAACCAGATGAAACAAGAGACGCACGCTCCACTTGGAAAAACAGGAAGAAAATGTTTGGCTTGAAACAGTGCTGGGGGTGGGGGTCAGGCTGGCAGCACACGGCACAAACAGCCCGGCAGCAAGCAATGGCGAGGCTCCAAAAGGGGAGCACATGGACCAGCACTGCAAATGTTATTTAAAATAATATTAATAATAATAGTGCATAGCAACTTTCTCAACGATCTTGCTGGCGACCTTGGGACTTTCCGCACAGGTCAGCACAACCGTGCCCATTTTACAGACAGCAACCGCCAGCTGGGTTGTGAGGCTGGTGCCCAGGGATGCCGGCACTCAGAGCGCGCAGGGCTCAGAGCCCAGCGCTGCCGGACTCGGCGTGCCCCGCGCCGGGCCCTCGGGGTGCCGGCTGTCGGCTGCGGCAGGTACGGAGTAGGGTGCTCGTAGGGCCAGTGCCAGCCTGGATCCCAGATCTATGCAGACAACATAGAGTTCATAGCGATCAACCTCCTGACATGAACCCTTTCCTACGAGCTGATTTTTGCCTCAGCCATGAACAGGAATGGAGCTCCTGATTCAACACGCGGTGTTTCAGTGAGACACGGCTGTCAGAAAAGTCTCCCATGAGGCAGATACCGTTCCGTCTGAACACGGAACCTGACCATACCCCTGCCCAGAAGATTTCCAGTGCTCGTGACATCACCCAGTTTGCCATTAGATGTATCCTGGAGCAGCTGTTTGCACTCGGACTTGGGGAAAGAAAAGAAGAAAGCCTTGAACACAGCACTTCTTCAGTCCAACTGCGATTACAGCCCAGCACATCCTCCGAACCTGTTCCTTTGCTCCTGCTCCAGCCCTGGCTGCTGGCTCCGCTCCGCCGCTGCGGCCGGTGTCTCGCTGCAGTACCGGCAGTACCGGCTCCGCTCCGCCGCTGCGGGGGGTGTCCCGCTGCAGTACCGGCAGTACCGGCTCCGCTCCGCCGCTGCGGCCGGTGTCCCGCTGCAGCACCGGCAGTACTGGCTCCGCTCCGCCGCTGTGGGGGGTGTCCCGCTGCAGTACCGGCAGTACCGGCTCCGCTCCGCCGCTGTGGCCGGTGTCCCGCTGCAGCACCGGCAGTACCGGCTCCGCTCCGCCGCTGCGGGGGGTGTCCCGCTGCAGTACCGGCAGTACCGGCTCCGCTCCGCCGCTGCGGCCGGTGTCCCGCTGCAGCACCGGCAGTACCGGCTCCGCTTCGCCGCTGCGGGGAGTGTCCTGCTGCAGTACCGGCAGTACCGGCTCCGCTCCGCCGCTGGGGGGGGTGTCCCGCTGCAGTACCGGCAGCCGGCGGGCGGGGGCTCCCGAGCCGCGCTCACCGCCCCGGCAGAGCCGGGCACCGGCGGGGCGGGGGCGGCTGCTGGGAAAACCCTGTCCCGAGCATCTCGGGGCTGTTAAACCCGCGGTGCCCGGAGTTACCGGCCACTCGCCCAACTCCAGCAGCTGCCCCGCGGCAATGAACTGCTGCCAGTCTCGGCGTGACAGGCCGCGGTGGCTCCCAGGGGCAGGAATGACCTCAGCGCTCCTCGGTAATAATTATACAAAGCTGGAGCTCCCAGCGGCACAAGCCAGGGCCGGCACAGCCCATCTCTGGCACCGCTGAGCCCGGGGTGCCCAGCATGCAGCGCCCGCTGCAGCATCAGGACATGCAGGACTGTTCTGAGTGATGACCTGGAGACACATGTCACACACTTAATTAAATCTTCCAGCCCTTCCCTCCCCTCTGACAACACAGCCCTGGAACAAGTGGTCCAAAGTCCCAGGCCGATCCTTTCTCCCGTGGGGTGCAGGGGTTTCGCCTCCCAGACACGCAGAGCAGTGACAGCCCCCCCGGCCACCGAGCCCCTGCTCCCCAGCCCAGGACCAGTCCCAGCCAGCCTCTCCCTGGGCAAACCCTGCAGTCCAGAAAACACTCAAATCTTGCACATTCCAGCCCCTCCCTTTGCGTCTCACACCTCGTACACTTTGACCACACCACATTTCCAGCAAACATTGACCCAACAGACAAAGCCCTGCCGGGCCTTGCTGGCAAACCGGGCACTGGTTTGTGCTGGTGGACACAGGTGCTGCCTGATGCGCAACCAAGGTCCCTGCTCCTCCAAGTGCTGCATCTTCCCATGCCCAAGTAATTCATTCTCCATTGCCCCCCTCCCCAGGGCTGGGGGTCACACAGCAGGGAGAGCCCTGCTGTGTATTGCATCCCAATTTGCTATGCATTTCCACCCCATTTGCTTCCCTTTCTTTTTCCTGCACTAGAAAGATGCTTGCTACCCAGGGGTCCCCGCTGCTCCAAGATGGTAACGTAACAACAAACATACACACATGTATTTATTTATGGCATACACACGGTTTGCAGGAAAACTGCTGCCTCTTGAAACGCCTGGCGCACCCCTACAACTCCCGCACACAGCACAGAGCCCGGACACGACGCGCTCGCTGCTCATCCCGCCCTGCAGGCTACACAGCTCCATAGCCGGCTGCACAGCTCCATCGCCGGCTGCACCCGCCTGCGGTGCCCAAATGGTGTGCACATCTCTGTGCTTCAATTGGCTGATGCCTTGGGAAAACAACCACCGTTTGCCCACAACAAATATGGCCACCACGGCCCAGCCGCTCACCGGGCTGGCCCCAGCTTCATCTTTGAAGTCAGGAATATTAGGTGCACTTGGCACCCCCTCAGAAAACCCTGTCGCTATTAATGCTGACCCAGAAAAGTCCCAAGACCGCAGCACCGGAGGGAAGCACAGGCACCCCTGCCAATGCTCCTTCTTCCAGATGGGTACAGGCACAAAGTGCAAGGTCAAGCGTTCCATGGAAGCAGCTACAGCCCTGACCCCCACCCTGCACCTCCCCAGCCGGGGCTCTTTGCTCTGCAGGCCCCTGAGGAGCGGACGGGTCCTCACAGCGGGAACAAAGCCTGACCGGACAGGCTCTGGCTGGCGGCTGATGCCTGGTCCTGCCAAGCTCACTCTGCAGCCCTGCAGCTCTGCTCATGTGCCGCTCCATCCCCAACCCTCCACACTCGCCCTGCAGCCCTGCCCGTGTGCCACTCCATCCCCAACGCACCAGCAGCACCACGGATTTCGGTAGGAAGGTCTGGTCTCAGGTGAACACCTTCCTCCAACAGCAAACCTCCACCCCAGCATGACAACCTCCCCACCACCAACATAACGCAGGATACGCGGCATTCCTGGGATGTCTGGCTCACTTGGGAAGAGCTACAAAATTATATGGCAGCAGTTCAAGAGCGTCAGTCTCATTTTTAAGATGCCAAAGGTTTTCTCAGCAACTGCTGAGTTCATTTGCTGTGCTGTCACCTAGCTCGGCGGGAGCTGGGGAGTGTGGTGGCCAAGCTATTTACTGCATGTGCCCAAGTTTCTCTGGGAAGACAAAGTCTCTGACAGGGATGGAGAGCCCTGAATTCAGCCCAAGGGCACTCGCGGGTGGAGCTGCAGCTTTGGCGGCAGCAGGCGGGCATCTCCTGCACCGCCCTGGGAGCCGTGCCCAGCCAGCGCCCGGGTGGCCTCTGCGGCAGCTCTGGCCAGCAATGCCCAGTGAAACACCGTCACTGGGACCGTCCCCTCCGGCCACATCCCGCTGTGCCAGGACCCGTCGCTGCCCTGCTCCCCCGGGGGAGCTGCAGGCAGGCAGGGGCGGAAGGCACTCGCAGACAATTGTTTTTCATCACTAAAACATCCCAAAACGCCCAAGAGAAAGACAGGCAGTGCTGTGGCACTCCTGGCGCTGGGAAGGGGCAGACAGCTATGATTCCAGCAAGCTATTGCTGAGCCCAAGAGCAGAAGATCTCAATCACAACATAAAAATAAGATTTTAACATATAAACAAAAGTAGGATTTTTTTATTCACTTCCTGTTTTTGCAAATCTTCAAAGCCACTAGTTCAGGCTCTTTGAATGCTTCGAGTGATTTGTTCTCTTCCTTTTTCTTTACTGAGATAAAGTGAGATTTTTTCATTTAACCGCAGGGCTCCATTAAAGAGCTCAAATAATGGGAAACCTGCGACCAACCTGAGAAAGCTGCCGGCCCGGAACGGATGACAGGCAGGGCTCGGGGGGCTTTGCACTGCCAGGAAACACCCGCTCTGCCCCGGCCATCACGCGCGCCTTTTGGACCGTGCAACATAACCTGCACCTGCAAACTGGGAGAACTGGAGGAAAGCACAGAGCCCAGTGCGGCCCAGGCGCTGCCTGGTTCCCAGTAAACCCAGTAAACCCCTGGGGAAATGAAGGAGATTTCCAGTCCACAAAGTAGCGCAGCCTTTTTCCTCCTGACAGGCAAAGGGGATTCAGCTCCCTGGCGAGGGGGAGGCGAGAGCGGCGCTGAGGCCGCTCAGCATTAACGAAGTGTGGGTTATTGCTGGAACCGAACGGCCTGGGGCTGCGCGAGGACGGGGCCGCCGGGCAGGGACGGAGCCGCCGGGCAGCACCACGCCAGGCACCAGCCTCCCAAACGCTGCACACATTCAGTCCCCAAAGAGACCCGAATGCTGAGGGCTGCTCCTGCTTCCTACCCCCGGCCTCTCGCAGGCGCAGCGAGCAGAGCACCTCTGCTCACAGCAGCCTTTTCTTCTTTGCTCCGAGGAGGGAGAGAACAGCTATTCTGTTGCTGCATCACCACAGGGGGCTCAGGAAGCACCGGGGGTCGGCAGGGAGAGGAGCCCACCTGTCATTACCCAAATCAGGGCTCATTTCCCAGCAGTGTTCGTCCCCCAGCTTCGGTGATCCCGATGCCAAGAGCTGGGCGAGCCCCACGTGCTGTGCCCAGCTCGGCACAGCCGGTCGCTTGAGCCGCACACACACCGCCGTGAGCGCCGTATTGTGCACGCACACGGCTCACGCGTGCGGGGATGGAAAGTCACACGGGGTTTTTTTACTAAAATGTAAGATGTGCTGCACACAAAGAGTAGAGCTGGCGAAAGATAAATTAACTCCAGACAGAAAAAGTGCAGTGCTGGGTTGCATTTCTGTGTCACCTTCGGTTAAAAAAATGCTTCTAACAGTTCTCCCAGCCAGCAAACCACCACAGCAATTGTAAAATGGAAACAATAAAATGTGACAGCGCTCGACCTAAGACAATTACCCAGTATTGACCCAGCACCCCAGGCACATCCACTGTCCTACAGTCCCCAGCTCGGCCCCGCTCGGTTAACGAAGCAGCTGTTTTCCCCATCCATCATGCAGGGGCTCCCCGGCAGCGATGTTACCGCCGGCACCGGGAACAGCCCGACACGAGCCCTGCAGATCAAAACGCTTTTCTAAATCGAGCATCGCTTACCAGAGACAGCACTGCCGGGGGTTTGCGTGAGGCCCCGCGCAGGACGCCCCATCACCGCTCCAGGTCCCGCTCCGTCCCCGCGGACTCCCCTGCTACGGAAATTCAGTTCCCTCCGGCTCCCGCACGGTTAATCGCAGGCTCCGGGCCCGCGGCTCTGAACTCCCTGAGGTGCTGACTCATCTTCTTCCATCCCTGTAAAGCACCATATTTCACTGCTCCACGCCCACCGCGCACAACCGCGCTGTAGTAGCTCCTCACGCCGCCTTCACGCCCCGTTGGCGTGCGGTGCTGCAGCGCGGCCGGGACCGGGACTGGGCCGGGACCGGGACCGGGACCGGGGCTCGGCGGCGGGGAACGCATCGCGGGCCGGGCTGTACCTGGCTCCGAGCCGCCACCGCGAGATGGTTATGAACGGAACCACCACCCTCCGAGGAAATACGCTTTATTCCATTTTAATCAACTATTTCAGGACCAAACCCGTCCCGCTCCCGTCTGCTCCAGTCCAGCAAGGACCAGCGGGGGCTGCGCCCCCGGCCCCAGGCTGCACCCCCGCCGCTGCCCTGTCTCCCGGGAGGGACCTCGAGTGTCCGAGCAGGGGCCAGCGAAGCCCGTGTCCGTGCAGGCAGCGAGTCCGCCCGCGCTGCCCGGGCCGCCCCGCGCCCAGGGGAACAAAGCACCGGGCCGGGCCGTCCCCATTGTCCCCGCTCCGGCCGGGCAGCGGCCGCCCCCCGCGCGGGCAGGAAGGGGAGGGGTCGCGCACAGACAATGCCTCCCCCCACCCCCCTGCCGGCACGGCCCGCCCTCCGCTCCTCATTGGCCAGCGGGGAATTTGGGGAGCCCCCCTCCTCCTCCCGCCAGCTCCCCCCCCCCCCCGCCTCCCGCCGGGGGCGCGCACGCCGCATTGTGCCGGGGGGCGCGCAGGGATGGGGGGGCGGAGGCGCGCGCGGCCGGCGGCGGGGGCGCGCCCGGGGGCTCCCCTTGTGTGTGCGTGTGCGCGGGGCCGGGGCCATGGAGGAGCTGAGCAGCGTGGGAGAGCAGGTCTTCGCCGCCGAGTGCATCCTCAGCAAGCGGCTCCGCAAGGTGGGACCCGCCGCCCCCCGCCGCGCCCCCCCCGCCGCGCCCGCCGCTAACGCGCCTCTCCCCGTCTCTCTCCGCAGGGCAAGCTGGAGTACCTGGTCAAGTGGCGAGGCTGGTCCTCCAAGTGAGCAGGGCTGCGCGGTGCGGAGCGGTGCGCGGAGCGGTGCGGAGCGCGGGGATATCGCCCGCCCGGCCGCTTTTGTTCGGGTCGCGCCGCTCCTTTTGTTTACAAATAAGCGCGGCCGCGGCCCGGCCCTCCCCGCCGCCGCGTGGGGCTCCGCTCCAGCCCCACCGGCCGGGCCGGCCCCCCGGAGCTCCCCGCGGTGAGGAGGCGCCGGCCCCGCGCCCCCCGCTGGAACCGGAGCTCTCCCGGATGTGCGGGGCTCCTCTCGCCCCGCGCGGCGTGGCCGCCCCCCCGCGATCTGCATCCCCGGCCCCTTCTCCCCAGCTCGCCCCCGGTGAGCGCGCGTCCTGGTCCCCGCGACACCGGCTGCTCGGGCCGGGGGACACCAAGGTCCCGTTTGTCCTCGGATGAACTCCCCGGTGCCGGGCCGGTAACGGGGCGGCGGGAGCACCAGCCCCCCTGCTCTCGCCCAGTCCGTGTCTTCTGTTGCAGGCATAACAGCTGGGAGCCCGAGGAGAACATCCTTGATCCAAGACTCCTCCTCGCTTTCCAAAAGAAGTGAGCAAACTATAAACATTTCTAAGCAAACGATAAAGTCAATTCAGTTCTAATTGGCTGCGCGTGTGGTAGAAGTTGTGGAAACAAGAGGCTGAAGCTCACCGTGCCTTTTGTGGCACAGCCCTTTTGTTCATCTCCTGACATTACAGCTCGCGTCCCCCTAGGACGACTCTCCCTGGGCTGGGCAAACACGAAGACTCTGTGGCCCCGGGGCACGTTCTGGTTTTGTGCTGGCTGTACAAGGGGAGCACGGCAGTGCCTGGCACACACCTTTGGCTCTTGCTCCCCATTAAGCCGCCGGGGCCTGAGCTGTGCTTGGGGGTGACTGCACGCCCAGGTGGGAAGACAGCGGGAACGGTGGGCTGGGAAGGCATCGAACTGTACTTCTGGAGGGCACAGCTCAGAGAACATGAGGAGGTAACGGGTGGGAGAAGATGGTGTCCTGTGTCAGGGCCGGGTCTGCTGCCCGGAGCCGAGCTGAGAACAGCAATTGTTCTGCAGCTATTATACACCAGGGATCACGCATGGAGGTAAAAAAGTAGCCAGCTGGCTAGGGTAAGCACAGCACTGCCAAATATTTTGGCTCCATATTAATGAAAATAATTAAAGTTTATGGTAGGATTTAATTGTAACTCATTTCTGGATCTGTTTTTTCAAGAATGGAATCTGCTGGTTAGTGCAGACAGCACGGCGTTTAATTAGCCAGATGTATTACAGCTTAACACCGTCCTTTTTAAACGGAGAATTACGAAACTAGTATAGTGACCTGGAAGCATTCCCCGTACAGTCACCGCGGGCTTCGCGTGGCTGTCAGCCCAGGCCACCGCGTTTGGGCCAGGAGATGCGGGACAGATGAAATGAGCCCCGCGAAGGAGAGAACTCGCAGAGTTTCCAGGAGCGCGTTCGCTTCTCCTGCGCCCGGAGGCTGCGCCGCTGCCCTGTGAGCGTGGGGAAGCTCCGCGCCGCCAGCGCCCGAGGGAGGCGAGGCTTGGCAGGGACCGGCACGTCTGTTTGCCTGATCCTGCTGTACTAGAGAGACTGCAAACCTCACCGTGAACTGGGAGAGCCACTGACTTGGGATGAGTAACGCTCTGAGGTCCATCGCTGACCACTGGGACCTTCTTGCTGTGGGGATGTTAGCGTAGCAAGCAGGGATGCTCTCCTGTCACCGCCCGTGACTTAATCGTTGTTTTCTCAGGGAACACGAAAAAGAAGCGCAGAATCGGAAGAGGGGGAAGCGACCCAGGGGCAGGCCCAGAAAACACGTGGTGAGTCCCGGTGGAGGTGGAAATCCACGGCCACGACAGAGCTGAGGGGGCTCGGGCTTTGGCAGGCACCAGCGCAGGGCGCGGCGGACGCTTGGGCTCCAGCGGGTGCTGAGGACACGGTGACGTCCGCAGACCCTGCGCGAGGGGCTCTGAAGGCTGCAGTGGTGGGTGGGTGGATGAGGAGGACGTCTCTTCATCACTGTGGTGGTGTGGAAGGGACTGAAGAGTTTCCTGGCCCGAGGATCCTGCCTGATATTTAAGCCTGGTCGGTTTTGTGCTGTTCGCTCCCTCACTCATTTTCTGGCGGATTAGCACACACGGGAGAGCCTGTGTGTGTCTGAGGCACCTGGCCAGGCAACATGGAAGGGTTTGCAGTGCCCATAACTGTTCTTTGGTAATTTGTGTTAACTCTTTTCCTGTCTCTCTCTCTCTTGCTTGGCAGGAACCAGAGATGCCCACAAAAACTAAGTCAAGTAGCTCCTCTTCCTCCACATCCTCCTCTTCCTCCTCCTCTGATGAAGAGGATGAGAGTGACCTGGATGCTAAGAGAGGTCCCCGCGGCAGAGAGACTCACCCGGTACCGCAGAAGAAAGCTCAGATCCTGGTGGCAAAGCCCGAAATGAAAGACACCTCCAGGAAGAAGCGTGGGCGGAAACCTCTTCCCCCGGAGCAGAAAGCGGCTCGAAGGACCGTGAACCTGACAAAGGTGTTGAAAACGTCTCGGAAGGAGGCGGGCGGCAGCGCCAAGCTGCTGGGGAAGCTGCAGCCCCAGCACAGCGCCCAGGGCTCGGGCACGGCCGGGCTGAAGGACCCGCCAGGGGCCTTGGCCGGGCTCAGCTCGGGGGGTTCGGCTGCAGAAAACCTGCCCAACATGATGAAGAGTGGTGCCGCGAGCCCGACCCGCGCCATCAGCTGGCAGAGCTCCATCGTGCACTACATGAACAGGATGTCCCAAAGCCAGAACTCGGCAGAGACCTCCCCGCTGGGCAGGCTGGCACTGAAGTCCCAGGCAGCCGGTAAGAGCGGCTTAGGGCTGGACTTAAAAATGAGGAGCCAGAAAGGATCTGGGGAGTTTGGGCCGAGTGTGCAGGGATCCAAAACTGCCAAGGCTCCCAGCAGCAGCGCTGGAGGGGACCAGAAATTGGGGTTTGCTGCAGGAGGCCAAACGCTGCACAACGGCAGCAAGATGCCGGCGAGCTCGTCCGGGGCCAGCAGCCCTGCAGCCTCCAGCCAGGAGCTGAACCTCCAAGCTCTAAACCTGCAGAGCGTCAAAAATGGGCTGAGCGCGGCTGGCGGGAGCAGCCTCCCCCGTCACCTTTGCAGCGCCCTGTCCAAAGGCTCCGGCAGCGGCACAGCAGCAAGCGGTGGTGCCGCCGGCACAAAGGGTGGCGCGGCGGGTGCCGGGCTGAATGCTGCCAGCGCCGGCGTGGTGCTGGGGGGGGACGGCGGCAAGAGCGAGAAGCAGGCCCTGCGGGCAGGCGACAGGGACTTGGCCAAGAGCGGCACGGCCGGCACGCAGGAGGGGCACGCGGCTGCGGAGAACCGCAAGCCTGCCGCGCTTTCTGAAGTGAGCACAGGCGAAGAGAGCAGCTCGGATTCGGACCAGGATTCCGCATCCTTCCCTGGCGTGGGGCAGAACATGTCTGTCTCTATCCAGACCAGCCAGGACTGGAAACCCACCCGCAGCCTGATCGAGCACGTCTTTGTCACCGATGTCACTGCTAACCTGATCACCGTGACGGTCAAGGAGTCCCCCACCAGCGTCGGGTTTTTCAACCTGCGGCAATACTGAGCCCAGAAGCGTGAGAGGAGGGAGAGGGTCCTTCAGCCTCTCACTCAGCTTTGCCCAGCTCCTCCATCAGGTTTTTCTTTCTAAAAGTGAACACACGAGACCTGCTGGGACTTGTGTCCAGAGAGGCTCGAGAAAGACGTGGTGAAACCTGCTCTGAACTGCCAGCGGGTCGATGGATCCGTCTCAGCTTCTCTCCATCCTCCCCGGAGCGGCGCCCCGAGCAGAGGCGGCCACTGCCGTTCTCGGGGAGCAGGGGCATCGGCGCTGCCGGGGTGCCGGGCTGGCAAGTTTTGAGCCAGGCTTCACTGTACACGGATTTCTTTGCTTTACAGCTTGAAATGGCAGATCACAAAGTGTGTGGCTCTCCGGCAGCAGGGGGAGGGCGCGGAGCTGCGAGGAGCCAGGCTGATAGCCGGGACGGGACGAGGAGATCCTTTTCTTCCCTCTGGGCTCCCTGTGAATCTGTCTGAGCCACCGATTCACCGTAGGGAATTGCAAATCAATCCAAACGAGGCAGCTGCTGCTCCCAGCCCATGGGGGCTGCTGGGGGGCAACTGTAACAGGGTTTTTTCAGGGTACGTTCCGCCCAGCCACCCCCCTGGGCGAGGTCACTTCCAGTGATGGTGAAGTCCATGACGTTTCTGTTGTGGTTTCCAGCTGATAGGGAAATATTGTTTACATTTTTTATTAAGGACAAAATCCTTTTTTTTGAGGAGGGTAATAAAAGCAGTTTAGGGCAGACTGAATCCTGGGTGCCACCGATGAGACGGGCAGCAAAGGTGCCTCTTTCAAAGCAAAAGGCGACTGGCCGCGGGCATCGCCTTGCTGCCCGGGCTGGCTCCTGCCGGGCCCCGGTGCCTCACGCCGCCGTTCCCCGCAGGGCCCGTGGCAGCCACTCACCTTCATCCCACCGCCCTGTGGCAGCAGCCGGTGGGTTCCTTTTGGCTTGTGATTGCAACCAATAATGGCTCTTTGACGGACGCCTTTTTCCCTGCTAGGGGTTACTCTTACAAGCCAAAGCAACAGCAGCAGTTCAGGCAGAGTTCGGTAGTATTCGAGGTCACGGTGGTTCTGTGAATGCTGAACTCGGTTCCTGGAGGAGGTGGGAAGCTGCACCCCGCGAGGCCTCGCTGCACGGTCAGGAGGTGCCCGAGGGCTGTCCCGACAGCGGCTCTGCGGTGGCCGCTGGCTCTGTGCGTGGACAGCGCTGTGTCGCGGTCACCCTCGCCAGGTGACTCACCTGGCACCGGGATGGGAACCTCACTTTGCCACAGGCGAGGGCACTCGCAGCGTCATCACACAAAGGAATGTGGAGATAAATGGACCAAACTGGGGGTGCAGGTACTTCTGACCCCCCGATGCATCAGCCCACTGCATTGCATTTGCTGCCGTGGGCTGGCGGCAGTGCGGTTCTCAGGGGAAACAAGAAGCCAGCGCTGGCTGCACGTGCTGCCCAGCTCTTCGAGGAATGGGTGATGGTTCCACGAGCGGCGGCTGCAGCCTCTGCCGGGACAGGCTGCTGTGCTCCCTTAGCTCTTGGATTTAATCCCCAGCCATCCCGTTGGTCGTGGCTTTGCGTTTGTCGTGTTACAGAGCTGAGCACGGTGTCCTGCGCGGGCCGACAGCGTGCGGGTGAGCAGGCGGCATGTCACCGCAGGAGCTGTGCCCCAGGGCAGCTGGGCAGCCTTGAATGTCACCGTGTCACAGCATCGGCAGCCTGGGGCAGGGGCTCTGCAGAGACCGGGCGCAGCACTGGCCAGCGCTGAGCATCGCTCTGCCCAAGGAGCGCATGGAGCCCTGGCCAGGGAGGAGGTTCCCAAGGACAGAGATTCCATTGAGCTCCAAGATGCCAAAATGTCACCGTCTGTGTTGTTTGCCTTCTAGTTTTAGCTTTGCCAAATGAGCCACTGTTGCTTCGAACAGTCCAAGGAAACGTTATCCTGTGTCAGCAGAATGATCTCTTCTGGATGTGCTTGTGCTGGCGATATGAGCGTTTCGGGAGAAGAACTGAGGAATCTGGGAGCACAGGGGTAGTGCTCTCCCCCACACACCAAATGTTTGCTGCTTGGCCTTTGCAATTCCAAACTGAACGACAATGATGTGCCTTTCGGACCGTCCCCATCTCAGCCTCGTCTGCGACTCCGGTCCCACAACAGGTTTGTGCCTATGCAAAGCGGGTTGGTCACAGGGTCCTGGGGACAGCTGTGACACCGGTGGGGAGAGGTGCCCTGGTCCCCAGCAGGACACCCAGCTGTCAGGCGGAGCCCAGCCCCAGCGCTGAGGCCAGCGGAGGGATGCCCACCGAGAGGCAGCCGGCCCGGCAGGGATGCTCTTGCTCAGAGTGGCAGGATGCGGATGTTTGTGTCCCAGGGGGGGTGCAAAGCACCTGAGGATGCTCTGAGGAGGGACTGGACATTAAGCATCCACAGAGGGTGCAGGAGACGAGCTGCAGCGGCAGGGGCTGCGTTGCAGCACGGCGGGGGCCGCGCTCACTGCACGCTGGCTCTGAGACAGCTGCTCCCTCCAGAGCCCGCGTCGGAGCTCCTGCCTCCCGGCTGGGTGAGCAATCACTGGGCCTGGGCTTGTACCTGCGGGAACACGAATCCCGACAGCAAGAGCCTTCCCTCCATCACCCGCCTCGCCAGGCGCGTCCCCTCCCGCCAGCAGCAGGACTCTGCGGTCACCATTGCTATTGTGCCTTTTGCTCACCAGCTGGTTCAATCCCAAAGGTCTAAGGATGATGAAGACGATGATCCAGGAGTTTTTCTGACGTTCCTCTCCTCCTGTGCTCCTTCCCCAGCCTCTTCCCGACGTCGTGTTTCGGGATCTCGGCTGTCCCGGCAGCGCTGGGGTGTCTGAGCGAAGGGTCCCTGTTGGAGTTGCCTCTCCAAGGCACATAATGTGATTTACTGTAATCTTTAGTGAGCAGGGGTTGAAAGCCGCTGCAGACCCTGTTTACCAGTCAGTACCATTAGCATTCAAGGTCTACCTTTTTCCTTTTATTTTAAGTTTGCTGCTATGGGTCAGGGTGTTCAGCATGTGTCAAACAGCCAATTAGAGGTTTGTCACTTGTCATTTTCTAAGGGGTTTCCGATGTGGAAAGTCCTGCAGTATTTGTATATTGAATGGATATTTTCTCCAGGCATAATCTGGTTAAGCATACTTCTTGTTTTCCATTGGACTGGAAGAGGTGGCCAATTCAGCCATCTTCCCTAGAAACTTAGTCTATTTTTATATATATATTTTGTACCAAAAAAACTGGAGTTCGTGGAGGGATGAGGATGGCTCAGGGGGTCCAGATCGTTTTGAGTTTCTCATCTGGATGTGAATGGCTCCGGAGCCAGAAAGGAGGTTTTTACTGAAAGAAATTGAGGGATGGCTGAAAACAAACAATTGTTCTTGTAACTTGTGCCAGTCACTGGTCTGATTTGTATGTTTTAATTAAAGAGAGAGCCAAATCGTTCATGTACTACACTTATAATTGCTTTAAGCTACAGCTGTTTGTTTGCTTTTATTTCCAGAGAACAAAAGTTGGAGCTGTTATTACCCTGGGAAAGGGTAAGGGCTTTGTTGAGCCGGACAGGCGCCCAGCCCACCAGGGCCGCGGGGCCACCGCTCCCCTGGGCCTCTGTCACCCCCCAGCACCTCGCTGCGTTTCCTGGTGCTTCTGGACACTAACGCTAGTGTAGACCCACCGCCCCTAGGCTGCTCTTAATTTATTTGCAGGAAAACACTAGGAGATGGCTACATCGACGGGGTTTTTTCTATAACTTTTCCCCACTGCTCTTTTTTAGCATATCAATAAATATTTTTTTAAACTTTCCAGCTTGGTGTGGTCAATGCTCCGGGAGCACCCTCCCCGCCATGGGCACCGCCTGGGCCCGTCCCCCCGGCTGCTGCCGCTGCCTTGCGAAACCGCTTCCCCCGCAGCAGGGCCCCGCGACGGGGCTGGGGAGCCTGAGGGGAACCGGGGCCGGGGAGCCTGAGGGGAACCGGGGCCGGGGAGCCTGAGGGGAACCGGGGCCGAGCAACCGCCTCCCACCGAGGGCCCGGGCACGGCGCAGCCCCCCCAGCCCCAGCCCGCGGCTCCTACCGGGCGCGGTCTGGCGGCCTCCGCTGCGACGGGAGCTGCGCCTGCTCGGGGGGGCCCAGGTGTCTCCGCTCAGCCCCGCCCCAACCCGGGGACCCGCCCGGCCGCCCCCACCTGCGGGACCGGGACCCGCCCGCGCTCGGGCCGGACCGGCCGGGGACGGGCGCTGCGCGGCCAGCGGCGGGACCGGGGCCAAGCGGCCGTCGGGGCTGCCCTCGGGAGGGGGCAGAGCCCCGGGGGGGCGCGGAGTCGCTCCGGCACAGGGCGGTCGGCTCCTGCGGGCCGCGTCCAGGGGCTCCGCCAGCCGGTTCCCCCCCGTCCCGCCGTCCCCCGCCCCTCCCTCCGCGCCCGCCCCGCCGGGGGCCCCGCCGCGGCCCGTGTGAAAGGGCCCCCCCGCAGGGCCGGGGGAGAAAGGCGCCATTGTGCGGCCCTTTCTCCCGCTCCTCCTTGACACTCATTTTCCGCGCCCAGCCGCTGACAGCTCCCATAATGCGGGGGTCCGCGCCTTTCACCCGGCGGAGCCGAGAAATGAGGTTAATGAGGACACGGCTTAGAGAAAAAACCACCCAAACCAACACCCCCCCGCCCCGCCGCTCCCCTCCTCCTGCGCGGCCGGGCCAGATTTGAATACAAAAGCCAGACTCGCCGGGCAGGGGCGGCCGCTGCTCCCCGGACCCCGGCCCGCAACCCCGCCGCGCTGCCCGCCCCGTCGGAAGGGCGGAGCGGCGGCCCCGGGGCTGTTCGTCGGAGCGGAGCCGCACGCCGTGCCCGCTGCCACCCTGTCCGGGCACCGCGGGACGGCCCGGACTCCCCCCGCCCCGTCGGGTGCCGGCTCCAGCGCGCCTGCCCGCGCTAGGGGAGAGCCCACCCGCCCCGTCGGGATCCCGTCTCCCACCCCGCCACGCTCCCGGGCACCCCCTGGCCTCACGCCCCCCTCATCCCAGGGCCACAAGGGAACACAGACACAATTCTATTTACAAAGTATATATTTAAACTCACATAAAAAGCAGGTCTCATATGGACATTCACGGCTGGCAGAAGACACGTAGATAAGCTTCACTTCTGAGACTGAGATTTAGCCAAATCGTTTTTGTACAAGTCTTAGATTTAAATAATTCACGCACACAGACCCACACACACACACTCAGTATATACGTCGCTATGTACATACACACATATAAACCCACATGTATGTTTTGCTCCATATACACGCGTGTCGGGACGCACACGTACACACAGGGCTGGAGTGAAGCACACGGGATCCCACCGTGTTGGGCAGGACAGAGTGCGGCTCCGAGCTTTCCACAGCGGAGCACCTTCCAGCCTTGGCACAGCGGCAGCGGGAGGACGGGCCCTCTGACAGCACACGGCCCACGGCAGCTGCCCCTGGGCACCAGCACCAAAACCAGCACATTGGAACTTCATACAAACCAAGTTAAAAAGTCTCAGTTTTACAAAATATGCTGAAAAAAAAAAAAATAAAAAAGGCAAAACCAAATAAACACAGAAAAAAAAAAAAAACCAAAACAAACAAAAATCCAGAACTCACAGCCATGGCTCCCTCTGTACAGCCCCCAGAGCATCCTCCTGCTGGGCCGGCTCACAAAGGTCCCAAGAGAAGGATGCAGAAGGGACCAAGCAAGGGCCCCGTGTGCTTTCACCCCCAGGAGCTCAGCCGGGGAGGAGGGACAAAGGGGACCTGGCCCAGCCTGGGGACACTGCTGGACAGATTTGTGCTTTCCAACCCACAGTGATGCTCAGAGCAACGTGTCAGGACCAGGACATCTGCTCCAGCCCAACCGAAATCAGCCCTGGGGAAGGTCCCGCTGCACACCCAGGCCAGGCCGTGACCGAGCAGGGTCGGGGGGCTGCAGCCCCCAGGGCGGCCGCTCAACCCAGCCAGGGAACCGCTGCACGTTGTTCGGAGCCACGGAGCCCATGGCCATAGCCGGCCAGGGGAGCAGCGGCAGGGTCCTCCACCCCAGGAGAAGCAGCACAGGCAAATAACCCACCAAACGGCAGCCGAGCCGGCGGGGCTGCTCGCACACGGGACTCCTTTGCCTTTTGGCTATTGTTTAACTGGCATAAGAAAACGGAAATATTTATTGTCTCTGAATGCATAAAGGTGGCTCTGGGACTTGTCAGATATGTGGATACGACAAAATGCTTTATCTGGAGTCTTCCAGCAGTCTGAAGGGAACTGTGTTCGGGGACAAAAATATTAATAATTCACTTTCTCTAGTGCTCTAAAGCATCTAACCGCGGGCGGCGACACGCGGCCCGCCAACCCGCCGGCACTGCAGGACTGGCAACGGGGGGGATGATTCTTCTGGTTTAAGTGGGTGGGGGAACAGAATCAAGCGACCAGACAAAATGAAAACGGATTCTCAGCTCAGTCCCATCTCCCACAACGGCTACGACAACTCTATTAAAGTGCATTTCAGTATCACTCCTCTCGGAATCTTACACACACAAACCTCCTCTTCCCTCATAAGAAAAGGTAATTCAAGTTAATACTCCACTAGAACAGTTTTAGCCTTTTTATGGATTTCTGCTTTTCCCCACTCCGACTCTGTAACAACATCATATCTTTTCGTTAGACTGGAAACACCCCATCCCCAACAATACTGTAAATTCAAGTGCTCACTTCAACTGTCAA
This sequence comes from Nesoenas mayeri, assembly GCF_963082525.1. Taxonomy (NCBI): domain Eukaryota; kingdom Metazoa; phylum Chordata; class Aves; order Columbiformes; family Columbidae; genus Nesoenas; species Nesoenas mayeri. The sequence continues at coordinate 12,402,288 of NC_137568.1, read as the reverse complement.
GGGCAACAGTTCTGGATACAGCACACTTGATTGTACAAGCAACACCTTATATCACAATCAAGAAATCAGGGCACACTGCCCTCCGAGGGAGCAGCACGGCCCCCTCCACCATCCATAGCATCATAGGAAAAATAACAGCTTAAAAAAACCCAGACCATAATGAGCTGTGAACATCGTTCGTTATGCACACCGGCTCCTGCAACAGATGCGGGAACTCTGTGAGTTCTCAGTTTTATTGTCCTTTCCAAGAGCAACTGAGCAGTCACTGTTGTCTCCATTTAAATAAAACAACTCAGAGTTGAAATATATATAGATATATATATAAGCATTTTTTCTTAAATAACATATTTACATCTAATAGAAAATATAACTCTAGAGATAATCTTTCCAACGAAATGTAAGACATGGAAAACAAAAAAAAAACAAAACCAAAAAGAATGAGTTAATGGGTTTGTGACAGTTTCTAAATCCTTTCCAGGAAAAAAAAAAAGAAAAAAAAAGAAAAAAAAAGCAAAGCGGGGGCCCCCGAGCTCTACCCAAGCTGCTGTCGGGAGGCGAGCGAGGAAAATCCAGCACCACCTCGGCCAAACTCATCGCTTCTCTTTAAAGAATCCTTGGTCCGTGCTGCTCTCCTTGATGGTGACGGTCAAAAAGTTAGAGGTCACATCAGTTACCACCACCTTCTCCAGGTTGTTGAGGGAGGGGCTCCAGGACTCCTCCTCGGGGTCCCCCAGGATCCTGGACACGGGGATCCTGGCGATGAGGGACGGCCGCCCCGCCTGGCCCCCCACGCCGTCGCGGTACAGGCCGCCCACGGCGCCCGGGCTCACGGCGCCGTGCAGGAGCTTGGGCCCGCCGGGGTCCAGCCCCCCCTGGCCCTTGGGGTCCAGAAAGTCCGCGCGGTGCTTGGCCAGCCGGGGCGGGTACGTCTCGGCGGCTCCCAGCTTGGCACCCACCTCGGCCCGGTTGGGGCCGGGCAGCGCGCTGGGGAGGTCGGGGTCCTGCCGCCTGGCCAGCTGGATGACACTGTGTCCCGAGCCAAACTTGGCCGCCCCCGCTGCCGCCTCCTCCATCTTCCTGGCCTTCAGGTAGTCCCCCACCTTGTCCCCCGGGTCCCCCAGTTTCCTCTTGGAGGCATCCAGAGTCTCCGCCAGGTCCTTGTAAAGCTCCTTCCTGGGCTTCGGGCCTCTCTTTTTGGGGGTCTCGCCGGGTTTCTCCTCCACGCGGATCACCCGGTCGCGGATGCTGTCTGCCTTGGGGGTGCTGGTGCTGGAGCTGCTCTGGGGAGCCAGGGCTATGTTTCTTAGTCCTTCCCTAGCCCGGGACGTGGAGCCCAGCTCCTGGGGGGACCTGCCGGGATACGGCACCCGGATCCCCCTGGAAGAGTCACTGCGGAATTCATAGGTTTTGGCTTTTGCTTTTGCCTGGGCCTGCAAAGAAGATAAATCAACCAGTGACTTTATTATCCTGCCATCCAGCTGCATAATTACAACTTACAAGACAAGAGGCCGCCTTCGCGAGGAGCATCCTCCACGGGCACCGAGAGGGACGCGCTCCCCCGCGGCTCGCAGCCCTGGCCGGCACAGGCCACCAGCCTCCTTACCTTCAGCAGGAAGGTTTTGGGCTTGGGGCCTCGCTTTTTGGGCCCGTAAAGCTCCATTTCTCGCTCCCTAGAGGTGTTAGAAAAACCAAAGCTTCAATTCAGCATAGCTACGAGACAGCAACATATTTACAAGCACAACAACTACTGCTAGCAAAGGCCTTGTACCTTTCCTCAAAGGCTGCGAGCAGACGGGCATCCAGGATGTTTTCCTCGGGTTCCCAAGTGCTGTACCTGGGGGGGGCACAGAGAGAGGGAATGGCATGAGAACCCAGAAACACAAAAAATAAATCAAATTAAGAATACGAGGCATAAAGGAAAGGACTCAAGTTTCCTTTCCACTACAATGGAGAGCCAGGCTGCAGCGAGCCACCTCCTCCCAGCTCCTGGCTGCAGAACCCTACGGACAAACGGCCGACTTACTTCTGAGACCAGCCCTTCCATTTTACGAGATATTCCATGCGCCCCTGCAGATGCAAAGAGAAAAATAAATATGCATGGAGGGAAGCCGCGATAAGCGCCCGCAACAAAGATACGCCGGCAATTCCACGCGTGCAACAGACACGCGCCCGCGGCGTGTATCAAAACCACGCAAAACACGCAGGGGAGGGGGAAAGGGAGCGCGGGAGGGGGCGGGGGGAAGCAACAAAAAAAATCATAATGATTTTTTAGAAAGCCGCAGGGGGTGCGCAGCCCGGCGGGCGGGCAGGCAGAGCGCAGACACCCGCCCCGCCGGCGGGGAGCGCCCGGGCATGCGGCGGGGAGAAAGAGCCGCCCCCAGCGGGCGCCCAGCCGCAACCGGGCCGGGGCCGGCGGGGCCGCCGCAGCGGCGGCGGGGCCGGGAAGCGGGGGTAGGGCGCGGGGCCGGGGAGGGGGCGCGGGGCCGGCCGGGGGGGACACCTACTTTGCGGATGCGGCGCTTGAGCAGGGCCTCGGCCGCGAAGACGCGCTCCCCGACGGCCGAGAGCTCCATGTTTACGGGGCCGCTCGCAGCACACAGGCAGCCGCCAGCGCAGCCCAGACCATAATACTCCGCCCGCTGACGTCAGCGCCGCGGCCCCCCCCCCCCCCCCGCCGCCCCCCCGCACTTGTTGCTGGCGGAGCGGGTGGAATATTCCGCCCGCGCCGCATTGGCTCGCGCCGCCGCCCCGCCCCGCGACGTGCGCAGCGTCCCGATGAGCGGGGGCGGGGCCGCGCGGGGGGGCGGAGGGGGCGGGATGCCACGCCCAGCCACGCCCTCCAGGCCACGCCCCTCTCGGGCAGGGAGGGGTGCGGCCCCGGCGAAGCGGGGGGCGCGGCGGAGGCTGCAGGGGGGACCGGAGCACAAAGGCGCCCCGGGAGCGCGGGGAGGCGCTGCCGCCGCCAGCTCCCGCGGCCCCGGGGACGGGGCGGGCCGGGTCCCCGCTAGCACCTGGTGGCCTGGCCCGGTTGCCGGTGCTCGGACAAAGGGACCGCTGTCAGAGGCGGGAGCGCTCGCGCACAAACCGGCCCGACCACCGTGGGTCACCGCCGCCCGGTTGTGACGACCGTCAACGGAGGGACAGCGGTCCCGCGAGCCGCTCGGCGCCGCTGCTCCTGCGGGACTGCGAATCCTTCCCGGCGGCGCGGACAGTACCGCACGCCGGAGCTCAGCGCCTCCGGTTTCATCGCGCCGGCAGCCTCCGGCTCTGCTCGCCGGGGGGCGGAGGAGTGGCCCCACGCGGGATATGTTCCCTCCTCGTGTGACGTGTCAGCAGAGCGGCGGGAGTGCGCGGGTCGCACTGAGGGGCTGCCAGCCGGTACCGGGACCCCCGGCCTGCTTCTGCCGCTCGCCCCGTCGCACGGCGTCTCGCCCGGGAGCCGTCCCCTTCTCCTGCAGCGACTCCTTCACCAAGGCGGCCACAGGAGACCGAGGCACGCGCGTCGGGTCGGCAGGTCCAGCCCCGGGGGCCCAGAGTTCCCAAGTGACGGGTCCCCCGCCCGCAGCCGAACGAGGTCCCAAACCGCCCCCCCCGCCCTTCGTGGGGGGCTCCGAGGGGGCCCAGAAGCACTTCAGCCCGTCCCGCGGACTGAGGCCGTTCCCGAGCCCGGGGGCAGCAGAACCGCCCGGGGCTGCCCCGCGAGTGGGACCCGCAGCACCACGGCCCGGTGCTGAGTGGGCGTCTGAGGCCTCGTCCACGCGGGACGAGGCCAGGCGAGGCCTCTCCGTGGAGCTTCCCCCACCCCCCTCCGCCTCCCACTTTCGTCTGCTAAGGAGTTCGAAGCCGAGGGGGAGCTGGCCTCGGCGGTCTCCGCGCTCACGCGTGAGACCCCACGGACGACTCGCGGGGTGCGTGGGCCTGGTCCTCGCCGGCAGAGCCCTCCCTCCCTCGGCCGCTGGCCGAGGTGAAACCGCGCTCACGGAAGGAGGCGAAAGATTTCCACCCCGCGCCTTCCGTGGGCTCCTTGCCCCACGCCTCCAGCCCCGCGGGTTTTGCTCGGCGTGGAGAGCGGCGCGGGTGCGGAGGGGCCAGATGTGGGGAGCGCACCCCCCACGCTCTCTGGGTCTCCGGAGAGCGGCGTCCGGGGGAGTTTTTCGTTAAGGTCGAATTAATCGTTGTTAATTAAGGCAGGTCGCGGGGCGGCTGCTGAATTGGCGTGGACGTGGTCGCCCGGATCCCGCTCCAGGAAAGGTGTCGCGCAGAAAAGACACCCGAGCGGACGGTGCGCAACGCCCGGCCGGGGAGCCGAGAGACCGGGGGGTGGTGGATCGTCCTCCCGGGCCCGGCGATGCCGCCGCCCCCGCCTCGCTCTGCTGCTCGGGACTCCCCGGATAGCGTCCGCAGAGGCGCAGCGGGGCCGAGCGGGGACCATCCCCGTGGCCACGGGGGTCCTACAGTCCGGGGAGCGGGGTGTTTGCCCCGCACCTTCGCTGCCGGTGTCGCCGCTGCAGGTGGAAAGCATGGGCTTGCGGCCGAACCCCCCGCACCGATGCTGCACGAAAGCCCTGAAGGGCTGTGGAGCTCCCGGCTGAGCAGCCGCTTCTGCCCCGTCGCCTGCGCGGAGCTACACGTCTCCGCGGAGCCCCATGGCCACGCGTGGGGGAGAGAGGGAAGAGGCGGCAGCTGTAGCTGCCTCCCGAGCGGCCGTCAGAGCAGGGAATCGGTCCATCCTCCGCCGTGACCCACGAGGGACCCGCGTGGGGTTTGGCTCCCCGTTGCAGTGCGGGGGGGCAGAGAGAAGGAGAGACGCAAACGAGAACGGCGCGGGGAAAGCAGCGGAGAGTAACCACCGCTGCGTGGGGGTCCAGCTGGAGCCCCCGAGCCGTGGGCGAGCCAGGGCCAGAACTGTGGTGGGTCGTGGGGGTCTTGGCCCGGAAGGAGAAGCGGGACGGAGCCGCCCCGGCGCCGCGGAACGAGACAGCGGCGGGCGGGTCCGTTCCCCACTCTCCTGGGCAATTCTTCCCGCTACTGGAGGGGGCCCGAGACCCCCTCGCCCGGGGCCGGCGGCGCTGCGGGAGCCCCTCCCGCCCGGCCGAGACATCGGCAACAGGAGCGAGCCCGAACACGGGCCACCCCCCACGCTCCCCAGGTCAACGGCAGAAGCTGCCTGGCCGCCCCACGGGCTCTCGGCCGGAGGGAGCCGCTCGCCCCTGTGTACCCTCCGCCCCCGGCGGCCCCGTCCGGCCCCGGCTCTGCCCCGGGGTCCCGGGGCTCAGGGCTGACTCGGGGACGGTCCGGCCCAGCGCAGGCGTGTGCCGCCGCTGCAAACACCGTTTCCGCACATTTGACCCCAAATCCGCCTCTCGGTCGCGGGATCTGCGCTCCCCCAGCCCGGACTCGTGCGATGAGCTCCTCCGGGCTCAGCCGGCCGCCGCGGAGCAGAGTGTCCGGCTCCCCCCTCGTTTCTCGCTGTGCGGGGGCTTCCACGGCTGTGAGCTTTGCAACGAAACCGGGGAGCTACTGCCCTTCCTGGGGCCGCGCGTGGGAGCGACGGGGCGAGCGCGCGTATCCGAGCGCGGCTGAGCCGGGGGCGGCGGCGGGGCGGGGGGCAGCTGGCTCCAACCCAACCGCCGGTACGGCGGGTCTCCGCGCCGCAGCCGGGCTCTTCCCCGCGGCTTCCCGTGCGCTCCGGTGACGATTCTGCTACACCCCACGGATACACGCGCCCGGGACGGCTAGAATCCAGCTCAGCTCCCGGTCCTGCTCGTTTCCCCGAGCGGCCGAAGATGTCGGTGCCGGTCGAAGACAAGTCTACGCCATGGTCGCTTTCCCCTATGTCCCCTTCGCCTGGGCGACCCGAGCACAGCTCCAGTGCTGCGATCATGGGGGGACAACGGGGACAGACCAAGCCGGCCCCTCGGCAGAGTCCCAGCGTTTGTGAATCCCCGAGCGGACTCTGCGGCCGGGGCGGAATTGGTGTCCCGGGAGCGTTGTCCTGCAGCGCGGCCGGGCTGTGGGTATCGGCGGGCACGGCAGAGCGCGGCCCGGAGCTCCCTTCCACGCGAGCTCCCTCACGTGCATGTACACCCCGCAACCCCCAGGCGACCAGTCCGGGGTTCCCGCCCTCGCCGCCCGCTTCTGCTTCGGGCTTCTCCCGGCTCGGTCCCGTTCCCGAGCCGGGCGGGAAAACAATTCCCTCCACCGGCAGCTGAACGTAGCCGGGATGAGCTTCGGGATAAATTCACGCCCCCCGGTCCGGTGTCGGGCTGTCCAGGCGGGACGGGCGCGGATCCAGGGACCCCACGGCACTGACGGCCCCCGCCAGCCCCCGGTTCTGCCCCGGGCTGGGGGCAGCGCGGCCGCCGGCACGCTGCCTTTTCGTTTCCGAGCAGCTCGTGGCGAAGCCGGGAGCCAACGACTGGCCCCGAGCTGCGGCACCTGCACCCCATTCGGAAATGGGCAGCCCAGGCAGGACCGCCCCACCCGGGACCGTGGGCGTGGCCAGAGACGAGGCCATAAATGGAGCTGCGGTCACACGTGGGCTCGCTACAGGCGGGACCGCCTGGTCCGAGTTTCCAACCTCTTTCCCCCGGGACACGGCGCTGCCGTGCGCCCTGACCCTCGGCATCCCCCGGTGCCGCCGAGGTTGCTGCCCGGAGCGTGGTGGCATTCCGGTCCGGAAGGGGGATCTCAAGGGGTGCCCGGACTGCGGTGCCCTCGCGGGGCTGCTCCTTCTCACTCCCACCAGCCCAAGAATTCTCGTGCGATAAAGTTTTGATGTCGACGTGTTTGACATCGAAGCCTTCCTCCCCGTCTTCCTCGAGCTCCGACCAAAGCCCTCCCTGTCCCGCTGCCCGGTGCTGCTGTCGTTCTCCCGGGGCTCGGGATGGAGCAGCCACTACAGCGCTCGGTCCCCTGCGGGACACGCTCCGCGGAGCCTCCGTGTCTGGGGATCCCTCCTGGGCTGCGCTGGCCAGACCACACCGAAAACCCTGGCTCGGTCCGGGGCATTGGGGTTCTGGGCAGGGCCGCTTCCCCCTGCCCCGATGGTCGTTATCTCCCTGTTGCCAGGTCATGGGCAGCCGGCGAGGGCACCGCTCTGCGGGGGTGCAGCCACCGCCGCGGCCGGTCCGGGGCCGGACCCACCCTCGCTGCAGGATCGAGCCGAGCATCCTCCTTGGTGCAGCCGACCCCGGGCCGGCGGTGCTGAAGGACAGGGGACTGAACCCCGCCTGCCACCCTCCGACCCGGCCCGGCTACCGGGGGCGAGTGCGGGGAACGGCGGGCGCGGCCCAGACTCGTCTCCAGGGTGCCGTACGGCAACGCGACGCTTCCCGGCGCGGCCCCGCCGGCCCGATTAATTCCAGGTGCTTTCCATAGGTGGCACCGTCCTACTGGAAATGGCAGCTGCGTCCGCCGCGCAGCCTGCGGTGCTCCCGCCGCCCCCGTGGGACACTGCCGCCCCCTCCGCCCCGGGAAGCCTCCCCGCACCGCGGGCTTCAGGAGGGCGAAGCGCCCGCAGGAGGTGCCGGGGCGGTGCGGGGGATATCCACTCCACGGCAGACGCCGTCCTGCCCCGGACCACACGCCCGCGAACTATCCGAGAGTGTCCAGCGTCGACACTACGAGTGGGAGCCGCCCCACGCATATCCCCACAGCCACTGTTACAGCCCCTCCAGCAGCGCACGGAGCGGAGGGCGAGCTCCGAGCACACACCTTGCTCCTGCAAGGTTGAGCGGCAGAGTCCTCTCCCGCGTCCCACTGCCGAGAGCGCCCGCGGGGAGCCCTGAGCTCCCACGCCAAAGCTCCCACTCCCTGTTTTCCAGGAGTGCCGACACTCAGGGAGAGTCGCTCGTCGCCTTCGGCCCCGGGGCTGCCCGTCCGCAGCTCCGCGGGTTGCACCGAAATCCCCGCGCGAGGAAAAGGCTGCGCCCGGGGGCGAGGCGGGGGGGTCGCCGCTTTATCGCCCCGCTCCAGGCTGCGAGCACTCTGCACAAAAGACCTTTTGTTTCCGGGGTTCCTGAATTTGCTGATTATCTGTAGGAACATAAACACGAGATGTTTGGAGAGCGGGGAGAAGGAGGAACCGACCCAAGAACTACGTCGGGCGCTTAAACCCAAATGTTTTTGGAAGAACCCTCCTGTCTAACCAATGCGGGTCCGTCCCGGCCACGCTGCTGTCCGTGTCGGTGTCGCGCTGCTTGGCCCGCAAGGACGGCAGAAAGATGAACCTGCTCCCTCGCGGCTCCGTCTGCAGAGGCCACGGAAGCGCCACGAGTGGGTAGGGACCACCCGACGGCCCCACCGGGGCAGGACGGACCGCGCTGCCGGTCCCAGCGGCGCCGGTGGCGGCTGTCCGCGCCGGGGAAGATCTCAGCGGGGATATATGTGGCAAATGACATGACAAGGGGTGCGACGGGAACGGCCTGGCCCGGCCATTGCCCCGTCCTCGCCGCTGCCCCGCTCGCGCGCGGCCCCGCCACTCCGCTTTTAACAAAAGCAATTAGAGATGAAACGCGGTCCATTTGCATTCCATCTAATGACCGGCGGCGGCTTCCCCCGGGCGGGGGCGGCATCTGCGGCGGGCCCGGCCCGGTCCCTCTTCCCTCTCCTCCCCGCCCCGCCCCGTCCCGCCCCTCCCACCGCCCTGGCCCCGCCCACTCCGCACAAGGTAGATGCTCTATTTAGGTTCATGCCCTTATATGGCGATGAGCGCGGCGCCCCGCGGACGGCGCGCACCATATAAGGAAGCGGTACCAGAGCCCGGGGTGAGCTGGTGAGCGCTCATTGGCCCGGCGGTATCGCAGCAACCGGCTCTCGCGAGTGGAACGGTCCCGCGCCCCCCGGGGACGGAGCTGACACCTCCGCTCCCACGGGTGACCCCTGACGGGACCTCCCTCCGTGTGCCTCCTTGCCGGGACCCCTCCGCCTCCCTCGAGCCCCGGCGCCACCTCGCTGTCCGTTCCCGCTCGGGGGTCCCTGCTGGGCCGTCCCGCCGCACGCTGCGGGAGGAGGGGGCGCAGAGCCGTCTTCCGTGGATACCGACCGCACGCAGAAGCGCAGGGCGCTCCCGAAATGCGGCGGGACCACCGGTCCCTGCCCTGTCTCGGTGGCTGCAACGAGGGTCAGGCAGGAGATCCGGTCCGTTCCACCCGCGGTGGAGCGCCCGGCGCGGCAAAACGCCTTCCCATGTCCACCCGCCACGGTGCGGACCGGCAGCGACAGCCTGTCCCAACCCCCGGGCCGCTCTCCCGTGAGGGGAAGGTCGCCCCAGCCCCGCTCTCGCACTCGCGTTTTTGGGACGCCCTCTCAACCGCGAAAACCACCGGCGGGGAGCGAACCGCTGGGTACGCGAGAGAGAGGCATCGCAGCCGCCAGCCGCGCACCCACGCGCGCCCGCTCCAGCCCCACGGACAGGCGCCGGGGGGCGGCCGCCGTAGCGAGCCGGGGGCTGCGACACGGCACAGGGCAGAGGAGTCGAGTTTTCGTTGCGGTCTCGCAGCGGAGCCGCTGCTGTGCCCGAGCCGCGTCCCCCCGCCCACGGTCCCGTCTCGGTTTTATTCTGTTTATGTTTTATTTTACACCGACCGCAAAACCGGGCATTGCGGGAACGGCTGAGCGGAGCGGGGCACCTCCGGCGAGGCGGGTCAGGGAGGGACGGGGCCAGCCCCTCCGCCGCGCTGCTCCCGGGCTCGGAGCCGCTCTGCCCTCTGCCTCGGCGGGCACCGGGCGGGGGCGGCCGGCACGTGCTGTCCCGGTGCCGGGGAGGGCCGGGCGCGATCGGGCAGGCTGACCCGCGCCCCCCGCCGCGCCGCAGGTGAGGCCCCGCCGGGGAGGCTCCGCGCCTGTCACCGGGCCCCGCCGCGGGCTTCGCTCCGGCCGCCCCCCGCGCCTCCTGTCCGGGGCTCCCCGGGGGAAGTGCGGCCGGCGGGGAGGGCTGCGACGCTTCCTTGCCGTGTCTCCCCCCCACCATGGCAGGATTCAGCGGGCTCCGCCGAGCAGCCATTTTCTGCAGCTGCTTCTCCACCGGAGCTCTGCCGGGCGGTGGGGCCAGGCGGCGGCACAGCCCGGGGGGCGGCCATGCCCCGCTGTCTGCCGCCGGCACGGACGTCCCGAGCCCGGCCAGGCGGTGCCGGGGGTCGGCGGGGCTGCGCTGCAGGGCTCGCCGTGACAATCCCACCGGTTCCCCGCCATTTTGTTACCGTGCTGGCGTTTTCCCAAAGCAGAGACAGAGCGGGAGCCTTGGGAACGGGCCCCCGTTGTGCCGGGGCGGGTTGCCCCTCCGGCCCGGGACCCCGGTCCCCTCCGCCCGCGCGGCGCCGCACCTGGCAGCGGGGCAGGTCCCGGGACGCCCGGCCGCCGGCGGCTCCTTTGCACCGGGGTCGCCCCGCTCCCCTTTGCGACCCGCGAGTCGTGGCTGTCTGGGTCCACGCAGGACGCGGTCACGCGGGGCTAGCACATGTCTCTGGGTCGCTGTCCCCAGGCGAGGGAGTCCGTAGTGCAATCACCAGCCTCCCTTCCTGATGGGCCGGGGTCCCGGGGCTGGTCGCCTCCCTCCGCCCTCCCCACGGGCAGCGCAAGTGCCTCGACGACCGTGGGGACCGTACTGCCGGGGAGGGTCCCTCCCGGGGCCGGACCGTCCGGTGCAGCTCTGTTCAGCCCTGCCCGGTCCAGGCGGCGGCATCGACTCCCCGCAGGACCAACCCAAACGCCCTCGCGGGAAGCCCATGGGCACGGCTCCGGTTAGCATGTGGTCCACACGAGTCCGGGCGGCCTGGCGGGGCGGGCAGCATGGCCAGCCAGGCGCGGGGGGCGGCGCGGGGGAGAGAGGCAGCCGAGACACACCGCGGGGTTGTGCCGGGGGTGCGGGTCCGGCTGGGCAGGACGGCGGCTGCCCCGACGGCGTGGGCCGGTCCCTCCATCCGCGTGGGGTTGATGAACGTCGACGACAGACCCCGACTAGGGGACGCAGTGTGGTGGGTGCGTGTCCCCCGCCTCACAGCTGCATTCCAGGGCCGGGGGGGTACGACGTGGAAGACCCGAGGGCGGTGGCGGCGGAAGATGCCCCGTGCAAGCGGCAGTGGAGCACGATGGGGTCGGTCCTTGCCCCGTGCTGGGCCTCAGGAGCCGAGCGGCGGCGGAGGGAGGAGAAGGGAGCGGGGAAGGAGCGGGCTCCTGCAGTGCTGCAATGCAGCTCCGCGCCGAGAGTCGAGCCCGCCGGCCCGGCAGCGCTCGCCGCCCCACCACTGCTGCAATGCGGGTGTGGGCACCGCGCAGCGCGGGCCGGGCCGAACCGGACCGGGCCGGGCCGGGCATCCCGTTCCCCGCCGGGCCGCCCCCCGTCCCGGTTGCGCCGGGTTTTGGCTCTTCCCCGCTTCCTCGCCCCTGTTTCGTTTTCCTCCCGCTCCTGCCGGCAGCGCAGGACGTTTCCTCCCGCGGCTGCACGCAGCCTCGGGTCCTCCCGTTCGCCCTGTGTATGCCGAGGTGGGGGGGCTCATCCACGGGCCACCCCAGCAGGTCACCCGGTCTCTCCCAACTTCTCGGCTTCCCGCTGCGGCTCCCCCGACGCCGGGATCGCTGCGGAGCGCTGATCCGCTCCAGATTCTCCTGGGGGAAATTCCCCCTTCCCTACGTTACCTCCGCGCCGTCTCCGGGGGACCCCCACCCTCGCCATCCTATGAATCGGTTCTTCGCCCCGTTCCCGCTCCCCCCTCCCGCGGTCCCGCTGCAAACAGGGTTGCAAGTCCCACGCGGGACACCGGGCGGGGGGGTCCCACCTCTGCTCCTCTTCCCCGCGGGTGGCATCTGGCCCTGGGACACACAGCGCCGGGAAGGAGGAGCCCGAGGGGTCGGTGCGTGGTTTGTGCGGGCACGACTGCCAGTGAGACACTCGAGTGACCTCCAGAGAAGGACTTAATCTCATAAAAATCACAGATTATAAAGATACAAACCAGGTAGGGCAAGACGGATGTCAGGGGTGCACAAAATATCGGGGTGCGGGACGGGGGCGTTTTGAGACTGGGGGACCATTATAATCACCCACTGCCCGTCCCTGTCCCACAGGCTGTGGATTCTATGCCTTGCATTTCTGAATCCTGCTGTAGCAGCCTGAGGCTGAATGGCAGCGAATCTCTCAAAGCGATGCCAAGCAGCCTCGATTTTTGCCCTCCCACCTGGATTATTTCCTGACGCGGTGAAAATGGCACCGCATTCCAGCTCCAGCTACTGCTGGTGCGGACTTCAGCCGCTGGATCCTCGTGTGTCTTCATTTACTAGATGAAAGCTCAGCTGATTTCCTGAATTTCTTCCCTGTGTAGAGGTTTACGAGCTGATCAAAACGTCCTTAACCTTCCCTCGGAGACGCCAAGCCGCCCCAGTGCCCCCGGCTCCGCGGGCTCTCCACGCCCTCACGCCATCCCTCTGCCTCTTTTCCAACTCCTCTCCGATATTTCAATATCTCTTTTGAGCTACCGGAGACTGTGCTACACGCGAGAGCGGGCTCACCAGTGCCACACACCGAGGCAGTACCGCCAGCCTGCTCTGCCTTCCATTTCCCCTGCAAACACGAAGAATCCTCCCCGCTGGCGGTGCTGTCCCTGTCCCCTGCCCTGCCCCCGGCCCCGTGTGACAGCGCTCCGCGGAGGGCACGGCTGGAGCCGGTGCCCGGCGGGGCCGAGAGAGCGGCGGGAGGCGATGGCCCTTGCCCCGGAGGTCTGCGTTCGAGCTCCTCCGGGCAGGCTGCTCCCCGAAGAGGGGCGGGGAAGGGGACAGAGCCCTCCCTGACCGCAAGCCCCGCACCGGGAGAGCGGCTCCCGGCCGGAAGCCCCGCTCCTCCGAGCAGGTTCAGCCCTTGGCTCCTCCTGCCCGTGCTCCCTCGCCACTTGCCAGCCCACCTCTCACCGCGTGGGGGGACGTCCCGTGGCCCCCGAGGGATGCTTCAGCCCTACGACCCCGCACCAAACGGCACCACGATGCGGCTGCCCCTCCTGTTACCGCATCGTTTTGTGATGCAGCATCTCCCAGTGCACAGTCCCAGACCCTTCCGTGCAGATTCCCCGTGCCTTGGAAAAGCGGCTCGCACCGAGCCGTGCTCAGCACCCCGCCTGCCCACTCTCCCCAGCCCACGCCCTCGAGGGTGCGGGTATTTACGGCCTCTCTGTGCCTCCTCCCTTCTCGGCGTTTTGCTCCCCGAGCACACGGGATGTTGCACCATGCAGCAAATCCTCAGTTACGGGGAACAGAGGTGCGCAAGACAAAGGTAAAATTGCTTTTCCAGGAAAACAAAAAAAGAGTTAAGCCTGTTAGTCTGACACCAGAAAAGACAATGCCACGTCCAGGACTTATCTGTCACACACTCAGGCGGGAGATGGAAGGAATTCTTGTGATAATGCTCGTCTCTGCTCAGCCGTTGCTGCTGAACCACAAATTGCTGCTTGCAGCACAAACTATGGAAATGTGATACATTAGATTAGATGTCTTCTTGTTGGGTCTCTGCACTGCGTTTGCTAGGAGTTATTTCTGAGTCCTGAGAGTTAAAGCATCTTCAAGAAGCAGAGCATCAAACACGGGAAAAGTGGGTCTGCTTCAGGTTGCAGAAGGAGAAAAATGAAAAACATCAGGAAAGCAGATACTGTGGAGCGAGTGAAGAATTTTTCAAAGCAGAGAGGGACACCCAGGGAGGGCTCTTCCCACCTCGGGTTAAAAATGGCTCAGGGTCAGGTTGAGCCCTTAAACTCCAGATAAGACACCATTCCGCCAGCCAGCCGGGGAGTCGCGGCACCTCGGGTGTCTGAGCACCACACCGCCTGCTCTGCACAGCCCACCGTGCACCTCCCTGCTTCATCTTTTGCTGGCGACTTCATGTGCCAGAGGACGCAGGCGGAGGAAGGAGAGTGTCACGGCTGGACCCCACGCACGCAGAGGGCAGCGGCTGTAAAATACATTCCTGATGATAAAATGACTGTCTGGCTCGCACCGGACTGCAAATGGATGGGTACATGGAGGGACAACGTTTTTCAAGCCATGTGCAAATACTAACATATGCGAAAATTAACGTTTACTAGCATATGTGAAAATTACCATTTATTTTGTGCTTTGAGATGCTTCAGTGGCTCCCTGATACTGCACAAACCTTCTCTGTTCAAAGCTTATATTTGATATTTAAAAGAACCTGAACCTCCATTTTTTTTTTGAACCAAAATCTACATGATTTCTTTTCTCAAATCCCTGGGATGTGAGCTCCGAAAAGCCCCACGAACAGGGACCTGGGGAGCGCGTTCCCCCCGGTGGCACCCGCGGCAGGGAGGGCGTCCTCCCCTCGGGAAGCAGGAGATGGAGAAATACCAGTGCAGAGACCCAGAAATTCAGTGCCCAGAGAAGGGGAACCCCTCCCGCCAAGCTCCATTTTCCGAACCGCCGGTACCCAGGCTCACACAAAGGGCATTTTGCAGCTCCGCTGGCTGCCGGGGAGCGCTGCCCGCCGCTGCCCGCCCCCCGCGCCCGGTGCCGATCGCCTCCCCCTTTCCCAGCATGCCGTTTGGGGGGGTTAACCCTTGCCGCATGGCACAGCCCACGCCTGCAGCCGAGCGTGGCCATTTTAGCCCACCGCTCGCCGCCCCCCCCCGGCCCCGGGTCTGGCTCTCTAAAGGAGCCGGGCACAGATCGCGGCCCGCGGCTGGCGCGGCGGTGCCCACGCCGTGTGACACGGACCGCGGAGCATCAGCCCGGCCAGGGCTGGACCAGCCCGGCCCCCCGGCCATCCCCGGCACCGGGCGGGAGGGAAAGGTCGAGTCCCAGTTCCATCCGCAGCCTCGGCCGTATCAGCGCTCAGAGCAGCTCGGGGTCTGCAATTTTCCATCTTTAGCTACAGCCGAGAGGGAACTCTCAAAGTTCGGGTCATACTGGTTTTCCCATTCTTGTGCTTCATAAGCGAAAGAAACCCAGTCCCTGTGCCGGGCAGCCCCGGGAGGGGAGCGCAGCAAACCCGAGCGGCCCAGGGCCCTGCTCCGGGCAGCCCCTGTGCTGGGGCCGGCTGCTCGCTCCGGGAGATCCGGGCTGTAGCTCATTCCCGGCTGTTACCAACCACCGCCGTTCCTCATGTTGCACATCCCAGGCTCGTCCCCGCTGCAGATGAAGATGGAGCTTCCAGTGGCTTCCCACAAGACCAGATGCTGCTCTACATTGGCACAACGAGAATTTATTCTCAGGGCAGTCTTTACATCCAACATGAAAAACATGTTTGTTAAAACTTCATCAGCTCAGACCCTCCATTCAGACTACCTGGTAATGCATTCTATAATAATAGCAAAGTCTTTTACATTTATTTTCTGTACCTGTAGGACTTTTCTGCCCTGGCTGCTACAGCACGACAACAATACCTCCTGAAGGTTTAGGCTTCCTTACCTTGACCTAAGCACTTCTAAGTAAAAAATGCTTACACCACAGAACCTGTGTCCACACTTGCACCATGGCAATGTATAAACCCCCTGGAAAATCCCTTCCTTGTACCTGAAACCCCCTTTCCCAGAAGCTCCCAGGGACAGAGAGCCAGTAACCCCAGCGGCTTTACCTCAGTGACTTGGCTGGGTCAGGATCTGTCGTCCCAACAGGTGCCAGCGCCGTCCCTTGCAAAAGGGTCCCGGTGTTTGATGGACATCCTGAGAGTTTGGCAGTCGGTGATTAAGTTTCCGTCTCTCCCCACCCTTAAGCCCCGCGGACCTGCTATCAGCAGGGTTGGCCAGGGACGGCCGGTGGCCCGGCGTGCCAAAGCCACGGCTCCTGGGACTCGGGTGCTTCTCACCAGGCTGCGCTGCATTGTACAGCGTGTTTTATATGCCTGCTCGTTCGATAAAAATAAATCTTCACGTTTGCAGTTTGCTTTAAACTACATCAAGGTGTCAGCTGAACTGACGGCTCCCTCTGAGAAATGACTGCAGTAGGTGCCGGCAAATTGCTCCCGGATGAGCCTGGGATCTTGCCCTGCGATGGGAGATGCGGGCAGCGCCCAGCCCGAGGCGAGGACCCCAGCCACCCCCAGCCCCGCCAGTGCCTGCCCTGAGTTTCATCATTACAGAGACCCTTGTTTCGCTCCCATTTCCACCCAAAGGTCCATCACGCAGTAATAGCCCTTCAGTGTCCACAGGACTTCAAGCGCTGGCACAGACCCAGGGACGGTTCCTACTGGCAGCTCCACAACCAGGACCCTTGTTCCCTTCCAGCGGATGGCACAGTGCCTGCTGCAGCCACTATGGTCCCTCTCCCATGTCACCCAGCCCTGTTCCCCTCCCCTGACACTCCCCACGGCAACCAGGGGGTCCCAGAAGCTGAGCCCTCATC
Source organism: Nesoenas mayeri (assembly GCF_963082525.1). NCBI lineage: Eukaryota > Metazoa > Chordata > Aves > Columbiformes > Columbidae > Nesoenas > Nesoenas mayeri. The sequence continues at coordinate 12,385,953 of NC_137568.1, read as the reverse complement.
TCCTCCATCCAACGTTTTGCTCACACGACCATTCTTCCTCACCGCACTGATGCTGCCCACGGCAGCTGCTGCAGAGCTGCATTTGGGTCAGACAGCGCTGGTGGCAGCCGCCTTGTGAGCACCTGACTTGCTTCATTTTGTCTTTAATGGGACTGTCCCCAGCTCAGGGGGCAGGCGGGAGCTTCCCTGCACCCAGGGGCCTCTCGGGAGCCGCTCACTGAGGCTCTGGGAGCACCTGGAGGTGATCTGGGCTGTGCCCGGTTCTGCGGAGCCCTTTTCCTCTTCTGGTGAAAGCGTAAACAGAGCAGTGTCCTTGCAGCCATCTCCTCCCAGCGCAGATCTCGCATGAATCTGGGCTGAATCCAAATGATGTTATCTGTGGAGGAGACTGAGGATTTCCTACCGCCAGCCATTTGTGACTGGAAAAGCGGAGGCAGCCCAGCGGAACAGGAGAGGCGAGAGGGCTGGGGCTGAATGGGGAGGCCCCTCACATCCCTCTCACCCACCAGCCCCAGGTCTCACCCTCCCGCAGCTGCTCTCCCAGACACAGGGACACCAGTCCCACCGAAAATCCAGCAAAACCCCTGGGTGGCAGATCTCTGCAAGGACGGCCTGGAGCAGCCGCCCCACCCACACACCAGCAAAAGCACAGAGTGCCCCGACTGCCGGGGAAACCCTCTGCAGAGCTCCTCTCGCATCCCCAGCCTGCATCTGAAAGTCCTCCGGTCCCCACGAGCCTCTTCCTCATCGCCATTAAAAGACATCAGCTCCATGTCGTCTGCTCACTTAACATCCTTCTCCTTAACAGCATCCTCGCCCCAGGGATGTGACCTCTTCCCCAGGGCCCTCCCTGCCAGCTGCCCTGTGGCTGTCGCCTGGGGACGGGGTTTCCATCCCCTCCCGGCGCCCAGCGAGGGTCCCAGCCCAGCACTGGTGCAGCACTGGTACCGCACTGGTACCGCCACGCTGGGGAGGAGAACCTGAGAGCAGCTTTACAGCACGGATCTGCAGTCCCTCCTCTCAGCACGTATAGATGGATCCATCAGACCCTTCAGAAGAGCTAAACTACAAATACACATTCTCCTTTTAAACCAACAAATGTTTGCCTGGAATAAATCCAAACCAAGCAGAGGTTAACACGTTCCTGGGAAATACATTAAATGTAGCACACACCGGTCTTACTAATGGAGCGTAGTGATGCTCCATCTCATCCTGGATCTCTCTGATAACCATTGGAAGTCATAGTGGACTTCAGAGTAATTTGCTCAGTAACAGGCATTTAGCTTTGATGCACTTAATACGGAAAGAGAGCCGTATGAATAAGTAATTCATATCCTAAACACTTAATCTTTCCCAGCCAATTGGCACAGAGCAAGGGGAGGGTGTATCTTTTAAACCAGTAACTACTTATCACACCTTTCACTGCACAGGAAGCTGCTGGAGTTGTGATAAACATGATCAAACTATTAAACTAACAAATATCAGGCTGTGTGGTTTCCGGGAAATGGCGCCTCAAGCCAACCACAGCTGCTGCCGGCAGAGACACCGCGGTGCTTCTGCAGCTCACGGAGCGGCGGCGGGCGCAGGGGGAGGGAGCGCAAAAAGCACACGCAGAGGAACACGGTTTCCTTCAAAATGGGCAATGCAATACAATCTAAAACGTTAATGAGCTAAACTGTCAACCTGCAAACAGTTATTAATTACCAAGCGTCTCACACACCTACAGACCGGAGGAGGAAGCTGCTGACCCGCTCAGGACAGCAGCGGCAATGCTCGGGCTCTGGCCAGGAGCCTGCAAGCCCACGGCCAAAAGGCAAATCCCACCGTTTGTGAGAAAGCCCGCGGGTTCCACCTGCCTTCGCGGGTAAAGCCCCGTTCTCCTGCCGCCGCGGCCCGGCCCCGCTCCCGCACCGGCTCCCGCCGCTGGCTGTCGAGCCACACTTCCCCTTTCATAAATCACATTTTGCATTCTGAGCATGCGTCCCCTCTTCCATGCCATTTTTGTTTTCAGATAACCATTAGCTTAATTAATCAAGGGAAATGCATCTTTTCTGATTGTCTGCTCTGCCAGCTAAGGCTGGGACAGCCCCGAAACGCTTCCCAAAACACAACCCATCCCAGGGCATCCCCTGCACAGAGCGGGGTTCACCTGCCTCAGCACCTGCTGTCCAGCACCTCGGCTGCCCCTTGCACAGCCCCGCCAATGTGCAGAGCTGATTAAAACCCTCTTAAGATTCAGCACAGCTAACAGGCAAAATGTTGATTTTAATCACGGTTCACATATTTCCCCTTACTCTCTGTGCACACACCATCAGGTTTTTGGGGTCCCCATGCAGGCAGGTGAGAAGTCACAAGCACTAACCATATTGCACAAGTTTCCATTGACTTTGGAGCATCAACTGAAACCAGAAGTGAAGCGAGCTGACAGTACTAACCCTGTCCACACCGAGTTTAACCAAATAGCTGGGATGGAGCCAGCTTCCTGGTGCGAGCTCCCAGAAGCCGTTCCCAGCATTGCATGAGCACGCGGAGTAGCAGACCTGAGCTACACCAGACCAAAGCCAACATCTGTGACAAGTGTCCATGGTCAAGGTTGTTCCACTTGGGTACAAGCCTCTAGCTGAGCAAACAGCATCCACACGCACAGCGGCTGCGTTTCCTCCCAGGCTGCCTCGGAAAAGCGCTCTGGCTCTGGCACAAGAACATCTGTAGACAAGACTCGGGCTGACACAGCTCACACAGCGGCTCCTGCTGCGAACAAGCCCTGGCAGGTGACACCTGGCTGGATGCTGCCCCACCTTTCTGCTACATAATCCCCAGGATTTACTAAGAAACATTTGCCAAGATGATTTTTGTATTTATTTAAATAAAATGAAGCCTTGGAAGACTAGATTGCCCAAAAGTGGGCGGCATGAGGTGGGGTGGGTTATTTTGCCTTTGGGAGCAGCACTGCCCGGACAGACACCTGTCACACCGCAGCAGGACCCAGAGCCTGGGCACCTCACCCACGGCTTCGGGTGGCTCTAGTGTCACAACTGCAGGGCTCGTCTTACCCAAACCTATTCATTCTGCTTCTCATACAAAGAAGCATACCCCCATACACTTAACGTGCCATCAATGACAGTACTTCAACTAACAGCTCTGAAAGAGAAATCAACTTCAAGCAAAAGCCCAAGATGAGCAAGGCCGGCAACTGGGGCCGTTTGGCAAGCCCAGGGTCCGGAGGGCAGGTGCTGTCCAAGAACTCGGCTCTGCCGGGGAACAGCACGGGGAATGCCGGGGACCGAGCGCCCCCGCTGAGCCAGGCACGGCCGGCTCCAAGGCACACGGCTGGGTTGCCACCTTCACGTGAGCCGCCTGTAAAGAATGAGCCCCGCGCTGCACTTTCAATGGCCTCCAGCAATTATTAATCTAGTTCAGGGATGTCCGCAGGCTCACGTCTGCCCTCGCTCCAGCAGCACCCGGCTCCGCGCAGCCCGTTTGCTTTGGAGAACCCCGGCCCTGCAGGGAAACACCGAACCGCTGGCTCCTACGGCCTCGCTGCCCACCTGGGCAGCAGCAGAACACAGGGTGCCCTTGGCACTGCGGGCACCCCCCATCTGCACCTCTGGGGAAGATTCAGAAATATATCCCATCCACCGCACCTCAGAGCCCATTTTAACCTGCAGGTACCTGCTCTGGAGCAGCCCAGCCGCAGCCTGCCCGCACAGGGACGCCTTCCGCCCGTCCGTATGCGGTAACAAACGCACTCCAAATCCCAGTAGGTTTTGTAGAGGTTTATAGTCCTTTGCAATGATTGCATGATACATTTCTTCCCCGTGCCACAGCCCTCGGACCAGGAAGCTCCTCTGGCAGCTCGCGCTCCACCTCCCAGCAGCTGGGCTTTGCAATTCGATCTACACTAGCTGCAGAACATCAAATGCACTTTCAACATCTCCATTTAATATTTACATTCAAGCAATTAATAATTGGAAGCTTATAGTTTAGACATTTCTAATAGCAGCAATTTCTATAATAGCTTGTTTAGCTTTAGATAACGATTTTTTTTTTTTTTTTGCACATAGAAACACCACATGTGTACAGTATCAAAAAATATATACCAGGGATGGTCCTGCGGGTTGTAAGGAGGGCAAGGGGACAAGACTAACAAATGCTGAATGGTTAAAAAGGAGAACAGAAAATATTCATTTGATATAGTTTATAAGGTGATCTAGGGACTCCATAAATCTAGGCTTTATATTTCATTATATAAATACCTACAAATAAATATATTAGCGTGGTCAAAGAGCGACCAGCTTTCAGCTCAAACAATACATTTCAATAACACCACGTACAAACGGGAGCAAGAATCACTCGACAAGTTAGCACTGTTAAAATATAATACTATAACTCTGAGTAACTGGCGGGACCCATCCCCGCCGGTCCCAGTGCCGCGGTCCCGGGGAGCCCCCGACCGCGGGGCGGGAGCAGCGGCGAGGACACCCCCCACGGCAGGGACGGCCGCCGTGCCCGGTCCTGTCCCGCGTCCCCTCGGCGGGGACGGCAGGCTCGGCCGCCGCGGCGCGGGCAGGGGCACGCGGGCTCTGGGGAACGGGCACCAGTACCTTAGCGGGAGGCTTGGGGCCGCGGGCCCCGGGGTGGGCAGGCAGCTCCCACGGGGAGCAGCCGCCGTCCCACCTCACACCGTCACATACTCCTTGAAGGTCACGGTCAGGCAGTTTGCGGTCACGTCTGTGATAATTATATTCCCAAAGAAGGGCTTGAATTCCTGCAGGGACTCACCCTCCTCCTCCTCCTCTGCAGCCTCCTGGGGCTGCGGAGGCTCCATGGCCGGTTTCTCGGCGGGTGCTGGCGACACCTCCGGCTTCACCTGCGCCATGGCCAGCTCGCCCTCCGCCCGCGGTTTCACGCAGCGCAAGTCTATGGGCTCGTCCAGGTCTGAATCCAGCAGGATGACCTCTGGCTGGGCGGGCGTGGGCGGCTCCGGCCGCTCCGGGGCCGGGGGGCTGAGGCAGGTGGGGGCGCTGACGCTGCGGGAGGTCAGGCGCTTCTTGCCCGGCTCCCGCTCTGCGTGCGGCTCCGACAGGCAGCGCTTCCGCGAGCCGGGGCTGGAGAGGTTCAGTCCCATGGAGGAAGGGTTGTGCTCACAGACGGGACCCAGGGACCAGGGCACAAGGTCCGGCTTGGTGGTGAGCTGCAGAGGCTGCTCCGACAGAGGAAGGGGCAGCTCCTTGGGCAGGGGAGGCTTTGGGGGGCTTTCCTCGAGCTCTGTGGGGAGCTGCCGGCCCTCGCCCTCTGCTTTGCTCAGGGCGTTGCTGCCCACCACTCTCTCCTCCCCTGGTTTCCTCCAAGGCTCCAGCTTCTCCTCCCCACCCTTCTTAGGAGTCCTCTCCTCCGCAGCCCGCTTTCGGGGTGGCTCCCCAGACTTGATCTTCACCGCCTGCATCCCGTTCTCCATGTACTTGCTCATGACAATCACAATACGCCCGTTCTTGTTTTTGTTCTTAACAATCTTCATCTTGCCGCCAAGGCCATTGCTGGTCACCCTGTCCCTCGGGGGAGGCCCGCTACCACTAGACAGGTTCTTCTCGGCCCCATTCTTGCTCTCTGCAGTGAGGTTCTTGACTGGGCCCAGCAGGCTTTTGGCTGGGCCGTGAGTCCACTTGTCCGGGTGGGTGACCAGGGGGCTCTTGTTGCTGTCCAAGCAGGCCTGGCTCTGTGGCTCCTTGCTGCTGTGCTGGTAATGGGGCTCATACATCTTGGGGTCCGGCTGGTAGTGGTGGTGCTTCTTGCTGTTCAGCTGGTAGTAATACTTCCCTTTGCTGTGGGACTGGTGCTTCATGCCACTCTCTTTGCCATTGGGCTGGTACTGGTGGTGCTTCTTGCTGTTGAGTTCATATTGGTGTTGCTGGCTCTTGCCAGAGGAGCCGAGATCCAGCTTTGGCCTGGTGTCCACGGCAGGGTCCTGCAGCCCCGTGAGGATGTTCGAGCGGCGGGCGAAGGAGGGAAGCTGCAACACAAAGCCAAGGGCTGCAGTCAGGTAGAGCTGGAGAAGGAGGTGCCGGTGCTCCGGCAGGTGCCGAAGGCTCCGGTGAAACGCCCGCCCCTCCTGCAGCTCTCCTCACTGGACGCTGCGTCCTCGAGCAGGCAGCCCCAACCCACTCCAACTTACAGGCTGTGCATTGCTCCAGATTAATGAAGCAATGAAAAGAAGAAAAGCACCCTTCAATCAGCCGGTTGGGAACAGGGGCCAAGCAGGACCGTTGCTGCTGAGCTTGCGAGCAGCCTGCTAATGCTGCCCGGCCGCGGGCGCAGCGGGTCTGCTCTGCAGCCCCGAGGGGAAGGGGGGCTGGGATGGCGCAATGAGCTCAGCCCTGGGGCCTGGGGGTCCCCGGGGCATTGCGAGGCGCCCGGGCTGCGCGCGCGGCTCCTCAGCATGATGAAACCCGCTGAAAGCGGCTCCCTGGGGACCAGGCCACGCTGCAAACAGGCTGCCCAGGAGTTGTGGAGCTGGGGTCTACAGCGCATTTACCTGCACAACCAGCGGCTTTGGCTTGGGCCCCCGCTTGCGGTATCCCATCAGCTGCTCCTGCCGCTCCCTGCGGGAACACAGAGTCACGGCGAGGCCCGAGTAGCGGCACACAGACCCCCCGGGGTGCAGCTTCCCTGCACCCCACTCATGGTAGCTCCCGTGGTGCCAGGGACCCTACCCGGGTGCAGCAAACTGGTGGGGGGTGGCAGGAGGGGAGCCGGGCCCCGCAGGTGCGGAGCTGCAGGCCAAGGGTCTCGCAGGAAGCGGTGGGACAGGGACGCGGCAGATTCGCAAAGGCAGGAGCCGCCTGGCGAGGCAACTTCCCTGCTCCACCTCCCCCTGCTGCAGCGAGGGGCTGAAGTTTACAGTTTGCGCCAAAATACTACAGGAAATAAATGCACGGAAAAAAAAAGAGCAGAAAAAAAAAAAGCAGAAGCCCGTCCAAGCGCAGCAGCAGCAGCAGCAGCAGCGGCGGCGCCGCCTCCCCACTCCAGGCATCGAATCCCTGGGCAGGCAGGAGCGCAAGGCGCGGCGTGGGGGGAGCGCGGCGCGGGGGACCTTGAACCGGAGGCGTCGCCCGGCGGCCCCGCGCCCCCGAGCCCGAGCCCGGCCCCGTCCCGCGCCCGCCCCCGGCTCCGTGACGCAGCTGCAATTGCCGGAGCGGGCGCGGGTGCCCACCGCCCCTCCCGGCCCCCCACCCCGCCCGCCGCTCACCTGTTCTGGAAGGCGATGAGCAGCCGAGGGTCCAGGATGTTCTCCTCCGGCTCCCACGTGTTGTATCTTGCGAGAGGGGAGGAAAGCGGCCGTCAGCCGCAGGGCCCGGCCGGAGGGGCCGGGGTCCCGGGCAGGGCCGCCCCGCTGCTGGCCCGGAGCACTGGGCCCGCCCGAGAGAGGGTGTCCGGGGCTCGGGTCCCCGGGGAGGGGGATGGGCGGGAAAGCGGGGGGGCACGGGGACGAAACTGTTTATTTAGCGCAGTTATTATTCCGGAGGAATTCTAGGCATGTCATGATGAAATTTTCCAAATCCCTTTTCCCGGACCCAGGAAAGCAGCCGCGGCGCGGAGGAGGGACCCGGCCGCCGAGTCCGGAACAGCAGCGCGGACCCCCTCCCCCGCGCCCCCCCGCCGGCACTGTCATGCAAACCCCAAATACTCCGCAGCCCGCAGCGGCCGCCCTGGCTCCGCGGCCGGTGCCTCCGCCTCCGCGGGCGGCTTTCGGGGGCCGCCCGCCCGCCGCAGGCTGCGGGGCGGCGCGGGTTATTTTTGCGGTTATTCCCCCCCCTCCTCCCCGGTTCTGCAATATGGAGCCCAGCTCCCGAGGAGGGAAAGGGGGAAGGAGCCATTTTCTGGTGCACATCAGCCGCCGCCTGCCCGCCTCCCTCGGCTACCGCCGCCGCTGCCGGGCCCCGAGGCCGCTTCTCGCCGCCCGCCGCCCCGGCCGGGGCCCTTCCCGGGGCGCCGAGAGCAGCGGAGCCCCCGCTGCCGGGCCGGGCCGCCCCAACCCCGTTGCCATCCCCGCTCGGTACTCACTTGGGCGACCATCCCCTCCATTTCACCAGGTACTCGACTCTGCCCTGCGGAGCGCGGGAGGCAAAGACACGGCGTCAGCTGGACCCGCCGGCCGGCCGCCCCCCGCCGCCGCCGCCGCCGCCGCCCTCCTCACCTTTCGGATCCGCTTCTTTTCGATGCTCTCCACCGCGAAGACATGCTCCCCTACCGCCGGCAGCTCCATGCTGCAGCCAGGAGGGGCCGGGCCGGGCGTCCGCGGCCGCCGCTACAGCCGAGACGAGCTCTAGCCCCAGCAGCTCCCGCCACCGACCCGACAGACACTGAGCCCCGGCCGCCGCGGCACCGCAACCCGTGCAAATCCCGGAGCGAGACGTCAGGGAGGCGGCGCCTCCCGGGCCCGGCTGCCCGTCAACGGCGGGGCCGGGGGATTGGCGCAGACCTGCCGGAGAGCGAGGCGGGGAGGGGGCGGGCGGGGGCCGGGCAGGAGCAGCGCGGAGGGGGGAGGCGCGGGCAGCCCGGCCCCCGCCCCACGCGTGACTCAGCACGGCCCCCACGGGCCCCGGGGCTGGCGGCAGAGCCCGCGGGGCAGGTGCGCGACCCGCGCCGCCAGGGGGGGCGCCAGGCGGGGGGGCCGCCAGGAGGATGCACGGGGGCGTCCGCACGGTGCTGGCGGGGTCCCGGAGCGGGGAACGAGCCCCCGTGACGGCTCCACGCCGCGGGCTGCTCTGGGCCCACGCCCTCCGCACGGCCCGGGTCCGCCACCTTCTCCCGTGGGGCCCGGCCCGCAGCGGGAGGCCGGTGCGAGGGAGCGGCCCCGCGCACGGCCCGGCAGAGCCCTCGCCCCGCTGCCGGGTGCTGCGCTGCTCGGCGGGCCCTGAGGCTGCGGGGAGCCCGGGCTGGGGGCACCCAGCGGCGGGGACCCCCCGTTGCAAGATGGCCGGAGGGCCCGGGAGAGCGGGCCCGGGGCCGGGTGCAGGTGGCGGTAGCGGCGAGTTTCCCTCGCCCGGTGCCGGAAGCCGCAAGCAGCGGCGGCGTGCGGGGACGCCGCGGAGAGCCCAGGACGGGCGGCTTCTTGTCCGAGCGGATTAAGGGGAGCATGCTGAGGCCCACGCATGTCCGTGCCGCGGGTTGCCAGCGGGGGACCCTCAGCCGCCCTCGGCGCTGCTCCGGGAAATGTGGCGGTGCCGGAACGAAAAGTGACGTTCCCCCGGGCAGGTGGAGCGGGGCCGGCCGTGTCCGCGGCCGCTCCGAGCCACGCCCCGGCCACAGGACGACGCGGCGCGCGGACACGCGTGGGGCTGTTCCCGGCAGGGGATGGTGCCGCGTGGAACCCCCAGACCCTCCCGGGGATCTCAGCGCCCGGGGCTGAGCTCGGTTCCCGCAGGTGCGGGGCTGCGCCTCCGAGCCGCTGCCGGGGAACGGGGACGCTCGGGGCGCCGTGGAGGGGACCCCCGGCCAGGGCGAGACTGAAACCACCGCACCCGGTGCGCAGCCCCCGCCCGGGCTCTGCCGGCCCTCGGACGGGGCGGCCGGTCCCCGTGGAGCAGGGACTCCCGTGCCAGGGCTGCCCGCGGGGCTCCCGGTAACTCTTGCCGGGTGCGGGAGCGGCGGGGCTGAGCCCGAGCGGCACCGGGGCCCGGAGCAGCTCTTCTGCTGGCTGTCGGGAACCAGCTCCCGGTCCCCCCCGGGGCCGGTCCGTCCCCAGCCCGCCGCATCCCCGCGGCTCCGCCCGGTAGCCGTGTCCCCGGGCGGGACGGCCCCGGCCGGCAGCCGCCTGCGCTTTCGGGGGCCCTTCCCGGGCCCGGAGGTGCGGGGGCACCAGGGAGGCACCGCTGAATGTCACCGCGCCGGAGACCATAACAAAGACGCAGCCGCCGCGATCGTAGAGCCGAGCCAATAAAAAGCAAACTGATATTACAATTTTGATTTCCCTGGAGGGCTGAAGGGGCTTAATGTAAGAATTATTATCCATTGTGAACAGCAGCCGAAAGAAAGCCCAGGCAGGAAGATTTAAATTTTTTTTTAACTTAGCGGTTTTCCTAAGAAACATACATTCATTCAAATTTATGCCAGCGGAGTTTGTTAACCCTCCCCTTTGACATTTCAAGCTTCTCCTGTTGCCAGAGGAGACAAGCCGAGCACAAACCACTAATGCTTGCAATAAAACTAAATGCCCAGGGACAAGCGCGATTTGGTGCAGTTCCCCTCCGCACTGGGGAAGCTGCGGAGCCTCCAGCCCGCGGGGCTGCGCGCTCAGCCCGGCGGGAGCGGCCGCTGGGAGCTCAGGGGCTGCCCGAATAGGTACAAAATAGATATATCTTAAACATGCGATCGGGCATCCCGGGAAGCTCCGTAGGATCCGCCTGGGGAGCAGTACGAGAGGCCTCTGATGAAATATGCTATTAAAAAAAAAAGTGAAAGTGACACTGAAAACCCATATTAAAAGCATTTTAATCGTTGCCTGGCTTGTGGCTCCTATAGCTCAGCACCAGCTCCTGTCCTGTAGGTTTCTGCAGGATGTTCATCTGCTTTCTGTTACCGGGCTGATTGCACATGATTTGCAGTAATGATTGTAATGGTGGTGATTTTCTATCTCCCACCTTGCTCAGATAGCAGCAGTTCGTGAACTGATACGTCTTTTCCTTTGTCAATTTGAAAGAGGACACCTTATTTGAACCACATAAAATAGCCTAAATAAGAAAAGCAGGAAATGTTTCTAACTGCTGCCTCTTCTTGGCTGCTCGGGGCATATCACAGGGATGAGAAAAGAAAAAGGGTTTCCAACCAAAAGAAACAAGAGGCAACCACTGCCTTTTAAAGCCAAGATAGCAGTTCTTTAGTACCATGTACTTTGTTTGTGATTTACCCGTTTATAAGGTAGGTACAAGGTGCAAATCCACATTCTGTGGACATTCTTCCCCTCTGCCACACACCTGTGCAAAAATTCAGGGTCCTGTTTGTGCGCAGAGCGCAACGGATGGGGGCAGAGGAACAGGCAGATGGGCAGAGCGAGTGTGGCGCTCCGGCCACCCGGCCAGGGCCTGATCCTGAGCGGGGGCTGCCAGGGTGCAGCTGTAGGACAAAACCTCCAACAGCCAGAGACAGATGGGCTTCCTGCAGGTGCTCGGAAGAATACCGAGGCAATTTCCCCTCAAATACTGGCTGGCCCGGTTCCCTCCTATTACCCAGAGCTGATGTCTGTCTAGGTTTAGCCTTTTCATCATTATTTATAAAGTTCTTACCCCAGAGACAGAGCCAGCTCTCTGGGTTGGGTTCTGCCTCTCCAAAACACAACATGCTCTGCTTCCCCTCACCTCGAGCACCAGGAGCTCCTGCAGACCTGCTGCACGTTTGCTATCAAGCAGCACTGATTACACATGCCATCATTTCTGATGTTGCTCATTAGTCTGTATCATTATTAGCAATTCAAACCAGTAATTCTTTTTCAGCTGTGATCCTCCAGTTCCACCTCAAAGGCTCCAAGGCTGCAGTTTGGGTGCTCAGCTTTTCCTCCCATCCAGCCCAGCAGGGCCAATGGCTCCTCCTGGAGCCCCGACAGGACGGGAACACACCAGGCTAAGCACCAAGCAATAACAGAAAGTTAATTCACGAATAGTCACAGCATTTCGCTCAAGGCCGCTCCCGCGGGCGGCCAAGCACGGAGCGTGCACTGCTCCCGCACGCGCTGGCCTTGGAGCCGGGGGAGGGCACGGCCCCATTCATTCCCACCTGCCCGCAGCCTTGGCCCACCGGGCTCCTGGGTTCGCCCTCTGCTTCTGTCAGCCCTGCCTTGCATTTGAAGTCGTGGCCAGTCTGAGAACTGGATTATAACACAGCCCTTGCTGAGCTCAGCACTGTGCTGGAGAACAACAGAAAAAGAAGGTGAGTAGGTAGGCTTGGGAAAACAAACCAACCAACCAACCCCACAACAACCCACAAAAAATAAAAGCCACCCACCCAATCAATAGGATGCCACGAGGTAAGATGCACACAATGAAACCCTATTCCAGGTTGCCAAGGCAAATCTGTCAATAGAGTATTGAACAAGCAAATCTGACTCGCAATTATTGTCTCCTTCTAAATATAAGCTGCCCCTTCGCCTCGCAGTTCAAAGCCAGTGCTGGTGCTGAGAAGCTCAGCGAATGCTGGCCCCAGCTGTTTCAAAATGGTGAGGGAACAGTCGTCTCTGCTGGAAGCTGGGCTGGAATTCACTCCAACGTGCTCTGAAAACCCCTGGAGCGTCCCCACCACCTTCGCTCCCGCAGCTGAAGTGACACGTGCCCTGCCCCCCTGTAACCGGCTTCCTAAAGCAGCAAAAACCCCTTTGCAAACTGTTTCGGTAAAACGTAGAGGACAGTGGAGCACAAGAGTATTTTCAGACACTGCTGCAGAAAGAAAACCAGGGCACAGAGCGCCCAGCGTTCTGTGACACTCAGGAAAGCGTCGTAAAGAGTCTGAGCACCCAAAGCTGGGACTGTCAGTGTGGACCAAGCACCGTGGCCTTAAAGGCAAATACCGCACAGGAGCTGCCAGCAGGAGCTGCCGCCACCGGTCAGAGGCAGCAGTGGGAAAATCCAGAGGCAAAACCATCCTGAACTGGGTCATCACGTGGAAATTTAAATGGCTTCACAAGTACATGGCTGCAGTTGCTGCAGGGCCACATTAGGTGAATTCTCTTTGCTGGCACTGCTTCCAGCACAAACCAGGAGAGGCTGCGTGCAAAATCCCCAGGAAGGGGACACCTGTGAGGAGTACACACGGCGCTTCCACAGCGGTTTAACAAAGCACCGCGGAGCCTGCTTTTGCTTGGCTGATGCCGGGGCCGAGATGCCGGATGTGCGCGGCACCGTTGCCCAGAGCAGCTGTTCTGGGCAGGCTGGGGTCCCGTCTCCCACGTCCCCGCCGAGGTGACAGCGCCGCTCCACAGAGCCGCAGCCAGCACGGACAGCGCTGCGCCCAACAGCAGCTTCTCAAGGGACTGCAGCCCCTGGGGGCCCAGGTGGGAATAACCCCCCTCCCCAGGGCCCTTTTCTGCTGTGCCTTCCCCCCAGCCTCAGGCATGGGTGCTGGGAAGAGAGCCTTGGAGACCATCTGTCTTTAATCTTCTTAGAGTCGGGAGAAATTCAGGGTAAAAGGCCCTGAAGTCCCTCTGTCCCTGGCCGTGACTCTCCTTCCATGGCACAGGGCTCAGCACCCACCTGGTGGGAGCAGGTCCTGCCACCCTGGAGCAACAGACTGCCTGGGACACCAGGAGCATTCCCACTCGCGATGCTTTTTCCCACTCGCGATGCTTTCCCACCCAGCAGGACGTGCCCTTGTCTGGTGGGAGCAGAGCTCTGTGGGTCTGGGGCAGAGGAACATGGAGATCCCCGGTGCACAACATCTGCCCCATCCTGCCCTGCACCTCCTGCCACCCCTCCAGCAGCCCTGGGGAGGGCTGGACGCAGCTCTCTTCCTCCTCTTATCACTTAAGCCGATGCTGTTCCTTGGCAGCTGACTGTAATGATGAGATTTTCTCCATCAGAAATGGGGCTGTGCGTGTGCTCCAAGCAGGGCCACGAGCCGCTGGTGGCAGCGGCGAAGAGCCGTTCGGCTGCCCAGCAAGCTGTGAAAGGATTGAGATGTTTTGTGCAAGCTTTTCCAATCTTCTCCATCCCCTGGAATCACAAAAACTTCCATTAAAAAATAAACAGTGCCAACACGCTGCGAGCCCCAGACGGCTCAACTTTCCAGCCGCTCCATGAAAATCAAACAAGAAGCTGCTGGAATCAGATTTAATTTTTGACAGAAACCCCCAAGTAAAACATATTGAACAAAGATTCCTCTGCAACAAGAGCCACATGGGGAACGCTGGAGTCCCACACACGGCCCAGGAGCCGGGGTGGCTCCGGCTGGCGCAGGCACCGCAGCCTGAAGGGGGCTCTGGGTTTCTCTGGTCTCCGGGTGGGAGCAACACCAGCACCTGCCCTGCACCCACCATGAGAACATCGGGGGCTCCAGGTCACCCTGCTGAGGAGAGCGGGTGGGGGGTCAGGGTGGCAGTTTGGAAATGCCATCAACAGAGGCACTGGGAAGTTCTCCCCTGTGGCTTCCTGGGGCTTTTCCTCCATGTGTCTCTTCAACACACTCCACAGAAGAGCAAGAAACCCCCTTTTTCTTAGGGGACAGGCTGAGAACCTGCAGCTCATTTCACAGCAGTGGGGCAAGGACAAAAGCCTCCAGGCAGATGCTGCCACCATGGTTTCAAACATAAGCCCAGCCTCCGATCACGCTCTTTAATGAACAAAACCACTAAACTAGTCCTGATAAAGTGAGTCGAAGCACATACCCCCAGGGTCCTTATCTCCTTCTAAGGTGACAATCTACAATTCTTATCTAGTACAAAGTCTTGACCGTGCAAAGGAGTCATTGGGCACAGGGTTTGCAGCCCAGGCAGGGTACGGGTGGAGGACGCAGCCGGACAGTGAACTGAGCTGCCAGGGAAGCGGCTCAGCCTGAGCTGCTCAGGTCACTCCAGCTCTGCCTCTGCTTCTCCCTCTGGGGCAGGACGTGGGCTCAGCCCTGCGAGAAAGGGCTCAGCGGGGTTTCTGGGGCTCAGCCCTGCGAGAAAGGGCTCAGCGGGGTTTCTGGGGCTCAGCCCTGCGAGAAAGGGCTCAGCGGGGTTTCTGGGGCTCAGCGGGGTTTCTGGGGCTCAGCCCTGCGAGAAAGGGCTCAGCGGGGTTTCTGGGGCTCAGCGGGGTTTCTAGGGCTCAGCCCTGCGAGAAAGGGCTCAGCGGGGTTTCTGGGGCTCAGTGGGGTTTCTGGGGCTCAGCCCTGCGAGAAAGGGCTCAGCGGGGTTTCTGGGGCTCAGCCTAGCCACCTCACCTGTGCACACACTCACCTGACTGGGCTACACCAGTCTGCCTCCCCAAGGCCTGCCCTGCCTGCAGAAGCAGCTGAATGGCCCATGCCAAGCTATTTAACTGCAGGGATTGATTGGTTGACTGATTGATTGCCTCTCTAAGATTACAGCTGAGGACTGTGTGTCTGCATCCAGGTGCTGCCATGAGCTGCCAGGGAAGGACAGGGTGACTGTCCCATGGAGAGCTGCCCCCGGCACATTGGGTGTGGGGGTGAGGGAGGGAAAGGGGAGCGGGGAAGCTGCAGCCCTCCTGTGCACGGGGTGGCGTTTGTGCAGCAGCACCGGCGGGCTGCAGCTCCGCTCCCACCTGCTGCCGGGACCAAGCTCCTCTGGCAGAGTGACCAGACACCGTGTGGTGCTGGTCCGAACTGATGCCCTGGCCACCCCTCCCCGGGCAGCACAGGGATGAGATCGGTAATTGCCCACAGACAGAAGCGAAAATTACTGGTTTGGGCAGGGACAGCCTGGGGAGCTACAGGAAGAGGAGCAGGCGGGGGCCTTGTCAGCACACGTCCTGCCCGGGGTCTGGGGTGGCACACGGAGGAGCCTGGCACATGCGCGAAGTGCTGGTGGTCGCGGTAACTTGCCCGTCCCTCCCCGAGCGCGGCAGAGCCGAGCCCTGGGCTGAGCTGGGCGAGGGCTGCGGAGAGGGCGGCTGCCACCACGCAGCCAGTCATGGGGACCTTGGGACTCTGCCGCTCTGGGGACTGTGAAACACTCAGGGACCCTTCGTTGTCCCCAGGGCTGCAGGGTCCTGGCCGGTGGCACCATGAACTGCCAGCACGTGACGGGTGGGTTTGTGGCTGTGCTCCTGGGTCTGTCCTTACGCAACTCAACCACGTATTGCTGCGCAGGAGTGCGGGGCCTGTGCTCCTCCTCTTTGGCAGATCCATTGCTGCCATCCGACAGCCACAAAACGCAGCGTTTGACAGAGGCACCTTGGTTCCGAAGGGCGCTGCCGGCTCCCCCGGGGCGCCTGTGCCGGGTGCAGCGCAGGGAGGAAGCGAGCGCGGCTCTGCGGTCGGGCAGCTTCCACCCTCCCTGCACCTGAGCGCGGTGGCAGCGCGGCTCCCTGGCTCCCCGGCAGCCCTTCCCTCCGCCTTCCTTCCTTCCGCCCTGCGAGCATCGCCCCGGCAGCTCCAGCCAGCGACCCCGGCTCATTGCAAGGCCATTTCGCCAACCCAGCGACTGCCCTGGCACTTTATCCCGCTCAGCAGATTACACCAAGTGTTTATGTTTTCAAATGTTTTGGGAAGATTTACTGGTGGTGCTGTCCGCCCTCCGTGTGTTATGCTGTCACCAGAGAGCTCTCTGCTCTAAAGCTGCTTAGCCCAACCCAAGTCAAACTGCATTAAGCCATTAAGTGTACACATCAGCCAGGGAGGGGGAGCGAGCCCATCGCGTGTGCTTTGAGCGGGCAGAGCAGTGCTGGGCTCCCAGTACCGGCTCACACCAGGGTCAGGGACTGGAAATGGCCCCGGGGCCACCAACGTGCCCAGCATGTGCCGGGGAGGTGACACACGTGTCCCAGCCTGTGCTGACCCGCAGCAGAGCCCGAGCCCTGCTTGAGCCTGGCTGGGTCAGAAACGGAGCTGGGTCCATCCCCTGGGCTGACGGGCAGCAGGCAGGAGCCCGCTCTGCTGTGGGGGTGACACTGCGGGGACAGTCGAGTCATTTGGTGTGTGACACACCCGTGTCGCTCGGTGGGACGCACCCTTTCCTGCACTGGGGAGCCCAGCTTGCCCGGCTGCAGGGTCCCCGCAGCCCTGCCCGGGTGCCGGGCGGGAGGAGGCTTCCCAGGGCTGGTGGTGCTGAATGTCCCCTCATCTCTGGATGTCCCCGTGTCTCTGGTCATCCCCTCGTCTCTCTGCCCACTGGCAGCTCATTTCTCCACAGTGCTGTGAGCAAAACCAGGGCTGTGTCTCTGCCCCAGCGTGGTGTGACCTGCACTGTGCTGGTCTGCAGGGACCATGTGGCTGGGGGGGACAGGGAGGTGTGAAGTGGCACTGTGCACACTGTGCACACTGGCAGGCTGGCACGGGGCAAGCAGGAGGCAGGGATGCAGGGCTGTCCAAGGCAGGGATGCAGATGCGTGGGGCAGGGACAGGGCTGCGTGGGGCAGGGACGGGGCGGCAGGGTGCTCAGGGAGCCCCCAGGTGCACGGGGCGCTGCTGCCATGGGGTGCTTTGTCGCTCTCCCCAGGCTGGGGGGCTGCCCGGGCAGCGCCGGCGCTGCGCTGGCTCCAGGGACGCCAGGAGCTCCCAGCTCCGCCGCTCCCACAGCCCATGTTTGGGCCGCGGCTGCAGCAGGGCCATAAAAGGCAGCGTGGGGAGGGCGCTGGCACCGCGCTCACTGCATCGGGGCCACCGCGCCGGGGGCGTCCCGAGGAGCTGCCACCGGGCCTGGGGCTGGGGGCCAGCGGCTGAGGCAGAGGGAAGGAGCAGCGAGCTCAGAGCTCCTCATGCACCGGGGTGGCAGATACAGTGTTGGCAAACTCCGTGCGAGTGTTTTGGCTGGTGCAGGACCTTCTGTAAGACAAGTGGAGGACCAGAGCCGGGAGGTGTTCACTGAGCTGAGGTCCAGCAGGTGTGCAGTAAATGCAGTCAAACCAGCCAGCTCCAGAGGTCAATAATGGAGAAAAAAGTGGAGGCAATGAGATTTTGGGGTAATGCAGGAGGACTCGTTCCCTCCAGGGACTTGCTCCACCTGACCTAGGTACATCCTTACTGGCAGGGATCAAAACACTGACCAGAACCCATGGAGAACAGCAGAAACAGGCAGATGACAGCCCCATCACTGAACAGTGACTAATTGACGAGGAAAGCAGTGCTGCTGGCCGGGCTGCGGTGTGAGCCAGCCCAGAGGAATGCGAGGCAGATAAACAGCGAGAGGGAAGGGCCGTTCCCAGGTATGGGGTGGGCACCGCCAGCACCCAGCAAAGTGCTTCCAGCTGGAAAGCTGGGGCCACGCACCAGGATGTGCTTCCAGCTGGCGACGGGGACGTGGTGGAGGACTCTCCCCAAATGACATTTATGGGGGTCTTTTGAGCAGGGTTGGGCAAAGGCTGGGAGGGGAGCTGGTACAGGAGCGCTGCTGGTGCCCCAGGCAGTGACGAGATGGGCTGTGGTGGCAGCCGTGTCCCCCCTGAGCTGTGTCTGCCCCCCAGCCGTGTCCCTCCCCAGCCGTGTCCCTGCCCAGCCGTGTCTCCAGTGCTCAGCTCAGACCCCGTCCCAGCACACCCAGCAGCTTCCTCACTCCCACTTCAGCTTCGAGGGGGTTTTGGCAATGCAGGTGTGTAACACTAAGCCCAGCTGCAGCCATGCTAGACCTGGCACTAGACAAAGCACAGTAAAACCCCATTAACGGCACCTCCCGCACCCCACATGCGGTTGCTGGGGGTCTGGGGACTGCAACCCCGGGACAGGCAGACGCAGGTGAGAGCGGCTGCCTGTGCCCCCGGCCCCCCAGCACAGCCCTGATTCATCTCCTGCCTTGGCTCCTGCTTGCGTGGGCTCATAATGCTCGTTCCCCGCCTGAACGGCTGAATAAAGCCCAGCAACAATGGGCCATCGATTATCCCATTATATTTCCATCGGGCCTGACTTCCAGCTGGCTCCCAGAGGGGCAGGGGCTCGGCGGGGCTGGGTGCATCAGCCCCTCCCTCGGTTCTGCTCTCCAGAGCCCTGAGCCCCCCGTGCCAGAGACCCCAGTAACGCCGGCTCCACAGCAGCGGCTGCCCCTTCCCCAGCAGAGCCCGTGTATGGGAGTGATGCACCTGCAAGGGCAATGGCCCCTGTTTCAGGGACCCCCCCAATCCCCGGAGGGCTCTTGGGGCCCATCCCACCTCTGGCAAGCTTGGGGCTGGCTCCAGCCCTTCACATGAGCCTGGGCGCTGCCTTGTCTCTGCTCCCCACTTTTTGCAGGGCTGTACCCCTCCCCAGGTCCCTCTCCTCCCCGCTGGCCAGCCATGGCAGAAGCACCACCAGCCTCTTCCTCTCACGTGTGCTGCCCGTGGAGCCCAAGGAGAAACCAAGCACCAGGGGCCCGTGGGCGCCCCCTCCCCTCCCGTCCCATCCCGTCCCATCACATTCTGTGCCGGGGAACAGCCCCAAGAGCACCAGATCTCTGGCGGCTGCTTCTTCCTGTGTCACCAATATCAGCCCTGCTTGTTCTGAGTATTTTTATTACCCAAACTGCTCACGAGTGATTTTTCAAGGACAGAAAGGTCAGCACATGCAGACCCTCCCCAGTGCCCCGCGGTGCCCGCGCTCCCGGCGGGCTCGGCTCGGTGCTGCGCCACACCTGTGTGACACCGCAAGCACCGAGTGCCACGGATCACCCTTGCAGCGGCAGGGGGGGGAAGGGCTGGCTCAGGCCGTGTTCGTGGGCTGGTCCTGGTGACCCGGGCAGCGCCGTGTGGGGTGGCAGCCCAGGGAGGGCCCCGGTCTGCTCCACGCGGGGACCCCAGCCGGTCGCCCACTCCCCGTGTGCTGCTCCTGCTCACGGTGGGAGCTCCAAGGCGGCACAGGGGAGCGGTGACGGTGACGCTGCTGTGTCTGCTCAGGGATGCTTCGCCTGCAAATCTCCTACCTGCGTCAGCAGCTGAATTCCCTGGTCTCATTCCCCGCTCTGGCAGCTCCTTTAACCCTTTCCTCCCGGCAGCTGTGCTGTGAGAGGCCCCGCCGAGCACACAGGAGTCACCGAGGGCACGCTGCCGGTGGCTGGTGTCACGGTGGCTGTGCTGTGACCGTCTGGCTGTGGTGGCCAGACCTGACCCTGTTCCCACGTGTCTGCAGGAGGGGACACAGCATTTTCCAGCTTGGTGAAGCCATTCTGCACCCTTCTCGGTGTCCCCAGCTCTCCTGCAACCTGTGCCTGGTGTCCCTTCCCAGCCACAGCTGCACCACGTCCCCGTGCACCCCTTGGCAAGCAGAGCTGGGCCTGGGCGCTGCCGTGGTGGGGGCTGCTCTGGGGGCCGGGGCTGCTATGGGGCAGGGACACAGTCGCCCTGCTGGCCCCGATCCCCGGGGAGAGCCGGCAGCACCTTCCCAGCGCCCGCGGCTGCAGTGCCGGCATGGGGCAGATTTCCCACCTTGGCAGAGGGCCTGCAGGCCAGCTGGTGTTTGGGCTGTTTCCAGGGTTTCCAGTCACCGCTGGAAGTTTTTCAGTGCTCACCCTCCCATGCCATGTGTGGGAATTTGGTTCCTATAGCCCACACCTGTCTGCCGGAGCCGATTTCTGCTGGGCAGACCCCGGGGCGGCTCCCGGCACAGCGGTACCAAAGTGCTCCCCACCTCCATCTGCAGCACAGGCTCTGCTGGTGCCGAGGGCTCGTGGCCACGCAGCGGGCTGGGATCGCTCTGCTGGGGTGTTTGACCAGTCCCCACAACGCCCGGGCTGCGGCAGGGACCCCCGCACAGCCCCTCCGCGCAGGGGGCAGCGAGCCGGAGGGCAAGGGCGGCTGGTGCTCCCACGGGCTGCTGGGCTTGGGGCACGGCGGCCACCTCCCAGCCGCCTGTGCCACCGCCAGCGTTAGTCAAGCACCAGACGCGGACAGAAGCAGCTGAACTTGTTTGTGGTTCGTGAAAGACAAACCCACGCCAAACAAAATGGAAAATGGCAGGAAGAATCTTTCTGCTGCTGCTCCTCCGGTCCGTGCTGCCGCCGCGCCGCACGCAGCAGGAGCTTCGGCACGGGCCGGACCCGCAGCCGGCTCAGTTTGGAAGGACCTGGAGTACCTGCGCACGGTGGAGGGGTGGGGGTGGCTGGAGAACATCTTCCAGGCAGCAAAAAGCACCACTAGAAGTGCCAGCTGACTCAGGGCCCTTCTGCCGGGTTCCCGGAGCTGTCACCGTGCTCGCTGCGGTGTTTTCGAGGCACGCCTGCCCGCTGGGTGTCACAGACCGCAGGACACACAGACACTCCGCATGTCCAGCCAGGCTGGATGGCCCAGGGACTTTAACAGGTGGCTGCATTTTGACTGTGCTTTGTTTTCCTGCTCTTTGTAGCGCTGCATCTCGCAGTGGTTCTATTTATTGAGGTGCCAGCCTGCTGAACAGAAGAGAGCGAGCCTGCAAGGGGAAACAGAGGAAAAACCCAACCCCTCTGACAGCCCGTTCCCGTGAGACCGGCTGGGGCTTTGTTTCACAGGTGAGCTGCAGAACAGCAGTTTAGTCACAGCAGCTTGGAGACAGCGATGGGTTTGGAGAAAACCACCGAAGCCATGAGGGTGGGCAGGGATCTCCACATCAGCTGCATTTCCTTTCTCAGTTTCAAGCACAACGTTTGTTTTAACCACCCCAGGGCTGAAGCACAAGGGTGGCGAGATGTCACCGCTGGTCCCGGCCGCTGTCCCCGCTCTGACGCGGGCAGCTCTGCACGTCGCCTGCAGCAGGTGACCCAGCCGAGAGCTCGCTGCGGTCCAGCATCTCGCCCCAGAACCAAACCAGCCTGTTGGGTTCATTACCGAGACTCTCTTCATGACACCATCACCCAAGTATTTCTTACCAAACCTCCCAACGCGCAGCGCTCTGCACCTGCCCGGTGATCGTGCTCTTACACAACCGGGCTGGAGACACCTCTCTAGACCACGGGACCTGCAGGTGGGTCTTTGAACGGCAAACGGTGCCCAGCTCACTGGCAGGTGGTGGAGGACACCAGATTTCAACAGCTGAGGCATCACATCACCTCTGAGCACTGCAGTTTCCAGACTACTGCATTGAAATTGCCTAGAAATTGCTTTTTGAAGGCAGAAACCCTATGAAAAGTGAGGAAGAGCCCGATTCCCTTGCTCAACAGCTCAGAGGATCATCCTTGCACCTTGCTCGGCTTCCTCCTGCCCTGGCAGGGACCGGCAGCGCAGCGGTCAGGAGCCGCGGTGATGGCACCAGGAGCGGCAGCCATGGCACCAGGAGTGGCAGCAATGGCACCAGGAGCGGCGGTGATGGCACCAGGAGCGGCGGTGATGGCATCAGGAGCGGCGGTGATGGCAGCGGCGGCACCGGCTGTGACACGGGCAGAACACAAACTTGGAAAAGATCCTGGGTTTTTTACAAAACCACAGTCTGGGGAGGAGGGAAGTGAACCAGGAGCTGATGCAGCCGCCGCGGGGGCCGCGGGACACGGCACAAAGCCCAGCTCAGCAGCAGGCCTGGCCCAAAGGGAGGCAGAGCTCAGCTCTGTGACCTGCAGCGGTTTTGAACTGAAGGAGCCCAAACCTTCACAGCAGAACTATTCTTCAAAGCCCTTTCTAAGCTCAAACTAAGAGAGAGCTGGCTTTCATAACTAGAAGAAGAAAGGAACTCCATTCAAAGAGTAGCAATTTTTGGGTACTTGGATGATGTCGAAGCACTTGGCTGAAGCACAGATTGCAATAAAATCAGCCACAAAAATATTTAAGGAGCTTCCTCTAAATTTGCAGCCTCACAGTTTGAGCAATCTGGTTCCGGAGCAGCCTCTGGAGAGGGGAACGGGGAGACCCGGCAGCTTTGGGGTGTGATCGGTCTGGGAAGGGCTGAGCTCACCGCGGAGCTCCCCCAGCCTCGGCTCCTCTTCCCAGGTGCTGCGAACCCTCATCGTGCCTTTTGTTTCTGTTTAAATGAGGGATAAAGGGCGTGCGGAGCCGTCCCCAAAGTGCTGAGCACAGGCCGGCCAGGGCTGGGATGTGACCATGAACTACAGCCGGCCAGACTGGTCTGGTTTTATGACCCAAGCGGAGACCTGGGGATTAACCAGCCAGCCCACGGGGGACAAGCCAAGCTGGGTTTTAAGTTCTTTGGTGCCTGTAATAACTCAGGTGAGTCTCTTTGTTCTCGTGAACTGTAACGTTCCATGTGGCAGACAGCGTCCCTCGAACGCAACAGCCCGCCAGCCGTGTCCTAACACAGCCCGGCCGCGCCGGCCCAGCTGCCGCTGCCCCAGGTCACAAACGCCACCGTCCCCGGCACAGGGGACTCGGCAGCAGTTCGGCCGCTGTGTGGCCAGCGCTCAAATCCAGGGACAAACGAAGCTGCTTCATGGATCCAGCTGCCTCCTCCATCCCAGGATGATGCGGGACAGAGCTCCCTGCTGCCCCGGGGACGTGGAGGGGACACGGAGGGGACATGGAGGGGACACAGGAGGTGCCGGGCTGCGTGGGGCACTCCGGGCTCCTCGGCTTCCCAGATGCTGCCGATCGGGCTCCGCGCTGGGATTATGAAGCAGCGAGGACTGAGTTTTCTTCTTTCCCTGCTCCCCTTCCCCCCGGCACCAGGAGGCAAAAGGATGTGTCAGCTCAAGGCTGAGTCTAAAGAGGCTTATGCTGACTATTTACCTTTGCAAGGGTCTATTTTTGGCTGCTCAGCTGCAGCTAATTCAATGAACAGGGCAGCGATTCAGCAGAGAAGCCACATGAGGGTCATTGTTTCTAGGATGCACTTCTCTGCCCTGCAGGGACCACGAGCCCTGATTCTTTCTTGTTCCTCCCTTTCTTACAGATGGCAAAGAGTGTCACAAAGGAAAAGGGGATCCTGGGGACAGGTCAGAAGGACTTTGGCAACCTGGTGCCCTGTCCAGCACTTGCCTTGTTGCCTTTCACTACAGAGGGATCCCGAGGCTGCTCCTGACCCGGCTGCAGCCGCTGCCGAGGGCTCCAGGGTGGCTCCACACACCCTCCTGTCCCGCACCTCCCACCCAAAACAAGCTGGGAAGCTTGGGGATATCCAGTGTGAATTCACCAGTGGCACCGGGGTTAATGGACAGGCTGCAACTGGAAGCAAGTCACCCGGGACGTGACTACTGCTGGTCCCGGGGAGCAGGTGGGTGATCGGCTCGGTCTCTACCTCCCCAACCATTGCAAGGTGGGTTCAGCGGGTGACGGGCTCGGGGAGCTCCCCGTGCTGAGCACAAGGGCCGCTGTTGCAGGGAGACACCCGACACGTCCTGCTGGACCTGCCGGCCGACGCGCTGAGCACCGCTTCAAACACAACAAACGGCTTTCCCGCGTGCTGGAGAACTGCGGGGTCCTCAACTAAACAGATCCTGAGCGATTTCCACATTGCTGAGTGACATTTTAATAGTGGAAAAATAATGCTAAAAATTATCTACTTCATCTCTTCCCATTGTCTTCTCCTGGCTGGGAACAGCAGCCGCAGCGAAACCAGCTCCGATCCGCTGGTCACTCTGTGCGGTGCCCCAGCCAGGGCTGCCCCTCCCCTCCACGGGTGCTGGAGCTGTGCTGGCGCCGGAGCTGTGCTGGTGCTGGAACTGCGCCGTGGGGGGACTGTGGCCTTGCAGCAATGCCCGGCTAGCAGCGGGCAGGTGGCAGCGCTGGCTCCTGCTGTCCCACAGGGAGCTGGCGCCTGCTCGCTGCCACTGAGCTGCTGGGCGGGAAGATGCTTCTGGCATTTACCAAAGTGTGTTTTTTCTGACCCTAGCTCAGCCACCGTCACTTAGAGCTTGCATCGGGAGGAACACATCGAGAGCTGCTGCGTGTCCCCAGGCTGAAGTCAGTGGAACCTGGGGACAGAAATGCAGACCCAGCACCCAAGACGCCTCCTTGTGTGCCTGCAAAGAGCGGCTCAACCTGCAGGGACGGTGTCCGGCCAAGTGCTGTCCCCTGGCCATACAGTACAGCACCCAGACTGTACAGCAACGTACCACGCAAACGCCTCACACAGACTTTTATTGTTCACTGAAACACCGCAAACCCCCTCTGCACCGCAGAGCCGGCAGCAGCCCTCGCGCCGGGGTCACCTCCGAACCGCCGCACGCGCCGGCAGCCCCGGGGCCACGGAGCCGGGCTGGTCCGGAGCCGCGCGGTACGGCAGGAGGATTCACCACCGCTCTTGCCCAGGGGAAGGTTTTCATCCGCTGAATTAAAGGCACACAGATCAGGAGCCAAACCGTCCTTGTGCCGCGCAGCAGCCGCTCTTTGGTGTGGTGCCTGCACGGGGTGTTTTCCCCCGGTCCGGGGCAGCGTGCGCTCGGCCTGCGCTGGTTCCACACGGCGCATCCCCGTGGCAGCCTCGCCCCGCGGGCGCTGGGCACGGGCTCCATTTTGGGCGCAGGGAAGGCCTCGCAGAAAGATTTTCAGACAAATCTGCGGATCTGGCGCCGCTACGGCGGCAGCACCAGGACAGAGGGGCCGCCACGTGTGCTGCTAAAAGGACAAAGAACCCTGCAAAGTGCGCGTGGGCTCTCCCCGCGCGGGGGCAGGACGGGGCCGTGCAGGAGCGGTGCCGCGGCCGGACTGGGGGAGCAGGACAAGCGGGACGGGCTGCGAGACTCGCACGCCGTGCGTGGGGACACAGCAGAGCCGGCACAGCCCACGCCCCTCATCTCCTTCTCCATTCCTACAAGGAAACTATTCCCCGGCTCTGTTTGGCACAAACGCTGGCTCAGGACGCACCTTTGGATGCCACTGCATTTGGTAAGGACATTTGGCAACACGGCTGTGCTCAAGGCCCCAGCTCTACTTCCTGTTGGCGAATTTTGTAGAAGACAAGAGGAGAAACAAGCTGTCCTTTCAAAAATACCTCAAGGGAAACCTTCCTTGGAGACAGAGCTCAGCAAAAATGTCTGCAACAACCCCAGCTTCGTTTTCACTTTGGGATGGGGAAGGGTGCGCTACTGACCCCGCCTGAAGAGCGTGAAGCCCACGTGTGCCACAGCCCACGGCAACGGCCAGGACCGCGGGTGTTCCGTAACCGAGAGGAGCCAAAGGAAACACACCGGGAAACACACCGGGAACAACAGATTTCCATGAACAAATGTCTAAAGTCTACGGTTGTCAGCATAAAGAAAACAGCTTTGCTGTAATGTCATGAAGAAGTAAACTTGGAAAGGCATCCAGGAAACCCCCTGGCTGCAGGAAAGCAGCGCGTAAAGACCCTGGGCTGCACTTTGCATGAACGCAAAATAATCATGGCAGCCAGCGTACCACGTAGAAAACGAAAAGGTGAGAGACGAGACCTGTAGGTGACCAGTTCTTCCTCGCCAACCAAGCAGACACTTCCCTGCAATCCCAATAGTCTGCAGTGTTATTTTTGGCAAATTATCATTAAAATGGTTGTTATGGCTTTAGAGAGAAGCCTCTGAGCTGCAGGTTTTGGCTGAAGCGGAAGGTGCACGTGGTACGCGCTGGCGGCGGGGACGTCGCACAGAGCTCTGGCCTCAGCGCTGCTGGGTGTCCTTGGCTCCCCACCCTGTCCCCAGTCCTCACCAGCGACTAACGAAGTTCTGGTTGCTAACCAGTCCAATCCCAGAGGCAGAATAAAAAGTCCTTGTTAAGACCTAGAAAAGCTTCATATTTCTAACAAAATCAAATCCAAATGCATGCAAACGCTGCTCCTGGTTCGATGCATTTTGTTCTGGTTCCACCACCAGCGCACTGGAATTTGCTTTCCCCGCAGAGGGATTTCATTCCTCGTCCATTCTCCACCATTCAGTCTTCTCAGAAGTCTTGACAAGCTATCCCTCCATTTTTGTCTTGAGCATTTTTTCCTATGCACATCCTTCCTGCCCTTCCCTCTTCCGCCGTCACACCCTGTTCCTCCACAGCTATTTTCGGAAAGCAAAGACGTCCCGTGTTTTCAAGCCTCTCTTGCCTTCGCTTCCTGGTTGAGGAGCAGCCGGTTCTGCCAGCCCCCCGTACGGGCAGCTCTCGGACTCGGGGTGATGGCCAGAGCACTCCACGGCGGGGATGAAGCCGCTGTCCCACATGCCGGTCCCACACAGCTTGCACAGGTCGTGCAGGCTGCAGGGGATGCGGGGCAGGAGGTGAAACTGGTACAGCAGACTCCGCGCCTGGAGGGGAGACAGAGACAGCGTCAGCCGCTCCTCCGCAGGGCACGGACACGGAGAGCAGGGCACGGACACGGAGAGCAGGGCACGGACACGGAGAGCAGGGGACAGACATGGAGACCAACAGCTGTGTGTGCATTCCCCTGAGCGTGCAGTGTGATCCCACCCACCCCGCTGCCCCCCGAGCTCTACAGCCACCTCTTGTTTCTGCAAAACTTGTTTCCAGGCCAACAGCAGCATCCTGCCCCCCAGGCTCCGGACACGCGGCGATGCAGGAGGAGCGGAACACGGAGCATCAGTCCCTGATTTTCTCAACGCTCTGAGCCATGTCTCGGACCTGAGGCTCAGCCCACATCAGCACACAGGCATTTACCTTCCTGAGTACCAGCTCTCCATTCATGTGCATGGCCAGGTTGCCGAAATGCAGCAGCATCTGGTCCGTGGCCAGCTGCTGTTCAATGACGTCGTCCCCATAGATCACCACGATGGCCACGCAGATGAAGAGGTGGAAATAGTCGGTCTGCAAGGAGAAAGCAGGGGCTGGAGTGCAGCAGGTGGGGGCGCAGGTCCGAGCCAACCTCCCGCCCTCCACGAGCGTGTCCGCAGGGACATCTTTTGCTCCTTCCAGATTTGCCTGGTGGTCACGGAGCGTGAGCTGCTGGTGAACTCTGAACCACAGCTGAGTCCACATCTCCTCCCTTTGCAGCGCGGCAGCAAGGTCTGCACCACAGCCTGCAAACAGACTAGTGATTTTTGGGAGGGCATTTTCCAGCTGTGTAAGAGAAGTCGGAACTTCAGAATGGACTTTTCAGCACTTTCTGAAAAAACCTCCTTTTGAAGCCCAGACATCCTCAAGAGGAGAGGCAGGCCGCCATCCTCCTGCTGCACAGATAAACCTCTTTGATAATTACAGATTACTATTTATTTTGGACACTTTGCTCCTGAGAGCCCTTATGGAAATCCTGCAGCACTCGCTGGGACGGGGGGGGTTGGGACAGGCCGCGCGCTGCCCATCGCCCCCTCTCCCACCTGGTAGTGAGCCCAGCACGCTTCCCATATGTGCAGCGCCTCGGCCTCTGGAAATTCACGTTTGAAGCAGAGGAGGATCCAACGGTGACAGAAAAGCATCTGCAGGCCGTCCTCTCCCAAGTAGGAAAGGTGCTGGTAGAAGCGCGGGTGCATGAGCCGCAGCAGCTCTCGCAGGTACATCTGGAAAAGACGCGCTGGGCTGAGCCGCCCGGGCACAAGGGACGTGGCCCCCGCCCTGGCCCCCCGGCCCCCCCGGCCCCGCAGAGCTGCCCACGGCTCTCTCCTCTCGCTATGAGCTCCGGCTTTGCGGTGTTTGCTCCAGCGCGGCCAGCGCGCCTGGACCCGCCGTCACAGCCAGAGCTCACAGAGCTCGGCTGCTGTTCCACGAGCGAAAGGAAAAATCCCATGGCAGCTACATTGTGAACGAAAGGAAGGGAGAGATCCAGGCTGAGGAAAGCGGCTAGAACCTTAAAAACCAGAGAAAATAAAGGACACAGCTATTTCTGGCCACATTTCATTTCGGCAGAGGCTGAGCAACGTGGAGGTGATTTTGGGAGGCCTGACACAGGCACTCTGCGGGGCACGAGTCTGCACCTCGGCTGCCGGCATCTCGCCAGCAGCCCCCCGTGGGCTCTCACCACAATGTCACCGCTCTCAATTGGTGCCACTGTGATCCAGGCAGGATTGTTCAGGTTTCGAATGCATTTTTCAGGATCTTATCCAGAAAACAACTGACATTCATGTTAAAACCTAAAAAGTTCCCATTTTTAAGCAAGCTCATCTCATTTTAAGAAACTCTGTGAGATCTACGAGGCTTTTCATTTGGAGATAATTTGAAAAATCTATTAAAAATATTAAGACCTTAAAAAGAATCCCCAAAGAAGAGGGCTGCAGCTCAATCAGCTCCTCCGCCTCGTTCACACCAAGTGCCCCACAATCAGCACAAAACCAAAGCAGCGAATCTTCACCGCCCGAGAGGAGAGCAAAGACAAAGCAAGCCCTGAATCGGCACCCTTCACCACAGCCAAGGTGACTTTACTCTGACAATGTATTGGCTGTAATGCTTCTGGAGGGCCCACATCACCCAGGATCAATTTGATCCCCCAGGTATTTGGTGGCCTTGGAGTGTGATCCGTGCTGGAAGCCCAGGCCGCAGCTCCGTGGCGTTCTCGGCTCGGATGGGCAGGGGAGCAGCTCCCCCAGCGCTGCGGGCTCAGCGTCCGCCTCACCAGCTGCTTCTCCATGTCCTCGTCCCGGGGTGAGCTGAAGAAGATCGTGTTCTGCATCAGTCCTACGAAGCACCAGAAAGTATCCGACTCGTCTAGGATCTCTGCCAGGAGCGGGGCGACCAGGTCGGACATGCCCTGGGAGTATCCGATCGCCGGGTTAAATACTGCATAGTTCAGCAGGATCCTCCTGGGGAAGAGAAGCCGGTGGGAGGCGAGACCCGGAGGGGCACGTGCAGCCCAGCGCAGCCCGGCCCTGCCGCCCCGTCTCCCACCGCACACGCGGAGTCCGGCCGGGTGTTCCCGCATCGCCCAGCACCGGTCACCGTACGCACGGAGCCGAGGTGGAGACACAAACAGACCCTTCACCTCATAGTCTCCACATTCGGGTTGTCCTCCCCTCGAAAGAACTGGTTGCTGCGGTCAGTCCTCACCACGTCCTTATCTACTGTGAACTGCACGTTACGCCAGAACTCCTTCTGTTCGTCTGGAGTCATCGAAAGCCTGAAAATCGAGCAGCAACAGGAGTACATTGCCAAGAGAGGAATACGATTGCCACAGGAACAAAAAGCCTTATTTCAGCCTGAGTTTGCAGAGAAAAGCTATTCCTGTACAGAGTTCTCTCATCACCTAAAAAACAGACCAGCAGGTCTGTCCAGAGCAGCAGTTTTTCTGTCCAAGTGGATTACAAGGAGCCTCCTGGGTTGATGTGCTTTCTGTGATAAACTGCCCTTGGGAAGCAGTTGGACTCTGTTCTCCACGGCTCCTTGAGGGTGGCACACCAGGACCCACCACGCTGATTCGCCTCCTAACTAATAGTACTGCTGTCCCTCTCCAGCGTGATCGGACCCACAACCGGTATACAACACACAGCTCTTGCAGTAGTAACTTCCTTGAATGAGATATCCCATCTTCTCCCCTATTGTTATATCCGGATATATTTATAAAGGAATATAAGATCCCATTTCCACCTCCAGTGTTCTAAGCCAAGCACGCTATGCTGTAGCCTTGTGTATGAAATAGGCTTCCCCACGTGGTACTGACAAGCCTGCTTCGAGATGCCAAGTAAGACAGTATTTGAGCTCTCTGGTATAAGCTGTGCCTCTTCCACCCCTTCAGCATCCCGCTCACCTCTCTGCTCCAAGCAGCCCCTCCGGGAAGGAGGAGGCACAGACGCGGCCGTCGCCAGCGCCATCGCTGCCGCGTCAGGCCCAAGGAGAGCTGGGCAGGCAGGACGAGGTCGCGCCGTTACCTTTTCTCCTGGATCTCGAAGTATTCTTTCCTCTTCTGCAGCCTCAGGGCCTCCCTCTCTTCCGAGGTGGACTCGTAGCTGTAGTAGCGCAGCAGAAAGGGCCACACCTCCCCGCGGATGGAAATATCAATCCCGCCAAAGAAAATGGCCTGCAAGAAGGAGCAAAAGTTATGGCTGGTACAGTTTTAACATTCCCAAAAACAGCAACAAGAAGCTGCCCGCTACTATGCTTTGGTGGCTTTGCAGTTCTTTCCTGACAAGTGACGCCTTGATTCAAGCTCCTGCAATTTGCACATGTTTAGAGGGAAAGTGCTGGCCTTCTATTCCCAGACCAGACACAAATCGGGCTCATTTCAATGTCAATAACCCCCCCTGGAGAGGCTCTATGATTAACGTGTCGTTCTCATGTCACGGCTTAATCCCCAATCTTGGAGACACTGCATTTCACTGCAAACTTCTCTCCCAGGACCTGCACCCAGTGCTCCCCCACAAGCCCCGCATTATTTCATACAGCACTCGCCAGTTTTCTTTCTTTGATTTGCTCACACTGCATTTTGCAGACACACCTCGCACTTGGGTTTACCAATTGCACCAGGCAGCAGAAGCCGGACGGCTCGTCCTCCTTGGGCAGGGAGATGCTCAAGCCCCATCCGCAGCCCCAGCCGAGCGCTCTGCGCCCGTCTGTACACTCCCAAACGCCCAGTTCTTGCCCCCAGCACGAAAGCAAACTCCTGCAGCCCCCTGGGCTCAGGGGGCAGGAGAGAAGGCCGGCCACGAGCAGGCAGCGCGCTCACCTTCTGCAGCTTGTACTCCTCCTCCACCTGGCCGCTGTGGTTCAGGTGCCGGAGCCAGCCCGACACGTCCAGCCGCTTGTGCGCGTTCTCCTCCGGGTGGGTTTCCGAGGACGGCAGCTTGGGGCGGCGGATGGAGAACTGCATACACGTCTTCTCGTCGGCGAGCTGCTGAACGGGGGAAAACACACAAACCACCGGAGGCGGCGGCCGGAGACAGCAGCAGAGCGTGAAACGCAGCAATCTTCAGAGCAGGGAAACCTTTCCGCGTGGTTCGCGTGGGATTAAGCACCGAGGCGCTGCACTTGGGGAGGGTTTTTTTTAATCCCAACCATTACAATAGCAAGAGTGATTAGAATAATTAAAAATCTGAGTACCACAAAACAGCTTCATCTTAAAAAAAATGGTTTCCATTCCTCCCCCGGTCTTATCCCTGACCTGAAACTGAATTAATGCTGCTTACAGCAAAACTTCACCCTGCCAGGAATGCCTGCAATAAATTACATATGATTGGCCATATACAAAGGGATTGCTGTTAGGCGAGCAGGGAACCGCGCTGCCAGGCTCTCTAAGGGCACTCATGATCCCAGTGCAAGACTGCAGCTGACATTTAATTTAAAAATCAAAGGTTGTTCAATGCAAAAAGTGAGCCCATGCGACCATAATAAGAAAAGCAGCAGGGGGCTCTGTGGGAAGGATGGAAATTTAAAAATCACTGTTTCTAATAAGCACATACAGTATCTTAAACAGATAATTAAAGAGCTCTTATCACATTTGTATGTAGATTGAACAAAATATGGCAAGATGCCTTGTCAAAACATTTTCCGGTGCAGTGTGTTACGCTTCACAAAATGGATGAAAGGCTCTGACAGGGTTTCAGACCCACGGCCGCAGATTTCCCAGCCGGAAGCACCGCGCCGACCCGGCCGGGCCAGCAGAACCAGCACCGGCGAGGCCTGCGGGCCGTCCTGCCGTGTACCGCACAGGCAGACCGGGAACGGACGAGGATAACAAAGCACAAGAGAGACCTCGTGTGCGACTCGCAGTTGTGTCCTACGCGACACCAACACAGCGCAGCCTTC
Organism: Nesoenas mayeri; assembly: GCF_963082525.1. Taxonomy (NCBI): domain Eukaryota; kingdom Metazoa; phylum Chordata; class Aves; order Columbiformes; family Columbidae; genus Nesoenas; species Nesoenas mayeri. The sequence continues at coordinate 12,353,851 of NC_137568.1, read as the reverse complement.
TGCCTGACGTGCTGACACGAACTCACCGCTCCACTTCTCCAACATGCTTCCCTGCCTAAAAACATCCGGAAAACCCCCCTTTGCCGCGTGGAGCGTGCGCGGGTACCTGGTCCTTGAGGTGCGTCTCTGTGCAGTACTTCCACTGCTGGAACACCTCGGACAGTTTGTCCAGGCCACCGTGGTGAAAATGGAAGATCTTGTACTGGCTCTCCCGGCTCGCGACAACCAGTTGTCCGCAGGTGCACGCCTCGTCGCTGCGGGCAAACAAGCGGGGACAGCCTGCCATCGCCGCCACGACTGCGAGGGGCCGGCGGGACGGCGCATCCATGCGGGAGAGGGGAAAGGCCCACCAAGTAACCCCCTAGAACAGGGCACAGCAGTAATTCTACAGCTCTGGGATTTATGGGTCCCTTCCAACTCATATTCTATGACTCTATGCCGTGGCCACAGTGAGCATTTTCCCCAAGCTCCACAGCCAGCAGAAACCATCTGCCCCAGAGCCCGGCAAACGCTGACCCAGGGCACACACAAGTGTCACACACAACAATTCGTCACCTGAAGAAGAGGCGAAGGGATCTCATTTGTCCCAGGTCCACTCTGAAGACACCACAGACCTGCTCGAGGGCGAAGACTCTCTGCTGCTCGTCCCACCTGGCGCTGTGCGCCTGCGCGCGGTTCTCCGGCAGCGGGGCGCCCGTGTCCAGGCTGGACGCAGAGCTGGTGGAGCAGGTCAGGCCATTGTCACACGAGTCCCTGCAGACGCGAGTGGGGAGAAAGCAGCGCCAGCCGTCAGCCAAAGAACTCCGCAGCGACCGCAACAACCACAGGCGCTCCGCGTTCCAAACCCTTTGTCAGAGCTCTGAAACTGGAACTCAGCGCAGGCCTAAGGAGTCAACTGACAGCCCACAGAAGAGACTAAATTATTTTATTGAAATTAATTCCCTACTGTCCCAACAAATTATCCCAATTTTTGGTCTGTTGCTAAATCGCACACAGAACCGGTGAGAGCAAAAACCATTGCTCAAAACGCTGACTTTTGTGAGGGCCAAATGAAGCAGCGCAATGTGGGAAGAGCGCGGGCGGCCCCGGGAGCGGCTGCTTTGGGCCCTCGGCGTGGGACCCTGCGAACCGCGACGTGTCCGGGACCGGCGACCCCTTGGGGTGGAAAAGGACGGGCCATTGAAACGCACGGCTGCAGGAGCCCCGGGCCAGACAGGCAGCTCCGGCAGCTCCAGAACCCCCAACGGAATAGACTTCTCATCCTGCAGCTCGAGCAGCCTCCTGAGCTGCTCCGCGCCCGCCGGGACAGCGAGTGCGTTCACAGGGCTGCACGGGCTGCGGACTCACCTGGCAAATTCCTTTGGGACCAGTAAGAACTCAAGATATTTCCCCTGAACTCGAGTTTCCCGTTATGCCTTTGCAAGTGGACCTGACGAGCCAGGACTCACGTGTATGAACTTCAGACAAATGGTTTCCGTTTGCAAACTCGAAACTTCAGGGAGCTGAGGAGTGGGAATTACACGAGCTCTTTAACCCACCCCAAGGTAGAGAAGGTGAACCCAAGCGTTTTCCAGCACGCTCGGAGCCCAGTGCACCCCAGACAGTGATCTTAAAGAGTAAACTGAGTTTAGATGAAAAAACCCACATGCCTGCCACCAGCCCCGATCCCCAAAGAAAAATATCACTGCTTTGGGAATTAAGTGAATCTGAAACTGTGACCCCTTGATTCTTAAAAAGGCCAATACATGTGAACAATCTCAGCGCAAGCTCTGAATGGGTTCCGCTGTGAAATCAGCGTTTGCAAAACAAGGCAAGTAGCAGGTATAAAGACAGCCCCCTGCAATGCCACTTTATGCAATGTTTTCTAATCCGCTTATCTAACAATGTAGGCACTGAACGCTGAAAATCACACACTCAGCATGCATCTGCAGCACAGCACATCAGTATGCTCTCCAAGCCCCCTCCGCAGGGACAAGCCTTATTTGCAGCATCTCCCCGTGGTTCAGGTCACTGCATTCCAATGGACAGGGCTTCGGACATCCCAGTTAGTTGTGGGTTAAACTTTTAACCGAGCCCCTGCAAGCCGCCCAGTTCAACTGTAGGACTCAAAGCCTTGGTGCCCACACACATGGGAAATAGACCCCCAGGCCCCCTTCTCCAGTTCTGCAGTGTTGTGTATTGGTTTACTTTCAGCTGAAAGTACTTCACTGCTCTGCTCATGAAGTTCTGCTGCTCCAGTTTTTGGAAAGAGTATTAAAGCAAAGCTCACATTCAGGGCATCTGGCAGCCGAGGTCTGCAGAGGCGCCGTGGCGATGTTGCTGTGTGAGCAGGGGTCGCACAGCACAGCCGGACCACAGCGGGACGACAGCAGCGCTGCTGGGGACGGCACCGGATGCTTCAGTCCCAAGAGCAGTCGCACAGCATCACCTGCATCTTGTGAGTTTCTCCATTCAAATTGTACTGGCCTTTGTGAAAGATCAAGCGTCACTCTCTAATGAAGATACAGAATATAACACTTTCTAAAACATTCAGTATCTCATGCTAGTGCAGAAGTAAGAGGAATCCCAGCACAAGACACTGGCGCTGGACTGCTTGCCATGGGCGGCTGGTATTTATGGAGCAACAGTTCACAGCAGCCGCGGCTGGTTACACAGGATTTTCCTGGAAGAGATGACTCAAACCAGCTCAAAGATCAGGCAGAGGCAACCCCTTCTCGCGGACCCGTGCAGGATGGGCTGGTCGGTGCGACGGGCTGGCTGCGGGGCCGCTGGCCCGCGGCTCCGTGGCACAGAGCCCGATGCGCCCGCTCCTCGGGAGCACCATCCCAAGGACCCGAGCACCGTCCCAAGGGCCTGAGCACCATCCCAAGGGCCCGAGCATGGCCCAAAGGTGCTGCCAGCGCTCTGTTTTCTGGAAACGCTTCCTCAAGACCAAAGTTTGCCGTTCACATTTAGCCAGCGATGCCAGGCTTGCGGAGCGAGCTGAAGCAAGGCGTGTAAGCCATTTACCCTCTCTGGACAGCAAAAAGCAGCGAGTGTCAGCACGGTGCCCGCGAGCGTGCAGCCCCAGGAAGTTCCAGTGCTTCCATTGGGGTAGAGGATGGAACCTGAAAGAGACATCTGTGCAGCCCATGGCCTCTGGAGCGGCTGATAAACACTCAGGTTCACACAGAGCATCCCCCATACAGCGCTGCACGCTTGGGCACTGCGGAAATCAAGAAAAACCACCTCACTGAGGTTAAAATTACTTTTTCCTGTATGTATTGATTGAAAAAAAAGGAAAAGATTCTAATATTTTGGACTAGTTTTAAAAGTAATTTAAATATTGAGATCATTCTGTGCTTAAGTAACAACAAGTAGTATGATTGATGCTGATTTTGTGGATTTTTGGTAGTCTTCTAAATAAGCACACAACATGCACAGATGCAAGGGAAGAATTCTCTAACTTGCCATCAAAGTCAGACCATTACATGTGTCAGATGGGGGACTGATGCCAGAGTGGCCTGCAGGAGCCGGGAGCCCGAGCACCGCAGGGAAATAGCTGAGGAACATTCCAGAGAGACTTTGGGTTGTGGGATCCAGGAAAACCAAAGCACCAGGGGTACCCAGCTCTGCTCAGCCAAATGAGCACAAGTGCCACGGTCCACAGGAATAAAAGCGAAAACCAAGGACTGAGCAAAACCTGGGGCAGGAATCCCACAGACGTACTCACGATGCCACTTGAGCCTTTTCCCCTTTCTGAAGTCCCACTGCTATTTTGTCTCAAAATACATGTCGTTCTTGCTGGGGAGCAAGCGCAGGGGGGACAGTCCACAGCCCCCGGCTCTGCCCCCGGGAGCTCCCTGAGCTACTGCTTGGACAAGGCACTTCCACACACCTACAGCACCAAGAGAGCCAAACCCAGGTATTGTTTCTGTTTGAGAGCCAGGGCAGTGACTTGCAGCAATTACACGGGAAGATTATTTCAGCAGCCAAGACCTAATAACTCATTTTACGACATGATGTGACAAATGTAATTGTAAGAGGGAGAGGGGCTGTGGCAGGTACCCGAGCGGCCAGCGATGCTCGGCGAGCCCCGGCCGACCCCGGCTCCGCACAGCAGCCACCCCCGCTCCAAGCAGCTGCTCCTGCGCGCGCCTCGCGAAGCATCGTTTACGGACAATAAGTATCATCATAATGTATGAGCATCCATGTAATGGGAATTACATGCCCCTTTTCCTCCCCAGGGGCTGGCGTTCCTCTGCTCCGCCGCTGTTCCCCACAGGCACTGACCTTCTGGGTCCCGCGTCTTTCCAGCAAGGTGAAATAGCTCATGGCGGCATCAGCTGCCTAAACGTCTGACAGATAGCTTCAAATAAATAACCCACCAGCACAAGTTCAAAGCTACCCCGAAATGCCTAAAAATTTAGTGTAGTGACTGTACAAAGTGAGGCGACATCGGGCGGCCGGAACGCAAATCTATTGTTCTAACAAAAAAAAGTGTCCTTGACAACATACATACATTATGAATTGTGAAACACGCTGACTTCAGTAACATATAAAAGATGTGCAGAAGAAAACAGATTGGTAATTTGGGATTTTAAAAAGCACTGAAATGTTTTGGGTAGTTCCAAGTGGCGCTGCAGGGAAGGACGGAAGGACAGAGGGACACCCGTGGGCCGGCACCAGCTTCCCAGGCGACAGGAAGCGCTGTGGTCGCACCAGCTCCTCCCGTCTGACCAGCACAGACCAGTAACCGGGGCAAGAATCATGTTACATTCACCCTTTGGCTGAAAATATTTGGAACTTGAAGTTCCTCTGCTGCAGAGAACCCCAAAAGAACCACCTTACACTGACCCTGCTGAACAGAGACAAAGGTGTTAGATGGTCTGGGTGAAAGCCGAACCAGAATCTGTGACATTAAATGTGAAACAGCCTCATGTGGAAGCGAATCTACACGTCTGCAAACACGCATGGAAACCAACCCAACAATCCTTGCTGTTTGTAAGGAAAGCCTGTGAAAAACTGCCCAGGACGTTACAGTACAAAGTACACGGATGTCAATGTGGACTTTCCAAAAGCTCGTTCCACAGGCTTTCCATTGATCTGTTTGCTTTCAAAACATAAATTTCCCCACGTTGAACTGCACTAAATGCTGTTTAGTAGCTAATTAACTTTCTGTGCTGAAAACCTCCTGTAATTGCACTTGTTTCACCTTTTCGAGCCCGTGTCCTCGGGGGAGCCGGAGCTGTCCTGCGGCATTTGTTCTGCTCGTTTCTGTCTCGCAGGCACAGTCCGTCCTGACACTCGGCTGCCAATCACGGCTCCGGGGTCACTGGAGACCAAATTAGGAGCACTCTGCCTCTGACAAACTTGCTTTGCTTAGCTCACCGTAAAGGGAAAATAAATGCTTATGAGAAATAATTGTACCCTTTCATGCTCGGCGCCAGGAAGCAGATCCAACAGCGCTTCTAAAAGTCCGTGTATTATTGTTAGTCACCCTTCTTATTGTTAATGTTATTAACGACATTCAAAGAACAAGCTGTTTACACCTCCGGAGTGCTGGGATCCCTCCCTGCACAGGACAGGAGCAGCAGGGCTGCGGTTACCGGCGGCGCTTCTGTGTCCGCCCTCCGACCTTGGGCTGTACCAGCGAGTTCACGGGCAGGGCCGGGGCCCTGAACCCACGGCAGCTCCGCGAACACAACCTGGCAAATAAAACAGTTGAACACAACGGAACGAGGGACTCGAGGAAACCCGATTATGCAGCTTTGCATTCTGATAGGCATAATTGGTTTGTCCTTGAGAAATAAAGATCAAAACGATTTGCTGTGCTTTAGGGGCTCCAGCGATCCGCGGCACCCAGCCCGCCCTGCCCAGCTCGCGCAGCACAGGGCGGCGGCGCGCGGGCTCCAGCGTCCCGGATCCCCGCAGAAGAACGTGCTGCTGCCACCAGGCTTTGTGGCTCCACGCTCATTCCTCCAAGTCCAAGTTAATTCCTCTGGGTCCTCGTGGCCCAAGAGATCCCAGGGGCGTTAGAAAAACAGCCCCGCTCACCTCCAAAGGCTTCCCCAACTGCTGTGAACTAAACCAAAGGAAAGCAAAATAAACCAAGAATACTCGAGGCCATTATTTTGAATGTAAATGGGAGGGGGGAAAAAAATCAGAAGTTTGTAGTGAATTAATGTGCGTTTTGATGTGTTTTACCCAAGCCAAGCCTGGCCGCGATTCCCTCAGTTAAGCGCCCAGCGATGTGTTTTTCGGGACGGAGCTGCAGGCAGGTGGGGGCTGCGCGGGTCAGAGCCCTGCCAGGCTTTCTGCTGGCACCTCTTGTCGCAGGGGGGCAGAGGGGGCAGAATTAGCTGTTCGATGCTTATGAATCAAACACACAGAGCTCCCGAGAAGCCAAACACAGCAAATCATTTAGAGCCGAGTGTACGCTGCTCAATGATGCAAATGTTACCTTCGTCTTAAGGAAGGAAAATATTCCAAAAGCTGAATGGCAGATTTTTGCAGGCCATACAGAGAAGGGGCACTTCATGCCCAGGCTTCAGCTCATTAATAAATCAATCGAAATGCAACACTTAAAGAAAAAAATTCCTTAGATGGAAAAAGTGATTTCTCAGCAAAGCTTGGAAAAGAATGTTTGCTTTTCAGCCCATTCCAGGCTGGAAAAGGGGACCTTTCTTACCACTGTTTATTTTATATTTCAAATCAATGGATTATTTTGCCTTTTTCTTTCAGTGCTATCCATGCAAAAATAAAATTCTAGACTAATTATGCTAATTACAATCAAGCCTTCAAAACCCCGGTCGCTTGAAACCCCTGAAGATTACCTTTGTTCTTATATTCTTGGCTCTCAGCAATGAATTGGGAATTTCAGGGGGACTTTTTCGTGCCAGCCCAAGTGAAGCAAGCCCGGGGACCGGCGCTGCCGCTGACCCAGCGTCAGCAGAGCCACCAGCACCCCGCGGGAATGTCACTGTTCACAAGACAATGCGCGGCTCCCGGGGGACAGCTCGCTCCGAGCCGCGGAGGAGAGGCAGAGGAGAGCTGCCTAGGAGCGGGTTGCAGAGTTATTGTAAATGCTTAATGCTGTTATAATTGCAAGGACCGAGCCAAGACGACGGGGACTATGCAGATTTATTTGCATATACTGTTGCACTTTGAGAGGGGACATACTCTGTATTTTGATCCAGTTAACGTGATTCTTCCCTCACAAAGCTGTGGATACCTGCCAGCCACCATTTATCTCCACTCTTCATTAGGATTTCTGGGCGTTACAATCGTATAAATAAGTAACAGAAGAAAGGCAAGAATATCCTGGGGAAAAGCGCTTTATTGCTCTGGCTCGCAGGGAACGCGGCCGCGGGCGGGTCGGACCCGCTCCGCCCCCAGACCCGCCGCCTCCGGCAGTTAAGCCGGACTCTAACACCGGCCCCTGACCCGGGCCCAGTGGAGCCCCGCGCTCCCTCGGAAATTCTGTCTTTCTCTCGGACGAGCCCAGGCTGTAATTTTCTGTGAGTAATTCAGTTTCGTGGCAATGACACCAGCGAAGGACACCGGGACAGAGCCCCCCCGCCCGGCTGCACTGCCCCGGGCAACGCGCTCCGCGGGGCAGCTCTGCCGACGGGCGGCGGACCGAGGGCGGCTCTGCCGGGGGGCGGCTCTGCCGGGGGGCGGCGGGCCGGGGACGGCCGGGCCCAGCTCTGCCCGCGGCCCGAGCGGGAGGGCGGGCGGGGGCACCCGGGGCGGCCCCGGGAGTGCGCGGCCCCGCCGCTGGGCACAGCCCGCCCCCTGGCGGCCGCACCGCACCGCACCGCGCCTCCGCCCGGCCCGGCCCCGCTCCCGCTCCGTCCCGGTTCCGCGGGAGTTCAGCGCTTCCCGCAGAGCCGGGGCTGCCCCCGCAGAGCCGGGGCTGTCCCCGCAGAGCCGGGGCTGTCCCCGCCGCCATCCCCTCCCCGGGCATTCCCCGCGCTGCTCCCCGGGGCTCCCGGCGCGGCGGCTCCGGCAGCTCCCGCGAGCTGTCACCGCGCTCCTCCTCAGCAACCTGGCAGCGAACCAGCGGAGGGAAAAAACAAACCTGCTGTAATTAACGTTCTTGCTGCTCAAATATTTATATAAAGCAAGATAGAGCCGTATGCCTCCAGAATCTCTTGGATCTGTCCAATCTTCCCAGCTTTGCAGCCGGTAACAACGTTAAGGGATGACAGGGCAGCGCCGGCAGCAAACGCCTCGCGCCAGCTCCCCTTCCTGGCACAACACCCCTATGTGCTTCCTTGGACGGTGGTTACACTGACCCCTCCACTCCAAGAGAAGGGGGAAAATACTCTCCTTCTGCTGGAAGATGGTTTGGGGGGATGTTTCTTCCCAGGCACAGGTTTGGGGGCAAGTGGAATCAGGTGCTTCCATGTCTTGTATCATAAATCATACTAGTTCAGGCAAGGCCCTGCGGAACCGGAGCCCGAAGCACAGCGAGGCCCCCCATGCGCTCCTCCCCAAGGCTGAAATCATCCAAAGGAAGCTAGCATGACACAAGATGCTGCAAGAAGTTACAGGAGATTTCAAAGTCTGTGACCAATTCCCCTGGTTCTAGGAATATAATCACTTCTGTTCCAACAGCAATGAATTCCCAGCCTCTTGATGACTCCAGAGCTCGTGCCAGATCACACTAATTTCAGCTCATTTCCCCGCTAATTTTGCCTCCTGTTAATCCTGCAGAGGTCTGCACAGCGCTGAGCCTTTCAGGTGAGCTGCCAAAACAACATGATGCAACACGGTCCGCGCTGTTACACCCGCTCCCGTCCCGCTGCGCCTCCGCGCCCTCCGGAGACCGTAATTGACTGATTAGCTCCCTGCGACGAGGCTCAACAACAGGATGTGCAACACATCTCTAAAAATTGCATCAACCATGACCCCAGTGGAGTTTTTCCCTGTGCTGTGTGCTTTGCCGGGACTGCAATAGTTCTGTTATGCGAACTCATGTCCGCTGAAGAACATGAGAACTGCACCATCCTTTAGCTCCATTATGAAATGTTTCATTATTTTTATTACTGGCTGCTAAAATGATCACCTTCTTATTAAAGATGTTACCTTCTTATCAAGGATGTTTCCTTCTTGCATCAATACCCGGGACCACACTGGTCACGTTGCTCCTGCCTGTCCCTTAAAGCAAGTGCCAGATGTTGCCTCAAGCTCCACTCGTATGATTCCACCACCGAGGCTTCTCGGTCCAAATTCTGACTGTATGGACCAATGTCCCAGGCTGAAGTTAGTGAAGGAACCAATGCCAGCGTTTATTTGTCCTCTGGCATTTTTGTATGGCGTTCGTCAGGTAACAGAGCTGCAGTTAACTATTGAAGTGAAAAGCCTTTAGCAGCCCTACCAGCCACTGCCAGGGAAAGCTCCTGTTAACCTGGCACAGAATAAAACAACCCCAAACAAACCCCACTTACAGAGCACTAAGTGCTTCTGCAGCTGATGGGTATAGATCCGATGTTACGGTCAGTTAAAATAACTTCAGAAGCATCAGTTGAAAGACATTATATAGGTGTCAGATGCTATTTGGTTGCCAGCGGGTAACAAAAGGCTTTTAGTTTCACTTTACTGATGGGGAAAATGGAAGCGGAGTAATTTAGCAGGGCAGCAGCAAGCCAAAGCTGGGCTTACAGTACAGTTGTCCTGAATTAGTGCCCTTCGGACCGCAGGGCAAATGTTTCCTGACAGACAGCAAACAACAGTGACAGGGGATGAAAAGAACAGAATGGGACAATTTCATTTCCAGCGTCCCTCCCTTCCTACAGAAATGCAGTCAGTGACAAGGCCACTATCAGCACAGATGCTCCCCATGTGGTTCCTCCCGGCGGGAACCGGCACTGTGAGCAGCAAGAGGTCCCCGCAGTTAACACGGACACCAAACCCAAGAGAGCAAAGCCACCTTTCCACGAGAGACGAGCCACTATGCAGAAGTGCCGGGCTGGTCTGAAAAGAGAAGCGAGAATGTGTGCGCTGGTGCGGGACACTCCCAGAGCCGAGCAATTGTGTGAACGGGCAAGCATGGATCGCCGCGTGGGATCTCCAGCAGCCTCGCCAGCCGAGGAGCAAAAACAAAACCCATAAAACAATGGATACATTTTTATTTCCTTATGTTCTACAAGATGAGCTGTTGACTTAAAATGACTGACTGGTTGTGCAACTCAAACGCTTCCAAGCCCGTCTCCCTCCCGCTGCCCATCCTCGGCTGCAGGCAGCGGCATGGACGGCGGGTCCCTCCTGCCCCCAGCCCGGCCACCTCCTGGGGACGCGCCATGAGGGGGACGGGACCTGGGACTCCCAGCCATAGGGGTATTTTGGCAAGCAGCTTGCCAAGCCCCTGATCCCATCGACCCTCATCTACATGTACTCCCTGTTCTTCCACAACGTCACTGTTTCCCGTTTCTGACCATATGGAAGCGCAAGGGCAGCAAGCTGGCCGGGCGGGAACCCCCGCGGCAGCCCCGGGGAGCGGCAGAGCTGTCCTCACAACGGCTCCCAGCGCAGAGGGAAATAACCAGAACCATTCGCTCCTCGGTGCGGGGAGGAGGCGCTGACCGGGGGGCAGGGAGGGAAGAGCCCGAACAATCTGCCAGCAGCGCACACTTTGTTCACACTCCAATTCTGGCTCAGATGGGAACCAGCCAGCAGAAAACAAACCAACAAACGCTAAGAAATGAGGAAGCTGTTCTCATGCTTGTAGTGACTTCTGAAACAGCATCTCCCACCCCCAAATGCTGGGATGAAGGCGGGAAATAAGAGAATGTTTTTTGACAAGACTTTTGCAAAGTATTCTATGCAAAACCTCTGACACAAACAGTTTGTAGGATCCTGCAGATATCACGCGAGGAGGCTCTATGGGGAAGAACAAGTTGGCATAAAAAAGGGACACACTGGACAAAAGCCCCTCAAGTCTGAGGTCCCAAACAACGAAAGGTCTGTTTTATTAATCTGCTGCAAATTAGGAGTGCTGCACACACTGTACGAGGCTTCTAGACTGGTGCCACAGGAGTTAAACAGCCCGCCAGGCTCAGGAGCAGCGCTCGCAAAGCCCGGCCCAGCGTTGCTGGGACCGCGAGCAAAGCCGGCAGAGGGCTCGCCCAAGCTGGGCTGCGGAACAGCAGGGAAACATGGCAGGAATTCAGAAACACGGCAGTGAAGATGCAACAAACGCTATTTCCTTCCTTCCCTGGCACTACCAGCAGCTCAGAGCCTAAGTGTTGCAAAACAGTTAAACCACAAAGCTGCTGGCCCACTTGCAGAGCCCCGAACACATTCATTAGGAATGATGCTTTTATAATGAAAAGGCCTCTCTCTAAAACTTTTTCAAGGTATGTTTCATTATATTTCTGTAGTTTCCAAAGCTGTCTACATTCCTATTAAAAGTTCTCAAAAAAGACCGTCAGACATCATATTTAGAGAGCTAAAAGGGACACTGTCGAACTGATGCTGAACACAATCTGGAAACCAAAGGCCCATCCTGGGCCCCCCACGGCAGCTGCGCAATGTCCTTGTGCAACCAGAGGAGAGATGCAGTGGGACGGGATGGGACGGGATGGTATCAGTCTCCCCCAGGCCAAACAAACCAAGTGACCTTAGCCGCTCCTCATACGGCTTCCTCTCCAAACCCTTCACCAGCTCCGTAGCCCTCTTCTGGGCACGGCTGCTCACAGTGCCACGGGGGGAATGTCTGTGGTGACAGCGGCTTTGTCATGGATGGGATGGAACGGAACAGCCACGCTGGCCTGGCCAAGGGGCTGCTCAAAGCTCTGCCCACGCGGCCGCTGCAGAGCCTCTCCCGTCCCATCTTGTCGAGAACACTGCACTGAAATGTTTTAAAATATCCAGAGAGAGCTGAATCAGTGCAAATACTTATTTCATAAACCTTGGTCTTACCGGCATTCTCTGGGCTTGAGATGAGCCCATAAAAAAGAAGTAAAATCTCCCGAAATACCAAGTCTTACTGCAGCCTGTGCATCGCTGACACGCACAAAGCACAACCCATTTTTCCTAATGTCAGGCGTAGTTTCAAAGTTGAGCCATATCCTTAAAACCAGCCCGTGGTGCTTGATGAACACAGCACGCCCGTCCTGCCCCATGGGAGCGAGTGACCCAGCGCACGGAGCAGAAAGCCAGGAACACCGCGAATCTACAGGAGAGCGATGCAGGTACCCGGTCACCATCGCTCCGCCAAGGTGCCCTCCTTCCCCGGGCACTGCCATCGACATGGGTACTAAATCTCCAGGTTGGATACGCAATCGTTAATATTTCTGTGTTTTAAGTGGGACCCCGCTCTGAGCACCAGCGGAACAAGCTGATCCAGGCAGGCTTCCCGTCAGCAGGCGGCTGGCAGAGGGGCACCCGCGGCTCGGGGAAGCCAGACACACTTTGCTGTGGCTCCCCACAAGAAGCAACTCGCACAGCTCCTCAACAGAGCCAACGACATCAACCAGGGACCTTTTAAATTTAGTCATGCTGCTTCCAGGGCTCACGACAGCTCACCTGAAAGACTAAATGCAACAGGCCTAAAGGTTTGGGGCCAGGGTTCACTGAGCAGAAGCAGGACTGCCAGCAAACAATTTCCTGTAAGTTATATGGGTGTCTGAAGCAAGACAGGATTTTCAGCTCAATGCCACTGTGATGCTTCCCAATTTCCTTGAGCATCTCCAAGTTCAGTAACCAGCACCCCCAGTCATTCGCCCAGTGACTAGAGCAGAGGCTGCACTCACCTGCCTTCGTTATCCAGAAACACGGAACTGCTGCTCTTCCCGAGGGCTTCGCTAATGGGGGACAGGCAGAAGGGAGAAGAGAAGGCATCGGAATCGGAGTCCAGGGTGCTGTCCCTGCTCACGTCGTCGGCAGACAGCTCCAGCGAGCCTTCGTCCTCCCCCGGCTCCGGCCTGCAGTCCAGACCGTCCTCCGGCCCCTCCGGCGACAGCTCCGACCTGTTCTGCTCCTCCTGAGAGCTGATTGTCGAGAGGATCCCCGAGTCGCTGCGGGCGGGCTGGGGGGAGCGCCGGGGGCCGTCTGCCGCGGGGCAGCCCTGCGACAGCTTCTCCCCTTCCCAAGAGGGCGAGCTGACGTACGCCGCATCTTTCACGGGCTGTGACGCGGCCGGGATGTCTTGTCCCTTGTGCTCGGGGGGGGAGGGCTGGCGGCCCACGCCGAAGCCCTGAGCGTGGTGCCCGCGTTTGCGGGGAGCTTTGCGGACCGGGGAGCTCTCGGGGGTGACGTAGCGCAGGGCTTCTTCATCCTGCCGCTGAATGCGGGAGTTCGGCACCCAGGCCAGGATGAGCGTGGCTCCGAGCAGCTCGTCCTTCTCCATGTACAAGCACAAATAGCCTTCGGGAGAGCAAAGGAGACACCGGTTACAACACAGATTTATTCTTAGGAGACTGCGTGAGCCTGAAAGTTGCCCTTCCCCATCTCGCTCCGTTTCACCACCACTACACATGGGCAAAACAAACACTCATTTACCAGGAGAGGATTCTGCAAAATGAATTGTGGAGTGCTCAACATCATTCAGTATTTATAATTTCAAGTCTGCATATGGCTTTTGAACAGTGTAAAACTCCCTCTGGCCTAAGCGGACACAGAAAGGACATGCAAATACTCCAGCTTCCTGGATGGATTACTAACCAGGAGTAAATTCTGAAATATGCCGCCACATGAAAAACTTCTATTGTTTGTCAGTTAAACAGTTTCAAGTGCCAGCTAAACATTTCTTTCTCAAGAATATTTACCTTAGTGTAGCTAAAGGGCTGCAATTCTCATACAAAGCCAAGAGAAAAGGAAGTGTTGTGCACACAGGGAGGGAAGCGTGGCTCAGCCTCCACACAACACGGAGTTTTGTGAAGCTGCGCCAGTGGCCACAGCTCTTTGATGAAAACATGAAAGAGCGCAGTAACAGATGAGAATAAAGGGACAGGCCAGAATTTATCTTCATTTACTCCAGTGCACGCAACCACAATCAGGTTTTCTTTCTTTTCCCTGTACCGGTGGTGGTTGAGGCCACTCTAGCAATGGCAGTTACAAGATGACACTTGGCTCTCCCGAACAATACCCATATTTGAAAGAGCAATGGAAGTTCACGTTCTCAAACAACAAATGTCTCTCTTCTGGCAATACAAAGGGACTTAGCTAGACCAGAAGAGAAATATCATCAATTTTCCCACTAAAAGAAGAGCTGATGGATCAGTCTGTGGTGGTTTTCCTTAGTCCCGCCCTCCACCGGCACCTCTTCATTCCTTAGAGCCCAAGCTGTAGAATCTGGTCCAAACGGACACCCCGGCAGAGAGAAAAGGAGTGAGCGGTGTCTGCGACACCCCGTCACCTGGATGATGCTCCCCGACGGCCGGCAGCAGCGCGGGGGGATGCACGCACACATTGTTCTTCGAGTAGAGGATCTCCCCGTCCAGCGCGGGGGCTGAACTGCTGCCACCAGGGGCCAAGGTCAGCAGGTCGGAAGCTTTTGAAGAGGCACGTCGGAGGAGTCGCCCCAGAGACATCGCCGAGGAAATGTGTCCATTATCTGCCAGCTTTAATCAGGAGCCAAATTCAGAAGAGCTGCCAAGCAGGAGGAAAGGATAGTGTTAGAAGTGCACTAGAGCACCGCACGGGCGCTCCCCAGCTGGGGAGGAAGAGCTCTCCCAGCAGCTCCCACACCCACCCTGCAGCTCCAGCGAGAGCCCCCACGCGCTCCGGATCCGTAACGGCACCTCTGCATTTTAAAGACGCTGACGTACAGGATCCCAGGACATTTTTCTTTGCAACAAGGAAATACAAAGGCAGCAAAACCCCCACATTTTAATAGTAGCTGTGGGGAGGAAACAGAAAAGTAATACTTGTCACTGAAATTGCCCATTAAGGGAATAGCTCAGCGATGCAGAGCTGCCTGATGTATCGCTGTCCTGGGATGTCAAAGAGAGTCAGAGCGGAGCTGGGAGGATTCCTTCAGCACAGAAAACTGCTGAGACCGTGACATTAAACAAGGGGCTGCTGCTTCATCCGCAGTAACCGCTGATCTTCAAAAAAAACCCCATGGATAAAACCAAGTTTGTCTCGTGCTTACCAATTTTTGCCACAATCCTGCTGTGCACTGGAGGTTTTGGGGTTAGGGTTATGTTTTGTTTTTTGAGCGGTGATGGTTAAATAGAGCTTTTCAAAGGTAAGCGGCAAGCACGCCCCGTTCACCAGAGCAGGCAGACTGTGACAGCAGCGGATCGCACGCCAGCTCCAGCAAACCCTTCACCTCCCGACAGGCAACTTCGGCCGCCTGTGCGGTACGACCCCCAGGTGCGCCCCGGGTAAGCCGTGTCCCCCGCCCAGACGTGCTGCGCAGCGGGGCTGTCGTGAGGAGCGGGCGCGGAGGGCTCACCCGAGCTATGAACCGCGGAGCAGACAGAGCAGGAAGAGGCGTTGATGTGCGGGAGCAGCAGGTGGGTCTGGCACAAAGCGACCCCAGCGAGAGCCCAGCGCACCCCGGGCAGAGCGGGCTCTACCCGCGCCGTCCCGCTGGGCAGCAGACCAAGCACGGCAGCTCCTGTCCTGCCAAAAGCACATGAGGACAGGACACATCTTTTGTTCCTCCGTATTTACACGCCCTCGCTTGCAGTGAGCAGGCTGGTCTGACCTGGCACGCGCCACATGTCACCGCAGCGCCGGGTCGGGGACAGCGCGGAGGGACCAGTGCAGCGTGTTCCTGGTGCCCATCCCGCACACCGGAGCGCGCGGCGGGGCAGGAACTGCGCGGCAAGCAGACCAGCCGTGACTTGTACTGTAGGGGTACCACGGGCGGGAAACACCGAGAGGCCTAAGCAAGCATCGCTAAACATTGGAGAGCTCCAATTTCTTCAAACGCAGTTTAGCAGTATCTGCAGACAGAGGGCAGACAGAAACCAGCGCTTCCCAAGAGCAGAGCGAAACCTGCTGTCCTGCTTCTGACAGATTTGTACATACACAAGACTACAAATGAGACTGCCAAGGAGTTGACAGAGCTTTCATTAAAGGACAAGCTATTGGTTTAACTGGCAATCGCTAGATTTGCCAGCTTGAATCACAGCACAAGCTGTTTCAGTCTGTGCTGGAACTCGATGGAGAGGCTTCAGCCCTGCTATGGGCTGTGCCCAACAAGGCTTTAGGGTAAGAGAATTCCTCTGCAAGCCCTTCGCACCCAGGTCTCCTTCTAGCACCAAACACAACACCTATCTTCACATCTCAGCCCCAAAAAACAAACACCAATGGAGCCATAAGTTCATTCCTGTCTGGATTGTCAAAAGCCCGGTACTGTTTCAGACTCTGGATGACATCTTGGAGAAAGTCAGATTTAAAGAGCAAGTCACCTTTCCTGTCATTGCACCCTGCAAGAACACAGTGAACTCTGCTGCGATCCTCCTCCTCCTCACCAAGTTCCAGCACAGTGTTTCACTGCGGCGCTGAGGGAGCGCGAAGCGGCGATGTGGAGCCACCTCTACAGCAGCAGAGCCCCTGGGCCCTGCCGCACGCAGAGGGGGACCCCGGCGCACGCAGAGGGGGGGACCCCGGCGCACGCAGAGGGGGGGACCCCGGCGCACGCAGGCTGCTCAGCTGTGCCCGACACCAGCTGGAGGGGGGATGGCCGGGCTGCGGCAGCTTTTCCTCAGAACTCTAAAATCCTGAACCTGCACACGCAAAGGGGGACGGTGGCACCGCGTGGCTGTTGAGCAGGGATTGCTTCCTCAGCCAACACCAGTGAGCTTCCCCCGCCGAGGACAGCAGATGGGGATGCACGTATTGAACAAGAGCCGGCGTGCCATCCCACCGCAGCTCCGCGGGGCTCTCAGGAACGCGGGCAAGGTGCGGGACTTCTCTGCCAACAAAGGCAGCGTTTAATTAGCTTTTACCTAGCACAGAAAGAACAAAGCAACAGGTGAAACATCAAAAGCTGCTCCCTGGAAAGCGGGAGGAATTTAAAGGGAAATATCACTTTGATGGTGCAGAACACCTGCTGCCTCTGCGCCGCGCAGGTGGACGGCGCTGCAGGGACGCACACCTGAAACAGCAGCCAAGAGAGGAGGTGAAGAATACCATGTCCTGCCAGCACAGAAACGTGGTCTGTTGCATTTGTCTTGCGGAAGAACTATGCATCAGAAATCAGGGTTCACTACAACGCAGCAAACAAACAGCCAAATATACTGGAATATATAAAAATAATTGGCAAGCCTCAAATGGGTTTCACTGTTACCACAGGCTGGGGAATTCTGTGTAGCTCTGTCTGCAGCATTAAAGAACAGATGCAAATCACTGGACAGTTTCAGTGAGAGGACAAGAGTGATCTGGGGAAAGGAAAGAGATTGCCAAGAGAAAGTCTTCACACGTGTGAATTGCCGCTGCCAAAAGGAAGAGCTCGTGTGCAGGACCGGAGCAGCAGCAGGGCCGAGGGAGAACCGGCCGGGCCAGCCCTTCAGCAGGTACCGGAACAGGCGCCGGAGGGGCCGCTGCCATCGCCAGGGGTTCAGAAACAGGCAGCTGGGCCCAGCTGGGAGCAGAAGATGGACTGGAGCTCTGAGGGTCATCCAGCCTACTCATACCACCCAAACCCCCCGAAACGCAGCTTGTGACTGTGCTGCTCCCTCCCAGAATAGAGGAGTCCATGCAACGCAAACCAGTGAATAACAAAAGGAGCAGGTCTGCAGGGTTTGCTCTGCTCTCAACCCTTTTCTGCGCAGGACAAGGTCTGCACGCGCAGTCCTGGCCGCGGGGACAGGGAGGCATGGCTGCTGCCCCCAATGCGGGCTCCGGAGGGCAGGCGGAACCGTCCCACAGCTAAGGCAGCGTTAAATCAGCACCATTCAAAAAACCCTGTATTTTTCATATTCATTTCCTATTTATCCCCTGATCTGAAGGGCTTCTTTTCAATGTGGCAGAGACAACCCAGCTCTCCAGAAGCTGAAGCACTGAATTAGCTGATAAGCTCTCAGTGAGTGCCAGTATTTAGTAAGCACACACACATTTTCTTCTCTCACACATCAACTGTCGCCACTGAAAATCTTTGCCACAGCTACCGAGCATGTTTGCGCAGCCCCTGGCTGCTCTCCAGCCCATGCCAGCGCTTCTCAGCTACACGAGGCTCAGAAAGGCGCTGGGGAGCCAACTCCTGCGCTCAGCCCAGGAGCCTCCTCACCGAGCCCGGCCAGGTCCAGCCAGCGGCATCTCAAATAACCCCGGCCGCTCGCTTCCCTTCCAAATGCCCATCCCCTTCTCACCAACCCGTAAACAACTGAATCCTGTTTGGCTTGGCAGATCGCGCCCTCACCTTGGCAGGCGCTGCTGGACCAAATGGCGCTGCCTCCGGTCGCACAGATCCCCGTGTTCCGCGGGGGGGAACCCAGGCCCCGGCGCACACAGACACCGGGGCGGCCTGGGAACACACAGGGCAGCGAGGCGTCTCTCAGATCAGTTGAGCCCACAGAGGCGTCCGACAGCTTTGGGGAGGGCTGCAAGTGACGAGTGACACCACAGAGCGCTCAGAGCCCGGCACTGGGCCTTGGGGCTCCAGGGGAAAATCTGCTGTGCAAGATTTTAACTGCTTTACAAGCAAAATAAGCTAAGCTACAGGGCTCTTGGTGCGAAACACAAGACCTACAGCATGTCTAGGCAGAGGAGAAACAAGAGCTGTCAAACATCGACACGAAATCTAAGCATGAAACGTCTTAAGTATGAAACAAGCAACAGACTTTTTTCTATTTTGCTGTTAATGACTCAAATCTGATTTTACATATTCCCAGAGTCACAGCACTGGGGAGGTCTGGACACTGCAGGAGTCCTCGTGTCCTCCTCCCCTCGGAAAGAGCAAGTGCCGGGTTTGCAGCGCTGGGAGCTCCAGCACCGGGACACAGAGCGATGGAGACGGAGGACAGGAGCCCGGCACGCAGGACGCGCAGCTCCTCCAGTCCTCTGCTGGGATCCGCTGGGCTCCGCTCAGCTGGTCACTCACTTGACCTACACTCCTCTAGGTACAGGTGAGAAACCTGGTAACTAACAGCCTTCCTTTTGTGTCACAGCACCTCTGCCTTAGGGGGAACATAAAAAGCGCTTTCAGAACTACCAGCTATTAGCTGGAGCTGTTGAAGATGAACTAGCCAAACCAAGGAAAAGAGTTTACTGTAGGGAGCCATTCTGAAGTCTTCCCATTTCATGGGGAGAATTATGTAGGTCACCAAAAGCCTTTCATCGCTGACCCACCTGCGTGGCAGCGGCACAGGAACCAGGAGCCACCGCGACGCTGAAACCCCAACACTCGCACAGCTCCAGCTCCCACCCGCACAGCTCCAGCTCCCACCCGCACAGCTCCAGCTCCAGCTGGGGAACAGATTTCACCCAGGCGCATCTCAGCTGAGAAGGTAAACGAGGGACAGCAGACTAAATACTGCAGGTTTGTGACTCAGAGATAAAAAGGGGAATGAAATGCTGCTCCCGGCCACACCTGCTTGGGCATGAAAAGCAAACAGAACCCTTCCCACCCCTGAGCACTAAAAGTCACATCGCAACATGCGCTTCGGTGCCGAGAATTTATTTGTGCCATATGTCGCTCCATCCCAAGATTTTACATCATTTCATGTTACCAAACTGCAGTACTCGTGCAGAAGGTAACGCTTTCACGGCTTCTTATTTCCAGCGTGCTGTAGCTGTGGCCTGATAACGCTCACAGTACCAGATCCCCAAATAGCAGCAGTTAAAAAATCCCAGGAGCCTGGTTTCACAGCTGAACTGATGAACTAACGGCAAAGCCTTTTCCGAATACAACAGACATCAGATTACTTCCTATTTAGAGTAGCGACCAAGAACATAATACCTTTGCAAAACAAGCTACCAGTCCAAGAGCAGAAAACACGGGCGGCCCTCAGAGAGGAAGACGCAGAGTTATTTTACAGTGTCAGCAACACAGCGAGCAATACATCAAGGCAGAACCCCTGCCCGGAGCGCCCCAAGGCCATACTTCAAATAATCGCCAGGGATCCCGACCATCCATCTTCACGTCTCTGCTCACAGCAGAACTCGGCAAACTACGAGGTAGATATTGGGGTAATTTGAGAAACCACCTTCCCCAAAGTGAGGAAAATCCTGAAATACCCCACGCGGCGCCCAGACCAGCAGAGCACGGAGTTTCACAGTTACTTCTCCGAGCCGGCCCCGCACCGGCCGCCCGGGGCTCCGCGGCACCGGCAGCGCCGCGCCCCCCCAGCCCCTCCGGGCAGCGCGGGCGGCAGCGGCGGGAGGGAAGACAAAGAGCGGGATACAAACACGGACGCGGCACCGGGAGGGAGAACCGGGGACCTCGGCGCCGAACCCGTGTGACAGTCACGCGAGTGACGGGCAACTGGCCCGTGGACCCGGGCGGGCTGGGACAGCCGCTGCCGCCCACCGCAGCCCCGAGCACGGCCCCGGCCCGGCCGCACGAAGCCGGCGGTACCGCTCAACACGCCCCGCGCGGCCCCGCCGCTTTTACCGGCAACGACGAGCCCGGGGAAACTTCTGGCAGCTCCCGCGGCTGGACGGCCCGGCCGGGCCCCGGGCGGGACACGAACCGGTGACCCCGCACCCCCACCGGGCCCTGCGCGGGACCGCCGCCCCGCCCCGCCCCGCCCGGGGGCGTGTTCGTCCGGCGGACCCGCCCACCCCGCCCGCGTGACCCGGGGGAGCCCGGCAACCTCCTCAGGCGGGGCCGCCTCCGCGAAGGACGAGCAAGGAGGGGTTCCCCCAGCACGCCGTGCCCCGCCCGGCTCCCGCCGCCGGTACCTGCTGCCCAGCACCGTGGCCATGGCGGCCGAAACGCCGCGGGCCTCGCCCGGGCCCGGCGGGCAGCGGCGGGCTGAGGTAGAGTGGCCCGAGGTAGCGCGGCGGGAGCGCCCCCCCTCACGGGCTGAGGCGGTGCGGCCCGAGTACCCCCTCACGGGCTGAGGCGGTGCGGCCCGAGTACCCCCTCGCGGGCTGAGGTGGTGCGGCCCGTAGCGCTCACGTGACCTGCTGTTGTCGCGTCGCCTGGCAACGGGAAGATGGTGCGGCCGGCGGCGGGTGAGTGCGGGGCTGGGCCGCGGCCTGGAACCGCCCGGGATCGGCTCCCGGTACCGCCCCCGGTACCGCCCGGCCTCCTCGGGCCGCGTGTGCCCGTGCCCAGCCCCACGGCGGGGCCGGCCTGCAGCCGGCGGGGCGAGGGGCCCGGGACCCGGCGCGGGGCCGCTCGGCCACTCACTCACTCACTCGCTCGCTCTCTCTCCCGCGGGCCGCTCCGGTCGCAGGCAGAGCCCAACCGCAGCCCCAGCACCATGGAGGAGGCCCCCGGTGCCGCAGCAGAGGGATCTGGAGTGGAATTCGGCTCCGCTGAGCAGAATATAGTCCGAGTTCCGTCACGTCTTGCTATGGAGGTGATTTATTTGGAATGCTCGCAGGGCAGCGTGTTCCCATCTGTTCCTTATACAGTGGCGTCTTTGTGGGTACAGTTTCAATAGGCAGAAGTGAAACAAGTGAGCGGTTATTGCAGAAAGTAAATTTAGTTGCAGTCCTGTGTATCAGCAACAATTTGGTGTTTCTCACTCAGCTCTTAGCACGTTTCTGCTGTAGACACTTCAAAAGGGATGTTGTCCCCATTTCCCTCATGCACATATTCGGGGTCTTTTTTGGGGTTTGCTGGTGATAAGTTTTCTTCTGTTGATACTGCATGATATTTGAATTTGGCAAATGATGATATGACATAAACTAGTGTCTCTCTAAAAAGAAAGAAAGAATAATTTGGTTACTTGTAGTGCAAGCTGGAAGACTTTCTTTAATAAATCCCCAAAGGCCTTTTTTAAATAGACGTGAGCTAGAAACACTTGTGAAATTTAAAGTGGTATGTAGAATTTCTGTCAGGATCTTTACTATCTTAATGTTGCCTGGGTGACTGTTTTTGTGAATGAGACTGAACTCCTAAATTAAACCACCTGTGCCCTGTGACAAAAAGCCGTTGTTGCAGTACCGCAGCATTAACATGGAACGAAGTGCCCAGCCCGCTGTGATGCTGCTGTTCTGCTTTTCCCTGGGTTGTGTGCCAGGCGGCAGAGATGGAGAGCGAGAGGGGCAACGAAGAGTCTGTTCCTCCAGAGCGCCGGGGAGAGACGTTTCCCCCAGCAGAAGCAGGACCCGCTGGAGCTACGGAGCCGTTCGTGAGTTCTGCACAAGTGAGACCCTATGATGATATATATGATCTTATTCACAGAATGCATGACCCATAGTTGTAACTTCAAATTCTCCTGGTGCAGTTTTATTGCTGCAAACACAAACCAATCGGAATTGGAACAGAGAGAAGTTAATTGGGCAAGCACAAACTATGCAAAACCTCTGACAGAACCGGAGAGGTTCCCGTGTTGAGCTATGCATGTGTAAAGTTTTATTGTATTGAGAGTGACACAGCTTTGCCAGTTTATCTGTATGCTGGTTTTAGAACAAAGCCCTCTTGTTGATTCTTGGTCTGCATTGTTCATGTCTCACGATGACAAAAATAAGCAGATTTTTAGGGGCAAATAGAGTTAGAATTGAAAAGCTGTTTCAGGTCCTGGATTTTATGTTTCAGGAAAAATCTCCTGAGACTTTCTCGGACAAAGTGGAATTAGACAGTTGTCCTCCTGAGCTGGGTGCCATGGAGCAGGCAGTAGCAGACAGAGGAAGTGCCATCTGTGCGGCTGAGGAACATGAGACAAGTGGAAGAAGTGAAGAAACTGTAGAAGAAACAGAACTGGTTGTCTTGGATCCAGAACATGTGAGAAGTCCTCAAATCTTGTCGTTCTCATTTGCAGACTTGCTATTTTTATTTGTATAAAATGCGTGAGGTAAATTGTAAGCAGTGGCTTAGCTGTATGCTAAAACTACATGTTTAGAAATGGCTTTTGCAAAAGAATAGTAACTCCGGAATGTGTCAACTCCCTCAATATTACCTCAAAGTTCCGGAGTGAGTGATGTAGTGGGCAAGTCTGATACTCTTCAGTACTCCTGAAAGAGAAGTACATGCAGCAAGAGCCAGCGGACAGGTCCTCAGATCCTCTTCCAATATGTTTCTGACTTGCAAATATTCTCCACAGTCATTTTCTGATATCAACAAATACCTACTATATAATTCTTCTCACTTGTTGCAGTGAGCGTAGCTAAAATAAGAATGCAAGTGCCTATGGCTGAAAACATTGACGTTTTATTTCATAGTGGGAGGAGCAGTAAGGTTTCTTCATGATTTATTTACACAAGTATGTTAAAGTTTATCAACATCATACTTCTTTACAGCCTCTGATGAGAAGATTCCAGGCTGCCCTGAAGGATTACCTCACTAAGCAGATGGAAGAAGTGAACCTGGATCTCCGCGAGCTGGTATGCGGCATTCTTTCCTTGCCTTCCACAGCAGCCCATCCCTGTGCACGCTGCCAGCCGATGTCCTGCTGTGTTTGCAGAGGACAGCCACGAAGCGGGGCAGCGTGCAGAGGGAAGAGCTGGGGGTGGTTCTGTACGGCGCGCAGCAGCAGCTGGCGCAGCTGCAGACGGATCTGCACCAGAGCCATGAGCGCTGCGCCCGGGCGGCCGCGGCGCGGCGGTGCCTGGAGGAGGAGCTGGACGGCGTCAGGCTCACCTACAGGAAAACGCGGCAGGACACAGATGATGAACGCAAGAAAGGTGACTGAGGCAGTCCTTGCAGTATTTCCCAATTCTAGTACTATGTGGAGAAGTGAATTAGAATAGGAGTCAAGCATTGGATTGAAAAATACAGTAAAATTAATCAGGAATAATGCACTCATTGGAAAGCTTGGCAGATATTCCTCGTTGACGTAATTTCATTGTTTGAAGTGCAGCTTACAAACATACCGCTTTGTAAATATTTTTCCTCCTGCCTCCTCAGTTTCTGTGATGCAGACCCAGGTTGAAAAGCTGGCCTTGCATCTCTTCTACGCGCAGAATATGGACGAGGAGATGCGTCATAATATCTTACTGATGAAACTGTCGGCAAGGAAGGCCGAGGCGGAGAAGGTCCAGGCTGAGGTGGAAAAGAAAAAGCAGGTATCCAGTAAAACTGTTGTCTTTAAAGTAAATAAACAAATACAGATGAGAGTTGGTGGTGAGTCCTGGAGGATGTGGAAGGTGTGTGGGGATGTTTTTTCCCAATAACTGAAATATACCCACATGCTTTTCTGAAACTGAGAAGCACCCACACCCCTAAGCTGGTGGCACGTACTGCCCAAAGGTTTTTGCCAAGCCTTGTAACAGAGATCACTCTTCACTCGAGCAAAGGGAGTGTGGGGACAGAAAGTTATTTAGTGAAGAAGGATCATATGTTCGAGTCTTGAGAATTAATCTGAGTCAGAACGAGTTTCACAATGAAAAGCCAACTTTGGAGACGGAGCCGCTTTTGTGCTGGAGCTCCCTCTGCTGCCTCCTGCCCGCAGCAGGACCTGCCCGTGAGCCAGGAGCTGCAGCCAGGGGAAATCAAATGCATCTAGGTAATTTTTAACAAAAGATTTAAAACCATGAAGTATTAAGGTTGCCAGCTGCTGGAGGGGTGGCGCAAATAATCCACGCTGACAGGGACAAATGCTGCTTCCGATCTGACATATTAACTACTGCAAATGGAATAATAAAAAATCAGCAAAGAAGGTCTCATGCTCTTGAATGTTGTCACGTTGAGGAGTCACTTGTGTATGGATGGAAGGGTTTCAATAAGAATCAAATCTAATCCAGTTTCTAATTTAATCCTTTTTCTAGCCTATGTTGTTCTTGTAGAGTATAGTTGATTAAGGCTGAGATTGTATTGCTCATCCTGGTCTTTGACGCTGACTCTCTAGGATCTTCTAGTAGACCTCTTAACAAGAAGAGCCTACGAGCTCCAAGAGCAGATCGCCCTGGTTGAAGCTCAGTGTGTGGCGCAGGCAGAGGACACAAAAGTAACTCGGCAAGCGGTCAGTGAGGTAGGAGGCTGCTTTTTTTGCTCCTGGCTAACATTTCCCTCTGGAAGCACTGACCGCTTTGGCTCATGCTCACTGGTAGGTACAGTCTAGGCCACAGTTGTGCAGTTTGTTCCTGTTTGCAGGAATTAAGACTGTTTTTTTCTTTAAGAATTGCCCGCAAATAATTTCGTCCCCCACCTTCTCAGCATTTTTTTTCAGACTTATGCTCGTGGTCTGGTGTGACAATAAACATATTAATTGAAGCTGCTCCTGCCCAGCATATTATGAACAGAAGACAGAATATTGCATTGTAACATCAGTTTGGTTTTACAACCTGGTGTAGATTCATCCTGGCTCCCAATTCTCTCTTCCTCAGGCTTGTATGGAGATGCAGGCTATTAACGTGGAGAAAAAGCGACTGATGAACAACTGGAGTAGCAGCTTGGTTGGAATGAAGCAAAGAGACGAGGCCTATATTGCCACCCAGGAGCTGCTGAGGTGTGAGATGGGAAAGCAGCCCCGGGAGAGCTCAGATGGTTTGCACAGGAGGGTTCCAGAAGGGGCAGTGTGGCTTTTGGCATGTTTATTACTCTATGTGCAGCATATGTCAGGCAGAACAAGTTTGCTGCTCTAAAGCACATAATAAGGTTAAAGGATAAGAAGCACCATTCTTTGTTACTATTTTCTTTATCCAAACCACACCTCTCCCCTGAAATGTGTGGGGTTTTAAAAGCTGTTTAGAGTTATTCTATTCATATTTTATTCCTTTAAAAGAGTTCCTTCACCTTTGCAACATCTCCCAACTCAAAGGCCTAGACAGCACGAAGGATTTCTCTGTTGCTTTCGGTCAGGATTTTGTGATGCCTTTAGAAATCTTCAGGAAAACCTTCCTATTGTTGCCAAAGGAAGTTTTTGTTTGGTGCGCAGTCTTAAAGCTTGACCCATTCCCCGAGAACACACAATGTGCTTTTGTACGGTGGCATCCTGGGAAGAATGGGGGGCGGGGACAGGGCTGAAAGAAGGAATTAATTTCCCTACATACATTTCCTTTTAAATCTTAATGTCTCCATCCATCTTGTGATGACTCTGCACTGTCACAGCAGACTGGCCTTTACAAAGATCTTCCTTCACATTTGAAAAGAGGGGTTTGTAGATGACTGTTAAGCACGTGAATCAATCCCTGTGATGATTTTCCATCCTATTTGCCTCTCCAGCAAGTACAGAGATGAGCTGAAGACCCTAGAAATGGACATCAATGGCTGTAGAAAGTCAATCAGGAAGGAGGAAGAGAAGAACGAGCTGCTTGTCACCATGCTGAGCCGTTCACAGAACAATGCCAAGACGACCGCGAAGCTGATTGCCCGGTGCCTCTCAAGGCAGGAGGCCCTGAAGGTTGAATTGAACACCTACAGCCGTGTTCTCCATGAGACACAGCAGGCTCTCAGCAGGACCAAGATGGTGAGAGGAGTCACGTGGAAGAAGAATCATTTGGAACTGCACACAGGTGTTTACTCCCCTTTCCCAAACAGCTGTAGTGATCCTCTCTCTGTCTTCCCTACCATTTAGGATCAAGCTACTCATCTGCGTGAGTTGCTGTTCGTCCGCAAGGATATAGAGAGAGCAATGGATGCCAAAGAGCTGCTGGAGAATGAAATCATGGAGAAGGTTCAGGAACAGATGATGTCCAGCAAAGCTGCAAATCACTTCTCGCAGCTGGCTGCAAAACTTCGCAGGAGAAGAACGGATCTGGTACGATGTGTGTTCCGCCGGGGGCTGGGGAAGGAGCCAGGCTGCGCCTTCACTCGGGTTTGTCCGTCTGCAATTGAGGGTCCGCTGAGTTTGTAACTCCAATTTAGTTCTTCAGTGATCTTATTGCAGGCGTCTGGTTTATATGAGGGAGTTGGGGCCAAAAAGGCCTGACATGTAGCATACTATTCTTTACTTTAAAAAAATGTGGCAAAATTATGAATTCTGGGCTTATTTACTGTAAAGTATTAACAGTTCTTATGTTCTGGAGGAAGCCAGTGGCTATGTGGTAGTTCTGTACTCCACATTAGACTAACGTATCTCAGTACTACCTCACGGAAGGTGGTTCGGGCGTGCTCTGTTCTCAGTTTCTAAGTACGGAACAGTCAGACCAGTCCCCAGGTTCTTCATGGCTTGACAAGTTCTTCTCTTTGGGAGTGTATAACTGGTGCAGATAGAAAAACGAGGAGATTCAGCCTAGTATCGACGGCTCCTTAGTGCTTTTCAGAGCCTTATGGCAGAGGTAAATCCTGCCGTCTTCTGTCACCAGAGGGAGAAGCAAAGGTCCAGAGAGGCTAAGTAGCTTGTTTATGGCTTGTGGGGCAGACTTGGGGGTAGAATCTAAAGCCCCCGATTCCTGTGCTTTGACGAGTGGGTGTTACAAATCACTGAGTTGCTGCTGGTGTCACTGATCTGCTTTCTGTCTCTTTATTTCCAAGGAGCTGGATTTTTGCAAGGTTGAGAATGATATCGCCCAGGTTGTTCTGAATGCAACTCACACCACCGGCAGGGTGACAATTCTGCAAAAAACGCTCGGTGAGCTGGACACGGAAATAAAAACCGTCCATGATCTGATCAGCCGCAGTGAGAGCGAGATTGCAAAGTGCCGTGTCCTGAGTGAGAACAAGCAGGCGCTCATGATCCAGTGCAACAAGAGGCTGGAGATGCTTCTTTCCCAGCTGGGCGTATGTACCTTTACACTTCAGTCCCAAACTTGACTTAATTCTTAGTGGTGGTGACTGCAGATGCTCATGATAAATGTAACTGCACAAGCGCTGGATAGTTAAAACCTTCAGACATCAGTATTGCAATTTAAAAGCTGCACTAGTTACTGTAGATGTTTATGTTTGTCAAACAGTTGTTAATGCATGTGAAGAGGAGCTGGCAGTCGGGAGTTGTGAAACGAGGGTGTGCCTAGCACAGATTCTGCAGGGAGTTGTCTCCCCCTGATGAAATGTTCAATGACCTCAATACTCCAGGAGTAAATAGGGTCTCATTATAAAATATGCGGAGACCAGCCCAGGGAGAATGGAACAGGCAGAGTGACTTACGGCACCTGGTGGTTGGTGCCATCGGATGGTTCTCAGATGGGTCCCTAACGCGGTGGGCTGTAAGGCCTTTGTGGATACCCATGCGGAATGAGGACTGTGGCACCTGCTGCACAGACTCTGCGGTGTCCAGATGTACCTGTTGTGAGACTTCAGGAGACCCTTTTGCCACGGAGCCTGAGAAAGTTTGGGGCTTCTGTTGCATTTGTTCCCGGAAGGTCAGGAATGATTAGTCTCATTCAGCCCATGGGAAATAGAGGCAGAAGGCGACTAACTGACAAAATAACAGTATTGTTGAAGTGTTTAGTTGGTGTCTCAGCAACTGGACTGGCCTTCTGCCATGATGCTTGAAAAACGTGCTCCAGCAGCTTCCACCTGACTCATCCCAAACCTTGTCCGCATGCAGGGGAAAGAACTGGGACCCCTGGAGATTGAGATCAACAAACTGACCAAGGAGATAGAAGAATGCAATTCTGAGCTGCTGATGCTGCAGAAGTACTGGCTCAATCTGCAGAAAGAGCTGGTGAAGTTAACGCAGGAACGGGAAGAGCAATTAACCTCTTTGGACTTGTTGAAGAAGCGGCTCACAATAATGCAGCAGAAGAAAGTGCGCACTGAAAGTAAGTAATTCCCTAATTCTTACTTAAAACGTTCATCCGTGAACGGACAAAAAAGGAGCAAAGGCTTACAGACAGGTAGTGCCTGCCCTTTGCCGGAGAATGCCCGCGGTGCTGCGTGTGTGAGTAATAACACAAGTGAGGCCAGTGCTGCTCTCGGGGCTGCGAGCCAGGCACCTCCTGCTGGTTTGCATTCGTTATTTCCTATAATGACCGACTCTGCCGTCTTAACTGACACAGTCGAACCCTTAGTGATCACGCCATGTGCTGCACTTCATAATTAAAGTTTGCAAGTAGTTGGTGGGTAAATGATAGTTCTTTCCTTGGCCAAAACCACCTCCTTTCCACAATAGCCTCCTTTAAAGCCTTATTCGATTTTTGGACTTGTGGAAGGATGGCTGGGTAGGTGGGACACGGCGGCTCCCGTGCGGTGCTGCCCGTTTGCCTGAGCTCAGCCCAGCTCCTGCGAACTCCCAGACTTTCTTCTGTTCGCCTCTAGATGAAATTCAGCAGGAAACAAAGGAACAGAAAGACCTGGAACGTCACATGAGGCACATGTCAAATGACTTGACAAAGTTGAATGTGCTGATCCACAAGAACAACAACAGCTTTGAGGAGCTGCAAAGCGGCAACATTATCACAGAGAACGAGTTCCTACGCTCTCTCAAGGTACAGAGGCTGGACATCTCATTTCCAGGTCTCAACCTCCCCTGCAGATCGGAGGCAAATAGCGATCCTGTAAATCTGCCTCAGTCTGACAATGTTGTATTGATTTATGCTTCTCAAACCTAGGCAGCAGAAAAAGAATCCCTTGAGCTGCAGGAGAAGCACAGTCAACTGAGTGAGGAGAAGGAAAGGCTCCTCAACAGCCTGGTGGAAGCAGAGTAGGTACCAGAGAGATTCTCGCTTTGTGCCACAGCCTTCGGGCTTGAATATGTGCCCGTGTTACCTTCCTGCTCCAGTCAGCAAACTCGCTGTTGCTCTCAGTTTTTCTCTTTCTGTCGTTGAAGGCACCAAATCATGCTGTGGGAGAAAAAGATCCAGCTGACAAAAGAGATGCGTGCGGCAATGGATTCTGAGACAGGAGAAGGCGAAATCCAGGCCATGAGAAGAGAGATTCACAGGATGCAAGTAAGTCACTGGGAAAGAAGACTGAGGAGGGGAAGCTGCACACAACATATTGGGCTTTGGAGGGGCTGAAACATAAGGCAGGAGAAGAGAAACGGGCTGCAGAAGTGGCGCCTTCGAGGCCGTGGCAGTGCTGGACACCTGGCCGCTC
Source organism: Nesoenas mayeri (assembly GCF_963082525.1). NCBI lineage: Eukaryota > Metazoa > Chordata > Aves > Columbiformes > Columbidae > Nesoenas > Nesoenas mayeri. The sequence goes on along the minus strand of NC_137568.1, from coordinate 12,323,934 downwards.
TGCAGGTTGAGTTAAATACACCCAGCACACACGCGCTGTGCGTTCCTTGTGCCTGCCGTGGAACTGGCTGCAGCAGAACCCAGAGCTACCCGAGAAATCTGTTTAAAATGTAATACGTCTGCCACCTTATTTTGTGATCCAAATATATAAGCAAAGAAATGTTGATTGCTAAATATTGCATCATCTTAATCATGGGTTAGGGAAATCTTCTGTCTTCTGGCAAAGCAACTTCTCCCTTCATTCTTGGGTTACTTCTGCTCTTCTGCTTTTGCTGTTGCCAGTGAGCTCCAGTGCAGCATTTTGAAGATGACTTTGGACAAGTAGCCAGTCCAGCCCTCTGCCTTCCACGTCCACACAGGGCACCTGGGTTTGGATTGGAGCAAACCGGGCCAGGGCTCATGTGTATGTGGTTCGTGTTGATGGGGAGTGTCACACAGAATACTTTGGTTAGATGCCATTCATAACCGTTCATTATTTTCAGCCTGTTTTGTATGTTGATGAACGGCAGGTCCGCTATGGCCAGCTGATGAAGCAGCAGGAGAAGATGATTCGTGATATGGAGGCGTCTGTTTCTCGTAGAGAGACCATAGCGATTCGTGGAGAGGCTCAGAACAAAATGGACAAGAAACGTATCTCCAAGAGTGACTTCCACCGCAAGAAACAGGAGCTGAGAAAGAAGATCAGCGAAACCCAGCAGGTGAGTAAGTGCAGCAGGGCTGCGAGCGCTCGCGTAGCCCGTGTCTGCCTCATCATCTGTTGTGTCAGGACACAGGCCCTGCGCCCGCACACGTGCAACATTGCACAGGGGACAGGCTTTGGAAAAATAATAGTTAAACAAAAAGGTCCTGGGAAGCTGGGAGTGCAGTTGAACTAAAGAATCTCCCATTTCCTTCTCTTCCATTTACCAGAACACTGAAGACTGCAACAGAGCCATCCTGGAGCTGGAGAGCAGCCACGCGGCCCTCAGCGCCGCCCTGCTGGCCAAGCAGCAAGAGCTGTGCAGGCTGCAGGCGGAGTCCAATGGGCTCGACTGGGACACAGAATGTCTTCGGAACACAAAGCGATGGGTGAGCGCGTCTGCCTCCCTGCAGCAGGCGAGCGGTGCAGCCTGTGCTGGCCAGGCCTTGTGTGTGGTATTTCCCTGATCTGTGGAACTGTGTGACGTGAGGATGCTGTTTTGCTGTTATAATGGGGGCTTCAGAGCAGCATCCTTCGTAAGGAGCCCTTCCTTCTCACACTGCGATGGTTACAGTCCCTGTGACACGAATCCTGTTTTTTTCTGTGCTCAGTCACCTGTCGCAGCAATTTCCGTTGTTCCTTTTCTCAGAACCTTTTGGAGATTGTGGCCTACCAGTCCCGCCAGAAGCATCTGCAGGCGCTGAAGGAGGGGAAGTACAGTCCCCTGTGCCGCACGGAACAGGCCTGGAGGGGCGAGCAGCGGAAACTGCAGGACCGGCTCCGCACCTTTGACACCATTGTCCACCGGGTCCAGCAGGAGCATCCTCAGCACCACAGGGCTCTGCAGTGGCTCCGACAGTGCCTGGGGTCCAGGCTCAGCTCGCAGGAAGCCTGACAGAGGCACAGAAAAATACCTATATAAAATATCTATATAAAATACCTAAATATATATTCTTGTTCTGCTGGAGACTGCGGGCCTAGTCCGTGAATAAATATTTAAAAATAAGCGGTGTCATATTTATTAAACATTGAGCATTGCAACTTTTTTGTGTTAGTTTCTGCTGGTGTTCGCAGCCCCGTTCCCGTGCTGCGCCGGCCGCGGGGGTTCGGGGGCTGGCGCAGCCTTGACCTTGAGGTCGCAGCAACGCTCCGCGGGGCGGCTCCGCGCCGGGGGGGGCGCCGCTCGGTGCCGCGGCCGAGTCCCGCCCCGCGGGCGGGGTGACGTGAGCGGGCCCGCCGCGCCTGCTGGGAGCCCGGGCCGGGGGGGCCATGGCGGGGCCGGGGCGGCGAGCGGGGCCGGGGGTCGCTGCGGCCGCCGCGCTGCTGGCGCTGCTGGTCCCCGCCGCGGCGCGCAGCTCCGGGCCCGCCGGCTGCGACCTGCCCCCGGGCGGCCGCTTCGACTGCGGCCCCGAGCGGCTGCTGTCGCGGGCGGGCTGCGAGGCGCGGGGCTGCTGCTACGCGCCCGCCGGTCCCGGCCCGCCCTGGTGCTTCTTCCCGCGCGGGTACCGCAGCTACCGGGCGGAGAACCTGACGGCCACCGCCACCGGCTTCACCGCTCGGCTCCGCCGCGTCGCCGCCAGCTTCCTGCCGAGGGACGTGGGCATCCTGCGGCTGGACGTGGCGCTGGAGACCCCCACCCGCCTGCGCTTCTCGGTGCGGCACGGCCCCCGCCCCGGCCCCGGCGCCCCGGGCCAGCGCCGCCGACCGGCCCTCTCTGCCCCCGCAGCTGCGGGACCCGGCCCGGCAGCGCTACGAGGTGCCCCTGGCCACGCCGCGGGTGAGCGGCCGAGCCGCCGCCACGCGCTACGGGCTGCGGATCAACCCGGACCCCTTCGGCATCGTCGTTTACCGGCAGCGCGGCGGCCGCGTCCTGTAAGTGCCCGGAGAAGGGACCCGGTCTGAGGGACCTGGCACCGGCCCCGGTGCCGTGCGGGAGGGGAGCCGGGGGCAGCAGGGGACACGGGTGACCGCAGCAGGGTGGCAGGCAGCGCCTGCGGGGGCTTTGCTTTGGCCCCTCTGCAGTTCGGTGGCTGAGAAGGGGAATTGAATCCCGGAGCTTGGCTGAAACCTGGTTTTGTTTCACACGGGGACAAGTATCCGTGTGTCCCCGCAGGACTGGTGGCTCCTGGTGCCTCCGTCCTCCCCGGCTGCTGAGCACTGTCGAGGCTGTTTGCTGGAGTCTCCCTTTCTGTCTGGCAGGCTGAACACCACCGTCGCACCGCTCTTCTTCGCAGACCAGTTCCTGCAGATCTCCACCTCCTTGCCCTCCTGTTTCATTTCTGGGCTGGGGGAGCACCTGACGCCGCTGGTCCTCAACATGACGTGGACCAGGATCACCCTCTGGAATCGGGACGTGGCACCTGTGGTATGGAGTGGGGCTGAGGGAGAGGGAGATGCTCATCTGCACTGCAAGGACAGCCCCGCTGCCTCTGATGTCTTGTTCGGGGCTGGCGAAGGTTGTTTGTGCCAGCTGAGCTCTGGGACCTGGCTTCAGCCCCAGGCAAGCCCGTGGGACTGTTGTCCCCAGGTCGGGCTCTGTGTCCGCTGGAGCTCTGCTCAGTGCTGCTCAGGAGCTGCTCTCCACCCGGCGATCCAGGGCTCTTGCTCAGGGCAGAGCTCTGCTGTCTGGGGCGGTGTCTGGGCCCGCAAGCCCAGGGTTTGCACCTCGAGCCGTGATGGTGCTTTGGGCTGGTGGTGAGGGGTGGGTGCTGTGTCAGGGTCTCTGGCGGAGCCTCCCCAGCACCGCACTGTGCTCTGCTCCAGCCCCACGTCAACCTCTACGGCTCCCACCCTTTCTACCTGGGCATGGAGGACGGCGGTTTGGCCCACGGTGTCTTTCTGCTGAACAGCAACGCGATGGGTGAGTCCTGCGAAGGTGCCAGGCGCGGGCCTGGCCCCGTCCCCATCCTCAGCTTGTTCCGCCGGCGCTTGTGCTTCCCCAGACGTGCTCCTGCAGCCCAGCCCGGCCCTGACCTGGCGCACGACAGGCGGGATCCTGGACTTCTACGTGTTCCTGGGCCCCGACCCCAAGAGCGTGGTGCGGCAGTACCTGGACGTCGTCGGTAGGGCGGGTCGCGGGCGGGGGCGGGTGCTGGCGGGATGGCTTTGCCGGGGTGCCGCCAGTGGCGCGGCGGAGCGGGGCTGCGGGGGAGCGCAGTGCTGGACTGTCCCTGCACCCGCCTGGCCACCACCCGCCCTCCCGCTTCCAGGGTTCCCCTTCATGCCCCCGTACTGGGGCCTGGGCTTCCACCTCTGCCGCTGGGGCTACTCCTCCACCGACATCACCCGGCAGGTCGTGGCCAACATGACGGCAGCCCGCTTCCCGCTGGTGGGTCTCGGCTGCTCCCCGGAGCCTCTGCCCAGAATTGGGCTGCTGGGGACCCCCCATGGCTCGGGGGCTCGGCAGGGGCGTGCGGGGGTCCCTGCTGCTCCCCGAGCACCGGTGCTGCTGTCCACAGGACGTGCAGTGGAACGACCTGGATTACATGGATGCCAAGAGAGATTTCACCTTCAGCAAGACAAGCTTTAAGGACTACCCGGAGATGGTGCGGGACTTCCACCAGCGCGGCCTGAGGTACATCATGATCGTGGTGAGTGGCCCCGACTGCGCCGGCGTGCCTGGCTGCCCCACGGATGGTGATGGAGGGGAGGTGTTCCCTGCCCCAGCTGGTGAATCCCTGGCTCTGTGCCCCACAGGATCCCGGGATCAGCAGTTCGGGGCCTCCCGGCACCTACAGGCCATACGACGAGGGGCTGAAGCGAGGGGTGTTCATCCGAAATGCCACGGGGCAGCCCCTGATCGGGAAGGTGCGTGTGGGGAGCAGCCCTGGTCCCCGTGCGAGGGAGCTCGAGTGGGGCCGCGCGAGCTGGCAGGAGGCGCCCGGGAATGGGCACGGTGGCAAACGGGGTGGCACGGGCGGCTCTGGGCGCAGCGGGGCTGGGGACGGCAGGGCTGGGGACAGCAGGGCTGGGGACGGCGGGGCTGGGGACAGCGGCACTTTGCCCGTTGCTGCCGCCCTCCTGCAGGTCTGGCCGGGCCCAACGGCCTTCCCGGACTTCACCAACCCGGAGACTCATGAGTGGTGGCACGACATGGTGAAGGACTTCCATGACCAAGTGCCCTTCGATGGCATGTGGATTGTGAGTGGCTCGGCAGAGCTGCCAGCTGCAGCTCCCCAGCTCCTGCCCTGGGTCTCTGCTGGTTCCTGGCACGGCAGTGAGAGCATCTCGTCCTTTCCCCCCGCTTCCCCCCGCAGGACATGAACGAGCCATCGAACTTTGTGGAGGGCTCCCAGGACGGCTGCCCCAACAGCAGCCTGGAGCAGCCCCCCTACGTGCCAGGTATGGGGAGCGGGTACCAGGCTGTGCCCGCGCTGGGGGGAGCCCCAGAGGAGCCAGGGGATGCTCTGGACCTGGCCGGGCGGGCTCTGAACTCGCCCTTGTCACCACCTCCCGTGCAGGTGTGTTCGGGGGCCGGCTCCGGGCCGGGACCATCTGTGCGTCCAGCCAGCAGTACCTGTCCTCCCACTACAACCTGCACAGCCTGTACGGGCTGACTGAGGCCATCGCCTCTCACGAGTAAGCCCAGGGCTCCTGCCGCAGCCGCTGCTGTCCCGGAGGGTGCACATCCCACGGGATACCAGAGCTGGGAGAGAGACCTCTCCCCATGCTGTGCTGTGGGCGTCATTCGGTCGGTGGGTGAGGGTTTGGTTTGTACGGCAGCGCGCTGGTGCTGCTGCCTGCTGGAGGGGGCTGGAGCTGGTGCAGTGCGGCTGTGCCGGCTCCTGGGCTGGGAGATTGTGTCCCAAGCACTGTCCTGTGTCACCTGCCCTATGGGCAAGATGGCTCTGGGTGTCCGCGGGGGGGTGCCAGCCTGTGCCGCTGCGGGGTGCCGGCGCGGTCTGAGCTGCCCGTGCTGCCCGCAGCGCACTGCTGAGGGTCCGGGGCACGCGGCCCTTTGTCATTTCGCGCTCCACGTTCGCTGGACACGGGCGCTACGCGGGGCACTGGACAGGGGACGTCGGCAGTGACTGGGAGCAGCTCTATTACTCCATTCCAGGTAGGCTGCGGGGTGCTGGAGCCACATCTGCCCCCGCTTCCCCCCTGCACTGTGGGCTCTGTGCCCCCCGGCGCCATGGAGCCCTGCTGCCCTCTGCACCCCCTCCGCAGAGATCCTGCTCTTCAACCTCTTTGGGGTGCCGCTGGTGGGTGCCGACATCTGCGGCTTCGTGGGTGACACGTCCGAGGAGCTGTGTGTGCGCTGGACCCAGTTGGGCGCCTTCTACCCCTTCATGAGGAACCACAATGCCCACGGCGCCCGGGTGAGCGCCGGGAGCTGCCGGGGTGCGGGCGGGCAGGGGTGGGTGCTCCGGGTGGTGCGGGGGCTGCTCTGCCTGCGGGGAGAGCCATTACCATCGGTGCTGGGCTCATGCTGGAAGGGCTCCATCCCACATCGCCAAAAGGCGCCCACCGTTCCTCCCTGCACGGTCCGAGCATCCCCCTCCGGCCTCTCCGCTGCAGCCGCAGGAGCCGTACGTCTTCAGCCCCGCCGCCCAGGTCGCCATGCGCAACGCCCTGCGCCTCCGCTACTCCCTCCTGCCCTTCCTCTACACCCTGTTCCACCGCGCTCACGCTGCCGGGGACACGGTGGCGCGGCCCCTCTTCCTCGAGTGAGTGCCCCTGGGTGCGGGACGCGCTGGGCGCGGTGGGATGTGGGCGCGGGGTCTCCTGGTGCCGCACTGTCCCTGCTGTCCTCCCCAGGTTCCCCGAGGACCCCAACACCTGGGCCGTGGACCGGCAGCTGCTGTGGGGCAGGGGGCTGCTCATCACTCCCGTGCTGGAGGCCGGACAGACCAAAGTCAGCGGCTACTTCCCAGCGGGGACGTGGTACAGCCTCGCGGGGGTGGGTGTCCCTGCCGCGGGGCTCTGGGATTGCTGCACGGGGGCTTTGCCGTGGGACCCCGTGTGTGTTCCTGCCCCCACGGCTGGTGCCAGCCCCCCAGGGCAGCATTCAGGACTTGTGCCTTGCCCACCTTTGTTCGCGGCCGTTCGAGGGCTGCGGTGCTGGGCTGGGACCCTCTTGGGCACGCAGTGCCCTGCACCTGCTCCTCTCTGTGGTTATTTAGGACTCCACCATCCACAGCAAAGGGCAGTGGATCCTCTTGCCAGCTCCCCTGGACACCATTAACGTCCACGTCCGTGCAGGGCACATCCTGCCCCTGCAGGTGAGACCCCCCCATGCCACGGTGACACCGCGGTGATGCGGCAGTGACCTGCCTGGCCAGCCCTGCCAACGTGTGGCAGGACGGAGGCTGCAGTGCGGTCACTGGAACACTGGATGCTCGGGCAGCACCCCGAGCTGTGCCTGACCCCCCACCCCAGGAACCCGCATTCAGCACCGCTGAGTCCCGCGGGAAGGGGATGGCCTTGGTGGTGGCGCTGACACCGGACGGCTTCGCCAGGGGAGACCTGTTCTGGGATGATGGGGAGAGCTGGCAAAGCTTTGAGAAGGGAGACTACACCGAGATCCTCTTCCTGGCCACGCACGTGAGCAGGGGGTGCTGCCGGGGGCATTGGGACATGGGGCATGTCCTGGTGGTCGCGGGTCGCAGATCTGCCGGGCTGAGCCGCAGCCCTGCAGCAGCTGCTCCGAGCCTTGGTGACAGCTCTGTGAGGTGGGGGGTCCCATGGGGGCTGTACCCCCGCAAGAGCCCCTCCAGACGGGGAGAGGCTGCACCAGGGAGCTGGGTGCTCCCCCTGCCCCGCTGCCGGCGCTCGGCAGCCCCGTCCCTCTGATAAACGGCTTTGTCACTCTGGTGCCAGCAGAGCTCCCGGCCCGGGCGCTCGGTGCCCCACGCATTGGGCAGGGCACGGCCGGGAGCCCTGGGTGTGTGGGGTGGCCGGGACCCGGGGTGACGTCTCCCCTGTCCCCGCAGGGCGCCGTGCTGAGCCAGCTCCTGCGGGCGGGCAGCCACCTCGCCGGGGTCCTGCTGGAGGCCGTGACCGTGCTGGGTGTCACCAGCCCTCCCCGGCAGGTCCTGGCCAACGGTGCCCTCGTGAGCGACTTCTCCTACCGCAGCGACACCCAGGCGAGTGCTTTGCGAGCACGCTGCGGGGCAGGACCCCCGCTCCGTCCTGGCCGCTTCTCATGTGCCGACCCTTCCTTTCCCCTCAGGTGCTGAGAGTGCCCGTGTCGCTGCCCATGTGGGAGCAGTTTGTGATCGCGTGGTCCTGACCGACGCCGACGCGCTGTGCTGGGCAGGGAGGCCCCATCCGTCCTGTTCTTCGTAAGACCAGAGCCCACACGGCTCTTCCCAGCCGATGTGGCTCCTGGGCTGTGGTTTCTCTTCATGCTGACAGGAGTGAACTGGAGATGTGTGCACTGGACTTTCATCAGGGGAGCTCGAACAGCTCCCGGGACAGGGAAACCCTCATCTCCTTCAAAATGAGGAAAGAAAGACCCAAGTGCCTTGTGAGACAGCAAACCCATTAACGTGAGGAACTGGTAACCTGATGGGGGGCTGCGGGGAGCCTGTGGCTGTGATTTTGGGGAGGGGGATCTGCACAGGGGGCAAGGGAGCAGAGCTATGAATAAAGTCGCTGTGTGCTGGGAGCACCTCAGGGACTCTGGGCACTTTGTGCGTCTGGTAAATCACACCGTACCCCTGCCGCCTGCTCGCTGGTACCGCTGGCCCGTTCCCCCGGGGTGGGCAGCCCCCGAGCGGGCAGGGCTGCGCGGGGCCCGCGGCGCCAGGGGCTGGCGGGGACGTGCTGAGCTCCGTGTGAAAACGGAGACCTCTCCTCCAGAGGCTTTATTGAGGAGCAGCGTGGCCCTGCGGCTCCGCTGGCCGAGGACAAAGGCACGAGGATCCCGAATGCACCAGGGCCAGGCGGCGTGAGCGGTGGGGTCAGGAGGAGCGGCTGGCAGCGTGTGGCTGTCCCGCGGCGCAGGGGGACAGCGGGCAGAGGTGACGATGCTCACAGCTCATTGTGCAGTGGCCGGCACTGGGGGCTGAGTTTGTCCTCCAGGACAGCGTCGGGGGCACACACCCAGGGGTCCCCCGTGTCCCACTGCCACTTCAAGAGCTGCGCGCGGAGCAGCTGGAAGATGGTGCCGTAGTGGGGGTCGGCAGCCAGGTTCTGGCTCTCGGTGGGGTCGCGGCTGCAGTCGAAGAGCTCCCAGCGGTCCCTGTAGTAGTACTGGTGCAGGCTCTTGTTCCAGTGAGTCGGCTGCCCGGCCCTGGTGCGGTTGAGCAGGTCTTGGAAAGTGGGCGAGACGTAGAAGTCCTGGTCGATGGGAAAGGGCATCTTGTAGTTGAGGTTGTGAATGAGGCGGAACTGCTGGTGCTGGACGGCTCGCATGGGGTAGTACATGGTCACCTCGTGGTGGCTCTGGCTGCTGAAGGCGGTGACCCAGGGCTGCTCTGACTCCAGCGCTGGCAGGAGGGACTTGCCGGTGAGCTGCACCGGCTTCGTGCCAAAGATGCTGTAAGATGGGTAGGGGATGGAGAACCAGTCCAAAATGGTCGGCGTCAGATCTGGAAGGGAAAAGAAGGGTGAGAGGAGGGGCTGGTGCCCATGGGAGGAAATTGGACCTCTGAGAGGGGCAGAAACATCCCCCGGGTCTGCAAGGGCTGCGGGTGCTCCTGGGATGAGCTGCGGAGCTGAGCCCTGGGGTGACATCCCTGGAGGACTCTGCTGCTCCATCCTCCCTCCTCTGTTCCCAGGGCTGGCTGGCCAACACCAAGGGCTGCAGCTGTCCCCCCCTGCTCCCTGGGGGGACGGGCTCTCACCCAGGAGGCTGGCGAAGGCCTGGCTGACCTGTCCCCAGCGCCCCGTGTGCTCGGGGGATGAGACCAGCAGGGGCTCGGCAGTGCCCGACCGGTAGAGGTTGGTCCTGCCGCTGGGGAAAGGGGATGCCGTTGTCGGAGGTGTAGATGACCAGCCGTGCTGTTGTGGAAGCCGGCGTGCCGCAGCTCCTCCAGGACCAGCCCGATCCCTGCGGACAGACAGGCAGAGCTGGGGGGCACGAGGGGCCGCAGCGCGCGCTGGCACCAGCCTGGCCCCGCGCCTCCTACCTTGGTCCATGCGCCCGATGGTTGTGTACTGGGCGGCCAGGTCTGCCCGGGCAGCCGGCGTGGTCTGGAACAAAGTGGGGGACCTGAGTGGGGAAAGGGAGAAGGGCACGTGGCAGCCGTGGGAAGGAGGTGGCTGGTACAGCATGGTGGCCTTCGCCAGCTCTCGCCCATAACGCCGATGGCAGTGGACCGAGGCAGGAGACAGCCTGGAGCCACCCACACTCCGGCAGAGGCTGCTGACGCCTGCTGCCCCCATACGACCCCGCACAGCCCCATATGGCCTCACACAGCCCCATATGGCCTCACACATCCCCATATAGCTCCACACTGCCCCATATTGCCCCACAGGCTCCCACTGCACTTGCTCTGGGGTGGTAGAGCTGTGGCTTCCAGTCCGGGGATCCAGCCCATGCCACTCTCTCCATTGCCGAATTTCTCACAAAAGGCCCCATATTGGGGCTGAGAGTGCCCGCAGCGGTGGGGGTCGTGGAAGGCGACGTAGAGGAAGAAAGGCCTGGAGATGGGAAGGGTGGGGGTGGAGATGGTGCAGCCCAGCGCTGCCCACACCCCCGAGACCTTCCCCTGGGTGTGCAGGTGAGCCGGGCTCGGTGGGAGGCCCCCCACCTCATCTGGGCTTTTTGGGTACGGGGTAACCCAGAGACAAGGTGCCCCTTCCTACTTGCGACTGACTGAGACGTGGAGACACGTCTTCAGGGCAGGTGGTTTCCCCCGCCGCAGAGCTCAGGCTCCCTGGCCAGACCCCTCTCCTCCCCGGGCCCCCCGCAGCCTCCCCAGGGGCCGCAGGGTCTGTCTCACCTCTCATCCTGGCTCTGCAGGAACCGCCGGACGAGCGCTCTGATTCGAGTGATGTTTCTCACAACCTGCAAGACTGAACTGTTCTCTTCTGTTGTAGGCGAAGTCGAAGGGGTAGACAGCCTCGGGCCAACGTGCTTCTTCCAATGATCCCTGCGGGGAACGCAGACGGGTGTGCCAGGAGCGGGGGGCGAGCGTGGGGACCGCTGGCGGCTGCTGTCACCTCCCGGGGGGTGATGCAGTTCGTCTGCTCCAGCACGGGCTGCGCTCAGCAAACACTGCTGAGAATGGAAGATGCTGCCGGCTTCCCCAGTCAGTTCTGCTGGTTGCAGAGGCACTTCCACCTCTGCTCAGAAAACGGGACCCACCGGGGCCTGCACTTGCCCCAGCTCACGGGCGTGGGGAAGCACTATAGCAGCTGAGAGGTCTGAGTGGAAGGTTCGGGTCAAGCGTTGAGCTTTGTGTGAACCCGGGCACCAGGAAAGAGCAGGATGAGGAACAGGAGTGGAAGTGAGTGTAAGGAGGATGGTGGGGAGCAGTGGTGGGGGAGAAAGCAAAAGTGAAATCTGGTGTCAGCACAGAGCATGGGCACGGGTCCGGCCGGTGCTGTTCAGCTGGCAGGCAGGTTACCTGCCAGGGTCTCTCACCCCCGGGGGGGTTTGGTGCACAGAGTGGGGTGTTTTACCGGCTCTGGGCTCCCTACCTGTCCGGACGTGTGCCTGGCTGAGCAGCCGGGGCAGGCTCTGCACGCTGTCGAAGGAGTTGAAGTGGTGCACGTCCTGGTGCAGCCCGTACATCCCATTCTGGTGCTGCAGGCAGGGACACACAACATGGTGGGGCGATGCCTGCCCACCGGGCCCCCAAAGCAAGCCCAGCTGTGCAGGAGTGTGTGTGCACAGGCAGCAGGTCCCAGGGAGGGGGCAGAGAGTGGGCGTGGGGGGATTGCCAGGTGCTGTGATGATGCTGTCAGCGTGGCCATCACACACCAGCAGCCCCCAGCCAGTGCGTGCGGGTGCCCCTCCGGTCAGGATGCTGGCGCGGCTCGGGGAGCAGCTGCTGACGGAGGTGAAGGCGTTTTGGAAGATCACGCTGCGCCGAGCCAGTGCGTCCAGGTTGGGTGTCTGGATGGCTGAGTTGTTGTAGGCACCGCTCTCAAAACCGCCGTCGTCCGCTGCAGCGGGAGGGGTGCGGGGTGAGCCCTGCAGCACCGGGCCCGACCCCCGGCATGGCCCGAACCGTGCGGGGGGGCAAAGCCCAGGGGACACTAGTGACGCCAGGAGCATCCCTGGGCTGAGGATGCTCCGGGCTGGGGCCGGCGCTGCAGAGGGGATGCGGCGGGACCCCCGGGGCCGTCCCCCCCCGCCCGCGGGACGCCCCGAGCGCCGAGCCCGGGACAGGGGTACCCGCCGCGGGGCCGGTCCCGGGGCTGGGGGCGGCGGGCGCGGACCCGTCACCGGTCCCGGGTCCCCTCCGCGCCGGCGGCCGCACTCACCCAGGAGGAGCAGCACGTTGCGGGCCGGGGCCGCGGCTCCGATGGTCCGGAGTGCGCCCAGCAGCAGCGCCAGCGCCCACGGCCGCATGGCACCGGCAGCGGGACCGGCGATGGCACCGGCGATGGCACCGGCAGCGGCACCGGCAGCGGCACCGGCACCGGCGGTGCTCGGCAGCTCCTCCGGCCGCCCCGGCTCCTCCTCTGTCCCGGTCACATGAGGCAGCCCCGGCTGCTCAGATCCGGCCCGGGCGGAGCCACCGGATGCGCCGGGAGCCGCCGGCCCCGGGCAGGGAACGGAGTCGCCCCGGGGACTCCCGCGCAGCCCCGGCGGAGCCGCCTCGGCCCGCCTGGCCTCGGGCCGCTCTGCCCGCGGCTCCTCTTGTCCCCCGGCGAGCGGGGAGCCCCGTCCCCGCGGCGTGCTCGGGAGAGCGGCGGGAGGCACCGGGCGGCACCGGGCTGGGGCGGCTGCCCGGCCATGGCGGCGCCGGGTCCCCGGCGGGGCTGCCCGTGGCCGGCGGTGCGGAGGGCGCTGCCCGTCCTGCGCTGGCTGCCGCGCTACTCGCTGGCCTGGCTGCAGCTGGACCTGATGGCCGGTCTGAGCGTGGGACTCACCGTGGTGCCGCAGGCGCTGGCGTACGCCGAGCTGGCCGGGCTGCCTCTGCAGGTGGGTGGCACTGCCCCGCGCCGCGGGGGACGGGGACACCCGCTCCCTGGCCGGTGCGTTGGGCAGGGCAGGCAGGGCTGGGTGGCCGGCGGCCGAGGGCTGATCCTGTGCGCTCACCCATTTTCCATGTCATCCATTTCCCGGATCGCCCATTTTGCGGGGCAGGGAGCTGCAGACGCTGTGTGTTTGCGAAGGGCTGGCTGCGGGCTGTGGAGGGACCCGAGGGCAGCCCAGCCCTCCTCATCCTGGGGCTGTTCCAGCCTTTCCCAGCTCCCAGTGTTGTGCCAGTGCTCCCTTTGTTCCCGTGCAGTATGGTCTGTATTCTTCCTTCATGGGCTGCTTTGTCTACTGCATCCTGGGCACCGCCAAGGACGTGACGCTGGGTCCCACAGCCATCATGTCGCTGCTTGTCTCCTCTTACGCGTTCCACGAGCCTGTCTATGCCATCCTGCTCGCCTTCCTCTCCGGCTGCATCCAGCTGGCCATGGGGCTTCTGCACCTCGGTGAGATGCTCTTGCCATGCGTGGTTGCATTTTTAGGATCTCGCTGTACATACTGTACTTCTTGCCCCCTTCCTCTGTGCTCTTTGAGACACTGGGGTTGTCCTGCTAACACCTGTGACAGCTCTGTGCATGCAAACAGGCTGTGATCCCCACGGGGGCCAGCAACGTGCTTACTGCCACCTGTCCCACGCAGGTTTCCTTCTGGACTTCATTTCCTGCCCAGTCATTAAAGGGTTTACGTCAGCTGCTTCCATCACCATTAGCTTCAACCAGGTCAAGGTAGGGTCGGCTGGTTTGCTCTGGACGCCTCGCCTGCTCTGTCCTGCAGCCGCTGTGCTGTGGACCTGCGATATTTAGCACTGGGCTGGGCAATGTGCCTGGAGCCAGAGGAAGGAGCCGCAGAGGGGGCGCAGGTCCTGCCAGTGGTTCTGGTGGGTCCCTGAGCGCTCTGCCCTGAGCAGACCGAGCTGAACGCACCGTCTACCTGTGACCAGCTGGTGGCGTTTGGGACACCAGTAAAATCAGAACATTTGATTTGGTGACTTGTGGGAGGCGCTGGTTGACTCTTGAACACGGTGGGTTTGCAGCTCCACTGCTCCCGGGCTGGTCTCTCAGGAGCCTGAGGTTCTCTGACTCTTCTGGGGCTGCAACACTTCCTTAGTGGTTAACCAAAATCAGAGACTCGGGGAGATGGTGTCAGGCTGCGCGAGGAGCCAGTGGGCCGGTGTTGGCTAATGGCTGTGGTCACGGCGGGCGCTGCCGCGAAGGCTCGGGGCCATGGTGCTGCTCCCGGTGTGGTATAGCGGGTGACAGGGCTGCACAGGCCAGGCTGGGGCCCCAAAACGACCTCCTCCCGGGAGCCACGCAGCCGCGTGTGCAGGACTCGGGTGGGAGCTCTCCCAGCAGCAGCGCCAACACCGACCCGGCAGCTTGGGTTGTGCCGGGCTTTCACCGGGCTTTGTGTTCCCGCACAGAACATCCTGGGGCTGCACGGGATCCCTCGGCAGTTTTTCCTGCAGGTGTATGAGACACTGCGGAGGATCGGGGAGACCAGGTCAGCACCGGCTCTGTGCCGGCCCTGCTTCAGCCCTCTGCCGCTGCAGGGGCTCGGGCTCTGCTGTTTCGCTCCCCATGTCTTTGTCACACCTTGGACCAATTTCTTAGTCCCTGCCCAGCGCTGTAAAGCAAGTGCTTGGTCTGAGCTGTTTGCATTTGAGCTGGAAATTCGAAGGTGAGGGATCATGTGGTGCTGCCCCTGGGGAGGTGATGTGTTTTGTGGGTGGTGCGGAGGCGCTGGCAGCATCCCTGCCAGCGATGGATCTCCCTGCAGAGCCGCGGCACGTGCCTGGGCACACACTCTTCCTCCTGTGGGCTTTGCGGTAGCTCTCCCGGTGCCCTGCCGCATATTTGGGCTGGCACTGACGTGTGTGTTGCAGGGCTGGGGACGCCGTCCTGGGGCTGGCCTGCCTGGCTGCGCTGGCAGGGCTCCGGGCGATGAAGAGCAACCTGCCCCGCGCTGCCCGTGCAGAGCCACTGGCTGCCAGGGTCAGCTACCTGATCGTCTGGACCTGCACCACAGGTGTGTTGGCCACCCCCTGGCCTCTCCTGCAGCCATCCCTCCTGGGGACCCGTCTCTTCTGGGCAAGGAAGAGACAGTCCAAAATGGGTAAAGCCCAGGTTGGCAGGAGCCGAGGCCTGGAGGTGGGTCGGGAAGGTCCAGCTCCCAAGGATGGTCTTGCTGCTGGGCATGTCCCTTCCTAAGGCCTGGAAGACCTCAGCAGCCCGGGTACCCGCCTCCTGCCGTCCCTCCCGCCGCCCTGGGCTCCAGGCAGGTTTTCACAGTGGTTGTCTCCACTGCAGCACGCAACGCCCTCGTGGTCCTGTTTGCTGGCCTGGTGGCTTACTCCTTCCAGGTGATGGGCTCCCAGCCGTTCACGCTCACCGGCAGCATCCCCCGGGGCCTCCCCGCCTTCCGGCTGCCGTGCTTCTCCATGGCTGCGCCCAACGGCACCGTCCCCTTTGGGAGCATGGTGCAGGTGGGTGCCAGGCTGCCCGGCGGCGCTGGGCTCCCCGCGGGCTGCCGGCTCCTTACTCCTGCGTTCGCTGGCTCCCGGCACAGCGGGACGAGGCTCTGCCATGGGGCCACCCTTGTCCCTCGGTGGCACCGCTCACCGTGTCCTTCCCTCCCAGGACATGGGGGCCGGGCTGGCCGTGGTCCCACTCATGGGCCTGCTGGAGACCGTTGCGATTGCCAAGGCTTTTGGTACGGCTGTGCTGGGATCCCGCACCTGTGTGCTCAGAGGGGTCCCTGTGGGGGTTCTGGGTGCTGGGGACATTGCTGTTCCCATGGGGACAGTGGGAGGGACTGGGCTGCCTGTGCTGAGCGTGGTTCACGGTGTGGGCTGGCAGGAGGGGCCCCAAGGGGCTGCCGACCCCTCCCCTGGCCGGGCAGCTGCCCCCCCGACGGAGGGTCCTGCATTGTGCATGGCTGGAGTTTGCACAGGGGCTGAGCGTTGTCTGGGGCTGCTTGGGGGGCACAGGGATAGGAGTGCTGGGATGGGGCTGCTGGGTTGGAGGGTGCTGGGATAGGGGGTGCTGGGGTGGGGTCTCCCGGCTGTCCCAGGCACTGCTGGCCCTGCTCTGTGCACATGGCAGGCCGTGCCCGCGGGATGCTCTGCGTGACGCCACTTGTCTCCTTTCAGCCTCGCAGAACGATTACAAGATTGACCCCAGCCAGGAGCTGCTGGCGCTGGGTAAGAGGCCACTTGGAGCAGGGTGGGGGTCCAGCCTGAGCCCCTGGGCTACCAGAGGTGCCCGTCCCAGCGCTACTGCGTGCTCCTGAACTTTGGCCTTTCTCCTCTTGTATGCTGCTCCCCAGCCTTTCTCACCGTTTAGCTATTTCCCGAGCAGCCTGAGCCCAGCACACGTGGCTGGACGGGCTCCGATCCAGCCCCAGGTGCCAGCCCGGGGATGGAGGAGGTGACGACAGGGTCACAGACCGATCTCACAGCCCCGTCAGTGCCTCCCATAGCTGCTGCATCCCCGCCCCTCTCCTTCCCCACTGCAGGCTTCGCCAACGTCCTGGGCTCCTTCGTCTCGTCGTATCCCATCACGGGCAGCTTCGGCCGGTGGGTAGTGGGGCCTCAGTGTTGTGGTTTAACCCCAGCTGGCAACTAAGCCCCACAAAGCCGCTAGCTCACTGCCTGCCGGTGGGATGGGGAGAGAATCAGTAGAGTGAAAGTGAGAAAACTTGTGGGTTGAGATAAAGACAGTTTAATAGGTGAAGCAAAAGCTGCACACGCAAGCAAAGCAAAACAAGGGATTCAGTCACTGTTTCCCATGGGCAGGGAGGTGTTCAGCCACCCCCGGGAAGGATGGGCTCTGTCCTGTTTGGTGGTTACTTGGGAAGACAAGGCTCTCACTCCAAACATCCCTTCCTTCCTTCTTTTTCCCCCAAAATATATACTGAGCATGATGCTGTATGATATGGAATATCCCCTTGGCCAGCTGGGTCAGCTGTCCTGGCTGTGCCCCCTCGCAGCTTCTTGTGCACTGCCCGCCTTCTCCTGAAAAGTCCTTGACTTGGTATAAACATTGTTTGGCCACAACGAAAACACCCCCGTGTTATCAGCATTCTTCTCCTAGTTAATCAAACACACAACTCTATACCCGCTACTGGAAGAAAATGAGCTATCCCAGCCCAAACCGTTGCATTTCAGGACAGCAGTGAATGCGCAATCAGGCGTCTGCACCCCCGCGGGAGGGCTCGTCACAGGTAGAGCCCCGGCCCCGCTCTGCAGGCTCCAGCACCCGCTCCCTGGGCTCCCCGGGCGCAGGGCCGTGGCTCAGGCACCCCTGTCCCCGCAGGCGCCCTGGTGCTGCTCTCGCTGGCGTACCTCACCTCGCTCTTCTACTACATCCCCAAAGCGGCGCTGGCCGCCGTCATCATCTCAGCCGTGGTGCCCATGTTTGACGCTGGGATCTTCAGGACACTCTGGAGGGTTAAGAGTGAGGGCACGAGCTGGGGGCGGCCGATCCCCTGACACAGCGCAGCTCTGCCCGCAGAGCACGTTGTCCTTGGGGCCCTGTGGGACGAGGAAAAGGTGCAGCCGAGCCTGAGCCATCTCTCTTGCAGGGCTGGACCTCGTGCCCCTCTGTGTGACGTTCCTGCTTTGCTTCTGGGAGGTCCAGTACGGCATCGTGGCCGGGGTGCTGGTCTCGGGGATTCTGCTGCTCTACTCCATGGCCAGGCCCCCAGTACAGGTGGGCTTCACACCTCACCTGCGATGCACGGGACAGCTGGGGTCACCAGGGAGCTGGGAGAGGCTCCTGAGGACTGCGGGGCGCTTGGGTGCACGATGCTTCTGACCTGCTCGCACCCTACCCCGTGTCTCCAGCCTGCCAGTCGTGCAGGGAGTATCCCAGGAGCTGAGAGCATCGCTGTCCCTGCCCCGGCTGACACGTGGGGTGTGTGCAGGACGGGACCCTCCCTGAGGGATGGGCGCTCCCACGTGTCCCCCAGCAGCAGGACAGTGCTTTGCTTTGTCCCCAGCTCGGCCAGGTTACAGCCCCAAGCTCCTCGTGACTTGTTCTCCTCCTCTGGGGTCTTGCGCAGGTGCTGGAGGGGGACGTGCTCCTGGTGCAGCCGGGGAGCAGCCTGCACTTCCCAGCCATCAAGCACCTCCGGGACATCATCTGCAGCCGTGCCCTGGCAGGTACTGTTACAGAAATGTTCTTGAGCCTCGGTTTCCCGTAGCATGGGCTCAGGTGTCTGTGGTGACTCAGCTGTACCCCGGTGCCCACCTGGATCCCTGCTGGAGGTGGCAAGTGCTGGCCAGGCCTGGCAGCTGCGGGTGCAAGCAGGGCCAGCACAGCTGCTGCAGCGGGGCCAGCCCTGGCCGCTGCGGCTCTCCCGGTGCTGCCTCACCCCTTCCAGGCACGGCCCTGGCCCCAAGGGCTGTGTCCCCTGCGCTGGTCATTTCTGGGCTAGTCAGGGATGTGACCATGTGCTCTTCTTCCAGCAGCATCTCCACCACACTCCATCATCCTGGACTGTTGCCACATCAGCAGCATCGATTACACGGTGGTGGTGGGGCTGGCAGAGCTGCTGCAGGAGCTGCGCAAGCACGGGCTCTCGCTGGCCTTCTGCAGCCTGCAGGTTTGTGGGACACGGCCTCGGCGGCACCGCGCGGGTCCTGCCCCGGGGGAGGCTGAGCCCTGCTGCCCGCCCCGCGCTGGCGCCTGCCGCGAGGATGCTGCTGCTTCTGCTCTGGTGGCACCTTCATCTCCGAGAGGTGGAGGCTGCAGCGTCTGAGTCCAGCTGCAGGACGCGGGGCAGCAGGGAAGGGCTGCATCCCCTGCCCTCGCTGGCTGGGGGGTCACAGCCCTGGAAGGAGGGGAAGGGGCCAGCAGCAGGATCCCCCAGACCTGGTTTCTCTGCCCTCAGGAGCCTGTTCTCCAAGTCCTGCTGTCCGCAGACCTAGAAGGGTTCCAGCACTTCCCCAGCCCGGAGGAGGCAGGTGAGGCTCTGGGCCACCCCAGGCTGCTCTGGAAGATGAGCTGGGTGTCTGAGCTTTGGCAGCCCCCAAGTGCAGAGTGGGGGCTGCAGGGTCCTGGCTCCTGGTGAGTGAGCAGGAGCCCCTCTGGAGGGCAGGAGCCCCTCTGGAGAGCAGGGCTCACCCCGGCCTTGGGGATTTGTAGCGAGCTTTGGTTTAACCCTCATGCTTCTCCCTCCCCTGGCTCAGAGCGGTGTGGGGCAGCGGAGCCGGGGGTCGGCGGAGCAGCCCCCTTCACCAGCACTGATGAGAGCTTGCTGCTGCCCGCGGGGCTCATCCAGTGAGGGAGGAGCCGCCTGGGATCTCCTCTGGGACACATCACCTCGCCAGCTTCTCCTCCGGTTGCGCCGAGGCTGTACGGCAGCTGTGACACCCCGGTGACATCCGACCAACACCTTGCACTGGAGCCACCTGCCCCTGTCCTGCCTCCTGGGCGGCTGCTGGGCTGCCCATCGGGGCTGGGACGTCCCCATGTCCCAGGGGAGGGCAGAGCAGCGCCAGCCCAACCTCAACCAGGGGTCCTCTGGGCCCACCGCGGCTCCCCAGCCCCGCCGGAGCTCTGGCACCTCATGGCCGCTGTGGCCAGTGACAGGCGGGCTGTGGAAGGGCTTGGTGGGGCAAAACCGTTCCCTGTCACGGTCGTCAGGAAAAAGCCATCCCTCCTCCAGGCCATCCCCAGCCTCAAAGGTGCTGTCTTTTTAAAATCAGATATTTTAATTCTGGAGACTTTTCTCATTGTGGGACACAGAGAGCACACTCTCGTCACAGCGAGTTTCCAGCGCTCCCCTCGCAGCCCAAGGGCAGCTGCAGCTCTCAGCCTTGGGCTCTTGGGAGATGAACACCACCAGTGATTTCCCTCCGTACCAATCCCTCCTGATTTGTGGGGTTTTCTGCCAAATGCTGTTCCCCCGTGGGTGCAGCCCCTCGCCTGACTCCTGCCAGGCCCCCGAGGGGACAGTCACCCCGACACCAGCCTGTGCCTCGCTGTGAAATGGGTGCAAAAGCAATAGGGGCGGGGGGGGCAGGGTTCAGGAGAAAGCAGTTTTCCTGAACTGCCTTTGGCCGCCAGCCCGGTCAGGAGGGTTTAATAAAGCAGCGATTGCAAATGAGTCAGTGTGATTGCTGCCTTCCTTCAGGGAAAGCTTTTTCATTTTGCGTGGGTGGACAAAATTCATCTTCAATTTCTGGGCGCTGCTGAGCAAACCAAGGAAAAGAAAGTGAAACCAGGCTCAGCCCAAAGGCGGCTCCAGCACAGCCCCTCCTGCCGCGGGCTTTGTGAGGGCAGCATCGGTGCACGGGAGCCACGGACCCGCCAGGGCCGCCGGGTCCTGCTGCTGGAGGGGTGTTTGTTTCTGCAGAGGGGCAGCGCAGGGCAGCGAGTTCCTTGCTGCACCAGCAGCAGAGGAGCACTTGTAGAACTGCAGGGTACTTGTACCCTCTCTCCTGGACAAGGAGCGAGCAGCACAGCGGATTCGCCCCGTTTCCCCTCCCGCCGTGCGGCAGCCGCGCTGCTGGGGCTGTGCTGGGAGAGCAGCTCCGTGCGCCCGCAGAGGAGCTCCGCGGGCAGGCCCAGGTAACCCCGGGGCGCTGGGAGCAGCAGGAGTGGGAAAAGAGTGGGGTACGGGGTGAAAAGGACCGGTCGTGTGTAAACAGCGCGTGTGCTCGGACCCGTGTGTGCGGCTAGTGAGGATGGGGTCTGCTGGGAGCCCATCTCCAGCCCAGCCACAGCTGGATCTGGGGAGGGGTTGACATCTATGTCCCCAACTTCAGGCTGTTGGATTCAGCCCGATATATTTTCCTCCAACACACTTGCCCTCGCACCGGTGCCCGGGGACGCGTCCATGGGACAGAGGGTGAAGCCCCGAGCCCCCTGAGCAGCCCGTTCACCGCCACTTGCTGCCGGTGCTGTCGCAGCAGCTCAGACACCAGAGGGGACAACGATGCGATCGGTTGCGGCCCGAGGGACATTTCCCACAGCCGGGGGGGGGTCGATACGTCTCCACCCACCCCCCACCAGGAACACCAAACGAGGGGTTTTGCTGGAGCTCCGGGTTCGGGGCGGAGCGGAGGCGCCGGGGGCAGCGGGATTGGCCGGGGCGCGGAGGCGGTGACATCCCAGAAACGAAACTTGGCTCGGCGGAAAAGCGAAACTTCCCCGGGCGGCGGCGGCACGGGCTGCAGGTGCCGGTCCCCGGCGCGCTCCCCGGCCCGTCGGTGAGTCCCGTTGCGGGGGCCGATGGGTGGCGGGACGGGGAGCCCGATGGGCTTGCGGGCGACTCCGGTGCGGGCGGCGCGGGGTAGCTCAGCCTGCCGGGCCCGGGCGGGGTGGTGCGCTGCGGGCTCCGCTGCAGCCCCCGGTGAACCCCGATCCTCCCGGTGCGCCCGGCCAACCCTGGGCACTCCCTTCCTCTCTCCCGCTAGTGCACCCGGGACACCCCTATCCCTTGTTCATCCCGGTCCTCCACCCCGGCCATACCAGGTCCCCCCGGTGCCCCGGCCCCGCTCGCGCAGACTGGGAGCCGCCAGCAGTCTGCCCCCGGCCCTCAGCTAACGGGACTAATTTGCATTCCTCCGCCCCCTCGCTACGGTATTGGCCCATCCAGCCGGCTCATTTGCATATTACCCGGAAGAGGGGAAGTTGCCGCCAATCAGCGGGCAGTGATGGCTCATTTGCATATAGACCCCGCCCAAGGGTCAGCCCCGCCCAGGGCGGGGCAGGTGAGAGTTGGGTCTGCGGGACTGCCCGGCGCTGCCCCGGGGAGCGGGGCTGCTGAGCCGGCCGAGCGGCGGGAGCAGCGCCGTGCGGAGCCCGGGCAGCCGGGGGCGGAGAGCGGCGCCTGCCCGAGCCCGCCGTGCGGCGGGGTTATGGCTCGGCCCGGGCCCGCTGGGCCGCGCTGCCCCCCTTGTGCCCCGCCGGGTCCCGTGCGTTCCCAAATGTGTTTAATTTTAAACGGTCTCTGTGCGGAGTGAAGTAGCTGGTTTTATTTGTTTATTGTTCCGAGGCGGTTGTGGTTCCCTCCAGCCTGTGGCTATTGGCTCCGGCTGCTGCAGCCCCGGGGCCGAGCACCTGGAGCATCACGTTGTGTCCTCGAAATAAAACCGGAGCCGGGGGGGAGGTTTAGTGACACAGGTTCGTGGCTTCGCATTAACGTTTGTGTTTCTCTTTCTGCCCCACCCTTTCCTCTCCCTCCGTGGTTCCGAAAAGCTGACCGCAGGGTTTGTGGCTGGGAAACATGGAGTGCCACGTGTGTCACTGTGCTTCTGGGGACGAGTCTCCCGGTTCTTGCAGCAAGTGCGGCGCCCAGCTGGGTCCTGCCGCCGGCCCCGGGGAGGAGCAGGCAGGTAGGAGACGGGTGAGCTGGGGACACCGTGCGGGGCTGGTTCTTGTGTTGGCCCCGGTGCTCGTGTGCCCTGGGCTGCTCTGCTCCGGCAACTCCTTCTGTGCTGCTCTCATCTCAAACTCTCCGTGCCTTTTGGAGTTTTCTCCCTTTGCAGTGACCGATGGGGGATGGAGGGAGAAGCGAGCCCGTTGCTGACACCTCCCACGCACATTCTCCACACTCAGATCTCCCGTGTTGAGCTGCTTTCTGTTTTGCCGTTGAACTGGTGCCATTTTTATGGAATGCTGTATTGCGAAGACCCACTAAGTCTTTCTTGAACCAGAATTTCCTTTCTTCAGCTTATTGTTAGGTTTAGCATTTACTCTCTGAGTTTGACAGTACACTGATCCTGCTTCTGTGGACAGTAACACAATTAATGCTGTTACATGGGGGAAAAACTTCCTAATCCTGTGTGTCCAATTGATGCTTTTGGTCAGCAGCAGCCCCTGCTTGCTCATCACCAGCTGAGACCCGTTTACTGTCCCGCCTCTGTAGTTTAACAGGGAACCTTTCCTCCACTGCAGGAAGAGAGGTGAAGCCCACCCCAGAGCCTGGAGGAGATGCAGGAGGAGAAGGTGCTGCTGGGCCTCCTTCCCGCCCCGAAACAGAGGAGGAGGAGGGATGGTCGCTGATGGAGGAAGCAAGTGCTCTGCTCAGTACCACCGAGGTCCCACCTGGATGCACTGCAGGTGAACCTGCTTCTGCCGCCACCCAGGAGGATGAGGGAGCATCACTGGTGGAGGGGGAGGCAGCTCCCAGCGGTGCCTCGGAGGCCACAGCCCAGCCTGTGGCCGGCGGTCCTGCAGAGAAGGCGCGGAAGAGGGTAAGGCTCTTTGGCGCTGAGGAGCTGGAATAGCTTGGAGCTCGTTGCTCTCTTGTGTGTAAAGCAACGAGGCTGGGCTGCATCACCACGAATCCTGTTGGCCGGCATGTGGGTGCTGCTGCGTGTGTTCCTGGGCAAACTGGAGCTATTGGTGTGCAGGTTTGGCTGGGACAGAGTTATTTTTCTCCGGAGTAGCCAGTGTGGGCCGTTGTTTTGGATGTGTGGAAGCGGTGTTGATAGTGCAGGGATGGTTTTGTTACTGCTGAGCAGTTCACACAGACTCAAGGCCTTTTCTGCTCCTCACCCCCCTGCCAGCGAGTGGGGGGGCAGGAGCAGCTGGGAGGGGGCACAGCAGGGACAGCTGTGTTATTTGTTATTTACCTTCTCATTACATTATTACATGTTATATTTTCATTACATTATTATTTTTGTTATTTTTTTCAATTCTTAATCTGTTCTTATTTTAACCCATTGGTTTTCTCGCTCTTACCCTTCCAATTGTCGTTCCCCATGCTGCTGCGGGGGAGTGAACGAGTGGCTGTGTGATGCTTAGTTGCTGGCTGGGGTTAAACCACAACGATTTCCTTATGTTACTTATGTGTTGCATGTGGGGAGAGCTGACGTGCCAGCGGTCCAGCTCCCCTAACGGTGCCTGTGTGGTGAGGGAAACAACAGAGTTCAGCTGAGTAACGTGTCCGCTGCTGTCAGCGAGCACTGTGCCCGGCGCTGCTCTGGGCTCCTGCGGGGAAAGCCTTGGCTATTGAAAATACAGAGTTCTCCACAGGTGCTTCCATTTCACCCGCTATAGAAGATGGTTGCTGGTCTTGTCCCTTCTCTTCCTGATCGTTCTCCGGTAACCCAGTGTAGGAGGAGGATGATGTTGGTAGTAGCTGCAATGGACGAGGTGGCAAAAAATTTATCTTCAACAGTTAATAAACAGATGTTGTGTTGTCCCTTTTTTTTTTTTTCCCCATAGAAAAAGAAGCGGAATAAAGCAAAGAAGGGTCCTTCCAGCTCCCAGGAGCAGGACTCTCTGCCTCCTCTGAGCGCAGCGCCAGCTCAGACTGCAGAATTACCTGATACATGTGTTACTCCACAAGAAATCCAAACGCTGGGCAGTGAAGCAGCCGAAGCGGGTGCTGCTGTACCTGCTGGTGGCAGTGGAGGGGACGGGCCGTCGGGTCCCTTGGCAAAGGAAGCTGGCAGCGCAGAAGCGGCTGCAGAGGGCAGTCACAGCAGCACGGATGTGACCCCCCCAGAGAGCAGCGCGGCCGACACCGCTGCCCCGTCTCCCGAGTCCGCGGCTGCAAAGGAGAAGGTGGGGGGTGGGAGTGCCCCGGAGCGCGGAGAAAGGGCCAGCGGGGCCGGGGAAGGACCCGGCGGTGGCCCTGGCTCTGCCCAGCTTCCAGACACCGCGCCGGGCTCCCAGGCCTCGGGCGGCGGCAAGAAACTGGCCTCAACGGGGGAGAGAGAGCAAGCCGCTCCCGGGCCATCCCCTGGCGCGGGAGCACCTCAGAGGGAACCCGCAGCTGCCTCCGCTCAGCACCCGCGTCCAGACGCTGAGGGTCCGCCCGCCGTCAAAAGCTCGCAGGCTGGGAAGGGTAATGACAGTGCCACCCAGAAAGTGACGTCTTCCCCTTCCAAGGTGTGTGAGTGAACGCTGAGGATTTGGTTGAGCTGGGCAAAGTTTCCCTTTGTAACTGGGATGTTGTGCTGCCAGTAAAGCTGGAGCCCGCGGGGCTGGGGATGTGAGGGGAAAGCAGAACGCTGGAGTTTTGCTCTCCCGTGGGTCAGCTCCGGCGCAGCTCCCCGAGCGCTCGGGTGCACCAGGAGCTGTTCCAGCTGTGCTCTCTGAGCTCTGGATCCTCTCTGGTGAGGAGACCTTCACGTTTTGTGGGTGTCCGTGCTCCACTCATGGACGGGCCTTGTTAAGCTGTAAATTGCTGTAGATTCTTTCATTTTCTTTATGCTGCGTCCTCTGGGGACCTGTGGCTTATTGACCTGACCTCTCGCCGATGTGTGTGGGCTGGATCCCTCCTGCAATCCATCCACTAGTTTCCTCAACCAGTAGCTTCCCTCAGGAGGGATTGGGATTTCCAGAAGCGTGAAGCTGTCTGGGTGTCCACCCTCAATCTGAGCAGATGTTGGGTATTTCTATGCATGTTGTACTTCAGGGTCTCCTGTTTAATTGAACATTGTTTGTCATCCTATCGCAGAATGACACAAAGGAGAAAAAGAAGACCCAAGGTGAGAAAGAGCACACAGCAACTGAGAAGGCAAGTCAGAGCAAGGGGCCTGAGGCTGCTGGGAAGAGCAACACTTCAGCCGTAACAGACGGCGGCAAGAACAAAAAGCAACAAAAGAACCAGAAACCTGGGGATAAGGCTAAAGAAAGGTGAGAACAGCGCTGCCGCTCCCCAGCATTGCAGGGTTTGGTCAGGAGGACCGGAGGACTCGAGCCCGCGCAGGGGATGCACCGCTGACCGGCCGCACGTGCCCAGAGCGTTGTGTGCTGCCTTAGGAGCCCAGTTTTCAGTTTGGCACTGAGCTTTGCACTGGGCCCACGGTGCAGCATCGGTGCGAGGAACCGCTGACAGAGCTCATGGGTTTTGCGTCCAGCAAACAAGCAGCTCAAATCTTATTGGTTGTTTTTAACAATGAAAGAAAAAAAAAGGTAAAAATTAGGATTATCCTCATTTTCCTTCTAATTGTTTCTCGTAGTCCTGCGAACCGAAGTGACGATGTTACCGTATATTTCCATGCAATATTGTCCAAAGATTTCAAGCTAAACCCCGAGACCCACAAAGTGTTCATCAGAGCCGGAGGCATTTCTCGCTGCGCAGACTGGAAGGACAACGTTTGTGAGCTGAGCTGCACCAAGTACGTACCCGAGGCACGCGCAGCCCTGGAGAGCGGGGTGCGGTGTGGTACCTCGCGTGGTGCCTGAGGCTGTAGCTCTGTGTCCATAGCTGGGAATTGCTGCAAAGGGTTTTCCTAGTGGAGGTAACGATTCTAAAGTTTCCATTGTGAGAGAGTAATCACCATGCCTATTAAAAATGGAGTGATGTGTGGATATATAAGCATATAGATCTGCTGACATGTCCTTTTGCTGTGTTATGTGTTTCTTAGGCATCTAGGAGAACATGGATACCTCATTGAAGGGACTGCAACTCTTGCAAAAGAAAATATCAATAAAGTCATTCCTTACAAATATTGGGTTTCCTGTGGTCAAGGGAATTATGAATTTATTTACAAGAATCCAGTATCAAGTAAATATGTGAATCGCTGCTTGTTCATAAGAGGCGACTTGCTCAACAGCAGAGGTGAGTTTTCCTGCCCGGGTCCGTGCGTTGGGAGGGTCGGTGGGTTTTTGGCGGGAGGTCTCCAGCGGCACGTGAACCGGCATCGTTGAGTCAGCCCCGTGTGTGGGGCGGCGCAGAGGGTGTTCTGTGCGCGGCTGTTCGAGGGTAGGCACGTGCACGTGTGTCTGTTTCTCTAATGATTGTTTTCCTGTGTTCTCATCTGTGTTTTTTCTAGAATGGCATCAGTATGATGATATTGTGTGTGCAAAGCCTTCTACATTGGAAAACTTGAAAAGCTTTTGGGGCGTGTTTTCTCATCAAGCCAAAAATATTGTGAAAGGGAAGATAATAGCTGCAAATATTATGTTAGAAAATATATTCAGCATTCTTGAGACCTGGAGCCCCAACAACCTGAGAAACTTCCTGTTCCAGCTGAGACAGTTTTATGTGGTTACGGTTGAGCCAGTGGTGCATGACGGCTGCAGGGTGCTGTGGGCAGAGCTCAACTTCGGCACACAGGAGGTAATCTGTTCGCTTTTTACAGATACGAGAGGAGAGATGTTCAGTTACTAAACACAGACTTCCTTTTTGCTGTTGACCTTGTGGGGTAATCTTGCTTTTCCAGTGCAGAAGTGTGGGTGTGACAGAGCCAGCGGGGCTGATTTTGGGCTGACGGGCGCCGCCTGCCTTGGGATGCTCGGTCGCACCTTTGCAATGACGTGCGGTTCTGAGCATCCCGTGCTTGGCAGCAGCAGAGCGGTGATGTGGAGACTTCTTACCCACAATCATAGACTTCTTTTGGTTGGAAAAGACCTTTTAAGATACTGTATTTGGATATTAATTTCCTAATCCCGGCCCTTTAGTTTTGCTGCCAGTCACCGTGTCACCAACTTCTCTGCACTCATCTTGGACTGAAACCCGAGCTCCTCCTGGCCCAGTGCTAAGCTGTGGTGCACATGGGGCTTCTGGAGTCCTGAATTTCTTACCTGCCATCGTTGTGAGATGTGGCAGAGATGTCATATTGTCTTTTTTGGAGCTTCAGACTGGTGTCGGGGCTGCTCATTTCTAACTCTGCAGCTCCCTGCTCCTGGTGGGAGAGGCCACAAGATGGCATAGCCGCCCAGCTCGGCAGAGCCCGCCGAGCTCTGTGTCACCGCTGGTTTCCCAAGGGTGATTTTGGTATCACCGAGCACCACAGTCCTGTGGACGCCCTGGTCAGGGGTTCAGAGTAGCTTTGGGGGCTGCGGGTAAGGACAGAAATCTCTCTCCCTTCACCGAGGCCCTGGGAAGCCAGGGGCTGTTTGTGGGGCGCAGCTGTGGCGCGCGATGGTGACCTCGGGCAGCGCTGGCTGAGCGACTGCTCCGCTCGCCGCTCCCTTCTGAGATCTGCCCCGGTCCCGTGATGCTCCCCAGCTCCGCGGTGGGGTCTGGTGACACGGAGAGGGGCCCCAAGCAGCCATGGGAACCAGGACACCACGGCTGATGTGCTGCTGGTGGGCAGTACCGCGTGCGTTTAGATCCCAGTGGTGCCGTGGGGTGTTCGGGGCTGGCGGGTGTCCTTGCTGCAGCTGGCAGAAGAAAAGGGCTTCAGAAGAAAAAGACTTGTTGGGCACTAATGCTGTGGTTGGTTTGTGTCGTCCCTTTGCTATCCCAGGTGAATGATTTGCTGCTAAACTACATGAGGAAAATAGCAGCTCCTTTCCTTGCACCGGAAGGTACAAAAGCGTCGCAGGAGAACACGATAATAAAAAGTAAACTAGCCCTGGGACTCACCATTCTCACGGTATTTCATGAACTCAATCTGCCACCACATAAAAATGATCTGGCTGACATGTGTGGCCTCTTGTGCTTGGATAAGGTGTCACAACAAACCATATGGGATGAAATTCATCGTATCAAAGAGGATTTTGCAGCACTGACTTGGTATGTGTGGTACTGAGTGCTTATGAGGGGGCTACCGGGGCGGGTTTAGCTGCGGGCGCAGCAGCCTGCGCTCCGGCACGGCGCGTTCAGCCGGGGAAAAGGCCAATGTGAAGGGATCTTGGGGAGTGTCTGTTCCAACCTCCTGCCCAAAGCAGCACTGACCGGGAGAGCCTGCCGTGCAGTCCTGATGAACTCAGCGATGAAGGTTGCAGAGCCTCACCGGGGCCTCTGGCAGTCGTGTAGCTCGCTGCATGTGAACAATGCTTTACTGTTGTCCAAACAGGACTTTGCTTATTGTGACTTGTCACTGTTGCCAGAGCAGTAGATTGAGTTAAAACTATTGGTTTTTCTTTATATATAAAAATCTTATTTGTTATCCTTTTCCATCAAGCAGCTTCTGGCTTCCCTGTTTGCCGCTCACACTTACCAACTCCAGTGACTGGGATCATCACCTGTTCACTCCTTTAAATTAAAACGCCACATTTGGATTCCTTTTGTCTACTCTCTTGTGCATCGTTACACTTTTTCCTTAGAGTACTGCGTATTAGACTGTTATCTAACCGCTTGTCTGGCACTTTGTCCAGTTCTTCCACACAGCTGCAGCTCTTGCATTGCCCTGTGGAGACCTGTGCAGCACTCCAGGCCAAGCAGGAGCGCCGGGGGCTGTGCCTGGCCCAGCGTGCCGGCACCCGGCCCCGGGCCGAGCTCATGGCTCACCTGGAAGCTGTAGATAAAGCGTTGACCCTTCGTAGTAGTGCTGTGTTAGTAGGGTTTGTGCAGAGACATTCAGGGGAGGCTACAGCTTTGAGTCTTACACTTTTACTGTATTATATCCTTCAACGAAGACAAGATCGAGCTAAAATAATTACCAGAAGTTGTTTGCAGGTGCATAGCAAGATGGAGATGT
Organism: Nesoenas mayeri; assembly: GCF_963082525.1. Taxonomy (NCBI): domain Eukaryota; kingdom Metazoa; phylum Chordata; class Aves; order Columbiformes; family Columbidae; genus Nesoenas; species Nesoenas mayeri. The sequence goes on along the minus strand of NC_137568.1, from coordinate 12,294,817 downwards.
AGCCTCTGAAAAGCGGTGCTTTCATTGTGTGTGTTTGGGTCTGTCTTTCAGTCTGACGGTTCAGCTGATGAACCTGTGCCAGAAGTGCATCGATGAGCAGGTGCAGCGCTGGCTGTGGGTCGTTCCCCTCCTGCACTGCCTGGCCGCTCCTGCGCAGCAGCGCCGCTTCCCTGGGGAAGAAGACGCCTGGGCCGGGCTGGAAGGGCTTTCGTTTGCTGAAACAAGGAAGCAGGACAATCCGTGAGTTTTCCAGGATCGCCGGTTATAGCAAGTGCCTTGACGTTGTAGTTGGTGGTGGTCACATTTATCTTTCTTTTTTTATTTCATCCCCCTAACTCTCTTCTTTTCAAAAAGAAGAAACACAGCGTGTTGGTGGTGGATATTTGGGGTATATGAACACAGACCATGCTGGTTGCTCAGAGACTGTGGTGCATAGCAAAGCTGTGCAGGATGTTACCTTTCAGACACAAACCTTAACTCCGCAAGCCGTGGAGCAGCTTGCATGGTTGGTCGTGCCTAGTGTGGGTTCAAGCAGCTCATAAGGTGCCTTGTGCAGAATCTGAGCCAGACCTGGAGTTGTTTTTCCTTGGGTGCTTCTGCTCAGTAGTTTGGCTCTGCTGCTGTGATCGCTGGGTCTTGGGCCTTCGACTGATCTGCAGCTGTAAATGGCAGAAGCACAGGAGTGAGAATGAGGGTCCTCAGTGCGCTGAACAAGCTCCAGGCCTTTTGTGCCTTGAAAACCTGAAGACTTTGTGTTGTCTTCCCTGCAGGGAGAGCCTCCTGCAGCTCATGAAAGAAAAGAAATACTTGATGGAATTCGATAGGACTCTGGTCAAGTCCTGGTTCTGCGTGCTGCCCCTGGAGAGCCTGCCTGAATTCATCAGAGAGTTCTCCAGTGACTTCTTGGTTACTCTCCAGGGTGTTTTTTACAGATTAGAGAGCGTTGCCCTCTCGTGGGACGGTGCCAAGGTTGGTGTTCTGGCGCTTTCCCGGCTGACGGCCGGAGCTGGGCCGCCGGGCGGTTGGTGGCAGGTCAGGGCACAAAGAGCTGAACATTGAGCTCAAAGGAGAAAGAGTTGCTCTGAAGTAGGAGACTCCTCAGAGGAGATGAGAGGGGGAAACTGCAGTAAAAATGCTGCTGGCGCTTGTGATAGAAGGGTCTGCTTGTCCGGGTTTGCTCTTAGTCGTTGGTGGCAAAGATTTGAACCCCGAGATGCTCAGAAGGCTGCCTGGGGTTATGTTTTGCGCAGCTCTTGGGGGTTTGGGCGAGCGGCTGCTGGTTTGGGATGTTTTCCTGCCTGTTGCGAACACACTCGTGTTTGTGTCAGCACAGCAGGAGCCAGCCATTGCAACTAATAATAACAAACTTCACATCCCTAGATGGTAAGAATGCAGGTTTTGTCTGTACAAATCATAGCCACCTATATGTTGGCCCTGTATCCAGTAAATAATTTTTGCAATTTGATGATTATTTGTAAAAGCACTGGAGTAGGCATGGAAGAACAGTGAATTTTGTCGTTCACAGCATCCTCTCAACTAATGAGAAAGCAGCCTGTAAAACCCCTTCCACAGTTTAATGTGGCTGTTTTTTCATTCTTAGGTAGTGGAGGATCTTCTGAAGACACTGCTGCGCGCCCTGGATGAGAACCAGGCCAGGTAACTGCAGCGCGCTTGTGTGCTGTGCGAGCATCGTCCCTTTCGGTGACACCCTGCCCGCGCTGGGGTTACATCGCAGCTTGGCCCCGTGCATGGAAATCCGTGCGAATAAAAGAATCCTGAATTTCCATCCCTCTGTCAGGCAGCTGCGCTTCTCTAAAGCCATCTGAGGGAGGGCTGCTTGGTTGCGGCACGGTATTGGATTTGTGGGGGTTTTTGCTTTGGGGAATCCATTCCTGCTCTGTGTCCCCATCCTCAGGGATCTGGCCGCTCGCTGCTGGCCGTGCTGCCTGACCTGCTGCCTGCAGCTGCACCAGAGAGCCTGCGGCGCCGTGAAGAGCGCCAGGGCGTTCGCCGTTCCTGCCGCCTCTGCCGCGCTGATCGCGAAGGTTGCGGGGCTGCAGCCCGCGGCTGTGAGTACCGGGGAGCCACGCGTCTGCAAGTGTTGCAAAACGGTGCAACAGGCTGGTTTGAGATCATATCCATTCTCAATTTGGAAAACTTAGTACTCTAAGTTGAGGTTGTGGTGCTTTCAAAAAGTATGGAATCATGGAGTGGTTTTGATTTTCTTATTGAAAATAAAAGGTTAGATGCCTGCACCGGCCATCATGGGTTCTGACTTGCTGGAATAAGCGTTCTTAGCACAAGCTGTTTGTGAGCATTGGTTTTCCCAGCCGCCCTCTGGCCTTTATTCAGGTGGTGCTGGGTCTCTGCTGGGCGTGCTGGTGCTTTGGATGCAGTTAGGCCTTCCCTTTCGGAAATACTGCTTTCAATCAGTCATATGTCGCTCTCCTGTTTGAACTGTGTGTGTGTTTTTTTCCTTCTGTGTGTGCAGCAGGTTCCAAGTGACGCTGTGCAAGAAGTCTCAATGGCAGAAGTATTTGCTGAGGCTCTGAGAGGCGTTCGAACCTGGTTCAGAAATGCTTTAAACGAGAAATTAGTGAAAGAATATATGAACCATGTGGCATTCTCTATTTTTTCTGAACCTAAGGTTTGTCACCTTCTAATAATATGAATAAAAAGTGTTTTACCGTATCTGAACCATATAGCCTTGAGTCTGGCGGCTCTGTGCTGGGAGCTGTGCGGAGGGGCTGCTGAGGCGGGGGTGGGACGGGCCGTCCGGGCTCCACGCTCAGAAGCCACTTTGTCGTAAACACTGATGGGCTGAAAAGCGAAGGGCTTGGTTTGGGCTCGCTTTGCTTCTCCTCTTTCTCGGCTGTTCCACGAGGCGTTGCTGGATGAGGAGCTGCCCCTGCTAGCGGAGCTGGAGCTGTGTGTCCTGCTGGCTGGCTGTCCCTCAGGCCGTCCGCACAGCCCAACTGCTCCCAGCGCTCCTGGGCCAGGCTCCAGCATCAAGGGCGAGATGGCTCATCCACAGCTCTCCTTGAGCAACAGCGACATTCTGATACCGTTTGGGTGTAGGAGCTGCCTTTTGCAGCACAGGGACTGCTCTTCCTTCTGGATGGACACGTGGGAGGCGTGCGGGACTGTCCCAGCAGTGGGGGGTCTCTTGTCCACATAGCTCTTTTAATTTGCATATTCAGTTGTTCAGTCTCAGCACTTGCAGTGTTTTGGTTTGTTTGCTCCCCGCAGGCCTGGGATGAGCTCATGAAGATCAGCTTTCCAGACGAGCAGTTCACGAAGAGGTGGAAGGCGACTCTGCTGGCCGATCTGGCGAGGAGAATTCAGGAGGTGGGGGGACCATGGGCCAAGTTCGGAGCTGACGCTCTTTGCTGTGCTTGGGGAAGAGTTCTAGAGCCTAAACGGGCATGTGAGAACACTGGCTCCGGTCCTAAAAATTGCCGTTGCTGTGATAAACTGTGTTGTGGAGGCTCCAAGACCGGACCCGTCACCGTACGGTGCTGTGTTCCTGGGGCACTGCTCCACAGTGACCGCGGTCCCGCTGCTTTAAGGGAAACTGTGCGTTTTGAGCAATTACTGCCCTTTGTTCCCACCGGTTGGTGGAGAGCGAGCATGTGGACGCAGAGGAGCGGAGCTGGTGCTTGTGGAGCTGGTGCTTGTCTGTCGTGATTTATCGTGCAGACGTTGTGTTGTCCAGGCTCCCAACGCACACACTGTGGAGGTCCCTTCTAAACTGAACTTGTGGATCTCCTCATCTCCTTTCCGCATCAGTTGCAAAATTCTTTAAGCTATTGATTTTTCATGGCGTAAATGGGAAACAAGTATTTCCTGGTGGAAGTAATCACACATTTCAGATGGGAAGATTCTCCAAGCATTTGTGTTTGATCTCTCTTCCAGACCCGATAGATGGGCTGACACTTGGCTCCCCTGGGGAACTTACATTTTTCATCTTAGGTCCTTTTGTTGTCTTACCAGCAGCACTTCTTTGTGCCTTCACAGCAAGGACTTTGGCAAGTTTAAGATAAGGAATCTCCCTTTTGCCCTGTAGGAGACTCCAGTTAACCAGATCTTGGTGTACTGCTGTCAGCACTGCCGCTTAACACAACTTGACTCTTCCACCGAGGAGTGTTTCCGCAGTTGTGCCATCGAGGCTGTAGCCGTGGCTTGCCAGGTATTGTATTTTCCCTCGGGGCAGGAAAAGTCAGATTGCCTGTTGCGCAGAAAAGCTGTTGCATGGTACGGGGCTGCGCGTTGTGGTGCAAGGAGAGCTGCGCGTTCGGTCCCTTCTTGCTCGAGTTGCTGTGAGTTGTTTAAGTTTGTTAAACCGACCAGAAAAAATATTGACAAGGAATCAGGAAATGAGAATCCACTTATAAAAGGGTCCGTGAAAACCACTTGTAATGCTTTTGCCCTCGTGGCTGCTGGTGTCGGCCGTGTCGTGTGGCTTTTTTGGGATGCGCCTGAGCGCTGGGGGTGAGAGCCCTTGGCACCAGCGCCCGGTCCCAACCGCTGACGTGTTCCTCCCCCCGTCCTGTGTGCCTTGTGCAGACCCAGGGCAACCTCCTGGAGAAGGTATCTGCCTACAACATGGTCCAGTTCAGCCAGCTCGTGTCGGCCATCATTGTCAAGTCCTGGCCGATGGAGAACGGGCAGTTGAAGGATGATTTTGATGAGATTTTGCACCACGTGCTTACGTGGCCGGACATCAAACGTATCTTCAGCTTTAACGGTATGATGTTCACTTACATTTATAGGAGTCAATGAAAAGCTGTTCTCTGCCTTGTCACTCCTCCTTTGCAGAGCAGGAAACAAATATATATAAATTGTCCTGCTCTTGTTTTATTCTGTCTCAAAGCTCAAGGTGTTCAGGCTGGTTTTGGAGAGGAGGGAGCTGGCATTCCTCTCTTGCTAACCCACTGCAGCCGATTCAGGATTTGCTCTGGGCTGCTGAACCTGCAGATCGAGTGGATTTACAGAACATAACTTATCTCTCTGAGAAGTTCTAATACGCTGTTGCTACACAAAAATGCAAAAGTGTTTGCTGTGTGAATGGATGCAAATGGTGTGTGCTTGTTCCACGGGTGTTGGATATGGCTTTCCATGGGAAGGTTCCAGAACTGCTTTCCTGAGATCCTGGCCACTTATGTTCAAAGAAACACGAGGGGTTGGAGGGTGGTGGGATGAGCTCACGGGCTTTGGGGCAGGGGTTCAAATGGGAAATGGAAGGGCTCTGTGTCATGATGCAGAGCAGATCCCGGTTCTGCCTGGCTTTTGTGAAGTGGGGCTGCTTTGTTTCTGGAACAGGAACAAACACAAAGCTCCTGCAAGCACTTACGGAGGAGGCGAGGAGTGTCATGGCTGCGGCAGACTCCGTGTTCATGAGCGTTACCGATGACATCCAGAAAGGGCGGATCCGCGTGAAACATCTGGAGGAGGTTTTCCAGCACGAGAAGCAGTTCATCTGCATCTGGGAGATAAGTAAGAGCTGTTCAGAGGCGGCATTGTTGGTTTATGGCATCATTGTAGCGATGGATGGCCTGCTCTGTTGGCCTCCTTCAGTGATCAGTAATGCTAATGAGGTGCGTCAGCAATTAGCTGTGCTGCCCTTGTCTCTGTCGCGTCCATGGCCAGTTTGTGCTGGCTGTTTCACTGAGGGGTCTGGCTGCACATCCAGCCCTGGCGGGGGACGGAGTGCGGGGGCATCTGCATCGTGACCACAGATGTGCTTTATTTCAGAGCACCAGCAGCTGGGACCCGCAGAGCGGGAGCTGCTCCTGGGACAGCTGCGGGAGCTGCTGCAGAGGAGGCGAGAAGAAGTAACGCTGCTCCGGAAAGAGCAAAAAGCAATAGGAACCTTCCTGAGCATGTGTAGGAAGGTGCAGGCGTCTGTGCAAGGTAGGGCTCTGGGGCAGCAAGTGAAACTGCCCACTGCAGAAAGCCTTGTTTGCTTTGAAAATGGCTAGGCTTTGTAAACGGGTTTTATTCTAAACCACAGCAAGGCTGAGGAGGGGTGGGGGGAGTAAACCTGGAGCGTTTAAAGGATCAAATGAGAGCTTCTGCACCATAGGTATTTGTAGGGTTCCTCGTGCCCAGCAGCACTCTGCAGCTTGGTGGGTTAGATGAAGCGGACACAGGCGAGACACCTGACCCATCTCTGACCCATCTCTCTGTTTTAAAGTGGATGTAGGTGAAGTGGAATCTCAACACTCACAAGATCTTGGTTCAAAAAGACTAAATGCAGTTGTGGACGTGGAGAAGAGACCCCCACGTACCTACTACAGCTTGAGCCCCGCGCTGAAAGAATGTGCCCAGAAAATGCACAGTTTGAAGGACAGCCTGATCTTCCTGCGCTTCTGGGAGGAAACAGCACAGAGAGCAGGAGAGGAGCGTGGAGGCTCGGAAGGGGAGTGTGGGAGCCTGGAAGAGGAGGCAGAGGATGATGATGTTTCCGTATTGGACCTCGATAACGTTTTCAGCTGTCTAATCTCCCCTTGCTTTGTGAGCTATGAACTGCTGTATGACGAGCTCAGATCTGGAAGTCTCACACTTTTGGCAGTTGATCGAATTTTTCAGGAATTCACAAATCATCCTGAAGATATCAAAACTGAGCTAAATATCATATGTAAGCTTAGGCCTGAAGAAGACAGAGACTGGGTTGATCAGCGTGTTCAGCAGATCCAGCAGTACCATGAAATGCATTTAACTTTTGATGCTGCGAAGATCATTGCCAGTGTCAAAGAGAGTTTAAACCTCTCCGGCGACTTCAGTGTCCTGGAACACTTGTTGGACATAGTGAGTATCCACTTGAGCTCTGTACTGTCGGGGCGCTGGCTGGAAAGCTTGGGTAAATCCCAACATTCACAGGTCTCTCCCAGTCTGTCAAGAGCCATGCCCTGTCCCAAAATGCCTATTTGGGATAAAAATGAAGTGTTCAAAGTGCTTTTGTGTAATCTTTCTTAAAAGAGAGAAGTGGTACCTTCTGCTTGGGGTCTGGCTTTGTGGAGGACTTTCCTTGCTGGACAACAGGTTGTATTTCCCATTTCCAGACCGAATGTTTGTTTGCACCTCTTGTAGACAGAAAAGCTTGAATCGTACAAGATGCAGAAGCTGGACTCCATCAGCCCCGAGCTCGTGCGCGCCAAGAGGCTGCTGGAGGGGATCACGGTGCCGCGCCGGGGCTGCCTCCGGGAGCTGGCGCAGCAGAGGGACTTCGTCAGCTGGGTCAGGGAAGCGCTGCAAGGTGCGTGCTGCTCTGCACACCCGCTCTGTGCGGGGCAGAAGGGACGGCTGTAACTGTGTCCCCGACTGGCAGAAGGGATGCTGTGTCCCTGCCCCACCTGCTCTCCGCTTTATGCATTCACAGCTCCTGCTGTTGGTAGTTACAAGCACCTCGCGAGGGTTTCGGTGTGGAATGTGCTGTGAAATAGCCCATTTAAACATAGACTGGTTTGGGTTGAAGGGACCTTCAAAGCTCATCTTGTCCAGCCCCATTATGTCAGAGAACAGAGGCCACCTGGTTAGCGGGGCAGCGGTGGTGGGGTTAGCTGTGTGTCTGCCAGCTCGGTTGTCTCATGCACAGAGACACGCACCCTTTGTACAGCTTCTGTCCTGGCAATGCGGAGAAGAGCCGTGGCCAAGGGTGTCACCGGTGCGGATGAATCGCCCGGTAAAGCTGCTGGCGGGATGGGCGGAGGGATGTTGCACAGATGCTGTTCAGAGGCATTCTTTCTGCGTTTGCTGTAAAAGGTGGTGATGTGGAATTGCATTGAAGCCGCGTGATGTGTTGTTCATTCGCGTGTTTATCTCATTTAAGATATGAATGAGCTGAAGGTATTTGTGGACTTGGCGTCCATCTCTGCGGGGGAGAACGACATGGACGTGGACCGTGTGGCCTGTTTCCATGACACTGTGCACGGCTACTCGTCCCTGCTCTACGAGCTCAGGCAGGAGTCGGGGTTCGAGGACTTCATGCGCTGCCTGAAGAAGCTGTGGCGAGCCCTGGACAGCGACGAGAATCTGCCCAAGAAACTGGTGAGTTCCGCGGGAGCGGGTCCTCTGCCGCCTCTTGTGTTGCTGCTCTCCAGGAGTGGCTGAAGATTGAGTGCAAGGGGCAGATTGCACTGGTGTGGGAACATCACCGCAGCTCTTGTTATTGCAAGAAAAACTCTTCTGTTTCTGTGGCACAAAAGTTCACCGCGGCAGCTGTGGCGGGTACAGCACAGGTTGCTGCAGAGCACTGCTGGTGCTTGCGGGGGTGATGTGGTGTAGCTTTGCTCTTGCAAGAGTTTGGAGGATGATGCAAGAGAGGGAAGGCAGCTGGCTGGGAACTCCATTTTACTCTTTGCAGCAGGGCATGTTTCTATAGCGAGAGGCACTGAAGCACGGTGGGATCTGCTCAGCCTCCCGTGGTGTTGGTAAAGACCACGTAAAGCTGTGCAGAAGGATCAGGCCGCGGCCAGCACTCGTTCCTTTCTTCCTTCCCCATCTGAAACTCGTGCCAGCCCAAGCTGTGTGTCCCGAGCACAGGTGTAATCCTGGAAAGAAGCGCCTGGTCAGAGTGACGAGGGCAGCGCTGTGTCTTCTCTTCCCATAGCGCGCATCGGCTCAGCAGCTGGAGTGGCTGCGGACGGTGAAGGAGAGCCACGGCTCGGTGGAGCTGTCCTCGCTCTCACTGGCAGCTGCCATCAACAGCAGAGGAATCTACGTTCTCAGAGCACCAGCCGATGGCGGGAAGGTGAGGCTTTCCCTCCCGCAGACAGCACTGCTGGCGTGTCGGTGACCGTCGGGAGTGTGCTGGAGCTGTTCTCCCGCTCTGCACAATTCCTTTCTGGGGGCTGCTGCCTCGTGCTCCCCTTCCCGGGCACAGCGCCGCCCGAGGAGCTGGAACCCCGGTGCACATCAGCAATAATGACTGGTTTTCTGGCAGGTTTCGTTGGACACTGTCCTGCACTTCACCCTCCCGGGGAGCTCCGGGGATAACGAGGCGTCATGGAAATACTCTCTCGCAGAGCTCCGTGAACTGCAGAACAAACTGATGCTCATGTCAGCAAAGGGAGAGCAAGGCTTGGAGGTGGAGAAGTTCTCCGAGGTCAGATTTCAAACCCAGCGGGTTACTGATGTTGAGGCTGGGGTTGGATTTTGCCTTGAATATCAGCTTTTAAGACTGTGGTTTACAGCTGAGTTGCTGGGGGTGAATGGTAGCGGGTCGGCAGGTGTTCCTAGCTCTGTGCTTCCCTGCCGAGGTGGAACTGAGCTGGGCACGGGGCAGTGCGCTGGGACCCTCATCCTCTGGCGGCGCTGGGGAGCTGCTGTGCGTTTGTAGAGAGTGGGGGTTCCTCGCTGCCTTCCTGGGGATGCTGCTGTTAAAAAGCCGCCGTCTTTTGTTGCAGCGCAAGGCCTGACACAGCTGGCTGGGGACCAAAGCCTTTGTTTTGATTGAAAGTCTTTCCCGTGGTTTCATGACTGGGACTTGCCTTGGTAGATCAGCTTAGGTTTTTTATCTCTCCTCTATCCTCACACAGATATTTTCCAATGTCCAAAGACTTGCACAAGCCTTTATAGACCTTTATTCAGCTGGGAACATGCTCTTCCGCTCCTGGCTCGCTCACGTGTACTGTTCACCCGAACGACAATCCTGTGTTCTCATAGACTTCTCTTTGGGACCGATCCCAGTGCTGGAAGGGCAGGGAGATGCGGCAGCCGTGCTCCCGGGCCTCTGCAAGACCATGGAGAGTTTCCTGGAGAGCTGGAAAAGCTTCATGTACGAAAAACGATTCCAGCATTTCTACCTGAACTACTACACGGCTGAGCAGCTGGTGTATCTGTGCACAGAGCTGGGGCGGGGGACACCCAGCCAGGATGCCCTGATGATGCTTTCGTTCCTAAAACACAACTGCACTGAGCAGGATGTCCTCAGAGCCGCCGGGACCGCGGGGCCTCCCGGCTCGAGGAAGCCTGTTCCTGACTTTGAAGTGATGCTGGATGGCGAGAAGGACCTGAGCGCGTGGCTGCGGTGCATCTGGGAGTGCTACATGAGCAACATGGGCTCCTTCCTCCCCGGCTGCCTGGACGTGGACACGCTGGGCGGGTGGCTGGAGAGCCTGGCCAGCGCGGACAGCGGGCGCGTCACGCGGGACTTTCCCCGGGACCTCCTGTGCGTGGGGCAGCCCAACCTCATCACGTGCCCGCGCTCCGAGGTGCTCACAGCGGCTCTGGCTATTTACATGAACAGCCCCCACCAGCCCCTGCCCACTTTCGATGAAGTTCTGCTGTGCACCCCGCAGACCAGCGCTGAGCAAGTGGGGCTCTTCCTCAGGAGGTGCCTCATTCCCTGCGGGGGAGGAGGGAAGATTTACAGCATGCTGTACGCGGACGAGCTGAGCTACGATGTCAGCTGCCGAGCGGAGGAGCTGTTCCAGCACCTGCAGCGCTACAACAGCACCTACCGCCTCGTCATTCTGTGTAACTGTGAGAGGGAGCACAGCTACATCCCGTCCGTCTTCAGCCAGTACAAAGTGCACATGATCCCCCAGAGGCCGCTGGCCGAAATCCAGCGGTACCTCCAGCACCACTACAGAGTCGCTCGGCCTTCGAGTTCCGCTGCCTGTGTGTTCAAGGACAACATGAGTGTTGGGATCGTGTCCTCCAAAAGAGCTGGTGTGGGTAAGATGTCACATGCGACGTGGGGTCTGCTGAGTGTTAAAAACCAGAGCGGGGTTCACCTTGTCGGGTTTTCTGCCCGAGTCATAAGCATCTGGGCAAAAAGAGTGATCTGGGCAATAGTCGCTGGGGTGAGGCGAAAGCTGGGAGGACGTTCTGTCCTGAGAGAGGCGTCTCTAGAGATGGTTCATCTTGTGAAGCTGACAGTCGTCTCCTTCTACTGACTTACAGAATTAACGCAAACCAGACAGCTAATGCTGGATAAGATGAATCTGACCTCCTGAGGGTAAAATGCGCCTGCAGGAAAATACATGTGAGGTGGGCCAAGGGTTGTAAGGTCTGCCTGCTCTTCTTGCATAGGAAATGGTTGTTGGCTGTCTCTTAATGCAAGAAACTGGAGGCTATTAAGTGAAACTACTTGGCAGGCTGAAAAGCAAACAGAAGAAGGTGGTTATTCAAACAGTGCTTCATTAAGTTGTGGAACCCAGAGCTTTACACAGGCTTAAAAAGTGATTAGATACAGCCGTGAGAGAAACATCCATCAGGGCTATAAAGCACAAAGGTGTTACCTCTGCCACTGGGGCTCCTGAGCTGCGAATCACGGAGAAACTCGTGGGGAAGGGCTGCTGTGTGTCAGCTGTGTGCTCAGCCCGCTCCGAGCTGCTGTCCCGGCACGGGTCGGTGGCTCCGTCCTCTCCTGTGTGAACTTCGACTGGCAAAATTAATTTCTACAGGAGAAGATGGGAAACTTGAGGGTGCTTTTGTCTCTCACAACAGCTGGGTTTTTTGCCCTCCATGTTCTGGCTTTAGAGCCATATAGTCAAATAGATCCAAGTCCTAATGGAGTGGAGGCTTTGGGTGGCCGCCTGAGCAGCCAGCTCAGCCGCGGCTCCGGCTCCAGGAGGTGGCTCCGGCTCCAGGCGGCGGCTCTGGCTCCAGGCAGTGGCTCCAAGCAGCGCCCCCATTCTCCTGCTGGGCGTCTCTTAGAACGTTTGGAGGTCTCGGAGGAGTAGGGTGCTTAGCATTTGATTTTCTTCATTCAATTGTGACCTTCATATGATGTATTTTATATTGATGGCTTTTTTTAATGATACCAGGGAAATCTCTGTATGTGAAGAGGCTACATGAAAAACTGCAAGCAGAGCAGCCTGACTGTACGGAACTTCTGAAAACCATCAGACTCATTGAACCAGAAATAGATGAAGATAAAGTGCTAAAATCACTTCTGCCTTTTCTGAAGAGAAAGCACCAGACAAAGCCCATGATATTCCATTTTGATATCACCTCTTCAGTAAGTACATCCTCCAGTGGGTGCCTTGTCCTAAAGTTCTGTGTGGATCCTTGCACAAATTATTTCTTTAAAGCTTTTTTTTCTCAGCAAGCCATTTCCCTGGGACATGTTTTCTAGTTACTGTGTAAGTAGCATGAAGAACTCTTTACCATCAAGGTGCTTGAGCTCTGGAACAGGTTGCCCGGAGAAGCTGGAGTCTCCAGCCTTGCAGCCATGACAAAGCTGCCTGGCCGTGGCCTTGGGCAGCCTAGTCTAGCTGAGCTGAGCCCGCCTTTAGCGAGACTTGGACGAGATCTCCGGAGATCCCGGCCGCCCTCAGCGCTTCCACCGCTCTGGGGAGCCACGACGAGTAAATGCCCTTGCGTCTTGTCTTGTGGCAGGTACAAAGCGGAATTCCAGAGTTTCTGTTCAAGCTGTTGGTTTTGCAGTATCTGACGGATAACAACGGAAATATGTGGCTGCGACAGAAGTGCCATTTGTATATCATTGAAATCCTTGAGGTATCACCAGTGCCAAAGAAAACAGCGAGACATGTACGTACACAACAGTTCTTGGAACTCATGTGTTTGTATGTAACTGCAGATGGGTCTAACTAGGCACAGGGCAGGGATTCCTGCCCGTCTTAGCGTGTGCTGGGCAGCCCTTACAAAGCCATGTCCCTGGTGTTGGACCGAGTGACATGAGAACTAGACAGTAAGTGATACCTGTTGTGATTTCTTGTGTCGGTGGTTTCTGAAGGCCTGTTAGTCCAAACCTCGCTGGCCCCACTGTAACATTTATAGGAAACAACAATGCAAAATCTAATTTTCCTTGTGTTGCTTTGCATGTTTGAAAGTACTAGAATATTTCTATACAGCTATAAGAACAGAGTGTAGAAGTGACAGGGATAGATGACAGTTTCTTGGGCTCAGTTTCCTTTGAGGTAGCACTGAGAAGAGGCTGGGGTGACAACAGACAGGCCGGAGACTCTAGTGGGAAATGGGATTAGTTGTTTTGATTCACTTCAAGTGGAAGAAGCGATGCATGGGGGAACAAGTGTCACGGTTGTATAGGTTAGCCGCTGTTACTTAGTTGGGTCTGTGACTTTAGGCAAGAATACTGCTAAGAACAGATTAAATAAAGTAGAGATTAGGGCTACGCCTTTGTGATGACAAACTTTCTTTTCATCTATTCCAGATGTCAGCGAGCCAGAAGTTTAATTTCTTTGATGTGTTCCCGAAAGTCACGTGCAAGTCTCCCAAGGAAGTGCTGGAAATGGAGACGCTTGGGAGCCGGGCTGGGGATGGTTCGGACCCGGGGATGGACGGGGAGGAGTTCTGCAGCGAGGCCTTCCAGAGGCCGTTCCAGTACCTGAGGAGGTTCGATCAGGGCTGTGACCTGGACATGTTCTGTTACGAGGAGTGTGCGGTGGAAGGGAGCCCGGCCGAGTGTCTGCAGCAGCTCCTGCTGCACTGCGGGGTCGCCGACCCCTCCTGGGCAGAGCTCCGAAACTTCACCTGGTTTCTCAATGTCCAGCTGAGAGACTGTGAAGCTTCGGTCTTCTGCAACCCCGACTTCGTCCAGGACACTTTGAAAGGTTTCAAGAACTTTGTTGTCACTTTCATGATTTTAATGGCGAGGGATTTTGCAACACCTTCCCTCAACATTTCCGATCAAAGTTCGGGAAGGCAGTCGTCCAACCTGGAAGACGTTGCAGAAGAAGATCTCCTTCCTTTCCGCGTTCGGAAAAAGTGGGAGTCTGAGCCTCACCCTTATTTGTTTTTCAATGAAGATCGTGTGTCCATGACGTTCATTGGTTTTCACCTTCAGCCTAATAGCAGTGGTGGTGTCGATGCTGTTCATCCTTTAAATCACAAAATTATCAAGAGAAATGTCATGACATCGCAGTTGTACCAAGGCTTGTTACTCCAGAGAGTTCCCTTCAATGTTCAGTTTGATGAGCTGCCTCGTCACGAGAAGCTAGAAAAGCTTTGCATGGTTTTGGGAATCCCTTGGGTCGTAGACCCCGACGAGACGTATGAGCTCACAACAGACAACGTGCTCAAGATCTTGGCTATTGAGATGCGGTTCAGGTGCAACATCCCGGTTGTCATCATGGGGGAAACAGGCTGTGGGAAAACCAGACTTATAAAGTTCCTGTGCAAGTTACGCAGCAGCTGCGCAGAGGTGGAGAACATGAAGCTTGTGAAAGTCCACGGGGGTACGACCGCAGAGATGATCTATGCCAGGATCAAAGAAGCAGAAGCCCTTGCCAAAGCCAATAAGGAGCAGCACGGGTTGGACACTGTCCTCTTTTTCGATGAAGCCAACACAACAGAGGCTGTGAGCAGCATCAAGGAGGTTCTGTGTGACCACACGGCCCAGGGGCAGCCGTTGGCCTCTGGCTCTGGCCTGCAGATCATAGCAGCCTGCAACCCGTATCGGAAGCACACGCCAAAGATGATTCAGCGCTTGGAGTCAGCTGGGTTGGGCTACCGCGTCAAAGCCGACGAGACCAAGGATAAGCTCGGCTCTATTCCACTGAGACAGCTCGTGTACCGGGTCCACGCGCTCCCACCCAGCATGATCCCGTTAGTGTGGGATTTTGGGCAGCTGAACAACTTAACCGAAAAAATGTACATCCAGCAGATAGTGCAGAGGGCGACCGCGCACGTCCCGATGCAGCGGGCCGAGGCCGAGGCCGTGACGGAGGTGCTTTTTGCTTCCCAGCAGTACATGCGGCAGCGGGACGACGAGTGCAGCTTCGTGAGCCTGCGGGACGTGGAGCGCTGCGTGGAGGTGCTCAAGTGGTTCCACAAGCACAGTGAGCTGCTGCTGGGGGAGCTGGAGAAGTACCTGGCCGAGAAGAGGGCTCCGAAGAGCCCTGCCGAGAGAAACACCGTGTTCTGGGCCTTGGTGCTGGCCGTGGGGGTCTGCTACCACGCGTCCTTGGAGAAGAAGGAGGCGTATCGGAGCGTGATCAGCCGGGTCCTGCCAAAGCCTTATGATACCCAGAAAAAGATTTTGGAGGAAATCTCCCTGATGCAGGACTTGTTCCTGAGTGGTGTGCACCTCCGAGACACCATAGCGAGAAACCTGGCGCTGAAGGAAAATGTCTTCATGATGGTCATCTGCATTGAGTTGAAAATCCCTCTCTTTCTTGTTGGGAAGCCCGGGAGCTCCAAATCCCTTGCGAAAACCATTGTGGCTGACGCTATGCAGGGCCAGGCTGCTCCTTCGGACCTGTTCAAAGACCTGAAGCAGATCCATCTGGTGTCCTTCCAGTGCAGCCCTCTCTCCACGCCGGAGGGGATCATCGGCACGTTCAAGCACTGCGCTCGGTTCCAGGAGGGGAAGAACTTGGACGAGTATGTCTCGGTGGTGGTTCTGGATGAGATTGGGCTGGCAGAAGACTCTCCCAAGATGCCCTTGAAGACTTTGCACCCGCTGTTGGAAGATGGCTGCATAGATGACGTCCCTGTTCCTCACAAAAAGGTTGGCTTCATTGGGATTTCCAACTGGGCTTTGGACCCCGCTAAAATGAATCGCGGCATCTTTGTCTCCCGCGGTGACCCCAGCAAAGAAGAGCTCATTAAAAGCGCGGAGGGGATCTGCTGCTCAGCACCAGGGGCTTTGCAGAAGGTCGAACAGTATTTTTGCCACTTTGCAGATGCATACGAAAATATTTGCAAAGCCCAGGACAGGGAGTTCTTTGGTCTGCGGGACTACTACAGCCTCATAAAGATGTTTTTTGCCTTAGCTAAGGGTTCCAAAAGTGATCCGACACCTCAAGAAATAGCTGAAGTCGTTCTTCGTAACTTTGGCGGCAAAGATGATGTCAATGCCTTGGAAATATTCACCTCCCGGTTACCAGAAAAAGGAGCAATACGTGCTTGTGACATCAGTAGAACTGAGCTGATACGCCAAAACATTAACAGCGATGGTCAGGATGGCGACTGCAGGTACCTGCTTGTTTTGACTGAGAACTACGCCGCGCTGCAGATCCTCCAGCAGGCTTTCTTCACGGCCCGGCAACAGCCTGAAATTATCTTTGGCTCCAGTTTCCCTAAGGACCAAGAGTATACCCAGATATGCAGGAACATCAACAGAGTGAAGGTCTGCATGGAAACCGGCCAAATGGTTGTGCTCCTCAACTTGCAGAACCTTTATGAAAGCCTCTATGATGCCCTCAATCAATACTACGTGTACCTTGCTGGCCAGAAGTACGTGGATTTGGGGCTGGGCACCCACCGGGTGAAGTGCCGCGTGCACCCCAAGTTCCGTTTGATAGTCATCGAGGAGAAAGACGTGGTCTATAAGCACTTTCCCATCCCGCTGATCAACAGGCTGGAAAAGCACTACCTGGATATCAGCACTGTGCTGGACAAGAGCCAAAGAGAAACCGTCAAGGAGCTGAAGAAGTGGGTGCAGGAGTTCACTGCAGCCAATACAGAAGAGCACTTCATCAGCCAGCAGCAGTACAGCCCTTCGGACGTCTTTGTGGGCTACCACCCCAACACCTGCGCCTCGGTGGTCCTGCAGACCACGGAGAGGCTGAAAGCCGCGTGTCCTCCGGCGGAGCTCGCGTCCCGCGTGAGGAGCGGCGCGCGCCTGGCCCTGCTGAACTGCGCCACCCCCGACGCCGTCGTCCGCCACTGCCACTCGGTGGGCTCCTTCATGGCCGACTCTCTGGCCAAGGTTTACTTCAAGCAGCAGCAGCACACGTCGTTCGCCGACTTCCTCCGAGCTCAGGTCCACGCTGCCTCTGGGAACCAAACGGTCTTTACGGAGGTGAGTATCCTGCAGCGTCCTCTCAAGCCCTCCCGACCCGCACCGAGGTTTTGGTTTCTCCTGCTGGGGCTGTGTTAGCGCTGCACCCGGAGAACCCGTCGGCCACCTTCTGCTTGCCCACGTGTGCAGAGGCGGGTGTTTCAGCAGCGGTGCTGTTGCATCATGGAGAATCGAATACCTCCACTACCCATGAAGCGGTATTTGATGCTTCATGGCAATGGGTTTTAAGTGAGTTTGGGGAGCTGGTGCATGCCTTCCCTTGAACAGTAGTTCTGTCTCCATGGGCACAGCCAGCAAAACAGGCTCCTGGCTGCAGAAAAAGTTGTCAGGAGCCTTGGAACCCTCATTTCTTTGTGTCTGCCTCTGGTCTTAAAGATGCTAAAGATTTTAACCCAGCTAAGCCACAGACAACCAGAGATCTCGTGGGCCTTTAATGCTCTGCTCTGTTTTACTTCTGCCTGGTACCAAAACTGAAGAACTTCAGCCGAGATGGGCTGGAGAATTTCCCCCTCTCCTGCCTGGGATCAATGCGCTTCCTCCCGGGGGTGCGGCGGGGACAGCGGGGGGGTGCACGAGACACGGGGGGCTCGCCAGGTGCAGGGGGTTCAGGAGACGTTTCTCAACGCCTTCCCGCGCTGCCCTGTCTGTGGCAGCACACAGAGTCGTTGTGTCCAGCTACCCAGCAGTGGCCCGGACTGGTCTAACAGCCCGTGTTGAGCCTTTTCCTACTAGTAGGGCAAAAAATGTGGATTTTTTGGGGTGCTCCGCAGCGAGTTAGCGGTAACTGGGAGGACAGACCAGTCTCTGCTCTTTTGCTGCGTTCCCGGGCACAGCACGATCTCCATGTCGCGCCGCCAGGTCACCACCTTCTCGCGGCTCCTCACCAGCGCGGACGCCGCGTGCCTGGAGAGGGAAGTGCAGGGCAGAGCGCAGAGGCCGCAGATCCTGTTCCTGCAGCGCTTCGACACCGAGTTCTCGTTCCTGAAGCACGTCCGGTGAGTCTGGGCTGCGCTGTCCCGCTCCGCGCGGGCTGTCGGCCGCGGGTCCGCGTGGGCAGGACAGCACGAGGAACGTGACATATGCATTTTTCTGTACCCCAGCTGCAATCACACGAGTGTTTCCCACCCTCTTCACCAATCTTCCTTTATTTTCCCACAACAGTCTCTAATGTTTTGGTTTTTATGTAGTGACTTCTTTGAAATGTCCTTTCCTTCTTTAGAGATTTCCTTGGTGCCACCTCAGGAAATAAAGTCCTTATAATCCAGACAGACTTTGAGGATGGCTCCCAAAACGCGCAGCTCGTGGCCTCAGCCAGGTGAGTGAAGCGTGAAGAGGTTCCAGCTGGATGTTCTGCTCGGCTGCCCTGTCTGTGCATGGGGAGAAGCTGCTCTCACCGAGGAGAGACTTGTGGCCTCCACTTCTGTCTCTGTTTGATCTGTCAACGCCATTTCCTCTTTGTAGATACACGGTTGTTAACGAGCTCAACAAGGTGGACCTGGGAGAAGTCTCTGTCTTTGTTTACTTCATTATGAAGCTTTCCCGGGTGGAAGGAGGAACGTCCTACGTGGGATTCCATGGAGGTGGGTCTGGCCTCCTCACTCCCTAAGTGGCTTCGGGCAAACAGAGCAACGTTTCTCTTGTTCTCCTTCCTTTTTAATAATTAAAACCTGGAATCGGTGTGTCCTGTGGGTTGTCAGAGCAGCTTCCCCACCCTATGGGAGTCAGGACCTCCGAGTCGCCATCTCCTCTGTGAGAGCCCACGGACGCCTGAGCGTTCTGCTCGGCCTGTGAGCAGCAGGCAGACCCGCCGGGTGCCGCTGGCATGCTGTCCTCCAGCAGACGCCCAGCGCGTGTCCCGCTGTGTGCCGTGGGCTCTGAGCCCCGCGCCCCTTGCTCAGGGCAGCGTGTGTTGGCGTGTTCAACAGGAGCTGCTGCTTTCCCTTTCCACATCAAGAATGACAGAATGTGAACTGCTGCCCCAGAGCTGCTGGGGGACAGCTCTTGGGAAGCTGTTCCAGAGGAGCGTGCTGCAGGCATGGCAGGAAGTTTTGTTCCTCTGCCCTTAGGCCTGTGGCAGTCAGTGCATATAGACGATCTCCGCAGATCCAAAGACATGGTATCGGACATGACAGCCCTGCAGAACCTCACCATCAGCCAGATGTTCTGTGAGCACTCAGCTAAAACCAAAGGTGAGCTGCGTGCTGGTGTGGGGACAGGAAGAGGGGGATGCACCCCCAGACCTGGTGCTAGTGGAGCTTTTGCCTGGTACAACGTATCTATTGACTTTCCTTGCTCAGCATCTGTTTTTCATAGGGGGGGTCACAACATGACCACCCTGGCAGCTGCAGCTGTGTTTAGAGAGCTGCAGCGCAGCTTCTCGTGCAGGTGATAATGGATCTCTGACAGATGTTCTGCTGCTCTGGGATGCTGTTGCTAAATAAACCCTTATCTGACTGATGCAGAAGGGTATTGCTTCTTTCTATCAACAATTCTACACTTCAGGTGCAGCTCTGCCTGTGAGTGGTGAAGAACGGGAGGAAAACGAGGAGTTTCAAACACGGGAGCCCCAAGCAGAGCACTGTGAGGTCAGTTCAGGACACGTTTGTTGGCTTCTCAGCTGTCCGTACAGCTCTCTGCTCTTTGTCACCCATTGGTGCCCTTTGCATCCTCATTCACTTGAAATCCCTCAGGAACAGTGTTTGCATCAGGAGCCTTAATGATCAGACACAAATTTCTCCCCCTGCTGCCCAGTCAAAATTGGCATCACTGAAGAAGTAAACCGTTCTAAGGACCCTCCGATTGCCTCGTCACTTCATACTCCTAATTTGTAAAAATTGGTTTTAAAAGCTCTGTCTTTCTGTACCCCGAGGCTGAGGTGGCTGAGCAGCGCCCGGTGCGCTGGAGCCGTGCTGAGCAGCGCCCGGTGCGCTGGAGCCGTGCTGAGCAGCGCCCGGTGCGCTGGAGCCGTGCTGAGCAGCTCCCTTGCACTGCGCGGCTCGGGGCGACCACGTGTGGCTTCTGCCCTTTGTGCCTCAGCATCTCCAGGGAGGGGCGTGTTCCATGGTCATATTTACCATTTCCGCTTCCCAAACTGCCAGGTGTTCCCTCACAGCCGCCTCGGTACTAACGCTGTGTTACGTGCCGGTTTGAAAGGGTCACAGCAGGTGCATCGTGTGCTTGAGAGCAAAAGAACAACTTGGATTTGCAGCCTGAGATGAGGAAAACTGGGAGCTGGGATGCAGGGGCACAGGCCCTTTCTAGGGAGCACTACAATCGTTTTGAGAGAGATGTGTTGGGGGAAAAGGGTAAAACTGAAGAGGAATGAACTGGTTTTCATGCTGTTCCTGGGAAGGGTGAAATCCTGGACACCACTGTTCTCTTGCGGACCTGCGTACAAAGCGCTGTGGGGATGCTGCGGGACCAAAATGAAGATCTTAGTCGAAGCACAAGGCGAATTAAGATTCTCCTTGGCCTCCTGTCCAAAGAGAATGACCTGAAAGGTATGTGCTCCCTGCTGCAGCAGGTGCTGCCCTGGGCACCCGGGGGACAAGGAACATGTGGACCTTCACTCAGCGGTGCCCCAGAGCTCAGAGGTCCTTGCTGTGGTGTTCACAAGGGGATCCCCCAGGCGGTTTCCCCAGAGTGTGTGTCTGTGCCCCGGGCTGTCGCTCCTTTGGCTGCAGGGCTTGTCCTGGAGCTCCAGCTGTGCCTTTGCTCCGGCTGTTCTAGCTCTGGTGGCTGTGGTGGTGGTGGTGGTGGTTTTGGGTTGGTTGGTTTGTTTGTTTGTTTCCCCAGTTGGCTGATTATTGAAACAATTGTAAAATGTTGTTATTGATGTGATACTTGGATTTGGATCCAACGCCAACAGAAAAAGCAAGCTCCTTGTTGTTTTCTAGCCTCTTTCCTGAAGATAACACAGGCTCGTCTCTCTAACCTCTTGAAGAAGCAAGAAGAAAATTCTCTTTACCCAAAAAACTGGGTGCTTCGGGAGGCTTCCAACCTCAGTGCTCTCCAGGAGGCCGGTACCTTCAGGTGAGCACAGCGGCCACATCCTGTCACCTGCAGGCTTCCCAGTGCAAATGGCAACTGTGCAGAGACAGTGGTTCTGTACAACCTGGATCTGCCGTGTCGGTCTGGGCTGTGCTGGGATCCCTCCGGAGGCACTGCTGTCTGTCCTGGCTCCTGAGGGTGGGCGACTTACAACTGGGTGGGCTGTGCAGGGCAGGAACGCACAAGGGCTTTGGGTGGAACAGCGGGATTACAGACAAGCTACCAGTCACAGGTGTAGGGGTTTCTGTTGTGGTGTTTATCCCCTTAAAGGCAGGACTAGGAGACTTTCTCACATGCAAATGTCAGCAGTTTTGCAGGGCCACCACCTCCTGGTTTGATGTTGTTGCTCACTGTCCCTCTGGGTTTCTCGGTCTCTCTCTGTCCAAGGCACACCCTGTGGAAGCGAGTCCAGAACGTGATCACTCCATTCCTGGCTCTCCTGGTTGCTGTCATAGACAGAAACGGCAACCTGGAGCTGCTGGCCAGGCCGCCGGCCGAGTGGGTGACGGAGCTGTGGATGTTCATCTTCAGTGACACGAAACTCCTGCCTGTCCCTCCCGCTGCGGGAGCGAGCAGGTGAGCCCCGCAGAGAGCCGCACCGGGACCAGGCCAGCGCTGCTCGCACATCCACACGGCGGGTGACCGCTGCTGGTCGCTGCCCCGCGCTGTGCCCGAGGCCGCAGGGCTCTCGGTGTCTGCACGAGTCCGTCCTTCTGTCCCCGTCCCCGGCGCTGCCGGGCTTTGCTCTCTGCCTCCCGTGCTTGTGCTGCTTCCCCAGCCCCACGTATCCTGCGCTGCAGCCCTTGGGCCAGGGAGCACTTACTGAGTCCCGGTGCTGCACAGCTGGCAGGCTGAGCTGTATTAATGAGCCCTTCAGTTCTTTTCACCTCCCTCCTCCTTCTCCAGGTCTAACTTCTTGCTTTCTGCAGCTTCCTGCCTCTGTCTGAATGTGTTTTCCAGACAAAAGCCCGGTGTGTTACTGACCTTTTGATCTCCTAGCTCGCAGCCAGAGATCATTCTGGTGCAGAACAACATGACGGTGTCTGCTGATGCTGGGAATGAGATGCCCTTCAGCTGGAGGATAAAGGAGTACTTAGATGAGCTGTGGCTGGAAGCTCAATACATCCAGAACACGGAAGGTGAGAGCCTGATGTGAGCTGGTGACACAGCATCTCCATCTGTCTGTCCTGTAAACTCTGCTTTGTCGCTACCAAACCTCCACCTTTCTGCAACCCCGGGGTCACCTTGATTCCCTCTGTGCTCGTGTGAGCCAGCAGAGCTTTGTGCAGCTGGCTTTTCTTTGTGCTTCCCACGATTTGTCTTTCACATATTCTGCGCCCTTGTATTCAAAACGCTGTGGAAATGCCAAGAGTGAGTTTCTGTAAATACAACACTGGTGCTTGGGCTGAGAAGTCCTGGCCTCAAATCCCTTGTTAATGCGTTGCATGAGGGGAGTGTTGCATGCACCAGTGGTTAATCGGGTGTCTCTGGGACAGAAGCTGTGTCCAACCCGGCCTCCCCCGGTGTTCAGTTTTCTCTGCATTCTCATTTTGCAGACCAAGCGGAGAAGTTTGTGGATATCTTCCAGAAAACCGCCCTGGGAAAATTTCTCTCTGCTCTGACTGAGGAAGACAAGGAGATGCTCTTCCAGCGCTATATCACAGACTTCATTGTCCTGAGCATCGGGGTGTCCTCCGTGGAGGAGCTGCAGGTCAGCGAGCTGGGAAGCCCCGGGTGCAGGGGAGAGCAGGGCGGCCGCGACCGTGCGCAGTGTCAGCCCGGCCTTGGCAGCCCAGGTCCTGCTCTGACACAGACAGCGAGGCTGCTACAAAGCAGATGTGTTTGACAATGGCTGCTGAAATTGCTGAGACCTTACTCAGAAAAGTCCTTTCATAGGAGCTCCTGTAAAAACTGACACATCATTTAAGGCTATCTTGTAAAGTACCAATTCTCTCCTTACAGAGAATTTTACCGGGATTTCCAGTACAAGATTAATTCCAAAAATTCTTTTTTAACTTTAACTTTTTTCTGAACTTGTAGTGTCTGCAGCTTGCGTTCTTATCCTGCATCGAGGAATGGAAGGCAACGTCTCCCAGAAGAGAGGAGACAGTCCCGTCCTTGCCATGGGTCCACCTGGGATACAATCAGTTCAAGAGCCGCCTGCAGAACTTCTCCAGGATCATGGCTGTGCACCCTGGGGTGCTCACGTACCTTCTGAAGCAGCAGCCCCACGGGACGCGGCCGTCAGAGATGGTAGAGTGGCCCGCGGGCGCCGGGCGACCCTCAGCGCTGAGTTACTGACGGTTCAGTCACCCGGTGGTTCAGCAACAGTAAAGCGGGAGGCGCGAGCTCTGTCAGGATGCTCACTGTTAGGAACAGTCTGCTGTGTCATCACTGTTACTAGCAGGATTTAGAATAATTTGCCCTACTTTTGCATCAGTTAATAGGATGTGCTAATGGCCTGAGCCATGAGCATGAGAATTCCAGAACTTAAGATGCTCAGGTTATTCAGTTGAATGCGTTAGAGCAAACCAGATCGAGAGCCCATGGTGCACAGATCACTGAGATGCCACTGTTGTGTTTATACCCCCCCCCGTGTGTGTATCCAGGTTCTAGATGTGTTTGCTGCGATGGCGTGTGCTGAGGAGCTGCAGGATCAAGTGCAGACAGCGCACCCCGAGGTCTGGCTGCGGAAAGTGAAGAATCTTCGTATGCCCATTGAATTCCTTTGTAAAGAGAAGGATGTACAGCGAAGCGGGAGTCAGTGCCATCAGGCGCTAAAGCAGCTCGAGTACGTACCGCAGATGTGTTCACAGTCCTGGCCTTTGCCTCGCTGTTGGTAAGAACATGAGTGCAGGCTGGGAACTGCTCCGGTGCTGCTTTTTTCAGATGAAGGCTTTGCAAACCGTTCCAGGTTCCTGCTGGGTTCAGTCACATACCAAGCACCAAGAACCAGACATGTGTTATCTCATGTAGATTGTCCCTCTAAACCTGGAATTATCATCCAGTGCATTCCAGCTGGGTTCAGGGGCTACTTAAACCTCTCCTGAAGCTCCTGTTAACCAGCAATGTCTCCCCCCTTCATGCCATGTAAGACCAGGAGAGGTGGGGAGCTTCTCTGCATCTGAGATGGAGTCTTGTGTCTTGGAAGGCAAGTGCAGAGAGCTGTCCCAGTTTCTCACAGACCTTGTTTAACTGAAGAGAAGAAAGTGTGGTTAACTGGGATTATGATATCTTTAAAATCACTTTGTTGCTGTAGGAGTTAGGGGCGTGCGAAGGTCTGTGCAGTGCTCTCGGTTCCGCTGCAGCGCTGGCTACGGGACCGGCGCCTGTGCCAGAGTCCCCCTGTGCCAGGTGTTGCGTTGTGTTTTGTCCTGGGCAAGAAGCCAGGGCTGAAAACCAGAGGGCAGAGGAAGGAGGTGCATGCGAGGGGCACAAGTGGTGTAGTGGTGACCGTGAAAAGCAGCGAGATCCTTAGACTGACCTGCTACTGCGTTTCCGTTCGTGCTCTCAGCTCGTAGTGGCAGTGTTTGAAATGGCGCTTTCCCTCCCGCAGACTCTGCTGGAACCGGGTTTTCGCCATGTCTCTGTTTGTAGAACACGTGTTATTAGGCATCGACACTCTGATGCCAGAACTTGAGCATTTAGTGAAAAAATATACTTTGCTTCTTGCCAAGGTAAGCAAAGGTGGGATTTCACCTCTTCCCTGTTTGCTCCTGCTGATGATGTGAATTTTAGTCTCGGGATTAGAGCTGAGTCACGCAGCTTTGTCCCTTTCCTCTGCAGTGTTTTCAGCACGATTCAGACATGAAGACCCATCCGACTTTTGTTGCAGTGCTGAAAGTGCTGTGCCGGTGCAAGGATGAAGTCAGCAGCCGGCTCTACAGGTACTGATGCTGAGACAAGCCCAGGGGCCGGTTGGATGCTGCCGGTGTGGCCAGCGTATTTCTGGGCATCAGGCGGTGCTGTGTACAGTGTAATGAAAACCAGACAAAGGGCAGGAACTTCCATTTTGTTTCCATAAGATAAGCAGTTAGCCAGCAGGTCTTACTCTGTCTCCTCTTGGTTGCAAACGAACATCTCAGTAAAGGCTTTTGGTAAGACAACACGGAGCCGTTGTGTTCAGTGCTGTTCCTGCATTACAGGTACGGCCTGCAGCCGTGTCCGATCTGCCTGGGAGAGCCGAGGGACCCCGTGTGCCTGCCGTGCTGCCACGTGTTCTGTCTCAAGTGCATCAGGACGTGGCTGGTCCCCGCGCAGATGCACTGTCCGTACTGCAGGGTGGCCATGGCGGACGCTGACCTGGAGGTCTCTGTGGAGCTCAGGTATCGCACCCTGACCAAGGGGACGTGTCGCAGTGGGCTGGCTGTATGAGATTCTTATTTGCGACTCTGTCGACACGAGCAGAACGGGTGGGGGGAACTCTGCTCTGTGCTTTCTGGAGCTGGAACAGGTCCTGTCTGTTTTTGTTTTGCTTCAAAAGAAGGGAAGATGTTGCCTTGGCCCCATGTAACCGTGGTTACAAAACCCTGTGAAGCTAAAGCACTGTCAAGGCTGGAGGGGACAAGAAACCTCCTGGTCCCCTTGGGTTATTTTCTGAAAGCTTAGCGGAAATCTCACTAGAAGTGCCTGGCACCGTGTTGCCGTTTGTGATCTTAGTTGTTAATATGATACAGCCTGTGCAGACACCACCGCTGAAGTGTGGCACAAATGCCTTTTGGAAAGCTGGAAAAGTCTCTCACCTTGGTGACTTCTGGCTGTGTTTGCTTTGCTTCATCCATTATTTAAGTGCTTCTGTATTTAAACATTGTCTTAATGCTTTTTACCCTTCCCCTAGAGATGCCTTAGCAAGAAACGCCCTGTTCCGGCAGAGATGCAATAAGTTCTTCATAGACGTGGTCACCACCATGTGCTTCAAGGACAACGAGCCTCCCGAGGCAGAGGTGACCCAGGAGCTCCTGAACCTGCTGTTTGTTCACAGGAACCTCCTGAAGGGTTCAGGTGAGCTCCCCTGTCCCGGCGCTCAGGTCACGGAGCTGACTCTCTTGCTGCTTTCTCTCACCTGCCAAACTTGTCTGTTTCTCATCTCCACAGATCACCCTACTATCTACACTAAATTTCTGTCCCCATTTAACGATGAAGTGGATGAAACTCCCGTCATCCGCTCAGTGATGCTGAAGCTCCTCTTGAAGTACAGGTGAGCACAGTCACGCAACCGAGGGATGTTACACTGGGGGCGGCTCAGCTTTGGTTTTCATGACGTTATCAAACCAGCCTGATTGTTCTTGCTTCTGTGCTACTCATTGTATTTGAAGTATTACAGGTGAAATTCATCCCATTCCTTTGCATTAGTTGTGCAACTTGGCTGGCTTGCACGTGGCTTGTGCTGCAGGATGTGACCAGGCCATGCCCAGGTTTACCTGGCTGTTATTGACCTAAAGCTGTGCTGAACGTGGTTGTTTTCCCATCTTCCAGATGGATCCAGTGTGACCCCACCTGTCCCAGGGACGTAACTAGTAGTTTGGTCATGATTTAGAACACAAGTAGCCGTCAGTATTGCAGCTGTGGTAAGGGGGTGTTTCTCTCTCCTGTAGCTTCAATGAAGTGAAAAATGATGTGCAACGCTACCTGTCCCGGGTGGAGCACAACGAGATTCTAGAGCAGAATGACAAAAAAGAGCTCTACTTGCTTTTCGTCAACTGCTTAGAGGTAAGATCTGGGCGATGAAACTGTTCCAGGAATAAAAAGTCAAGAATAGGAATTCTTTAGCAATTCTAGGCAAGTTTGATGTGCGCGTAGCTCGCTGCCCGACTGGAGAGCCCAAAAGGAAGCTCAGACCAGATCCTCCCCAGGGCCACCAGCCCTGCTCGTGCGTCTGCAGCGCTACACGAGTTCTTTCTCGTGGGCACCGTGGGCAGGTGTGTCGTGTTGGGTGTGCGCTGGTGGCACTGGCGCTGCAGCCAGGAGCGCGGCCAGCAGGGACATCTCTGTGCAGTTAGTCCACTGGGCTGCCTTCTCGTTCTCACAGGCCATTCACTGTTTGCAAAGCCTTAGATTATTACGCTGTTTGGACTGTTTGCTTTCCTCCCCTGGCATAACTTTTAATGCTTTGGACAACTTTTAACAAACTTGGCAGCAGGGTAGAGGTTTCATTTCTTATAGTTTTCATTAAAATGGTGACTTTGTAGATAAGATCAAAATTTGTGTTCCTTTAAAGGGAAGGACAGGTAGAGCTTGGCCTCTTGGGGCACACAAGCCAGCGTGCCCATCACTCTCTTGCTCAGCCGTATGCTTGGGAAACATGGCGGGGAGCTGGGCTGCTTGGACACGTCGAGTACCAGTGCACAGGACATCGGATTTATGTGGCTCTGCCTCTTCTTTAGGATTCCATCTGTGAGAAGTCTGAGGGCAACCTTGGCTGTGAGCATTTGGACTGTGTGCCCAGGGACAGGGGCTTTCCTGAGAACTATCTCCCCAAGAACACCCGAGAGAGTCCTCGGGAATCATCCGTTGAGTACCTGCAGGCGGTGGCCAAGGTTCGCCTGTACCTGAGTAAGGCTGCAGAGCTGCTCTTCGACTTGCACGAGGGCACAGGTGGGTCTAATTATTCTGCTGTCGAAGGGAAATTCTGTGCACAGGGCAAAGTCACCATGGGAGGTGGCTGGGCAGTCAGCGCTCCCTGCCGTGCCAGAGCTTGTTCTGCTGCGTGGGCTTTTCCTTTTCCCTTCCGTTAGAGGTGTCAGTCGTCATTCGTCCCCTTGCCCATGTATTAACAGTGCTCTGTAACTACAGTAGTGGCGAGGCTGGGGCAGTGACATTGCGGTTGTGCCTTTGGGAGGAGATTTACTTTGCCCTCCAGATGCCAACAGGGAAATCTTATTTAGAACCAACTAAATTGAATGGGAATGAATAAATGAACAAAGCGTAAATGATGCTTCAGATACATGACCGCTGTAAGACTTAGTGTTTTATAGCAATGTGAGCTCTGCTCAGCTAAAAGGGGTGAAGAAATACTTCCAAAAAAATAAGTAAAAAGTTTTGAGCTGATTTGCTCACCCGATAAAGAGGAACAGTGTGTGGAGAGTCTCAAGTACTTATGCAGTCCATGAAGCATCAAAGTGCGGTAACATAACTGATTCCAAGGGACTTGAGTGCCCAGCCCTCGCATTGGGGCTGTGGCGCTGGTGAGATGCACCCGGAGATGTCTGGAACTGGGCTGAGGCAACACTGAGTGTTTCTTCCCCTCCAGAGCAAGACCAGGTGGAGGAGAAGCAGCGTTACCTGGCGAACGTGAGAGCATTCTGCAGCCTCTCCAGGAACGACTGGCACCGAGTTTACCTGGTCCGGAGGATCGCCAGTCAGCATGGGATGGAATTTGCTCAGAAGCTTGTCACCAACGCCCAGTTCAACTGGGTGTTCCCAGCGGAAATTCTGCAGCAGGTAAAGGAGAGCGGTCTCCTCGGAGATGGCTGCGGTCTCCTCGGAGATGGCTCCGCTTCCTCTTCACCCTGTGCTGCTTTGGGCCGTTTGTCCTGTTGTGCGGCTCTGGGGGGCTCGCTGTGCTGGGGCTGGTGCTGAGCGTGGCGGAGGAGCCGCTGCCTCGCCGCAAAGGCTGAGATGCCGCAGTTCTCGGCGGGCAGAGGAGATTCTGCCTTGTCCGAAGGCCGCTCGGTGTGCGGTGCTCACCGTGGGCTTTTCCCTTTGCAGGTACAGAGCAGCCAGTCTAATCACATCGACCGTTACCTGGCGTGCGGTGAGAACTACCGAGTGCTGCGTGACGCTGTGGGCCAAGCCATGATCGAGTGCGAGACTGAGGCCCTCCTAGAGGCAGAGAAGGTAGGGCCCGTTCTCCTCGCCGTAACCCCGTTGTGGGTTCTGGAGGATCAGTGTTCAGCTTGGTGTTGCTGTTGACAGTGTCTGTTCCAGGGGACACGCCTGGGCTGCCTTGGTGTGGAAGTTGCTGTGGCTCATCCCAGCAGACACCCCTGTGCTTTGCTTTCTCACCTGTGTTCTAGCATGTGTAACTCTGCGGTTACCTCTGGTTGCTCATCTTGCTGCTCTCCCCTTGCGCTACATCCCAGCGGTTTGTTTTACGCGGAGCAGCGCAGGCACCTTGCCGCCAGCTGGCTGGAGAGCAGCCGGTGCTCAAAGAGGCTTTATGCCCCTCCCAAGCAAACAGGTGCTTTCTGTGTAATTTCAACCTTTTTCCAATTTGTATTTTGTGTATGAAAATCTTCAGGAAGAAGTTTGTGAACAATGCACCTTCGAATGTCTCAGTACTATTTGTTACGCTCTGGTTGGGATTGTTTTTTCCACTTGGTTGTTGCTTCGACTGGAAGGAAGGCGTATGTGTGGTGCTGCCGAGTGACAGCGCAGTTCTGGCAAAGAACAAAATACTTGCGAGGTTCCTGGTGTAAACCCCTCGATCAGCACAAGTGCTCTCAGTTACTCATTTATGGCTCGACCAGCCATTTCTGTGCTATCCCCCGTCATTTCTGGGGAGAGCTTTACCACAGACCTGCTAAAGCCTGTATATCCAGCAAGAGCTGAAACCGTGTCACAGCTCAGCTGTGACAACTGCGGCCTCTTGTGCTCATGGGTGGTTGCATTGCAGGCGCCCGGCGGCTCCCCGGCCGCGCGGTCTGTCCATCTGCTCCTGGCTGTTTTCAGAGAGGTCACTGCCCTGTACGGAGTTCCCAACTCAAACCTTCATCCCAAACAGCAGGTAAGACGCTTCACTTCGGAAGCTTGTGACAAACATGCTTCATTGATAACGGTGAATGACATTTAAATCATGGGTGGAAGAGCCTTTTGTTCTTTAGCCCCAAATACAGTTTATGTACTGATCAAAGCAGACTGGAAATGTTTTTCAAAGCGGGGCAGCGCAGCAGAGGAAGCAGCTGATAGTCCCCTTCAGCTTGGTGGACAATATCATGCTGGGTCCGTTTCTTTTATACGTGTGCTTTCAGCAAACAGAAGCCATGATGAAGTTCATCCAGAACTCCCAAGTCCTGAATTCTCCAGACCTGCGGACCTTTGCGGCCTCTCTCGTGCTGAACGCGCTGCCGTGTCTGACAGTGGCTCCTGGCAGCTCCGGCCGGGACGCGGCGCTGGTCGAGATGGCCGTTCACACCGCGGCCGTCCTGCTGTGCGGGCACAGCCCCGTCCTGCAGCCCCTGAGGAACCTGGCGTTCCACCCGCACTCCATGCAGGTGACAGTGCCCTCGGCCGGCAGTCCCGCGTGTTGCCAGTTCTTTCATCTCTCTGCTGGATCCTCTGTAGTCTAACCTGTCTCGGCATCAAACACACCAGCTTATTGTTGTAGCTGTGAATTGCTGATGCGGGGTTATTTCAGTGTTGTTGGGATTAATTAGCACAATGACAAGCTCTGGGTTGGTGCCTTTTCAAGGTCCCTCTGCATCCCGAGCGGTATTGGGCAAATATGTTTGCGGGTGTTTGAGTAGTCTGGAAGCAGCTGGCGGGTCCTGGCGGGGGACCCGTGTGCTTGGGGACAGTGGCTCGTGGGGCCGGGCTGGGACAGGGGGACCTGCTGCTCTGCTCCCACTGTCCACTGCACAGGGACACAATGGGGGACGTCAGGCCACCTGGAGCAGTCCCGTTCACCCTGTCTAGGGAGTGCGCACGCAAGGCTTAACAATATTAACAGTTAAGGGTAGATTTGCAAAGGCAGAACTTGAAAACGTGCATGTCTGTCATCTGCATGACTTCTGCTGTCGAGATGTCTCTTGTTCTCCGTCATGAATAAGGAAACATTGAGCAACTGCTACAGGAAATAGCTGATTTATGTGCTCATTTTCCACCTTTTTCCTCCTTAGCACTCTTTTCTGCCTACGATGCCAGAAGATATAATGGCTCAGGCGAGGGCCTGGCAAGGACTGACCGCCCTGCGCTGGTACGGTGAGTGCTCCTGACCGGCTGTGAGAGCAACGGAGGGGACACCCTTGGGTTTTGAATGAAACGGTTCCTTCGGGTGTCTCTTCCTTGTTCCTCAAGGGGAGAAGATGAACAATTCCGCGGCCTCCCCTGTGGGTCCCTTGTTCCTTTGGGCGTTGGGACAGCCAGTGCTTTGGATTAGATCTTGAAGCGTTTTTCCTTCTCTAAGATGATGGTCCCTGTGAAAGCAAATGACAGGGGCTTTATAAATGTCTGTCTTGTAATTCTGTCCGGTTTGTTTCTCTTTCTTTGTAGTATGTCCGAATGGCCACCCCTGCACCGTGGGAGAGGTAAGAGTTTGAGATTAGTTGTTTTGTAAGCAGGTGATGTTTTCAACAATAAAACGTTTTGGTTTATTTGCTGATATTTATGTTCTGTTGCACAGCAGTCCATTTTCTAAATTCTCTACATTACTAATCATTTTACCACTGTAATGTAAAATTCAGAACAGCTCTAGCACAGCGTATACTATAAATGTAGGAAACAAGAGGCAGAGGTTCTTTTCCCAGTATATAGCAGTTTCCAAATCAACCGTTACAGTTGGAGTTGTTGTTTCCTTCTTTCCCTGCTGGAGCGGCTCACTCTGGTGTCCTCCCTTTGCCTTCTGCCAGTGTGGCCGTCCCGTGGAGACGAGCCGCTGTCTGGACTGCGGCGCCGATGTTGGGGGGATGTACCACAGAGCGCTGCCCGGCTTCCGGGAGTTCTGGTATGCTTTGATTCATTAACCTTTTCAGTGCTAAACGATCTAGTACTTTCCTGTCATGCTTTCAGGGCAAATAAATACTATATATATGCTTTCCAACAGCAATAATGTAGACAGAACCCAAACTGGCCACATACTTGGAGATGTGCGACAGAGAAGAGCAATGGGAGTGTCTGACCGGGCCATGTCCCCAGTCGTCTTCATGCTGATACGCTTGCTCACACATCTGGCAATGCTGCTGGGAGCCACAAAACATCCTCAGGTATCTTCCAGTCATGGTTCAGGTGGCCACAAGAAGTGCAGTGAGACCTTTGTGGGGTGCTGCTCCTCTTCATCGCGCTGCCAGGTAACTAGGGCAGCCCCTCGAGAGGCGAGACCGAAACACGAGTGGTTCTGGTTCCTGGATGCGCCTGCATGTACACACGTACCTGCGTTTGGTTGTTCACGTGGTCAGAATTCCGTAGGCTGGGACTTGCCGGGAAGGCTGTAGCTCTGCCTTTGTTGGATGGGGCGTTACTGGCTCTGCTCATTCTTCCATTTTGCTTCTCTAGTCATTGCAAAATATGATCAAGCCAGCGGTGAGCGACTCGGTGAGTTTCCTGCAGCAGCACATTCAGGAGGACTTGGCACAGCTGACTAAGATTTTGGGGAAGAGTGTGGATGAGACCATCAACATCCTTCATCTTGTCCTCGGCAGCCTCCTCAAGGACCCCCAGCAGCACCCGGGCCAGTGTAAGGAAACCACCCGCTGTCCCATCTGCGTTTGGGGCAGCACTTCTTCAGCTGCTTTGCTAATAAATGTCTCCAATGGGCGGTGGATGTGCTGATGGGATCCAGAAGTTCGAGGCTTGTTTCTTACTGTAGGGAGTGAAGAATTTTTGGCTGTTTACTTTGGTCAAATATGTGGGGTTTGCAAGGTTTGGTGCATAATTCTGAGAAGGAATCGTTGAATAAATAACATCAGGACACACTGACAGAGCTTTCAGCTCACAAGCAGGGTACTGCAGCTGCTCCTGCTGTGTGTCACCTACATGCTGCCCTCTACATGAAGCCGTTTGGTACAAGAGGGATGGCCAGGTACGGTTCATGGTAGAATCTGGAGTTCAACTTGACGTGAGTCATTGTGTCATAGCAGGTTTACATGTAACAGCCATGTTTTTAGTATGTGACAGCACGAATCGGTATTCCCAGCTCTGCTCTTTGGTCTGTTGTTGATTGTGGTCTGGCCTTGGAGAGCTTGTTTAACCTTTCTGGGGTTCTGGATGACTTGTACAAACGTGCACGTCACTCGAGTGAATGACTGCCCTGGAGCTCCTGAAAACCCACGATCGCTGTGTGCTGATTTGGATGGGACTCCGGAGTAAGATACTCATTTAGATTCTAGGACCTCTGTAATTACCCTTGGCTCATCATGCTGACTTGCAAGGATGCCCCATCTGGAGGCTTAGAGAATCCGTCCTTTCATTTAACTGAAATATTGCAGGTGTAAGAGACTAAATATTCCTGTTGCAGGGCCAGTTGGGTTTGACGAAGTGCTCTCCACCAAGGAGATGAGGAACAAATGGGAAGAAATTGTTGCAAACACGATTATTGTTCCTGAATTGGAGGTGAGAAATTTGCTGCATAAAATTTCAGTAGTGGGCAGTTCAAGGTTCGTGTATCTGGAAATCTGACCGGCTGCAGTGTCCGTGCTGCGCGTCACCCAGCTGTTCCAAAGCCAGGCCGCCTGTGGCACAGCTGCAGCTCAGCGTTCATTTGTACGGGTCAGAGAACTTGGTTCTACCTGTGCAAACGAGTATCTGAGAGCAGAGCTGTGCTGTGGTGGTTTTGTACAGCTGGAAAAGACGGAATGTCTCAGCCCGGTTGGCAATATTTGTCCAGGCGAGCACTGCTTGCCCCAAATGAATCCTGTCTGCCTTTTTCCACCTGTGTGCATCATCTCAAGAATGGAAGATCTGCAAGCTGGATGAGCTGGAGAACAAAGAACAACTTGATGGTATAACCAGTTGTCTTGCTGTGGGTGTTTAACAGTTCTTTCCTAGGAGTTCATTTTCTACTTTGACATATTTCTGTGTCAATTGGTCATCAAGCTGACTTTAGTGGAGGTTCAACAGAGCAAGACACCACCAATTCTGATATAAATATATATATCTATATGTGTGTGGTTTTTTTAAATGCAGGGTTTGGATAAAAAACTTCTGAAGCTAAATAGACAAATACAAGAGGATGAGAGAATTTCTTCCAACCCAGTAGTGAAGATAGTGTATGGCGACCCCGTCACGTTCCTGTCCCAGCTGCCCAGGGACAGTCACATACATCATTCCAAGATGTGGAGCTGCCGAAAGAGGATTTCGGTGGAGAACCTGGCCCACGTGGTCCAGCAGAAGAACGCCAGGGACGCTGTCCCGCTGCTTTGGAGGTTTCTGCAGAAGGTGGGTGCGGGGCTGCGGTGTCCGGATCGGCTCGGGAATCTGCCTGGAGGGGCCTCTGCGGTGGAGGCTCCAAGCCCTGCTCGCCAGGGCCACCAGGGACCAATCCGCTCTACAGTTACACAGTGTCTTTATTCTCATAACCTTCTATAATCTTGAGAATTACACATGTAAAATATTTTTTCTCTTAAAAAGTAATTCCATAAAAGCATTCGAAGCTGGTTTGTCCGTCCTCCCTCACGGGCTGCCTTTCCGCCCTCAGGAAACCGAGCTGAGGCTGGTGAAGTTCCTACCGGAGATTCTGGCTCTGCAGAAGGACTTGGTGAGGCGGTTCCAGAACACCACTGATGTCAAGCCCTGCTCCATCAGAGCCTTCCTCAGCGAGCCCCTCTCGGGTGAGAAGGCTGTGCCCAAAGTGTAACTGGTGAACTTCCTCTCAGCTCCCATCCAAATGAACTGGAGACCTTAACCCTGGAAAAGTCGTCGGGTGGTTTTAGAGAGAATTAAGCACAGGAAGGTTGTTGACAAGGGGTGGGGGCTGTTCAGAGGCAGGCGAGAGGTCCCTGAGCGCAGCAGTGGCTGTGCCGAATTGAAGCTCTGCCCTGGAGCCGGGGCTGCCTGGAAGGTGGAGCAGCTGTCCTTCCGCTCACGGGCAGCACACGCACCTTTTGTGGCAGCTCCTTCTCTTGTACTTAAGTACAATTAGATATGTTTTGAAGTACTTACGAAATTACTTAAAGGTTGTGCAGAATCAGACCAAGGATCCATCCAGCCTTGTAGCCTGGGCCTGTAGTAGAAAATAATGAAAGAATTTAAACAAACAGAGCAAATGACTCAATTTGATAACATCAGAAAATGGTTTAATGTCTGTTTAGTGTCTCTTGATCTGTTTGAGCAGTTGCCCAGAGTTCAGTGGTGTGCTTCGGAAATCCTTCTATTACGGCGTTTCATGGTGTTGCCATGAAAGGTGTTTCAATACTCGTCTTTCTGTTATGTGTCAGATGTGATGAGGGACCTGCTCCAGAGGAGAGTGAATGTGTTTCTGTCGGTGTGGAACAGGCTGAGGAGCTCGCTGGACACGCACGGTGAGTGTCGGTGCCGGCTCCGGGCAGCGCTCTGCTGCGCCGCTGCTCAGCTCCTGTCTGCGATGCTGAGGCGTGTCCTCAAAACTGACCTTGGCCATTAAAGATTTAAGATCTAGGTGCAAATGGAAGAGTTTTTGTTCCCCGCTTGCAGTGTTCTCACCTGAACAGAAAGCGCTATTTTCTTTGGGTTACGTACTTTCTCCTGACCTGGGGCAGCTCAGGAGACTTTGCTCCTTGCGGCTGCCCCTCAGCCACCTCGAGCAGCCTTCTCTGCCTTCTATTCCAGGGGAAATCAAGCTTCCTAAAGGCTACTGTGATGCCGACCTGACCCTGGACAGCCAGCTCGAGGTCCTGCTGCCGCGGCGCCGCGGGCTGGGTCTCTGCTCCACAGCCCTGGCCAGTTACCTCATCAGTCTGCACAACGACTTCATCCACTCGGTGAACAGACACAGCAGGGAAGATGACCAGTACGTTGCTATTCCAGCTAGGCGTTTTGGGGGAGCTCTGTATTACCTGCTACCACACAGTCAGCTTTCCCTGCTTCACAAGGGCTGCTCGCTCCAACTGGAGACTGTTTTCCTTCTGCAGGTACTTGATCAGTCCCTCAGAAGTGGCCGACCTGCACTTGATCAGCTATGAGCCTGAGAGAGACCTGGTTCCTCTGATCCTGTCCAACTGCCAGTACAGCATGGAGAAGGGAGGGGAGACGCTGCAGGACTTTGATCTGGAGAAGATCCAGCAGCAAATTGTCAGCAAGTTCCTGCAGGGGAAACCGCTCATCACGCTGACGGTAGGACAGGCCAGCAGCTCTTCCTGCAGGCAGCTGCTGGGCTGTGCTGGCGTCGCGCATCGCGGGGCACGCAGCGTTACCAGAGCTGTACGACCGTGGGCTTCTCTCCTGACAGGGCATACCCACCCTCGTATACAGGCACGATCGGAATTATGAACAGCTGTTTAACGATGTCCGGAACAAGATGGATCAGGTGGGTTTCTGCGTTGGAGGAAACGGGGCAAGCGTGTGACCCCGGCCGTGCCAAGAGACATGAGGTTGGTCCTGTCGCTTGCCTCGTACGTCTGCAGGCTTGTCCGCTCATCCCTGCGCATGCCTTGAACGTGTGCAGACTGGCCTTCTGTCGGTCAGCGTTTACGAAGGCGAGGAATTCAGCCAAGCTGTTTCTGTTTCCTAAATCCGGGCCTCTGCTATCTCCCATGGCTTTAGCAGCTGCAGCAGCAGTAAGGAATGGCTCTAAACTAATCTTAGCAATTGCTTGGACTTCCTGGTTTTCAGAGTGCTCTCCCCGCGTCTGTGATGAACACGATCAGTGGGGAGCTGCAGTCTTACAGCGACGTGTGCGACGCTCTGTCTGTCACCGAGATTACCCTGGGATTCCTGGCCATGGCTGGCGAGAATGCCGAAATGCCTCTGACAGACTACATCGAAAACGTTCTGCAGATGGGCGATCAGACCAACCCTCACGTGCTGCTGGTGAGTCCTGAGAGCAGAGCTCTTGTTCTGCAGGATAAAACCTGCACTGGTTTTTACTAAATCCAGCCAGTCTGGTGCCCTTTTTGTGAACCAAAGAAATGGAGTATTGAAGGCAAAATGGGGAGGATGGGGAGAGAAGCCTTGGGCTTCTATACCGGCGTTCAAAGGGCTCAATGAACTCCCTGCAGAACAACGTGTGGACGGGTTCCTAAATGCATCCCTCATTCTCTATGTGTGTTCCCTTCAGGCCCTCAGACGATGCCACCTGAAGCACAACATCGCCCTGTGGCAGCTTCTCTCAACCCGCAAATCTGAGCAGCTCCTGTGCCTCAGAAGGGTAAGGAACCGCGGGCTCCAGTGCCTGCTGGGCTGTTCCCTCTTCTCGAAATGAAGTTCCTCAACTGTGTGTGCTTGTTTTTCCCCCCTCGCTGCATTTTCAGGATCCTTTTGCAGACATCAGTGCAGACTACAAAGCTGAGCTCAGTCCAGAGATCGCCAGGCTCCTCAACACCTTCCTTGTGCACTCAAGGCTGGAAACCTTCCTGCAGGAGCTCCATGAGATGATCGTCCTGAAGCTGCGGCGTGTCCGAGCCGTGGATGAGTTCAAACCCACGTGGAGGTAACGGTTACGCACTCAAACCAGCCCCCAGCTGTTGTTAACTCGAGCTTCCCCACCCCAAAAATCCACGAGCACTAACCATGAGCACACTCGGCTTTCCACCTGTGCAGCACCCTCCTGGCTCTGGGTTCCTCACCTTCTCTATAAATCTGGCTCTTTAATCCAAATACACATATTGAAACTGTGTACTTACGGGTGCATTGCTGCCGCACACACTACCCAGTGCTGTTTGTAGTTTGCTGCACACCACCTATTGCTCCCCCCCTTGCTCTTTGTTTTGCAGCCTGAAGGAAACGCTCATTCCTGACCTAGATGCAAAAGACTCTGAGCTATCCCCGGAGCTGCAGGAGCTGTTCCCCGAGGAGATCCGTCTCTCTCACGCCGCTGCCACCTGGAAAGCGGCCGCTCTCTTCAAACGGGAGCGCAGGGACAGTTAGCGCCGCTCTAGGGACAGTGTTCTTGTGTTCCTCACCCCCAGGGACCGCGAGTGCCACAAACACAGGGGCCAGTGACGTCCTCAAAGCTCAGGGTTTATTTTTGAGTGTGGTGGTGGTGGTGGGTTGGGTGGTTTTTTTGTTTTGTTTGGGTTGTTTTTACTACATTTCTAAGTTATGATGCAAACATGAGATGCTCTCATGTATCGCAAAGATGGTGGAGAAACAGGGGCAGCTGTCAGCTGGATTCTGAAACAAAAATGACCCCCAACCCTCCACTGCCCGCTCCTGAAACTGAAGGATTTTTATGAAAAAGCATCATTCCTGTGTGCAGGGAAAGGGTTTATTTTCCGGACCTGCTTCTCTTGACAGTCACTGTCCCTTGCTGCTCTGGTACCGCTGCAGAACCGGGACCAAGCCCGATCAACCCCCCCGCCCCCCTCCACCCGGTTTGCGGCAGAGCCGCTGCCGCTCCCCGGGCCGGCCCCGTTCCGCAATAAAGCTCGTTCTGCCGCCCGTTCCGCCGCTCCCGCCCCGCGCCGGAACGGCCGCGCCGCCGCGCGCTCCCGGGGGGGCCCCGCGCCCGCACGCGCTTCCGTCGCGCGCCATGGCGGAGCCGCCGCCGGACGCCACGCGCCGCCGTTGGGCACGGTAACGGGCGGGTGCGCGTGCGCGGGGCGGTGGCCATGGCAACCGCGCGTGGGGGGTGGGCGCCATGGCAACCGCGCGCGGCGGCGGGGCGGGCCCGGCGGGGCTCCCCCGCGCGCCCCCCGTACCGGGCCGGCCGGGCCCGGCCCCGCCACCCCCGGCCCTCGGGAGGTCGAGCACGGCGGGAGGGGAGCCGCGTCCCCGGGAGGGTTCCCGTTCCCCGGCGGGGGTCCGGGGCACCGCCCGGCCCGGCGGCGGTTGGGTCGGTTGCGGCGCCGCTGAGCCCGCGCTGCCGCAGGGAGCAGGCCCGGCTGCGCGCCGCCGTGCTGGCCCAGGACACCGAGCCGTGGCAGGAGGAGCCGAGCCTGGCGGGGCTGCGCAGAGTGGGAGGCGTGGACTTGTCCTACCCCAAGGGAGACGAGACCCGCGCCTGCGCCTCGCTGGTCGTGCTCAGCTTCCCGGAGCTGCAGGTACCGGCGGGGCGGGGCGGGGGGCGCGGAGGAGGCGGTCGCCTTGCGACAGAACAGGCCCGGGCGGGACCTCTCAGCAAATGCTCGGCAAAATTTTATTAACAATTTTGCGAGACTGGGTGTCGCGCCTAAAGGTCGGCACACGGAATAGGGCACAAAGTCCCCGCTTATATCCGCCCGAATCCCGGCCGCAAGTCCCCTCCCTGTTCCCCAGTGGCCGGTGCTGCGGGGTTTACAGACCACCCGACCCTGCCCCAGTTTACCCGTCTCGTTCATCTAATTCTAACATCCCCTTCCCCTTATCGCTTTGTTTAAAATGCGGATTCCTGGCTCTGTGGCTGCCCTTCCCCCTACATTCACTTTTTAAACTTTTCAATACAGTAACCAGTATGCATTCCAGGATTAGTTTGAAGAGGCTTTGTTTCACATTAAGGAGAAACGAAGTTTGATGCTGGCTGTTGGGATTTTTGTGAGCCGGGTTTCCAATGCTGCCCTGGTTCCTGACTCACCCTGCACGGATGGTTCTGGTCTTGCTCTTTTGGGCTGTCCCCCCGCAGACAGAGCCCCGTTGATAACGCCTGGGCGGGTGAACTCCGCAGCCCCCGCTGTGCGCTGAACAGCCGCCCTCGCTCAGGGACTTCGCTCCCTGCGGGAATGGCAGGCGGTGTCCAGCCCCCCGTCCGCAGTCCTTCATCCGGCCCTGCTCCGAGTGACAGAACGACACAACCCAATGGCCTTGGCTTTGTGGAAGAGATCCAGAAGCAGAGTGTTCCAAAACAGATGAGACAAGGGGACATAAACCAGAGGAGATGCCTCTGAAACACGAACCGAGCAGCTGAGTCTGGAGGTCGCAGTGTGTCCCGCTCTGGCAGGTGCTGTACGAGGATTGCCGGATGGTGGCCGTGAGCACCCCGTACGTGGCTGGATTCTTGGCGTTCCGAGAGGTGCCTGTGCTGGTGGACGCCGTCCGGCGGCTGCAGCAGGAGGAGCCCGCGCTGCAGCCCCAGGTGGGCTGTGTTTGTGTCCGCGTTGAGATGTGCCGCTGAAGGGTGTTCCGGGCTGGCTCCCCGGCAGGGTGGAAGGGGCAGCACTGGGGTTGCGCTGGAGCATCTTTGCCTTTCCCTGGGGGCTGGGGTGCTGAGGCAGGACGGCCAGGCCTGTCCTGGCAGCGGGAGCCCCGTTGTGCAGCGCAGGTCAGAGCGCTGCCAGCCGAGCTCCTGCTGCAGGACACCGCTCTGTAGAGCTGTGCGTGCACAGCGCTGCAGGAAGACGCCCGTAGACAGAAGGAAAAGGGCTGAGACAGACTTCTCCCCCCTCACATGGCCGGCGTCGTTATTTTCTTATTGGAGTGGCTCTCAGTGCATAGGAAATAACATTTCTTGTTTGGCTTTTTCAGGTACTTCTTGTAGATGGGAATGGCCTGCTCCATCCCAGAGGTAGGACGTCACTGGAGCGCCCTGCTCTCCAGGGTCCCCCTGCTGCCACATGAAATTCCCGTTCTCCGGTGTCCCGCAGTGACAGTGACTCGTTGTTGGCAGGATTTGGTGTGGCCTGTCACCTCGGAGTCCTGACAGGTCTGCCGTGCATCGGCGTGGCCAAGAACCTGCTACAAGTGGATGGCTTGGTCAAGGATGAGCTGCACAGAGAGCAGGTGAGGCCAGCCTGTGAATTTATTCCTGTTCTTTAATATCCCGAGAGAAATGAGGCAGCAGTACACAAGTGCTTTCTAACTAACTGCCCTTGTGTGTGTCCATCCCTAGATTCGTTCCCTGCAGAGGGAGGGAGATACGTTCCCGCTGACAGGCTCTTCAGGGAGGGTCCTGGGCATGGTAAGTTTGGGAGTTTTCTGTTCTCTTGGCCATCATGTCTTCCAGCTTTGTGGATGTTGTCTCTGGAGTGGGACTGGCTCAGTCCCAGCGTCTGAAGGCAACCGGCTAGCTTATAATTCACCTAGCTTATAATACACCTCTTAAGTATTTAATCTTTCTTGTTCCTGAACACCCAGGTCCTGCGCAGCTCCAAGAACAGCTCTAGGCCGCTTTATATCTCCGTGGGTCACAAGGTGTGCCTGGAGACAGCCGTGCGCGTGGTCAGGTCCTGCTGCAGGTACCGCATCCCGGAGCCCATCCGGCAGGTACGACAGCGGAGAAGCCGGGGGAGGCCGGTGGTGCGGGGCTGCAGGTGCCAAGCCTATGGTGACACTTCACATGCACCTTGTGGCTCATCTGCAACTGGCAGTTGCACAGCTGGCACCCTTCCTGCCGCCTGTTCTCCTCAGCCTGTTGCGGTGGTGTTTACATGGTAGTTACCTGGTTCTGCCTTCTTCTGCGCTTGCTCTTGTGACGCAGTGCCTGGGAGCACGCACGGCCCGCGCTGCAGCCCCAGCCTGGCCGCTTCCTCGGCTCCTCCCTGCAGTCAGCTCCTGTGATGCCGGTGTTGCCCCACAGGAGCTGGCAGCACAGTTGCGCTGGGCGCTGGGGGCCTGGCCCCCGCTGCGGTGCTGCTCCCCTGGGCTCTCCCGCTGCTGCGCCCCGCAAGGCGCTGCGGGCTCGGCGCCGCAGCCAGTAGGTGACAGCACCAGATCACCCTCAGTGAGCACCAGCTGCCACCAAAGGCTCAGCTTCAGCCTAATCAAATCACAGCAGGGCTTGAGGGAGGGGTCTGGAGGAGGGTAGGGCATAAAGCCTCTGGGACTCGTAGCCTGGCAAGTGGGTGACACTGCTGCTGGTGGCTCGAGCCGGGGAGCAGGGCCCGCTCGGGTGTCCCTCTTTGTGCTGCTCGGATGTCCCTCTTTGTGCTGCTGCCCTGGAACACGCTGTTCGCATTGCTGCATCTCCGTCCCTGGGGACGTCTGGCCACCTTTGCTCCGCGGCTCCTCGGAGCAGCCCGAGGTGCTCCTGCTGCGGCTGTTCCGCAGTCTCTGTGCACAGGAGCAGCTTGTTGGTGCTGCAGCGTTTGCTGAAAACAAAGTCTCAAGTCTGTGGTTATAAACCAGACAAAAATGTAACACCTTAGAGCAAAACAAACCTTGAAGTGTCCACAGCAGAGCTGGCGTTTCTGATCTCAAAGCACTACCTGCCAGACGGGAGTAGGCTGATAGATATTCTTAGGTAATCTCTTCAGCCAGGGACAGATGCCTCCGCAGAGCTCTGAGCTCTGCAGTTTGGCGCGTTCAGAGCAAAGCAGAAAAGCAATCCCTCTGGAAACAAAAAGGTGTCTTGGAGCTTTTCATCACCCTCATTTCATTTCCAACTATCTCCAGTATTTTTCTGTGTTCTGAGACTCTGCCAGTTCTCTATCTACCACCTTTATTTAAAGCTAGGGAGTGAATTGCTGTCACTTTTCTTACAGAGATGAAAAATCCAAAAGGGAGTGTGTTTACTGTAGGGGTGGACGGGTGGCAGGAGATAAGGACACTTCAGCCTTTCCTTGGGACTCCTCCCTGCCACAGTCCCTCTGCGTGGTGACTGTCACAGGGCTGGAAGCCTCAGCTCTTGAGCACCTAAAGCTGGAGTTAGGAAGTAGGAGGCCGTGGAGAATCCTGCCATGAGTAACTGACTTGGCTATTTTGCTGTGGGGTGTGAGCAGAACAAGCTTGCAGACCCAACAGGTGATGTGCCTGTGGCTTTCCCCATGTGGGGAAGGACTGCGGGATCAGTGGCTGTGAGCTGGAGCTCGGGCAGCCTGGGAGCAGGACGCTGGGAGCAGCTGCTGTCCCTGCTGCGGGCTGTTGGTGGCTGGCGCAGGCAGCGCTACGCTGCAGCGTGTCATGCCGTGCAGCTGCTGCGGGACCCTGCGCCTCATCCTGTCCCAGCGGCACAGCTGGCCGGTCTCCACGGGGCGTGTGGTGCTCCGGGCAGCACTCAGAAACGCCATGGTTTGTGTGACCACAATGTGGCCACGCTGCTGAAGGAACTGTGGCTGTGCCACAGGCGAGAGAAATGATCTTTTGGAGAAAGCAGGAGGAGTTCTTTACCACCTACAATCAGTATTTACATCTCACTCAGTCCTTATTCCCCGTGTAAATGCAAGGTTGAGCTGGGAGAATTTTGCTTGTGCCCAACCAGTTAGTGAGATTTTGAGGTTCTTTGCAGAGAGTTGGTCATTTGGAGGCAGGCAGGAGCTGTCATCCCAGAATGATAAGCAAAGTGTTGCAGGTGAGTGGCGTTGGAGCGGCCACAGGCCCTCCTGAGAGCAGCTGCCCTTGCCCACCTCTGGCACGGCTCAGAACCGCTCTCCAGCGCTCGCCCGCTCAGAGCCAGGATCCCCATGCACAGCAGCTTTTCACAGGCTCCGGCCGACAAGGACCGTGCTGGGGTGGGTTCCTCTGCTCCGGCGCCGTGGTTCCCGCTGGCTGCACAGCAGCTCCGGCTCCAGCGGCACCATGTGCCGCTGTCCCTGCTGCCTCAGGACAGCCTGGTGCTGCTCCAGCCCACCGGGAGGACAGATAGGCCTGTGCAGGGCTGTGAATTTCTGCAGGTGAAATATTAAACGCTTACTCTTAGAACAGGGCTGAGCCACCGTCCCTCTCCTCCACGGGACCAGCTCCTGCTGCTCCTGAGGCTGCGACTGCCTCCAGGTGCACATCAACCCGCTGTGTGCACGGGGCTCGCCACCGCCCCTCGGAAAACAGGCAAAGCAACAATTCCAGACCCTAATGCCAGCGCTAGTCTCCTCTGAAAATAGAAACAATCTGTGCGGATTATTACAGGACGGTTATCCATCTTATTGATTAGCCTCTCGGTTAATACGCAGGGTTAAGCTGTATCTCAGCACTGTGTTAGGAGTGAGGACCGGCCAGTAACTTGCCACCTAATCAAACGTTAGCTTGTGTTAGCAGCAGAACCTGGTTAGGGCTTTTCTTCCCTAGAAAAATAGTTTGTAGATGTAACTCTTGCTGCCTTGGTCTCCCAGTAGGGACTCTATTGAACAACCTCCTTCCCTTGTTATAAAATACATCACGTAATCTCTTATCCTGAAGAGTGATCAAAGTTATTTGTCAGTTCAGTTATGAAACTGTCCAATTATAGAGAGAAGGGAAAAAAAATCT
This sequence comes from Nesoenas mayeri, assembly GCF_963082525.1. Taxonomy (NCBI): domain Eukaryota; kingdom Metazoa; phylum Chordata; class Aves; order Columbiformes; family Columbidae; genus Nesoenas; species Nesoenas mayeri. Next base: position 12,251,151 of record NC_137568.1, on the reverse strand, counting down.
CCCAAACAAACCACCCTTATGTAACCATTTTTCATTGTGGAGCTTGCAGAATTCCTCGGCCGCTGTGGAGCCGCGGTTGCGGCGGCAGAGCCTCCGGCGCTGGGTCTGGGTGGTGGGAGCGTCTGGAGGGGCGGGAGGGACTGCAGAAGTAGAGCAGCGCTGAGCAGCAGCCGCCTCAAGGACAGTCACCGGGGATGCGTTAACCCACTTTATTAACACCATCATCATAGGCGGGGAAGGTTTTCCAGCTGAGAAGGTCACATACTGCTTTGTAAGTGGAGAGAGACACTGCCTTTGAGGTGGGGCACAGCAGCTGTTCTAAATGTCACGGCATAGCGGTGTTTTTGAGAAAGGAAGCTTCTAAAAGAGAAAAAACTTGCAGAAAATGTAAAAATCAAGTGCCAGATCTCAAAGTTGTTCAAGAGCCCAGAACCTGCTTGCTTGTGATAGCATCTGAGAGTCTTCTGCCCTGGACAGCTGAACCATAACACTTCTGGGCTTCAAGAACACCCAGTAAGTGTCCAGCAACACTTTGTTAGCTGTTGGGGTGTCCGTTGGTGTTGGCCCTGCCCCTGTCCTGCATTGCTGATAAGAGGCAGCGATCGGGTTTTGCTGGTGAGCTCCGGATGGCTCATCACAGAGCGAGGGTCAGCGAGGAAGGGACGGGATGCTCACACGAGGATGGGTTTCATGAGCTTTGTGATGGCTCCAAGCTCAGTTTCAAATGAGGAGGGCAGTAAACCATGAATGTGGTGGAGTCTCAACGTTACTCCTTTGGATTTTGGTGCTGGAGCCCAGAGCATGGACCGCCTGGCGTGTGAGCCGCTCCGGTGCCTTCCCCGGCAGCTCGGCCTTTGGGCTCGGCGGCAGGACGGGGAAGGTGTGCCAGTGGCCTTGCAGCGCTGCTGGGAGGCGACGGAGCCAGGGACGCGCTCGTGCCCCGGCTCTGCGTTCAGCGATGTTTCACCGGCTTCAGCTGCGTGGCTCCCGCGGGCCGTGGGGCGCGCAGGCAGGACGAGCCATGCTCCTGCCTGGAGGAGGAGATGCAGCAGACGCGCGATGCTCCTCCATCTGGTGCTGCGTCACAGCTGCTGGAGCAGCGGAAGGAAGGGGATGGGTACGGAATGGGCAGCGCCAGCTCCTCTTCTCATCCCACGCCCTCCTGGGAGCTCGGCTGCTGGATCCCCACGTTCCCCGCTCTTCACAGCTCTCTCCGCAGCCTTGTCCTCCTCAGCTTACAGTTCCCCATAGAGGACAGAGCCCCATTTCTCAGCTGGTTAGTGACCAGAAAAGCTGATCCTTTGGGAGCATCACAGCGTCACAGCTTTAAAGACCAGGAGTGATCCTGTGGGCTGCAGTGCCTGTGGGAGTCCCTGTGCGCGTGGGCCCGGGACACGCTGCAGGCACCCGGCGCACACTGGAGGTTATTGCCGTGCAGTCCGTGGGTCAGTGAAGCGCTCCAGTGGTTCCCCACCTTTCGAGGGATGTGTGAGCCGCTGCGTGATGCTGAATTGCCTCGCGATGCTGCGGAGATCTGCCTTCACATCCGTGTGGTTATGGAGCTCCAATAATGTTCTGGGGGGCAGGGACATCCTGCTTTTGTGCAGCAGTGCAGGCTGAGGATTGTGACAGCTCTGAGCAAAAGGGATGAAGAAAATGCCAAGAAAAGGAAGAGTGGGAAAGTCCTGGGCTGAAACACTCATTAGTTTGGGGCATCTTAATCTGTGAGCGTTGTGCTGAAGCACAGGAGCTCCCCAGCACAAAGGGCGGGCGCCAACCAGGCTGATCAATCCGTTTTCACTCCTTTTCCTCCTTAATTCCAGGCTGATATTAGATCGAGGGAGTATATTCGGAAGCAGCTGTGCTCACCGCTGGAGGCCGCATCTTCTGGGCCACAGAGGTAGGTGTGTGGGCAGCCCCAGCAGCTCCTCTCCAGAGGGGATCTGCTCATGTAATGATCTTCAGTAATGGCATTAAGGGGACAGGCGGGGTAACAAGGTGAGCTCAAGTGACACCAGGACATATGCTGCCTCCAGAAAGGGTGATTTCTGGTGATTGTAGCCACGCTCCTGCACACGTTTCCCCCGCGGAGCGCTGTCCTGGGCTGGGGAAGGTCGCTGGGGATTTGGTCCGTTTCCGGCACCTGCGCTAAGCAGAGCACCAACGCCCACAGGTGTGACACGGGGCGACCAGAAATACCCGCAGGGAGCCGGTGGCCGCCCCGGAACGCACGGGGAGGGTCAGGCTCCTGCTCTTACATAACGGCCAGCGCTGCGCTGCTCAGCTGCCCTGTGCTTCAAGCAGGGAAGGGGCTGTCTGTGCTCGGGCCAGGCGGGTGGCCCTGTGCACAGCCAGCCTGGTGTCCCTCTGTGCTGCGTGCCCATCTCTGGCAGCTCTGACACCTCCTGCCGAGGCGGGTGCTGGAGCTCACACAAACCGCCTGCTTTGGGTGCTGGAGCTCACACAAACTGCCTGCTTTGGGGGGCTGTGCAACAGAAAACCACACTCATTCCAGTCATGACCGTGGACCTCAAAGTGTGCGTCTGTGCCCCTTATTCACCAAACGACAGTTATATTGGCTTCTTGCTTTCTGCTCTTTACATCTGTGACCCTCCCTGGTTTTTGTTCCCAGCAGTGACAAGGAGATGGAACCGGGTGATTAGTGTGACACCAGGAGCAGCTGCGGGCTCCTCTTCGGCGGTGCTGGGGAGCGGTGCCCAGCGCAGCGCCCGGGCTGCGGGGCAGGCGGAGCGGCTGCTCCTCCGGGATAACGTCTAGTGTACTCTTTCTCAGGGTTGATTTTTAACCATTGTAAAAATATTTTTTTAAATATTGTAAAAATATTTTTAATTGTAAAAATATTACAAGTAAACTTGTAATTTTGTAAGAACTTCCTTGAGTACTCAAGCAATTGCGGGACATGATTTACAAAGAGCTGCTGAGGCGCTTGCCGTAGCTATAGACAGGGTCCGGAGCCGGCGGTGGCTCCCAGCACGCCTCTGGGGCACAGGCCTCCCTTCTCCTCGGGTGTGGGAGAGCGTCCGCCCGGTGCTCACAGCCGGTTCTCTCACACGCGCTCTGCACGTCCCCGGGGAACAGAAATCCTCCGGCTGCTCTGCCAGACGGGCCGGGGACGCCGCGTTTCAGGTGGGCGTCTGACTCACGAGGGAGAGGATGGAGCCAGAGCCTGGGAGGTCCGAGCTCCGGTACCTGGGCAGCTCCGTGTCTGCCTGGCGCCGGTGGCTGCGTGCGGGTCACGGGCTGCGCTGGGCTCGGTGGGAACGTGCTCTGCACGATGCTCGGTGTCCTGTCCCCTCTGCGGTGACTGCGGCCGGGGCTCACGGTGCACAGCAGCTCTTGTGATGTAAGATCACCTCAGGGGAAAGAACGTCCCGTCATGGAGAATGGAGAGGGAAGTCCTTCCTAATACACAAGTCAGTCAGGGCGGCCAGATCCCAGGCTTGAGTTTTGCCATTGGAGCGCACGGGGAGCACTCATGTGGGTCGGGGGAAGCTCCGTGCCAGACCCCTGGAGCAAGAGCCGTCAGTGAAGCTTTGCGGGAAGAGCAGAGCACAGAACAGTTTCTGTCCCTGAATCAAGGCAGCGGGTCTCATCTGATTTACAGGGCTCAAGCTTTTCCTCCAAAGTGGGGGTTCCTAGCGGCATTCAGCAGGTTATTCCTGACTATTCCCAGAGAACAGGAGCAGATTCCACAGCCAGACTCTCACATGTTAATTTAAATAGACATGGCTGTGTAAGATTCCAGCCTGAAGAGGAAAAAGGATGTTTTCCTGGGGTTGGAGAGAGGTGCTCAGGGCCAGGGCTCCTGTGGTCTCTTTTAAATGCTGCCAAGAGAAAGCCATCGATTTTTGCTGATCGCCTTGGTCTGGGCTTTGCTGGCCTGGGAGCAGCTGCCTGTGCTGGGGCTCAGGACCAGCCCCAGCACATCCCAATCGCCTGTCACACCCTCCCGCTCTGCGTTACCCATGGGTGCTGCAGCAGCTCGTTTGCTCAGCTGGGGAGAGGAGGGTCTGCGGGGCAGCAGAGCAGCTCCTGCCCTGCCCTGCTGGAGAAGGGCTTTCCTCAGCACACGGGGCTGCGGCTCCAGACCGGCTGCACAGGTGAGTGTCTGCGGTTTTACGCTCTCCTGCCGTGTCGGTGATGTTGTGGCGTTGGTCCGTGAGCGGGCAGTGGAGGTTCTGCAGTGGGAGGTGAGCCGGGTGACACTGAGCCTGGTTTACCCCAGGGCTGTGAGGCTGTTGCTGCCCCAGGGCTCTTCCCGCTGGGCTCTGGCGTGCGTGGGGCCCGTGGGTGCCCTGCAAGAGCTGGGGCTGTGCTGAGCCAGCGGGGCTGGGCTGAGCTTGGCTCAGTCACCTTCGCGGGTCGGGGGGCGCGTGCTGCCGCGGGGGGACCCGCAGCCCCGGCGGAGCGGGGGCTTCGCGCTCCTGGGCTTTGCTGGTTACCTGTGCTGTGCGTGGCCGGGACCTGCGGGTGGTTAAACAAACAGACTAATCGCTGTGTTTGGCGTCTACTTGTGGCTCTCTGAACACAATAAGGGATTAACTTGGTCTTTATCTAATTGGCTTATAAACTAGGGAAGGGAAAATCGCTTTGTAATGCATGAAACCTCCTCTTAATAGAAACTCAGAGAGGAGCCTGAGTGTCCTTCCTGAGTAAACTCATAACATCTCTTCCTTTTTAACTCTCTGTTTGCTGGAAATTAGCTTTTCCAGATGTTAAGTATTTGTGGTCCTGTTCCCAACAATTTATTGCTGACTTATTAAACAGCCTTGCTGTTTGTTATCACCAAGGATACCTTTCTCTTTCATGTTTCCACCTGTGGCTGTTCAGGAGTCTCTGGGTGGGTCTCACTGCTCGGTGATCCCTCAGCGCTGAGAAACGGGAAGGGAGGAGGATGGAGAGGTGGAGGAGGGAGATGAATCCTCCCTGGTGGCTGCTGCGAGGGCTCTGTGAGCAGGAGGTGGTTGGGGTAGCTCTTCCCCTCTCTGCAGTGGGATGGTGCCGTGCTGTGTGCGTGAAGGGTGACTGTCTTGGTTACACTAACCCGCCGGCTCTGCTGCCGCGTCGTCCAGCGGTGCTGGGGCTGCGCTGGGCTGGGCTGCGACACCAGCGTCCTCCAGCTCCGCGCCGGGCCGGGGGATTTGGCACCCGGCTTTGGGTTTCCCGGCTCGGCTGGGCAAAGGGGTTCCTGCCGGAGCCGTGTTGGGGTGCGGATGGTGCCCGACCCCTCCAGCGTGAGCAGCTGTGGGACGGGGGAGCGCTAACGAGCTGCCTGGGCTGGGAACGCTTGGCTCTGCCTGGCCCGAGCGCAGCGTCTGTGCGAGGGGCGCGTGGCCGGGCGGTTTGTGACCCTCGCTGGTGGGCAGGGGGCGCGTGTCCCTCCCCGGGGGCACTGTCATTAAAGCAGGACCCGTTCCTTGGCTTTGCAGGTGGGGAGGCTGGAGGAATCGCCCCTCGCAGTGTGTGCTGGGGAGCCCTGCTGGCTGCTGTGCCCCGGGCTCGTCAACACACACAGCCTGTGCCGGCTTAATTAAACCAGGGCTGCCCCCCGCGGAGCCTCCTCACTGCAGGCTTGGCTTCTGCAGGCTTGGCTTCTGCAGGCTTGGCTTCTGCAGGCTTGGCTTCTGCAGGCCAGGCTCAGCCCTGCGCCCTTACAGGCAGATCAAGGGCTGCTGAAGAGCCGCTCCTTGCAAACCTGAGCTGCTGTAAGGGAACAAACCCGCTCCCCTTCTGAGCCCGTTTGGGTGCTGCCCTCCCAGACCGGAGCTGCTCAGTGGCCTCCTGAGAGCTCTTGTGGCTGCTCATTTTACAGCTTTATTTGCCCCCTGAGGATACGAAGGGAGATGGATGATTGGTGCCAGTCAAATGACAAATGATTTGCTCTGCTATGGATTCTCCAGATCTGCTTTCTCTACGTTTTTTTGTGGACACCCAGAGGTCAGGAAGGAAGATCTCAGAACGTGCCCTGCTTATCTGGGTGCCTTGATAAGGGAGAGCAGATGCTTTAGGAAGTGTCCGTGTTTCTTTGGTTGTGGAGGGAGTCAAGATGAGCGACGCAGTCCCGGGTGCCCCAGGTTGGGTGAGAGGAACCTCCAGCCCGTGTCTGCAGCGCGGGGCAGGCTGGACGCTGCCTGCGCCGCTTGTGTTGCGAGGGCTGAGCTCTGGTGACCCGCTTGGGGACACTCGTGCTGAGGACAGGGCAAGGGGGTGTGTTGGGATATCCCCCCACTCCGCTCCTCTTCCCTGCTGCCCTGCACTGGTCAGGCAGGTTCAGGAGGGACGATCTCCCCCTTGCTTCCCCAAAACCAGCTCCACCTGTAGGCTGGAAGCACCAAACCACCCGAGGGCACTGGGGAGGCTGGGAAAGCATCGCGGCTCCCTTGTGTCCTATCAGCGGTTCTTCCCTCTGTTCTCAGCCGACCCTCGCTGACACTGATGCTGGCACCTCTTGCCAGAGCCCTGCCAGCCCCCTATTTTAAGGTCATATTAATCAAAAGCAAATGAGTGGACTTTCTCTTGACACCCACATTAATGGCAAATGAAATAATGATGAGCTGTGTGAGCGGGTGGCGGAGCAGCTCGCGCAGGGCTCAGCCCGGAGGCGCAGGCACAGGCTCTGGTTTCGGGAGGTGGGGGCCGTGTCTGGGGCTGCGGGGGCCGGGGGTGCCCACACGTCGCCCTGGGTGGGTGGGAGTGGAGACCGATTCTCCTGCCCCCGGCGCAGCCCCGGCCTGCTCAGCGTTTCCCATGCCCGGCTGCCTCGGCGAGGACGCGCTCTGTTTGCGTTCTGGAAGCTTGAGCAGCTTCAAAATACAAAATAAAGGCCATTAAATCAGCCTGTAATTAATTCTTGGTTTCGTTCCCAACTCAAGGGCTTGATGCAAAATGTTTCCTTAGGAACGTGCTTTTTCTTGCTTTTCTTGGACTGGCTGCTTGGCTTGTTGTCCCTCTGCCTGCAGCCCCCAGCTGTTCACACCGCACTGCTGGCTCAGGAGATAGTGCATTGATTCTTTTTTAATGTTATATTTATTGCACGCTCCTGAGAACCTTGTGCATGGGCCCCTGGTGACCGGGGGGCTCTGCCGCGGGCGGCTCCGCGAGGGACCAGCAGCTCCCGGCTCGTGTTTTGGCTGGAGCCGTTTCTCTGGAGTGGAAGCGGCTCCGGTTCTGCATGGGGAGGATGGGCTGAGCGGGTCCGCGGCCGCGCTGCACCCGCCATGGTGGGAATGGGAGCGAGGAGAGGCAGAGCCGCCAGCCAGAGCCGCTCCGTGTCAGCGCTTGAAAGGGAAATGTCCCTCGTCTTCACGAACAGCATCGTTGCCTGCTAATAAAATATCAAACGCATTCTTAAGAGAGCGTTTAGGATCTGAAAGGCTGTGATAAACCTGGTAGCTTTGTAACTTGCTCAAAATTAAGGCAGGTAGCAATGGGGTTAAAGCTCTTTGATTAACACACAAACCTTGTTTGTAATAAGGACTGGGAGGGTTTGGGAAGCCCAGCTGACATATAACAAGGTTTCTCCAACAAATTCCTTAGCTATCAATTAATTTGCTGGGTAAATGTCACCGGTTTCTCTTTGTTTGCAGTAACTGGTATCCAATTAATTTGCCGTGGTTGTTGCTGGTGACTGACACCCCCGTGGCCCCGGCAGCCTCGGGGCAGCAGCAGGGCCAGGGACATCCCAGTCCCCCGGGACAACGTGGCGGCTGCTCCCGGTGCGCCCCGTGAGCAGGGTCCCCCCGCAGCCCCCGGGTGAGCAGCGGGGCCGGGGAGCCCCCTCTGCGTCCTCGCTCCTTCCCGCTGAAGGTGCACGCATTTAATTTGCTGAAAATAACTCCCCCCGCCGCGCTGTTTGTTGTTCTCCTGCCTCCACCCCCGAGATCCGCCGGACTGCGCTGGACCGGGCGGCTGCAGCGCCGGCAGCGGGGGCGCTGGAGCTGGGGGCTCCTCCGCAGCCCGGGAGCCTCCACGGGGCTGGTCAGGATTAAGTGCACCGACATTTGAGTGATGTGGGGAGGGAGGGGGAAGGAGCAGAAAGCATCACCGATAGTGGAGCACAACCCAGCCCAAATCTAACATCAAACAAACAGGTCTCTGGGTGTAGGATGGTGTTGGGGGGGCTGGAGAGAAAACGCTGCTGTGAGCTGGGGCTGGGTGGTCGCTCTGGGCTTGGATGGACCGTCAGGGTCCTACTCCTCTCTTGGAAGGGAGGAAATCAGCAGAGCTGGGTCCCCCCCGGGGTTCCCCGTGTCGGGGTACGGGGATGAGGGGCTGGGTCGGTGGGTGTGTGGGTGTCTGGGAGGGGGAGGCTGCTGGTCCCCGGCTTCCACAGGCACTGAGTCAGCGGCGTGACGGATCCCCAGCCCTCCCGCATCCCCCTCGGCAGGGGGACCCTGGCGTGATCCAGACCTTGGCACCCTCCTTTGCTCTCCGCCAGCCGGGCCGGGGGCGGCCGCTGGCGCGGGGCTGCCCTGTGGCATCTCTGACTTGCATAAGAGCCTTGCCGGGATGAAAAATGTTCAGATCTGCTGCAGGCGATCGCTGACCTAATTTCCAGCAGCGCTGTGGATCTTGTCATCTGTTGCTGGCAGCCTGGGTGCAGATGGGTTTGGGAGGGAGCTAAATGGAGGGCATGGGGTCCCCCACCCTGCGCTGCCCCGGCACCCCAGCGGCACAGGGGACCCACGGCGCCCAGGGCTGGGGGTGCCGGGGCAGCACAGGGTGGGCTGTGACCCCACTGCATCCCCCATGGGATGAGCCTCCTGTGCTCGAGCTGGGGCAAACAAGATACTGGGGTCCAGGTCAGCTTCGTTCCCTGCAGATCTCTGCTAAGCAGAAAACAAATGCTAATTACACAGCATAATTAGCAAGATGCTGCATCTATTTTTAATCAGCTTGGGAAGACACATTCTTCCTTCCTCTCCATGCTCGCTGGCAGCCTCTCCTGTGACAGAACGGTGCTTGGTCGGGGACGCTCTGGTGGGAATTGGTTGCTCTTCCCCTGCGCACCCCTGCGATGGGGCTGGGGTCCCTCCCGCAGTAACATCCCAGAAACTCCTCGGTGGGGTCTGAGGGTCCCAGCTGAGATCCCAGCCCCTCTGTAACCATCGGGGAGGGGTGGAGGGACAGGATGGAGGAAATCAGCTCAGCTCTGTCAAGGTGGCATTCGGCAGCAGCTGGAAAATGGCAGGAGGAGGAGCCCGGGAAGAGGCTGCACAAATAGGCTGAGAAGGCGAGCGGGGGGCAGCCCTGCTCTCCCAGCTCTCCCTGCCCCTCTGCGGGTGGGCTCTCCCCGCTGCTGGGGACACCGGGGCCAGCCCTGCTCGGGGACGCGTCGCTTCAAAGGGAGCTGCGGGCTGCGGAAAGCAAACTTTGCTCTGGAACATTCCACTGAGAGATGCAAAGTGCCGTTGAAAGCGGGTACGCGCCTCCGCTGCGGCTGTGCGGTGTTCCAGCCCTGCGGGCTGTGGCACTGCTGGGGTTGCGACACGCGTGGCCAAACGTCCTGTGTGACGGGGATGTTTGCGGGACCCCTGGAGAGCAGAGCTGTCCCGCCGCCGGCAGCACGAGAGGCAGCAGCTCGGGAGATCCAGGATGATGCGGGTGGATGTCGCGCCGGGGTGTTGGTGCGAGGTCCCGCGTGGGTTGTGCCGGCCGTGGCAGCGCAGGGACCAGCAGGAGCTCAGGGCCCGGGTGTCCGGAGACCTCGGGGAGGTTCTGCAGCCTGGCTGAGCTCAGAGCTGCCGCGGCTGTGCCGGGAGCTGCGGCTCAGGGATCTCAGAGCTGCTGTCTTAGGGGAGATTTTTCATGTTACAGATTCATTACTTCTGCTGTAGGAACAGTCTCTGCAAGGTCCTGGAAAAAGCTGCTGTCTGGCCAGAGGCTTGTCTGGCTGTGCTAACCAGATCTCACGGGCTGGGGCTGTGCTCTGTGCCTGCCCACGGGCACCTCGGCCCCGCTTCACTGGGGCCATGGCTGGCTCTGCCTGGGGTTCCAGCTCTGCATGGGCTTCCCGGCTCTGGCTGGGGTTCCAGCTCTGCCTGGGGTTCCCGGCTCCGGCTGGGGTTCCAGCTCCGGCTGGGGTTCCAGCTCTGGCTGGGTTCCTGGGGGGACAGGCTGCAGGAAGCCTGTTCCTCGCTGCCCAGGCAGAGCTGGTGCGGAGCTGTGGGGAGGGGATGCTCTGCCAGGGAAGGCTCCGGAGCGGAGTTGGAGGGACACTCAGTCACAGCCGTGACTCATGCCTGTGACCGGAATGCTCTGTTGGCCTTGTCGTTGTGCCCGGGGTCGCGTCCAGCCGCCCGTGGCGGCCCAGCTGGTCCCTGCGCTCCTGCAGCAGCTCGGCCTTGGCACCCGCAGCCCCGGGTGCCCTGCAGCTCCACCCCTGCTCCTCCTGCCCCGTTGCTGCAGAGGGGATCGATGCCTCCCCTCCCCAAGTCGAGAAATCCTCCCAGCCCTCCTGCTGCCCTGAAACACGCTGTTTTCTGCCCTGGAGCGCAGGATTTGCCGCCTGCGCCCCTGTGCTCTCCATCCTCCCGTGCCTCCCATGCAGCTTGCGAGCCTCTCGCTCGAGCCGCGGCCGTGGGGGAGCCTGGGCGGCGCTCAGCACCCCCGGCACAGCAGGGAGCTCCGAGAGCAGCCGCAGCCGTGCTCAGCACCGGCTCAGCTCCCGGCTCGCTGCTCGGGGTGTTTACACGCGGGTTGGAGCTGCAGAGCGGCTGCCTGAGCCCCCAGCACCGCGAGGCTCCTGGCACAGGGAGGGATGATGCTGCACTCCAAAGCCCATCCAGGAGCCGTGCTGGGGAGGGCGATGCTCCAGCCGGTGCGCCTCCCTTCCTCCCCCGCCCATCACCCCCAAGTTTTGTGAACTGAAGACAAAGAGCGTTTCTGTAGGCATGTGTGACAGTGCTGTTGTTGCCCTGGCAGCCGAGCCCCGGCTGGGGGCCGAGCCCCCCTCGCGGCTCCCGGGGGCTCCGCTCACCGGCCCCCTGCTCCGTGGCTCATGCATTTTTAATGCAGGTCTCAGGGAGCCGTGTGCTCCTGGCGCAGGCCAGGCATACGGCATGACACGCTCGCTACTAATTAATCTAACTGCATGTTATTAAGTGCCTAGCACGCCTTGGGCGCTGCATAATAATGATGCTCCAGGATGTGTCTGGAGCCAGTGCTGCCTGTGTGTGCCCTGTGGTCCTCCCGCGCAGGGCAGGGATGCAGGAGAGGCCGTCTCGGACATGCTGTCACTCTGGTTTTCATGGGTGTTTTGCTATAAAATGCAGACGATTCAGTTTTTCCTCTGGCCCATCGCCTCCTCTCAGCCCCTGGAAGCCCCTGGTGGGGCTGAGCTGTGCCCGGGAGACACGGGTGGGCAGCGGGCGCCAAGTGCCCGCATGTGAGAGTGGTTTCTCTGCCATGCAAGTCGCCAGCGAGGAGTCGGATCAGAGCTGTAAATCCCAGCTGCATCCTGGCCTTAAGAACTCTCCCTCGCCCCCGTCAGTATTTCTGAGCCATCTCCCAAGTCGCGGGGCCTGTCCTCATGCAGCCCAAGATCTCCATCTGCTCCGCTGCTCTAAAAGCCTCCTGGATTTAGTGCACTCAGCGCCGGTGCGGTAACGCTCTCCCTTATCCCTGCGCTGGCAGGGGACGCCGGGCGGGCTGTCACCAGTGTCACCAGCGCAGAGCTGGTGCCACTGACCAGCGTTCAGCGCGCGGCAGCAGATTCCGGCTGCGGGGTGAGGTGTCAGGATTGGTGCGTGGGATTGACGGGTCTGCGCTGCTCAGCTGCTCTCGCAGGATCCTCGTCCCTCCCTCTGTCTGTCGCTGCATCCCCGGCGTCACTGCAGTGGCAGCAGCGCTGGGACATGCAGGTTGCACGCCTGGAGCTGCTGCTGTGTGCTGGGCAGGGACAGGCAGGGCTGGCCCTGGGGCTGCTCTGCCCTCTGCTCACTGCCTGGCGCAGCTGTAGGCACAAGGGCAGGTGTGTGGGGGGGTGTCCCAATGTCCATGTGGGGCTGAGAGACAGCCCGGGGGCTCCCACACCGCCCTGGGGGGCCTGGGAGTGAGGAGCCGTGAGGTCTGTTGCCCCTCTCTGGGTACACAAATCTCAGCTCCTCCAGCTCCAGCCCCCTCAACCATCACCTACGTGCCACCCGCTCTGCCCGGCCGCCCCGCTGCCACTCCCTTGGCAGCCCCACTGCCACCCCCTTGGCAGCCCCACTGCCACCCCCTTGGCAGCCCCACTGTCACCCCCTTGGCAGCCCCACTTTAATTGCAGCGATGTTTTCCAGTTACCAGCAGAAAAAGGAAAAATAGTCTGTTAGTGTAATTTTCCCTTGCAGTTTGAATGGTGGGATGGCACAGGGCTGTGGCTGAGGGTGTCGCTTCCCTCCCCTGCGGCAGCGCGGGGACTCTGGAGCGTTATCTGGGTGCCTGGGATGGCGCTGAGAGCCCGTGTCCCTGTCCCCGCGGGCAGGGTGCTGCTCGGAGCTGGGGGGGCTGGCGGAGGCTGAGAACAATGCGGGAGCTGCCACCCGTTCCCTGGGTAAAAGCAGCATCCCCTTGGCGAGCTGTGGGCTGTTCCCGGTGGCGCCAACCAAGGAGCCCGTCCTGGGAGCAGCTGCTTTTTGGGGTGGGGGAAGGGGATGGTGTCTGTGCGGCCAGGGCTGAGCTCTAGGGGAATGGTGTGGGGGGTTCTGCTGGAGTTCTGCAATGTTGATGCTTTTCAAGGCTGTCGAGAGATGATCTAAATGCCTTCTACACCTGGGGAATCTGGGGAATCGGGGAGGGGGAAAGTCTTGGTTGCACCGTTCACTTTACACCCCTCCATGTCCCCCAGCCTCACGTCCCCGCATCGGCTCCTGTGCCCACCGTGCTCCCGTCCTGCCACCCACGAGGCTCCCGCGGCTGCCCGGCTGTGCCTTGCCTCTTGTCACCCGCAAGAGTGACTGATGGGTGACATGTGACACTGTCTGTCCCTTTGGGGCTCAGTAAATTGCCTTAAAACGGTTCTGAGGTATCACTTGACCTCTTGGCCCAGGAGGATCCCCAGCGCTGACCATCCCCTGTGCTGGTTCCCTGGCAGATGGTGACACCGGAGGTGGGAGGTCACCGGTCAGGGACGCTGTTGGCAGAGCCTGTAGATGGTGCTTGGGAAGACTCAGGCCAGGCTGCGGGCCCGTGGCCGTGGCCCTGGGCAGCCCCACGAGCGGTGGCAGCAAGGGCTCTGCTGAGCTCACCAGCTCCGTCCCTCCGGGCTGTGTCACCGTGTCCCCAGGTGCCGCATGGCCCCAGGGCAGCAGTGCTGAAATGGACCCGTACAGCTCCTGTGCCCAGCTGCAGTGCGATGGGATGGGGTGGGAGAGTTACACGTGGGGGTAGGATTGGTTCTGGCTGGTTATAAGGAGTAAATAGTGGTTTTCCTGCTTGTATCTTGGATGCTAAAAGCAATTTATCTGGCAAGTTTGCTCTGTGGCAGCTGTGTAACAAGTGGGAGTTTGTACCGCGGCAGGAGCAGCGTAGCCCTGTGCATGGTCCCGCTGCCTGGGGGGGTCTGGCCAAGTGCCCTGGTGTCACCCCTGTGCTCGGATGTGCCCTCTGGAGCGATGGCTTCCAGGAGTTGCGCTTGGAGCCCAGCCCGGCTCCTCGAGGGACGAGCAAAACACCCCACGAGCAGCTCCTGCGAGCACGGGGGTGTCACCGTCCCCAGCAGCGCCAGCCTGGCGGAGGCAGCCGCAGGGAGCTGGGGGAAAAACAACCAAAAAATCAATGCATATGATGGTGTTGCATAAATCGGGAAAAGATGCGGTGTAATGTCAGAGGAGGAGAGAGCCCGGCGGGAACGGCCGTGGTCGGGGGAACTGCGCAGAGATTCCTGCCCTGCAGGGACAGATCGGCCCCCAGCGCCGCTGCTCGGGGAGCACACACTGAGAGCACCCGCTGTCTTTCTTCACTCTTTATTGTGTAAAAATAAAGTCAACAATTCATGTAATCTCGGCAATAAAATGGAAAAAGCATGAGTATCAGTAGAAACAGTGCATTTTCAGAACTGCCGATGCGGACGGGATGCGTAGTACATTGTAACCCATTCAAAACCCAGAGGAGACAGAGAGCAGGTAATAGGAAAAATGTACAGCTTTGGTTAGCAAAATAATGACAAATTAAGATACATTTATTCTCTCCCCTACTATACACTATATACATTGTGTTGACATCACTTTTTTTCTTTTTGGCAAATCCGACGCACCTGGGACCGTAGGTGAAACCTTTCCAGTGGTTTTGTTCTTCTCAGCGGGTTGTGCTTGTCACTTTGCTGATGCGAACAGGTTCTTCGGAGGAACGTAAATTAGCCCACCAGGTTTTGTTTTGTTTTAAAAAGAGCACAGTTTAAAATACGCTGCCCTGAGCCACAGTTTGTGGGAGGTGTCTCGACCAGGGGTGTGTGTCCGGGCCGGCTCTGCGCTCCTGCCCGGGCCCCGCGGCCCCCGCCGGCCCCTCCGCTGCGTCTCTGCCGCATCTTTGGAGTTGGGCGGGAGGCTCCGGAGCCCCGTGCGAATTCTCTGCCGTCCCCATGGGCGCCCAGAGCAGCCCCGGGGGACAGGGGGCTGGCAGGCGGTGTCTGCGATCTGTAGTACAAACCAGGAGTTTAGAAAAGGAACCCATACAAAATGCATCTATTATTTCAAAATACGCTTCTTTATCTTTTTTTTTCCTGCAGAATCATAAAGTACTTTTTTTTTTTTTTTCTTCTCAGGGAGCACAGCTTAATTCTATTTTTTTAATCTTCATAAAAATACCTTTTTTTTTTTTTTTAATGGTAATAAACTTCCCTTTACAGTAAGAGAAACAACATAGTGTATTATCAAAAGCAGAAAGGCTTCAGACTTTCCAGTGGTAGCTAAACTTCCAGGGGGTGGTAAAGGCTATTGTTTTTCACCAGCTACGGCGCGGAGGAGGCCTCGGGGGCTGCAGCGGCGGGGCTGGGGGGATGTACCTGAGTGCGGCAGGTCGGGGGTCCCGCCCGGCGCCCGCCGCAGCCCGGGCTATGGCTGTGGTGCTGGGAATGGGCAGCGGGGTCCCTTACCCCGGGGAGAGGAGAGGGGGGTCACCCCTCCCCAAAGCCCTGGGTGCTGCTGCACCCCCGGCTCCCGGGAGGGGGACACTGCAACCCGGCTCTGGGGACACCACCCTCCTGGGGGGTTCAGGCTGCAGGGAGAGGAGCCCCGGGGGGGCTCTGGTCCGGGTCCCGCAGCCCTTGCGGGCGCCGGTGCCCGGGGACAGCAGAGGTGGCGAAGCGGGGGGGCAGGATGGGGCGCAGCCGCGCCAGGCCAAGGCACGCAGGCGTTGAAGGACGTTGGCAAGACAGAAACCGGAGGGTCGCGGGGCTGCGGAGACGGGTGGTCCCACTGCTGGGGTATCCCCGCTCCTCGAGACGAGACGGGTGGCTTCGTTCACCGTTAGTTTTGCGCAAAAAAAAGGAGAAGGGGGGGAAAAAAAAAAAAAAAAAGGAAAAAACCCAATGAGGAGGTTTCTCTGGCTTGTCCGTGGCTCTAGTTGAGCTGGCGACAGGCCTCGAAAGTCCATTTGGTGGCCCCGCCGTAGATGTCGATGTTGGCCTCTGCCCAGGCGATGACGTTTCCCGAGAGCGCCTTGGCGCTGCAGGTGGCCAGGCTGTACACCTCCCCGGGGCTCAGCTTCCTGTCCCACACGTTGAAGTGCGCCAGCTCCCCCACGAAGGCCTGCGTGGCGTCGAACCCGCCGCCCAGCGTGTCCTGCGGAGGAGCCGCGCAGAATGGCAGATGTCACAGGGGACGTGCAGCTGGGCTGCTCCATCCCCCCCCGGGAGCACCCGGCCCCATCCATCCCCCAGGTGCACCCAGCAGAGCGGGGACAGCCCCCAGCTCTTACCTGCTCCTGGCCCAGGACCAGGACCCCCTGGGGCTTGATGGGGTGGTAAGGCGCCAGGTTCTCGCCGTTGCCGGTCTGCGTGCCGTCCTGGTAGGCTTCCCACACACCATCCCGTGTGGTCCAGGTGACACAGATGTGGTGCCACTTGCCGTCATTGATGACAAAGGGCAGTTTGGCCACCTGGAGGTGGTGGGGTCAGGGTGGTGGGCATGGGGGTCCCCCCCGAGTCGGTCCCCCCACCCAGCACCCTCCCTGCTCCCCAGGGCTGTACCTTGTCGTTGATGAGGATCTCCATGGGGTTGTTGCCCCACTCAATGAGCACCAGCTCATTAGCCTGCCCGGGCACGGCATAGGAAAAGGGGGTGCCCATGCCAGGGGAGGCGTTGGACTTGATCCACATGCAGATGGTGAAGGCGTACATCTCGGGCAGGCTCTTCTTCACCTTGGCGTACATGTAGTTGGTGCGCAGCGGGAAGGTGAGCTGGAACCTGTCCGGGGGCCGGTTGTCCTTCTGGCCTGCGGGACGGAGGTGCAGTGGGGTCCAGCTGGACCCCCTATCTGCCGCTTTGGGGGTTCTCTGTCTCCCCACCTCCCCCGTTATGTAACGGGCCTTGAGACAGCAGCGAGGAGCAAATCCCTCCGGCACCGCACGGCTCCCTAATCTCCGGCGCGCAACAGCGCCCGGAGCATCCCCGGCTCCTACCGCGGGCACCGGCTGCTAAAGCCGGGACACTGGGACCGCTCCAGGGCTGGGAAATGGGACGGGCTCGGCAGAGCCGCCCGCGGCCACCGGGACGGATCGGCTCAGCATCCCCCCGGCAGCGCTCGGTCCCTGGCGAGCGGGCACAGGCGGCGGGGGGGACCGGGACCGCGGCTGGCGGGGTGTCCCGCGGGGCTGGGGAGCGGCCGGTACCTTTCTCCAGGTCGCTGATGCGCTGGTGCAGCGATGTGAGGGTGCTCTCGATCTTGCCGCGCTCCTCGGACTCGTTCTTGGGGTTGAACTTTCCCTCCTCCAGGCTGTTCACCCGGGACAGCACCTGCTTCTCCAGGTCGTCGATTTTGTTCTGCAGGATGTCCTTCAGGTTGTTGGTCTGGCTGGAGGAGTTCATCCTGCTGAACTGCTGCAAGGGGCGAGCACAGGAGCGGGCTGTTACCAGCGCGCCCCGCTCCGCTCCGGGCAGCGGCTCCCGGCGCGGCTCCCGGCGCGGCTCCCGGCGCGGCTCCCGGCGCGGCTCCCGGCGCGGCTCCCGGCGCGGCTCCCGGCGCGGCGGGAGCGCTCTGCCCCGCGGGCGGGACGCAGCGCGTACCTCCAGGTTCTCCAGTCTGGTCTTCAGGGACTGCAGCGTCTGTCCGAGCTGGCTGAGGGTCTCGGCCGCGGGTGTCCGCGACAGGTCCCCCATGGTGTTCTTGGAGAACCCCCCCTTCCTGCCGGCCCCGCCGCCCTTGGGCTCGCCGGGCAGCCCCTCCAGCACGCTCTGGCTCTCGCACCGGCCCAGCTTGGCCGTCAGCTCCCGGATGGTCTCCTTCTGGTTCATGATGGTTTCCTTTTGCTGCAGCACCGTCTCCCGCAGCTGCAGCACCGTGCTCTTCAGCTCCTCGGCGGAGCCCGTCCCCGGCGCGGTGGCAGCGCACATGTCCCCGTCCAGCGGCACCGAGGTGCAGATGAAGCGCGTCTGCCCGAAGCCCTGCCCGCGGCCGCGCAGGCAGAGCAGCGGCAGCAGGCTGAGGAGGAGGAGGCTGCCGGGGGGCCCGGCCATGGCTGCGCTGCCGGGCTGAGGCCGCTCCGCTCCGCCGGGCCCACTGCGGCACGCGGCCCCTCTTATAGCGCCCGGGCGGGGCCGCGCGCCCTGACGTCACGGCGCGTGGAATCCCGGCCGCGAGACGGGGGGAGCGCTCCCGGGGCGGGGGGAGCGTGAGTGAGTGAGTGAGTGAGTGAGTGAGTGTGTGTGTGTGTGTGTGTGTGTGTGTGTGTGTCAATGCGTGTGCGTGAGTGGGTGGGAATGTGTGTGTGAATGGGTGTGAGTGGATGTAAATGTGGGTGTACGGGCGGGAATGCGTGTGAGTGGGTGGGAATGCGCGTGAGTGGGTGTACGGGTGTGAACGCGTGTGAGTGGGTGTGAATCTGTGCGTGCGTGTGCCCGGGTGTGTGCGGGGGGGCGTGGGAGTGCGCGGCCGCGGCGCGTGTGTGTGAGAAGCGATCGTGCAGTGGGGAAGGGTGTGCGGAGGGAGCTACAGCCGGGGGGGCAGGTGCAGGGGCTGCGTGCGAGGGTCCCGATGTGTGCGCGTGTGCGCGCAGCGCCGTGCATGGAAGGATGCCTCCCCACTCCCCCCGCGCTCTCCGTGGGTCCGTGGGGACACGTGTGCCGTTCGGGGCCGCTCCGCAGCGGCGGGGGCTGCCGGTAGCAGCCGGAGGAGCCCCCGGGCTGGCCGTGCCCCGGCGGGGGGGCGGGCTCGCTGCCGTTTGCTCGCACCGCCCAGGGCTGTTCCCGGCAGGTCGGCAGAGTGGTTCCTGCTCCCCCCGGGCATCCCCGGGCCGGCACCCGCGCCCCGGGCCGCTCCGTGGGGAGGACGGGCGGCCGTGGGGCAGCGCGATGCCCTCAGCCCCAGCAGGTCGCCGGCAGTCGGTGCGGGGCTGCCGGCCGGGGGGGGCCCTGGAGCACGGGGGGGCCCAGCGAGCCCTGCGTGTCCTCAGGAATAACGTGCAGCAAGCGATGGTGGTGCACAGCCCTGCTGCGGGAGCGGGAGAGCGACTGCTGCTATTCTTCTTCCTTTTTAATCAAGAAAAAAAATCTCCAGGTAATATTTGGATCTGTCTTAGGTGGAAATAGTTCACGGCCATCAGAACTGCGGCTTCTCGTCCTCAGCACTTCAGCCAAGGCTGATTCCTCTTCAGTCCTGGGGAGGCGAGTGTGGCTTCTCCCCGCACTCGTTCCTCGGAGCCTTCCTGTGCATTGTCCCCCGAGCCCCAGCAGGACTGTCCAGCGCTGCAGCCCCAGCTCCCCGCAGCTCTCCCACCTCATGGTTTCATCCTCACCCTGTCTCCGTGCTGTTGTGTGTTAGGGAAGAGCTAAGCTGCTGAGAGGTTTAGCTTGCGGACTGCTCGGGTAAATGTGCTTCTGGTAGTACCACAGGTGAATTTGCTCCTCTCGGCTCGGTTCGCCGCCTGCTCCATCCAAGCTGCACTGCAGCAGCCCATATGGCTGGAGTATTTACATAATGCCAAGTTATCCTGTGCAATATGAAGCAATTAATTTTGATTAGTGAAGTGGGTCAGTAAAATACAAAAGCTTTCAAGCTCTGGGTCTGCAAAAGATGAAGTGCTGCGACCCCAGGGTCCCTCCCCTCCGATGTCCCTGTGCCGCAGGGCTGCCGAGCTCTCTGCGGGAGCTGGAACACACCGAGCTGCTCCCAGCAAGACCTGTGGCTGTGTGACTCAGTCTGATGCCTTTGCTCTTGCAGGTGTTCAGCCCCAAGAGCTATGACACACGACCTTGGCATAGAGTGTTTCCCTCTCAGAGGCATTGCAGCCCCTTTCCTCATCCAGCAGTGCGGTGACAGGTAAAACAGCATTTCACGGCCAAGCCCGGGGGCCTGGGGTTGTCACTGTGCACAGCAGAAAAAGGCTGGTGAACCCCCGGTTCCCTGCCGCGCTGGGTCTGGCCTTTGCTGCTCAGCTCAGGGGAGCCAGGGCAGTGCTGGGATTAGCATGGCCAGAGGTACGGAGGTATGCCAGGGCTTCTGTAGCACCTTCCCTGGGAGCCTGTAGTGCTTCTGTTGCTGTTTCCCATCACACCTGTCCCGGTGCTTGTGGGGACTGCAGAGACTCTATTTTTTGCTGCTGCCCCTGTCTCCGCACAGCAGCTCGGAAGCCCCGGACCCGTGAGGAGCTCAGCTCTGCTCTCGGGTGCTCTGCTGCAGGAGACTCTGGGGAAAAATCGGCATTTCCACAAGGTTCTTCGCCTCTGGCTTTACCACCCTTGCTACTTGTCTTCCTGTTTGTTCTCAGTGCTGTGCACCATTTCAGTGCAGCAGGAACGGAGCAGAGAGGAGCTGAAGAGGGGGACGGGCGGGAGGTGTTCCACTGGGCACACCCGGCTCCCTTCTGCGCTCGTTTACTTTTGGTGTTGGTTTTGTTTGGGTTTGTATCTTTTGAGAAAAAGGTTTGCTCTGGGAAAGACTGAAAAGACTGCAGGTCTGATTCTGCCACAGGCAGGGATGCAAACCAAAAATAATGTTACTGCAGGCAAGACAATTACACCAGAGTGAAACTGGTCTGAGAGGCAGCTGGATCAGTCCCCGCTTCTGGTAACATCTGCATGGTGTTGACAAAGCTGTTCATGTCACTGAACCAATTTAACCAGGAATCTTTTGTCACCCACAGAACATTATGTTGAGATGAGACCAAAGTGACAGGTTCAATAAAATAAACACTCCGATACTATGGTGATGGAGACCGTATAAATACCTGGATAGGAAGAAACAACAAAGCTGCACTACAATAGATAAGCACAATAACCCCCTTGTCTCCTAATGCAAAGAAAGAACTGGAAAATGTGATCAAGATTTCATCTTTCCCAGAATCACTGAATCATGCAGTAGGATCCGTTATTGCTTTTGCAGATTTAGGAGCTGTTTGGGTATAATGGAATAATGGAGTCCCGATTATTTTTAACTCTTCTCTTGCCTCTTCCAAAGCGCCCTCTGTAAATCAGAGAGCTGGCGGTGATTTATGGCTCTGTAGCTGAAAAGAGCTGAGCACAGCTATCAAGGACCCTTGGAGATGATTTAGTTCTGAACAGGAGCCAGCAGGCACATTTGTGTTCGTGATGGATGAGCCGCATTCGGACAGTCCCGGTGCCCCCGGAGCCCGCAGCCCGGCTCCCCCTGCCCTCTGCCCGGGGTCCGGGCCCGAGCGGGGTGTGCAAACGTCCCATCTGTGCAAAGCCGACCTTAGCGCGAGAGCAGCGGAGTTACTAATGCATAAAGGACATTTTTTAAAGTGGACAAATCTCTTTAATCCCAGGAGCTGGAGCCCTGGGGAGCAGGGAGTGGAAGCTTTCTCTCCTGTTTGTGCAGCCTGCTGTACATAAAACATCTCCTGTGGGGTAATGCTGATTCCGCAGTTAAGTCTCCTCTGCCGAGTGGGAATAATATGATCCATTATGGGATGGAGACAGCTTTGCAATGGGAAATAGTAATGGGTAGATTTCACCGAGCGAGAAACCCAGCTCCTTTTGTTTGTGCGTCTATGTGGTGCGCGGCTGAGCTGCTGGCTGTGCCCGCCGCGCCTCGCAGGGCTCGGCCGCTCCAGCCCTGCCTGCACGGCCCCTTCCCCAGCGTGCTCAAAGCCAGACGCGACAGTGCGATGAGGCTCTTTTCATGGTTCATTTTCTTTTATTTTCAATATGGGGGCTTATTCTCGGGGGACTAGAGCAGGGACCGGTCCCTGGTCTCATAGGGCAGCGCTGCCTGTGCAGAGCCCGTGTCCAGAGCAGGACCCTCTGCAAACCCTTCTCCTTGTGCAGCCAGACAAGACGTACAAAGCCCGTACAAAGCCAGCAGCACTCTGAGCTGCGCCATGGTTAAGTTTGCAGAACAGTGCATATGCTAAATCTTGTATTTTTTTTTACACCTTCTAAAACCTACAGCTGTCATTAGAACAGCTTGAGCATGGTGTGTAGCTGGTACACACACAGTGTGTGAGGTGCAGTATTCCCTTCTGTAACAGACAAACACTTTGGACCGGAGTTCAGACATTTGCTGCATTTTGCTGCAGTCTTTCTTTGCAGATCTCTCCCTCTCTTCCTCTCCCTCTCTCTCTCATACACATTCAGTGTCTCCCTTCTTTCCTTCCCTTTCTTTCATTGTTCCCATCTCAAAAGTCGGTTTCCTTCTAAATTGCCTGACATTCACATCCAGCGAGAATGAGGAGTGTGTTCTTTGTACTAGTAGGTCTGTGATGCTATAGGGACACACATCCTTTCGTTACAAATAATTAATTTAGCTATATATTGCATAACATCCTAAAAAGCTTTCTAGGGCAATCTCATGCTAGCTGAATGCACAGTTCCTATCAATATTACATTACATTTGGGTACAACAGTTATGAAGTTTCATTAAAAATTTAATTTGTGGTGTAAAACTGCAGCATCCCCTTCAAAGTGTAGCAGAGAAAGCGTTTTGGCTGCTTGAGGACTGCTGTTGCATTAGCCGGAATGGCAGGAGCGCTGCGGGAGGGCTGGGTGCGCGGTGCCCCCCTGCCAGAGGGGTCGGCGGGTCTGGCTCCAGCGCGTCCTGCCGGGCCGGCTCTGGCTCCAGGGGGTCCTGCGGGCCCCTGCCAGCTGCGAGGTGCTGTTCTTTGGGTACGGAGCTGAGTGCTGAGCTGTGTCTGGTGAGCAGCCGCACGCCAGCGTGGTGAAGGCCGGACCCCGCTCCCCCTGCGTGCCGCTCCAGCCGCGGGCACCGAGCTGGTTTCTGCTCGGAGGGAACTTCTGCACCGCGAAAACGTGAGATCCGAGACAGGACAGGATCCATTCTGCATGGTGTGCAGGCGCCTGGGGAGGCAGCGCGTCCCTGGGGAGAGGATGCTCATGCTTTTGCAGAGCTCTCAGACATCCTTCACCAGTGTCTGGTGCTGGTACCAATTAAAAACCTCCTTCCCGACAGAGAAGTTGTCCTGGGAAACGGGAGGGGGAATAGGGCCCGGTATCATGTTTTGTTAATGAAGTTTTGTTGTGACGCTTCAGCAGCAGAATTGAATGGAGGCAGGTTTAAAACATCCCACATCCGCCTCTCAGTTTCCGAATTGATTTGTACAGTAATTTCCACCCCTTTCTGTGCACACACACATCAGAACCAACAGCTTTTCCTTCCAGACCATCCCTCAAGTCACTTTGCAGCTTCCTGGGGCTCTGCCTGCCCCGGGTGCCGTGGGAGCGCCGCGCTGCCGTGTGCTCCGCAGAGCGGCCCCCCGAGCACCCGCAGCCGGCAAACCGGCACGCTCGCTGTCGTAAACCCCACATTTGTATTTTCTGTCCCCCTCCAGCAAAGGAGGGGAAACGTGCAGCCCGCGGGGGGTTCAGGAGTCAGCACCGTGCTGGTGTTTGCTGTAGCTCTTTGCAAAAGATTGCTTCCCCTCCCCCCGGAGAGGATAATAATGGGGAGTGGGTTCCTAAATCCCTTAAGCTGCTTTGATAGCTTCAATATTTATCTGTAATCCTGCTGGCGCTTCTGACTAGAGACAGCCCTGTGTCCCTGTTGCTCTGGGGCTTCTTCCCACCTTGCAGTGCTCCCTTTCCGAGCGGGAAAAGCAGGGCAGGAGGAGAGGGAAACATCAAAAGCAGCGACACCACTGGCGCCCTAGTTTCTTCCATGATTATGTATTATTTTGCACAGTCTCTTGCTCCCTTTCTCCCACACTCTCTGCTCTGTGATGTTAATGTCGGGGGGGCTGGGGATGCCTCTGTGCACCTCGGGGACGGAGCTGCAGGGGGGTGGAGGGATGGACGGCAGGATGGGTGTGCAGGGGATGGAGGGATGGCAGGAGCAGGGGGATGGATGGACAGCAGGACAGGTGTGCAGGGCGATGGATGGACAGGAGGACGGGTGTGCATAGGGGATGGATGGACAGGAGGACGGGTGTGCATAGGGGATGGATGGACAGCAGGACAGTTGTGCAGGGGGATGGATGGACAGCAGGACGGGTGTGCAGGGCGATGGATGGACAGCAGGACAGGTGTGCAGGGCGATGGATGGACAGCAGGACGGGTGTGCAGGGGGATGGATGGACAGCAGGACAATGTAGCTTTCCTTAGGGAAAAGGGGCTCTTATGGCACTGGAGATCCTTTGCTGGCAAGGATGCCACTAGGGCTGGCCACGTTATTGATTCCATTGCCAGATCTGAGGCTTAAGAAGCTGCAGACAGTGAATGTAGCCGGAATGCTGGAGAAGCTGCTTCCAGGCAGTAGGTGCAGCTGGAGCCTCTTGGCTGGAGCTGCAGACGTGAGGGGCAGCAGAGCCCCGGCGGCTCCCGGACCCTTCTGCCAGCACGGGGGTGCAGGGGAGCCCCAAAACGCCGTCTCTCTGCGAGGTGAAACCTGGACCTGCAAACCTCTGCGCTCCTCCACAGCGGAGCGGTGCACATCTATTCTTTGTTACAGCGTCTTGCACTGCTAGGGCTGCAATGCCATCCGCACTGGAGAGCAGCAGCGCTGCCCCGCTTTACTGGTGCATAATAACTGTGTTGTCAGCATGTGGTCCATGGGGCTGATTGCCTTACGCTGGTACTTCTTCAGGCTTTTCTGCATGGGAAATGCAAAATAAATTAAGCTGTGCATCAGAAAATGCTGCAGCGCTGCCAAGGACAGAGCTCTTGGCATGGCTCTGGAAGTGCAGTAAGCTGCCCAGGCTTGCCACATCCTCACTGTTCCATCAGGACTTTAATGGGCAGTCATTAGTGTGCTATAAATTCACACTTTATATTTATGTAGTGCTTATTTGACCATGTAGAAAAGGCTTTACGTTCCAGCTGTGTGGATGCTCCCCAGTGCAAGTGACAGAAAGAGAAGTTTGTGTGTGTGTTCATCTCACTTCCGTTCGTTAGAATCAGACTAGTCACACAATTCTCAGAAACCTGCTAGAATTTTGGCAGCTTTTTGTCAGCCATGAATCCCACCAAGACCTGGGAAACAGATGTTGACCACTGTGTCACTTTCTATCAGGAATTTGAGTTTGAAATATCCCAGGCATGGGGCAAAGATTTCGGCTGATGTATTTCATGGGAACCGTCAGAGCACAACTAGAGGAACGTTGGTTCCACGAGTGATTGCGTTTCCTAGGTTAGGAAGAGGCTTTTTGTACTCTTCCATTAAGGGTCTTTGGTTGGATCCAGGTCTCTGGTTGTTGCCTTTTATTGCCCATCACAAGACCAAACCGCAGCGGTTCTGGTTGGGCAGCGATCTCTGCATCACCGCGCCAGCGTTTCCAAAGGCAGCTCCGTGAAATAGCTTTCACATGCCCAAGCCCCAAAAGAAGGCAGTATGAGACATCCCAGTAAAATGCCGAATTTCTTCTCCTTAGCCAGTGCAGCTGCGGTTAATGGGGGTGCCGAGTCCTGCCTGCCCTCCGTGGGAAGGTAACTTGGCAAGAGAATTGCCAAAAGATGCGCCAGAAAACAGGACGTTTCGTCTGAATGCTCTGACAGGCTCGGGAGGAGCCAGCGGAGTCCACTGGCTTCTATTTCCAGTGTACCGGGGTGGTTTTGTCGCTGAGTCAGAGCTGATACTGGTCTATAACAGCTACAGAGCGTTTAAGGAAACATTGCTGCTCTTCATAATGAGGCAAGCAGTGAATATCTGCTGAGGCGACATCTATCGTGTTTTTAAACACACGTAGCCTGATAACCCAGCAAATTATCCTGATTGCGAAGAGACAAAGGGAGATAACGATAACAAATGAGCTTACACTTATGTAACGCCCTTCACTGAGATGGATAGCGCAGTGCTTTGAGAACTCTATTAACGGGTTCTACAAACTATCTAATCTATCGTATCCCCAAACGTACTGAGTGCAGCTTCACTCAGGCTTTATGAGAAAAACATTTCCATTAAGCAACCAATTTTCGTCAGGCTTCAGTGTGGTCATTTAAGTCTCTCCTGTGCAAGTAGAACACAGAAATCTTTACATTTGTCAGTGAACTGAAGCCACCTTTGGGGTGAAATGCAGCTGTTGCTTCACAGTCTAAATTACTTCTAACTTCTTTACTGCCTTGTATCCAAGAATGTCTAATACACCCATTAACTAAGCTCTACAGCTACTGATTTGTCAAGAAACGCTTTTATACTTCAGCAGTAGCAAAGAGAAAAGACAACTCCCACATTTTCTGGTTCGAACGGCTGCATCACCTCTTTCTCTCTCCTTTTCATTGCTCACAAAAAATTCCTCTGGTGGCAAAGCATTTCTGCTACTAAAAGGGCAAGGAGAGATTTTTGACCTAGTATTTGGTCTGGCCTTTTCAACATGAGAAGGGCAGAACAATTCCTGTCATATTCCTAGCGCAGCACTCCTGACTCAGACACAGCCTTGCAGCCCATGTTGGGGAGGGATGCGGAGCTGCATCCCCCTGGATGTGGGGCTGCATCCCTCTGGATGTGGGGCTGCATCTCTACAGATGTGGGGCTGCATCCCTGTGGATGTGTGTTCCCCTCCCTGGAAGCAAAATGAGTTGGAGGAAGCCTCAGCAGTGCTGTGGTGCTTTCCTTTGCTTCAGGTTTGATCCATGTTCTCTCAGTCTTCTCAAGCTCGCTCTGGTCCGGGCCGGGGAAAGCCTCAGCTCTGCTGTCCCTCCTGGCTGCTGCCTCAGTCCCTGTGCTGCGTGTAAACGGCTCGGAAAGCAGGAGCAGCAGCAGTAGCTCCTCACGAGGTGGTGTTCTGTACTCCAGCCCCTTTGACGCCCTGCTAGAGCCAAGCTGGCAGTTGGGCGCTCCAGCCGCGGCTCCTCGGTGCTTCCCCACCCCTGTGTGTCTGAAGGCAGCGAGTTCCGAAGAGTGTGGCAGTGCTGGGAACAGCCCCAGCCTTCCCTTGCTCACAGGGGGAGGTCACTGAGATTCTTACAAGAGGGAGAGTCAGTTTTGTGAACCATTTTTTACTGTATATCGGATTTGCCACGTAACACCCAACACCCCCTTCTCACCTGCCTCCCGGTCCCTTCCCGAGTTCCAGTTCCCGTTTCCAGCCTCAAGTCTTCAATTCACATTTACCGTAGGACACAAGCACGGAAGCCTACGTGCTGCACATGCATAAATAATAGAACTGAAATCATACTTAGTTAAAAATAGATATTCTTCCTAATAAATATTTTACCTACTCTCTTTAGGATATAAAGCTCCTGTGAGTGAAGTGTTAAAATGAACCTTGTTGTTTGCCCCTAAATGCTTAAAACTCTGGCCGTGGCCGGACAATAGCGCTGGGCAGAGGCTGCGTGCGGGGAAGGTCCGTGTTCCACGCGTGAGCGCAGACGGGCGCCTGCTCGGAGCTTGGAAAGGGCACCGACCTCCGCATCTGACCGCGGCCCGCTCGGTGACCCGCGAATTTCACCAATGAAAATTAAAGATAAAATCTCTCTTGATATTTATGAATAACGTACTTCTTCCCATACCTTCCTTTCTTCCTGCCCAAGAGTGGAATTAGAATTAGCTGGTTGAATAAGGCAAAACAAAGGACACTGAGAGAGAATGAGATAGGAGAATTTTTCATTAAACAGAGTGACAGGTGGAAAAATGTGTCCAAGTGTGTTTCTGGAAGATAATCCTCGGCATTTGAGGATTTACCTTTGCAGGGAGGTGCCAGAGCCTGGCCCAGGCTGCCCAGAGCGCATGTGCAGTCTCCTCTGAGACATTCAAACCCGCCTGGCTCGAGCTGTGTGATCTGTGCTGTGACCCTGCGTGCGCAGGGCTGGGCTGGGGGTCTGCACAGGTCCCTGCGACCCCAACCAGCCTGGGATGCTGTGACTTGGTGTTTTAGGACATCATTTAATGTGCCTTACGTGACCTGGTGTATCCACTGCCCAGAGTCCCTAGGAACAAGGGGTTTTCAGTGCCACTTTAATCAAGAATACGCTTGACAAACTGGGCTCAACTTACGTAGTCTCCATCACTGGAGGTCTTAAGAGCCTGTAGAAACACGAACTAAACATAAAAAAAAGATCAATGAGGACATTTTGAAAGCCCCCACAAGCCCGGCAGGAGCAGCACAGGCGCAGCCCACGTTCTGTGCCCCGGTGGCCTGGGATTGTCCTGGCCTAATGACATTGAGAGATACCCGGAGTAAAAGCTGCAGGATATTTCCTCTGCCATGAGAGACACCAGGACCTGACACGGGACTATGGAGTGAAATGACAGAAGCTCAGGTAATGGCATCACTTCTATCAACTAATTTTTATGGAGATATAAATGGAACATTATTTATGTTTCCCTTTGGTTCTTGCCCTATGGAGGCAGAAATAAGGCGAGTTGTTCTGGTTAAACCATATAGCTGCAAGTGATCAGAGAGTCCACGACCACCAGCCTGGAGATGTTCATTGTCAGAGAGCAGGTGCCATCAGGGCCAAGTGCTTGGCAATGCTATTTTTGAACAAATCAATTCATTTTGCTTTCCATCAAAACGTGCAATATTAGGAATTCAAATGGAGGCTGATCCCCGCTGACCTGCAGCGTGTGTCCTTTAGAAGAGGCCGTTTGCGAGGCTTATTCACAGACCTCATAAAATGCAGATAATTTTTTTTTTTCATTTGGTATTTACTGGCTCTGGTCAGTTCACAAACTCCCAGGCGCGGATTTGCTAAAACGAAATGTTACGCCCTTTTCATTATGCACTAAAATATAACATGTACTTAGCAGATAGATGCTGGGTGGCCATGCCCTCCGCCAGCTGTGTCCTTCAGAGGTATTTTCGCTGGCGGCCAGGCCGCGGGGCAGCACGTTCCGGCGGGGCAGCGCCGGCTCCGGCACACGCTCCATAAAGCCGCGCGGAGCCGGGATTAGCGCCCAGCGCTGCCCAGAGCCGGGCCCATCTGTGCGGCCGCGCTGGATTAGCTGCCCCAGGTGCTCCCGTGTAATTCCTCCAGGTGCGCTGGGATCGTTGCTCCCGTTTTGCGGAGCTGCCGTTGGTACGAGGGATTCATTAAAGGTTAGCAAAAACGCAGCCGCGAGTGCTTTCTGTGCCGCGGCAATTCATTTCAATAACAATCATGTAGTTATGATCAGCCATCAGCATAAAGCACCCGTGAAGCAATGAATCATTGCAGTCAGTAAATCAAAGCAGCCAAAGCAAACGTTGGCCACCCCAGAGCCTCCAAGAAACATTATTTTCCAATTTATTGTAGGGAAAGGTCTTTGCATTTAAAATATTCCACAAATGCAAACACACTGAAGGTATTAATGAAAATGAATATGGTTCTATAAAGCAAATTATACATGTATTCTTTGATTTCTGCTTTCAAATACAAACACGAATGCAGTTGGACTTCATTACTGCTACGAGTAAGCACTCCGAGGAACTTCATTAGGAGCAATATTTGATATTAATTAACCTTCAGTTTATTTCATAGCAAAGAAGATATATTGTTGAAATACTACCCCTGCATTTCCTTATACACGGAGCGAACGTGAATCAGACATAATTTTGCTGGTGTCCGTTGTCCGGTTTCACCACTTCCCTGCACTTTTCTCCGGTGCAAACGGTCACACGCTGGGGAAGGCGGCAGGGCCGGGACCGTCGCCGTGTCCGGTGTCCGGTGTCCGGTGTCCGCGCCGCCGCCGGGGAGCCAGGACGGGCCAGCGCGGCGCGCGGGGCAGGAGCCGCATGGCGGGTCCGTGTTTGTGATTCAGACGAAGAGCATCAGAACTGACTGTAGGGCTGGAAGGCGCGGGATGCGCCGCCAGCCTTGTGCTGCTCTGTGTGATGGGGACAGAAGTCAGGGTGGTTTTGTGTATTCATGTCTCCGCACCCTGAAGATAATCAATGAACTCGTCCCTTCACCGCTGCAGGAGGGAGAATTCCTGGGGGAATCGAGGCCCCGGTGGAGCGGCCCATGGGGCCACGCTGGCGGGGCTGCCGCTGCCGACATCTTGGGGCCGCACGTGGCAGGGGAAGGGCCAGGCGAGCGGGCAACCTTCACCCCGCTGCTGCCCGCGTTTGAGACCCGCGGCTCCCGGGGCGCTCCGGGGAGGCCCCCGGGGTCCAGGCCCGGGACAGGCCGCGCGGTAACCATGGCAACCGCGGCTGGCCCGCGGCGGCCCGGCTTGTCCCACGCGGCGGCCCGTAGCGCGGTGCATTGTGGGCCGGGGAAGATGGCCGCCTCCGTGCTGTGGTGGTGAGGGGACTCGGGCTCTCCGGCGCTGCGGGGCGAGTCTCCCGTTCTCCTCCCGCCTGCCGCCCGCTCCGCAGCTCGCCGAGCCGCTCTCGGCCCGCCCGTGTGCGAGGGAGCTGGGAGCCGCCATGGGCCGGGCGCGGCTCCCGCCGCAGCGAGGGCAGGGCCCGCGGGGCTGAGGCGCGAGTGAGGCCCGGGGCCCGGGCCTGGCGGCAGCTCGGCCCGCGGCGGGGCCGGGAGGCGCCGCCTTCCTCGCAGCCCGGCCGGGGCTGCTGCCTGCGGGCGGCGGCGGCGGAGGAGAGGCGCCAGCTGGAAGGGGGTGCCCGCCCCGGGCTCGTCTTGACCCGCGCCCCTGGGAGCGGAGCCGCCGCTGCCCTTGCCCCGTCCTCCCCCAGCCCGCGGCCGCCGCCCGGAGGGACCCTCGGCCCCCGCTGCCTGCGGGGCTGGAGATCGCTGCTCACTTGTTGCCTCGCACTGCCCCTCCGATGGAGTCTGAGATGCTGCAGTCGCCTCTTCTGGGGCTTGGGGAGGAGGATGAGTCCGACCTGACGGACTGGAATCTGCCTCTGGCCTTCATGAAGAAGAGGCACTGCGAGAAGATCGAGGGCTCCAAGTCTTTGGCTCAGAGCTGGAGGATGAAGGACCGGGTAAGCAGGATGGGCACAGGTGGCGAACAGGCAGAAGTGCTCGGGGGACTGCGGTGCTTCAGGCAGGCTCAGATGAAGCACTGCGTGTTTGATCTGATGGTCTAACTTGCCTTTAGTTTGTGTATCTGTTTTATGGTACTAGGGAAAGCAAACATGCAAATGGGTCAAAAGTACTAATTCCAGGCTCACGAGTAGCTCCCTAATTTGGGATCTTGAAGTGAAATTTGAGTGCTTGGTGCCTTTCAGGATAGACAGTACAAATAATGAAGTGTTCAAGAGCTCTCTGGATCATAGGTTAGTGATGCAAGCACAAAGGACAGTGCATGTAGTCATTGCAGTTATCTGGTGGTGGAGCGGCACGGAAGCTTTGTGGTTTTGAAGCTTGCCACCAGTCTGTTATGTGGCATATAAAATTAAGGCGTTCTTTGAGTGTGGGAAAACTGAGATGATGTGATTTTTTGGAGGCAGAAAATAGTAGATGAAGTACTTATTGTATTAAATCAAGGCACTTCTCTTGTGTTTGAATATATGTTGTGGTTAAACAAAGCCAGTGTGTCAAAGGAAGATCTCTGCTAGAGGATCCTGAATCCTGTGTTGTGTCTATGTCCCAACTTAAATATTTATAAGTAAACAAACAAATCACCTGAGAAATACCATGGATCACCAGCTCTGCTCGTTCTGTTCTTGACATCTGCTTCGCGTTCCAGGGAGTCCTTACGTCTCCAAGTTGTTTTGCCTGTAACTTTGTGTTTATGAGTATGTCTGAGGGTGATTTTGGGACCAAATTTCTCTTATGTTTATGGTCCTTCTTGCAATGCTATGGAATAAGTTGGGAACTGTTGTTGAAACTCCATGCTGTAATTTCTTTTCAGAGGTGTTATGGGCAGGCGGGAGGATGCTGTACCTGTGGCTAAATGTTCCAAGGGGGTGTGCACCTGAATGGTTCCAGTTCTCAGAAGTTCTGGGGAAGGCTGCAATCACAGAATCACAGAATGTTAGGGAATGGAAGGCACCTCAAAAAATCATCTAGTCCAGTCCCCCAGTCATGTGACTGAGCAGAATCATGTACTGAGAATTAGACTCGGCAGATCGTTAATGGATTGAATTGAGCTTTTTTGATGTAATTTATGTGAGCCCCAGAACACAAAGTTTTGTGGTGTGTCTTGTTGTCTTTAAAGGGTTTTGGCAAAGAAGGATTTTTCTCTAGTAGACTGTGGAGGTGTGATGAGCTTGCTTGTCTATTTTAGTGATCCCGCTGCCTTCCTGTTCCCTTAGTTCCTGATCTGCAAAGTTGGCTTTTTCTAAATTGGGTATGACATTGAGTTGATCAAGATAATCAATAGGTTGTGCAGCATAAGCACGAGTGAAGTGGCAGTGATCGCTGTTGTTGTATTTGGTGTGAAATGTTTCACACGCGTGTTCCAGCCAAAGAACATGATCTCGGTGAAGAAGAGAGCGGTGGTGATGGGGTTCTGACATCCTCAGCCCTGTGGAGCTGCAGTTTCTGCTCCTCAGCATCCCCTGTGTGCGGGGGAACAGGGTGGGACTGGCCGTGCGTGAGCTCAGCAAAACCGAGCCCCGAGCCCTTCTCCAACATCGCGAGTCATAGCGAGGGACACAGAGAAAATAAGAGCAAATCTAACAGTTTCTGTTTGGTCCTGTGACATTTTTCCCCCGTGAATCATGCAAAGGCAAAGGCAGTGGCAGATTTTGCCCTTGTTCATCATCTTGAGCAGTCCCAGGGAGTGATCTGAGCTTTACTATGGCTGTGGGAAATGATTCACTAAGGCTTGAGAATGGACTGACTCCCTTTTCCATCTTGTTTCATTGCTTTAAAAAGCCCAGAGTTTATATGAACTTGAAGGTTCTTTAGAAGGCAGAACTCTAATAAAAGGGAAGAATCAAATAAGAAAAGTAATGAGTGGTAAATCTAGAGAAAATAACTGAGCGTTCCCTTGCCCCCGCCCCCCCTTTCATCCAGAAGGGCTGCTCTGAAAACATTTAATCCTCCTTCTCCCGCTGCCGTGGACTACAGATGCCATCAAAGTGACACTGCTTTGATCTATTATTTATTTAAAGAATATTTTTAACACAGGAGGGCTGGAATTATGCTTTTTGTATTGAATTAAATCTCACAGCCTTAGTAGCAATCAAATCATGAAATTTGATTTAAATGAAATGATTTCAAATACACCAGGTTTTACTGACAAGTTGCTACTAAATTCAGAATATTTAAATTAAGATGTGCTGTATTTATATTGATTTCTAAAATAAGCAGAGAGCAACAAAGCTGGTTGTAACGGCTTAGCATTTTTTCCTGCTGCCTCCTAACTTGCTGAGTGAGAATTAAATGCTGTTTTTATGAGAGGAGGAATACACGATTAGGTTTCTATGGAAATGCAGATTAAAGCAGTGCCGCACACAGATGCGTGCCGTTCAGGCAGAGTTTCCCTGTGTGGCACAGGACTGAGCGCAGGGCAGCGGTGCCCGTGTGTGCGCATCGTGCCCTTGGCACTGGCTGTGTCAGCACAAGGAAGGTTTCTGCTCCATCTTGACTGGTTGGTTTCTGTTTCATCCTGGACTGTCAGCTCAGCTTGTCTTGGGACCCTCACAAGCCAGGAAGCAGCCTGGGCTCTCGGCTGGTTTGTGTGGGGCTGGACTCATGGAAAGAGCAGCTCTTCGCTGCGGTGCTGCAGCCCCGAGAACTGATAATAATGTCAATGTCTCCCTGAAATCCAGGTGAGCTCCAGGGCGGCTGGAGTGGCGGTGTCTGCCCAGGCGGCTCTGCCGTGGGCTGCCTGCTGCTTCATGAGCACCAGAACAAACCCAGCCCAGCTTCTCCCACCCGAATCCTGCTGGCAGTGGTGAGCACTGTCATCCATGGTAGAGATTTGGATCTGCTCATGCCCAGAACAAAGGTCCCTTTGGATAAAATGGTTGAGTGTTGACTGTGTAGAGTTGGGAACTTGTGCTGTATCCACCGCTGTTGACACAGGTTGTGGGACTAAGCAGAGGAGACTCTGACAGCTCTGAAGAGTACAACTAGGCACGGATTTTCAGAGAAAAACGTCTCAGCTTTACCCACCCGTAGGAAACACTGAAATCTTCAGCGTGGTCAGGCTCTCATCCTGTCAATGTTCTCACTTGCAGCTGTCATGTGGCTGTTGTTCGGTAGTTCCTGGTGGTGCGGTCCGTGTGTCTCGAACACGGCGGTTGCGTTGGCGCTGATCAGACCAGGCCGGTGGCAGGACAGTGCTGTGGGCAGTGAGTGTTGTGCTCTCGAGGGCATCAGCCTTTTTCTTGTATGCTTAATTAGCCCAGGTGGAGCGTTGGGATAACTCCTTTCGTTTAGTAATTTCTTAGACTGAGCGTATCCAGGATCTGATTTTTTGTAATATTGTGGTGAGGACCTTTTGCAAGATAATAAGTAATTATTTTGTGATGATTGAACGTAGGGAGTAAATGCACAACTGTATGTTTGTGGATTTGTGAATTTCTACTTCTGCCAGTTAGGTGGGAAAGAAAATTGTTTTTGTAGATCTAAAATTTTAATAGCTTAATATCCAGAAATGTCCGGGAGTCTAATTCCTTTAAATAACTTCCTGAGAGTGCTTCATTGTAATTACATTTGCAATATGAGTAATAAGTGATAGAAATGCAGTGTAATGTGTGGGAAAGGAGCTGACAACTTTGTCACGTGCAAAGATAATTTTAGAGTGGGGAGAGACTTCGCCATCAGCAATTGGAATGACAGAAGAGAGTGTATCTGCACTTCTCCATTCAGAAAAATGCAATGAGAGAATACTTGTTTATACGTAACGTGCTTCAGTTTTGTGTCTTGGAGACTGGTGTAGCTGCACTACCCAGCATATGGTATTTGGAGAGGAGTCAGGCAATTATTGCTACTTAAAATCAACATATATGTTATGGTAGCTAATTACCCTCCT
This sequence comes from Nesoenas mayeri, assembly GCF_963082525.1. Taxonomy (NCBI): domain Eukaryota; kingdom Metazoa; phylum Chordata; class Aves; order Columbiformes; family Columbidae; genus Nesoenas; species Nesoenas mayeri. The sequence continues at coordinate 12,216,771 of NC_137568.1, read as the reverse complement.
GCCCACCCAGTGGTGACTGTTCTCGATCCACCCGGCCGTGTCCAGCGGTGACTGTTCTCCTGGCACAGCCTGGAGAGCACAGGGAGGCTGTTGACTGAACTTCAACTGCATTTCCAAGTCCATTTGATAAACCCAGGGTGTGTGTCCTGCTCTTCTGTTCTTCTCTGAAGAATGTACTGCAGATGCCTCTCTCAGTAAATTAGCTGATGAAACACTCAACAAATCCAGATGTGTGTTAATGCGTCCTTTCGTACAGAGCTGTGATGTGGCATGCAGTGGGTGGCAGATGGGCTCAGGGCCTCAAGAGTTCTCTTTCATCTCTTTGTCCCAGCGGTGCTACCAGTGACACCCTCACCAGGAGCCTTACTTCTGTGTTTCTATTTCTTTGCTTTTCTTGCTGTGTTGTGACGGGGTGATCTATGCAGCGGGACGGTGTTCTGTACCATATGGCTCTCAAACACAGCCAAACATTTTCATTTTTGTGTTCCTGGTACTTCAGTTGAGATTACAGACTTGATCTTGTCCTTATCGTTACCTCCTGCTTGTTCCCGTAAGCTCAGGAAACTTCCTATTTTAAGAAGTTATTTTAATTTACTGCAGTTGGCTGTGGCTCAGGGATTCCGCTTAAATGGGACAGTGTGATTCCTGATCAAATATACATTGTGTAGCGTATATCATTGACTTGTTAAAGATCTAAAAGTGTCATCTAGGAGTGATTTGAAATAATAGTTTGTAAGGAAGATCTGAAGATGCGGTAAGTCAGTGCGTGCGAAGATGAGCACCTTGTTAAAGACGGTGCCAGACAGGAGTGGAACGTGCTGGAGCGATGGAAAGGAGCCTGCACAGAATGCAAAGCAGATGCAGGGCTGTGCTGAGGGCGAGGAAAGCCGCCGTCACGGAGCAGACGAGGAATATCAGCTAGAAAATGTCTCTTGTTGATTCCTTTTGCATGTTGTATAAAGAAAGCAAAGACCATACAAGTAAAATATTCGCTTTCTATTGTTTTTCATTATTTTTAAGAAATGAGTGGCAGGGACAAGAAAAGACCATTTTGGTTGTATGCATCTAAGCAGAGGTTTAAAAGCAAGGTTTTGATGCTTTGCCATGACAGAGTGAATCGGCCTCCTGGGCTGAGTGTTTCGTGTCTGGAGGGGGTTCTGGGCACTCCCGTGGCTCCTGTCAGCTCTGATGTCGCTCAGCCCGAGGACACGTGCACAGAAACGTGTCTGTGTGTGTTGGGTACCGAGTGACAGCAGCGATGGCTCCACAAGCACAAGCAGGGCTGAAACAGGACACACTGGAGCCGACAGGTAAAGCCTGTGTTACAGGAGCTGTTTTGCGTTACTGGCTGCTCTCGGGCTTTGTGTAGGACCTGCATTCGCCGGCTAAACGAACATGTTGGACATCAGAAACCTCCGAAGAAAATCCATAGTATTAGTGGGGAATACAGGGGTCAGAAAAAGCAAACAGACACTGAGGAGGAGTCGGTCAGGAGTGGAGTGTGTGTGTCACTGCGGCCCAGCGGGACCCGACCTGTGGGGCTACAGATGGCTGAAGGCTGCCTGCAGAGACCTTGAATTATTCATGGTACCTTGAAGCATTTCTTTGCATTCTACTATTTTTATCGCTGTGGAGAAGCATGCTGAGATTATTTTTTTCATAACAATTAATTTGTCTTAAACTTCCTATAAAAAAGCTTCCTTGGAACTGAAAGCTCTTCATTTTGAGATGTTTCAGCTTGCAGATGTTCCAGGTGAACTGGAGAGGACTGGCACATCGCTCTTCTTCAGGTATTTGACCCACTAAAGGAAAGATAGATTAAAAAGCAGAGCAGCACTTGGTTCTCATCCATCTCACTCAGTGTGGTGCAGAGTGAGTGTAGAACGGTACCAAATTCGAGCTCGGTGGTGGAAGTGACGGCTCAAGGGGCAGCGCATCACACTCCACGTGTGCAGCAGGGCCTGCATTCCTGGTCACCGGGGACAGACGAGTCGTGTACGTGTGTGGTGTGTCCTGGGTGGCTCCCTGCAGAAGCCTTTCCTGTTTTGTGTGCAGCTGTGCAATGCCGTGGGTCAGGAAGTTCGGGGTTTGTCTGCCTGTTTGATGTTTTCAGCAGCAGATTTGCGGACTGGTGTTCCTCAGCATTGTGGGAACAGTGCCCGTGCTGCTAGAGCTCCCGGCCAGATGGCCACTTGTCACCTGTCAGCTGGAGCCTGAGATGGGAGGTCCCAGGGAGCTGGGGTTTGTTCCCATCTCCCGTCACCCCAGGGCTGGCTTGCTGGGAGGTGCCCGCGTGAGGGGCCGTGGGGCGGCGTGTGAACCTCCCATGGGGCTTGGGGAAGAGAACACTTGATTTTCGGGGTGTTGCAGAATGATCTGCAACTGAAACTCCAAAGGGAGAACAATGTTTCCTGTTGCTAAATGCTGCTGTTACTGCTCAGGGTTTGGGAAATGTGTGATGTTCAATGGAACGGCTCCAAACCCTGGCTGGCTTGGAGGTGTCTGTGGGACTCCAAGCTGGTTGGGCCTTTTGGCTGAGAGGCTTTTACTAAATCTCTGTACGTGTATATGGAGAAAAATGTCCAAAAAAAGGTCTTAGGAAGGGAAGGCATTTACTGAACAAGCGGGCAGAACTGAGCTTGCTGGCCAATGAAGAGTCCCAAGAGAGATGGGTACGAGCATTTCTCAGTCTGGAAATCTGGCCTAATGTTTGTCCTGAATAAGAAGAGCCAAGATAACTGACACGCGAAGGGAAAAAATGGACTCAACATTTTGTAATGCTTGGGTTGGTCACTTGGGTATTTCTTCCTTGCAATGCTTTTAGTTTCAATATTAGAGAGGACAGACTATATTCTAATATTGATCAGGGACCCTGAATATCATATTCTTGTGTTTTAATAATGTATTTCAGTTTGACAGTGACCAATTTGAGTAGCAGAAGTCCAGTGATATCCATTTTCATGCCCTGTGAAAGAAGAATGGGCTTTGGAAATAATAATAAAAATAGTAACCTAAAGTCTAAGGACTGTTCTATTTAAAAAAAAAGAAGAGACAAAAATGTAATCAGTCATGCCTTGCTTAAAATAGTCCCTGGTAAAGAGCAGGTAGCAAAGCTGCTTTGAAACGCTTCAAAAGTTATAGTAGTGCTAAAATTCCAGCACAAGTGAGAACTGCTGTTGTTTCCGCACTAAGTCGGCATCTTCTTGTCCCTCTTTGCAGATGAAGACTGTGAGCGTTGCCTTAGTTTTGTGCCTCAATGTTGGTGTGGACCCTCCTGATGTGGTGAAGACAACTCCCTGTGCCCGGCTGGAGTGCTGGATCGGTGAGTCCTGGCCTGCCGGGGCGGGTCTCAGCTGCTCTATTGTTCACTTGGCTCCAGGCTGCGTGTTCCGGGGCCCAAACCAGCGCCCAAGGAGATGGGCGTCGATCTCCCTGGTGTGCGAGCTCCCGCAGCATCCCGCAGTAACTGCTGCCGTAGCTCGGCTCCTGCTTTGTTCTAAAATGAGGTGACATGCAGGAAAACAAGCTGTTAATCAGCTCTTTAGCTTGCTTTTAATTGTTGTAGGTTTATAAATATCTAAGGAAATCTCTGAGGAGTATCATCGTTAGAGTGCTGTGATATGCGGAGGTTTAACGTGCCATGGAGCGGGACTTCTGTAAAGTGCATGGACTTCACAGCTCTGCGGCTGTTGTAGTTGGGATCACCAGTTCAGAAGAGCTGGAGTTGTGCCCAAGGATGTCTTGGAAATAATTCCAGCACGTGGACTTGCTGCTTCGCTGCAGGGTTGGCCTAAATGCCTAGTTTTTTGTTAAGGAATTAGGAGTTCCCTTGGTTTTGGAGATCAAGTCCAATTATCAAGATGAGACAAATCTGAAGAAATATTAGAAGGAAATTCCGTGTGTAAGAAGGTTTTCTAAGAGAGATTTGGGTTTTATCTAGAAATTGAAAATGTTCAGTGTTCAGCAAGTGACATGCAGAGCACCGTGATCCTACACCGGGGCTGCAGATGCAGGTGAATCATCGCACACACAGAATTTATCTGAAAACCTTCAGAACGCCTCATTTCTATCCTTACCTCACCTGCTTTATGAATCATAGCATCGCATTTTTTAATGTAAAAATGCTGATGACTTTAAAGCAGTTAAAAAGCCATGAGCAAGTGCTAACGAATATCATGTATTCAGTGGAGAGAACAGCTCTCATTTCTCATGGCTACACAAGTGGAGAGCAAAGAGAATGAGGAGCATTGCAGAGTCATTAAAATAAAGTTATTAGTGATTATCATCAACAAAGAGAATTCTGAATGCAGTTTTTTAATTAAATTTTTAGTGCGTATATACACACAAGTACTCATTTCCATTTCTAGCCAACTTGGAATTTCTGTAAAAGGTAATTGCAAAAATACCCCTTGTTTTTAATTCTTCCCCCCAACAGTCTCAGGAGCAGATCGGGGGTGTCCTGCGGCACTCGGGAGCTCTGCGGTCGCTGCAGGGCCATCGCTGCCGCCCCACGGGGACCCCATGGGGACCCCGCTGCCCAGACCCGCCACAGGTCACACAGCACCTGCCAGGACCTGTGCTCAGGAAAATAACTCGTTTCCGATGTTTGGCTCTTGGAATGGCACCCGTGTGCTTTATTATTGTCTAAAGCGTATTGTTAATAACGCTAATTACTCTGAAGGCGCTCCGGAGGCCACAAACTGCATTCCCCTGCATCAAAGTGCACGGGAAGTATTTTCAATTCCTCTTTCTGAAGTTCAGTTTGGTCCTTTTGAAGGACTCAAAAAAAAAACCTGGTGTGTTTATGCTATTTTTTGTGTCCACTCTTCAATTTGAGCAGTAGGCAATGGCATATCGAGTAGCAGAAGATGTGGTGAAGCAGTGTGTATTGGTATGTATGGATGGTGGTGATTATCTGGTGATAAAATTAACTTCTTAACAATTACAAATGGTGTATGGTCTCTGCAGCAGTAAGCGTTGGAAGCAAATGAAGCAGGCTTTTGAATTCATAAAGAAAAATGTTTATCATCAAATATTTGACTCATTTAAATTTTCATTATTTACTATAGAAACCTTTTTTCACTATTAAAAGAAACAAATGTTATGCTTCTCCTGTCTTTAAAAACAAAATCTTATTTATTACCCTAGTGAGATAAATCTTCCCAATTTGACAGTCTTTATGGTATTTTAATTTCTACCTGAAGGAAGAATTTGGGTATAATTTGGGGCCATTGCAGCCAAATAAGTTCCAGGAAGAATGTGATGTCTGTGAATTTGAAATGGAATGCATGGAAGGAACCTGCACTAAACCCGCAGTAAAGGATCTCTGGTGCCAGCAGGCTCTGCAGGGGCACGTCTGGAGCCTTTGGGCGCTTTCTTCTGCACAGCCGTGGGTCCTGCCGTGGGTCTGAGCCATGGGTCTTGCCATGGGGCAGAGCCGTGGGGCAGAGCTGGGTCTCCCAGCTTGTTCCTCTGGATTTCACAGGCACGGGACGTGGAGGAGCTCGAGGCTGAAATGCACATTGTTCAGTTGCGGTCCAGACTCCTCATCTGTGTTGTGTTTCCTAGATCCGCTGTCCATGGGCCCTCAGAAAGCTCTGGAGACCATCGGTGCCAACCTGCAGAAGCAGTACGAGAACTGGCAGCCGCGGGTAGGTGTTGCGCGTCCCCCGCGGCCGCTCTGGCCCCTGTACGTGCTGTGGCTGCGGCCGTGCTCGCTTCCTCCTTCCACCAGCGCCAACCAGCCCCTGCGCTGGTCAGACTGGATGGCGTCCCCGCCGGTGTCCCCCTGGCAGCGCGTGCTGTGGGCTGGGCTGGTTGCTTCACGGCATAAGTCCTACTGGGTTTCTGTTTTTTTTAATTTACATTCCTCCGACATTACTGTATTTTTGAGATGTTCTGAAGCTTTTCACGCTGAGTTTATAGTTTCTTCTGTTGTACCAATGTGGTTGGGCTCAGCCGGTTCCAGCCGCGTGTCCCGGTGCTCACCAGTGCTGGTTTATCCTTTGGAACAAAGGCGTGTTGTGCAGTTAGTAGCTGAGGAAGGCTTTTGGTTTTGTTGTAAAACATCATTTCAGAGCTTTAGTAACTGCCATTCTAGCTGAAGTGTCGTGTGTGTGTGTGTTTTGAAATGTGTTTTGAGCAGTAGTAACAAAGCCCGAGACAAACAAACACCCAAGTTACCATTTAGTTCCTGGTTTGTATCATCTCATTCACACTGCCAAGTGTTTTGTGAATTTCGGTGTCCATAGTTCCCTGTGTCTCAGGAAATAAACTACAGAAAGACTAAGCAGTGAGTCTGGAGTCTGCGGTGTTTTCAGACCGATGCAGAGACCAGACTGTAGAATCCTCTTTGCTGGAGATGTTCCCAGTGCATTCGTGTCCTTATCTGTGTGCTCGAGCAGCTTGGGTCAAAACGCTCCTCTTCAAAGTGCCTGGACTATTGACTACTAAATCATAAATTTATCATTATAGGCGTGTAGTGTGTAACCCAAACAGAAATGGTAACTTCCCTCAATGAATCTACCCAGAGATTTGCTTTATGTTTTTTTCTTTTTGATGTGGTGTGCGTACTAACCTGTCTTCATTTTTTTAAGGAGATGTTGTCTCTTCTCTTCCTTTTAGATTGTCTTCAGTAATAATAATACTGATGTGCATTTTTGTCAGCATCAGGACTATATGTCCTATTTCTGACATTGCTCTCTATCTTATTTAAAGTCTAAACTTACCAGATGTCTCTGTGATGTCGGTTGCTGTATAGCTTGGGAGTATGGTCTGTAATGGGAAGATACCGGGGTGTTTTCCTGTTCTCTGGGTAGGGTGACTGAAAATTCAAATAGTGTCTGAAATCAAGGAGGAGAATAAACCCTGGTGGTGCAGGGCTGAAAAGGACCCTTTAGTCCCGTCCCTGGCAGCAGGTGTGTACGCACGGAGCGCGGGCCGAGGGAGCAGCGGGCGGCCCCGCGGTCGGGCCGTTACCCCCTTACCCGCTCAGCTGTTTGCCTGCGAGGTGCCGCGTTCCTCCCGGTAAATCACGGCCCTTGGAAACATTGCGAAGCTGAGCACGTACCGTTTTATTGCACTCCACAGGGCTCTTGAGTTTTCTGCAGTAATAAAGAGAAGTTGATGTGCCATCTGCAATAAAACAATAGGAACATTATTGAATTTCCCAGCCCTTTCATATAAATACTAATACATTGAGTTTTGCCTGTTTCTCGGTGTTTTGGAATAGTTGAAGAATTGATGGGGGACGATTTGGCAAAAATGAGGCAGTCTGAAAAAGAGACCAAATCATTAGAATGTCCTGAAGCAGCCGATATTGGGGCTGTAGGGCCGCGGCGCGGTGGGGATGCACGGGCGGTGCTGGGGGCTGGATCCCGGCGGTGGGAGCCGCTGGGAAGCGCCCGTGACAGCGGCTCCGGCGCAGTCCTCGGTGCTGGGAGCTGCGGGACAGCGCTCCGACACCTGCCCGTTCGGGTGCAAAAGCCTTGAAAGCGGGAAGCGTAGAAATTCTTTGTTTTGGCAGCTCCCAGGCTGCACAGCTGATGAATATTTCCTTCCAGCTCTTATTGAGCCCCGTTCTAAATAATTTATCAGCTTGCCATTGCTCGAAGTATTTGTTCAGATTAAATTTAAGACTTTGCTTTATTGTTGTGTAGCTACATAAATTTGTGTGCTGCGGGAGTAAAAACCACCTCAGCCGCTGTTTCATCTGCACAATACTGCAGTTAAACAATATCCAGTCATTTCATTGCAATTCTCTAATGAAAATTGTACTGGGGAGAGGGCAGAGATGGCAAAGCTGTAGGCTTTATCTGTCTTTGGAACGAACTTTGAACAAGTGCGAGTTCTTGCGGTTTGGGGCACAGATGATGTAGGTGCTAGTGAAAAGGTGGAAAGAAAAAAACAGACAGCTCTTCTCTGAGATTACCGAGGACCACGGGGTTTGAGTTTCACTGGGCATGGAAGGGGTTAAAGCTGAGGGTAATCTGGAAAGCAGGCTCAGTGACAGGGATAAAAGGGGCCGGTTAAGCAGCTGAGAATGAAAGGAGGGAAAGGTAGTGAGAGTTCCAGCACAGGACCTGTAAAGCCTGGCCTATGTGGGGGGGAAAAGCCAAAGCCTGGCCTGTGTCGGGGGGAAGAGTCAAAGCCTGGCCTATGTGGGGGGGAACAGCCCCACAGGGCTCTGGTGGCAGCACACACTGCCCCGCTGCTGGGTGCAGTGCTGGCAGTGGCACACACTGCCCCGCTGCTGGGTGCAGTGCTGGCAGTGGCACACGCTGCCCCGCTGTTGGGTGCAGTGCTGACAGCACACACTGCCCTGCTGCTGGGTGCAGTGCTGGCAGTGGCACACACTGCCCTGCTGTTGGGTGCAGTGCTGGCAGTGGCACACACTGCCCCGGGGCTGGGTGCAGTGCTGGCAGTGGCACACACTGCCCTGCTGCTGGGTGCAGTGCTGGCAGTGGCACACACTGCCCCGGGGCTGGGTGCAGTGCTGGCAGTGGCACACACTGCCCTGCTGCTGGGTGCAGTGCTGAAAAGCCCCCGTTACCCCGTGAGGCACAGTCCCTGTGCAGTGCAGAGCCCGAGGATCTGCGCTGCGCCGGGTTGCTGGTGCCATTCCTGGAAGGTCCCAGGTGTTTTCTTCCCTCCCCTCCCTTGCCCGGGATGGACATTTCATTCTTGCCTTTACCCTCCCTAGACAATGTCGTTTCCATTCCTCATACGTGTCTTTGAGAACGGGGCTGTGTAGCCCAAGGCAGAACTGTAGGTTGAGTGATGTACAGTTTACATAATTCAGCATCTGGTATGAAATATACTTATTAAATTTACATGAAATGATAGGGTTTTTTTCTATTTTTTTGTTAGTTGTGGCCTTTGTCCAGTTTCTTTAAACTGAGTGAAGGAGAACTATGGAGGGGGATGAAAATCCCAGCCAGGGCAAGGGCTGGGGGAATCTGTAAGATGAGGTTATACAAACTCTTCAAAAGCCTTCGGGAAGGGTGGCTCGAAAGCCAATTTTGGCCTTTGAGAAAGTCTGCACCCGCAGCAGCCCCAGTCACAAGGATGGTGCGGTGACGTGTGGACGCTTGTCACACAGCAGCTTTCCTGCTGTTCCGCATGCCGTTCTCTTTTGGACGCTTTCTTACCTGCGTTAGTGTCCCTTAACAAGAGATAGGCCGTCGCGAATCTGAGCGCCTTAGGCTGGCACATCTCGGCGTGTTTTCGGTCTTTCCAGCCCGTTTAACGTACGTGGTTGTAGCCGTTTCTCCTGAGTTCAGAGGGTGACGATGGTGGAGGAGCGGCCGCAGCGATGTTTGACGGTGGCGTCGGGAACCGGTACCAGCCCCGGTAGCTGTGCCCGCTCCTTGGTGTGTGCCGCCCATCAGTGGTCGCTAGATGAGCCGTCACTATATATTTATTACCTTTTTCCCAAGCTGTTGGTGCCAGATGGAGATTCCCACAGTGTGTATGTCCCATTGTGCTTAACTATGCAGGTTTTCCAATAAAGGAGTTTCCTTTTTTCCCTAATCCAGTCTCGTACGCTGCGTCTTGCAGCTCACGTCAGCGCCGCGTCGCGGGCTCCGAGGAGACGTCTCCTCCGGTGCGGGTAGTGGGAGGTTTTTGGCAAGTCTTCAAGGCAGCAGCGCTGCGTTTGCAGCCGGCGCGGCTCCTGCCGCCCTCTGCTCCGCTTCCCAGCATCTCTCTCTTAATTTCAAAGGAAGTACAGCCAAGATGCTTGAAACAGATAATTTAAACCTCTACCTTTTAGTGCATGTTTTCTGTTGTTGATGCTGTTGTTTCTCTCATTAGCGATCTCTGTGCTCTGAGGTTTCATTCCTTGCATTGCTTCCTTCTGCCTAATTAATTGGTGAGTTGCCTGCCGCACATCAAAGGTTGAGCATTTCCTAAAGAGTAACTAGTTAAGCATGAGAACTAATTGAACACATGACCTAATTATTGCTCTCTCTGTGAGTCATACTTTTCCTTTATTTCTGTAGGGTTTTTCTTTTAAAACAACAGCAAATACTAATTGATCCTGCAAAAGAAACATTGTAGAATTCCAAAGGGGAAAATGCAAAACGGGAAGACTTGTATTGGTCTCCCTGCTCTGCAGATGTAGGAGCGTGTAACAACAAGCAACAACAGCAACAAACGTTGTGACAGCTGAAACGCTGTTTGAAGGGGATCGTTCAGTGACCGTGCCTTCTCTCGCTCTGCTTTCCGTCATCTCCTGACAATCAGGTCCGTTCACACGGGGAACTCCTCTGGTTTGTTTGGTGTTCTGGCGTCGCGGTGAGGCCGGAGTCAGCAGCCAGCGAGGTCCGTGTGCTCCAGCGTGTTTGCATCTGACCCCTGTGCTCCTCACGTCGGTTTGTCTGAAGATGTGAAGAAAGACCTGATGTTAGACAGGCTTCTTGAACGAGATAAGCAGCTCTGCCTGCTCAGATCTGATTAACGTTTTTCTGTAATTACCGCCCAGCCTCTGTGTGACCTGTTTAAAAATACCTTGTCTTTGTGTCGGTGCGCGGGTGGATCCCTGGCGATTAGAGGTGCAGCTCCATCGCACTGACCCGCTATTCGTCCAGGCAGCGCTGGCCAAGGGCTCTGCAGACCCGGGTGTGCGAACGGTCTCGTGTGGAACAGCCGGAGCTTCTTTCTGGACAAGCATCAGAGTGTGGTGCAACCAAATGTCCACAGAGGATTTGCCCAAGACTTGCGAGTGTCTTCATTGTGGCTTAGTTTAGCATTTAAACTTCAATATCCATCTTCACTGTAATTAATATTTTCAAGTTAGCAAACCAGATAGAGCCAGAGTGTTGCTCTTGTCTCGAGTAAGGAAGTGATACAGTTTTGATAGGTCACACCTTCAGAGAATCCTCCTTAATGACCAGGGCAAAACCATCTAGCTAATGCACTTGGTAATTAGCCCCAAACTGTTTTATTTTCCCGTTCTGGGTCTTGACGGTACCTTTTAGAGGAAAAAGCAAAGCCACCGCCTGGTGCGGTTTGTTCCTCGGTGCCTGTTTGGTGTCGCCCGCGCGTGAGTGATGTGCAGCGAACACGTGTGGGGGTCCTGGGCTGGCAGAGGGAACTCCAGCCGTGCTCATTTACAGCTCCCTCTGCTTTCCATTCTTCTCAGCCTCGTGTTTCTCAATGCGCAAATAAGAAGTTTACAGTTTGGATCTTTAGATCTACAGACTCTGGTTTTAGCGTATGAATTCACCTCCATTAATTGTGAGCTGTATTTAATATTTATGCTGCAGGGACGTGAGGAGCGTTCCCATGAGTGCGTTCTCCTTTGGATGGAAGGGAGCGGAGGACTCGGCAGCCGCTGTGGTTGCGGTGTGTGTGAAGGTGCCGGCGGGCAGAGTGATTTAAGGAGCACGTTTGTGCAGATCAGCACCTCGATAACAACCCGAAGGGAGCGGGAGGGCCGGGACCCGCGCCGCGTGCCGCCTCCGCTCCTCGCTCCCAGCACGATGAATCTGGCACGTCACCGGTTCTTGCTTAATGGCTTTTTCTCCTTCCGCTTGCTTTGCTCTGTGGTTGTGATCATGTAAACGATGCCATTCATTGTACCCGTCTTGCCTCTTGGCTTGGGATGCTGAATGTTAATCGAGCAGCATGGTGTCTATTTTTCAAGCTTCACAGATAAGCAAAACATTTTTATATTAAATAAAGTGCTTCATCCTCTTTTGCTGTAGTATTTTAAGACTTTCTTATCTTTGGCTGTCATAGAAGAAAAGCTGAAAAGCCCAAACTTCTGAGACTTTTATTGAGTTTATAAACAGGCTCTCAGTAGCAGGTTTTTGTAGAGACGTGTACAATTGTCCTGCTCATAAACTGGGTTCTTTGTTTCAATACATTGGCTCTCATTTTTTAAGCCATTGTGATTCTGGGTTCCCGGTCTCTCTGCAGTTCTGGAGCAGAGGAATAAACAGGCTTTTATCGGTCAAAGGACAGTCGAAAGACGTTTTGTTGTTTTTTGGCCTTGCTTCAAAAAAAGCCACTTTGGTGCATTTCAGTCTGAGATTTGGGGTTTACGGAGTATCTGATTTATACAGCGTCTGTCTTTACGAGGGAACTCTGTTCAGTTGGAGATGTACAGGGCAGGAACTGGAGGATTAGAGAATTGCGCAGGGTTATTTTTGAGGCTGGCTGACATTGAAAGTGTATTTGACCTTCCTAAGGCACTTGGAGTGCTGGCGATCCTGGGTGGGCTGGGCCGGGCCAGCCCCGTGTGGGTACCGTGTGCAGCCCACACACCACAGCAGGCATATTTTGTTTATTCAGCTCGGCAGGAAATGTTTAATGTTTTCTTTCTCCAACATAAGCAGTTTATATACATGCTTCTGTCTCAAGTAGCTGCCTGCATCTTCAACAGATTTGTTTTTACGCTTGAAATGAATATCTTATGTTTCATGTTACTAGGCCAGGTACAAGCAGAGCCTCGACCCTACGGTGGACGAGGTTAAGAAGCTGTGCACGTCCCTGCGCCGCAACGCCAAGGAGGAGCGGGTCCTGTTCCACTACAACGGGCACGGCGTCCCCAGGCCCACGGTGAACGGCGAGATCTGGGTCTTCAACAAGGTGCGTCTGCGCAGCAGTGCCGAGCAGCTCCCTCTCCACTGCCGTGTGTGTACCTGGAACGTTTGCTAGAGAACAGCTGAACTCTCAGGCTGAAAATGCATTTGGTGTAAAATCGGTTTGGTTCCTGCTTGGCCACAGCGCTCAGCCACACTTTGTGCAGCTGTGTCGATGACATGCAGCAGCCTTCCAGGGATTCCCAGTGTAGCCTTCCAGTGATTCCCAGTGTAGCCTTCCAGGGATTCCCAGTGTAGCCTTCCAGTGGTTCTGTGTGACCCACGTGTACTTTGCTTTCCCTGTAGTTCGGCCGTTTAGTCTCTTTTACAGGTAACTGAATTAAAATGGAGTCTTAGGAAACTGGGACATTGTGCTTGTAGCTGGAAGTACATTCATCTGACATAGGACTTGCATTCATTATCATAGATATGCTCCTATTTTATTTTGGGAGCTTATTGAGCTTCTTTTCTCACACTTCACATGTATTATTTCTATAATTGAACGAGCATTCAGTGGTAATTTGAAAGAGCAGGATAGAAGGTGAGGGAGAAAGTGCAAGAGGGCATCACTTTATTCTGGTGCATCTGTGTTGTCCTGTGTTCCCGTGGGGCCGGGCTCAGCATCCTCCCGTGTCCCGTGGGACCCGTGGGGCGGGTTTGGCAGGAGCTGCGGGGCTGGTGTGGTTCAGGAGCGGTGAATCCGCAGGGTCTGCCCGGGCGTCTCCCTGTGCCTTTGTTCCTGCGCTGGAGATGCTCATTTTTCCTTTCCCTTCTATTTTTCCTCCCATAAAGCCGGTGTGAGTGGTTACAGGGCTGATATGGGCGACGGCAGAGGGGACGTCATTTATTAATAAACCTTGCACCACGTGCCAGGCGGTCAGAGGCAGCCCGGAGATGGAGTGCTGTAGGAGCACACTGTAATTATGCTGGAGAAAGTTCACATAGTATCAGACCATTAATATCTTCCCCTTAATTTCTCAAGGGTTGGTATTTTAAATTTAATTTAGCCCTTGCACAGTTGGTGCTCTGTCTGAACTGATGTTTAAAATGGAAATAGAAGGAGAATGCTTCCTGCTACATTTTATTATCTGCTCTCTGAGAACTGTCTGCTGATGTAGCTGATGGAATCAGTTGACAAGGGGCAGGGGATGGACTGACGTGTTCCTGCCGTGTCCCGGCCTGGGATTCCATGCGGCTCAGCGATCCCCGCGCAGCAGCTGAACGCAGCAACCCGCCGAGGAAGCTTTGCAGCCTCAGAGACATCTCTGGGGAGCACACCCGTGGGTATTGCTTCGGTTTTGGTAGGAGACGGGAAGAGAAAATATACCGTGCTTTGGAAGGAGCAATTATGTTGAAAACATCCTTTTCCTGGGTCTGTTCTGTCTTGCTGTTGTACAAAAAGCCATGAAATGTGTGCATTGTCAGGAGCAAATTCTGCTGCTAACAGAACATGAAACACAAGATGTGCATCACCATCGTGTTCCTGTTAAGTCCTTTGGAAGCGATTTACGTCTCGCTCAGCCTGAGCTGGGCTCTGCTGGGCCATCCTGGGAGAGCCCAGGGGGCAGAGCTGCCGTGCGTGGGGTGACCGTGGAGGTGGCCGTGGGGGTGGCCGTGGGGGTGGCCGTGGAGGTGGCCATGAGGTGGCCGTGGGGCTGGCCATGGAGGTGGCCGTGGGGCGGCCGTGGGGTGGCCATGGAGGTGGCTGTGGGGTGGCCGTGGGGGTGGCCATTCTTCCAGATGTTGAAGGTGCAGTAACGTGCTTTTTGTGTATTTATTGTGTGTGCTGTTGTATTAATAAATAAGAAGCAATGTTCTTTTTCTAGTTTCACTTGCTACCAAAATCCCAGCAGTGGTTTCAGAAAGGTAAAAATCAAAACCCCCTGACTGCAGAGATGTTTTATTCTGACATTTCAGGCAACTTCTCTGTAAAATCTGAATAGGGCTTTTTGTTGTTGTTTTTTTTTGATATTTTTGAGTTGCTGAAGCCCCTGGCTGTGCAGTCGGCTCTGGTCTGTCTCTGGTGTCGCTGTGTGTCGCGTCGCTCCCACCAGCGCTGGCAGAGGGACACTGGGGGCTGCGCTGCTGGAGCAGAGCCCACTGTGCCCCCAGTCGCAGTGAGTGCTGAGAACCCGCTGTGCCCCAGCCCCGGCACAGCGGCACGGGCAGCTCCAAACCTCACCCTGAGCAAGCAGGCTAGAAAACCATCATTTAACACTCCTTTTCTCTCCAAACTATCTCATTTACATATCATTAGCAAACTTTGTAAGTTATATGTCACCCCACAGTAAAGTTGGAACATTAAACTCTTGGGTTTGAAATGCCACAGTATTAATCAGAGCTATAATCCAATCTCAGCTGTAGCAGTATACATTATAACGTTAAAACAACGCGTGCCCGTGAAGAGCCGTTGGTTATGTGTGTCTCCCAGTGGTGCCGGAGCTGCTGGGCGGCGCTGGAGCTCGACTCCTGCTGTTTGCTGGGGCCTCTGGGGGTGCCCAGGGCAGAAATCAGCTTTAGTTCACATGTTCAGCTCTGCGCAAGTTCAGGGTGTTGCCCTTCACAGCTCATTTTAAATGTCTCAGGTTTGATCCTCCTTGTATTTTAGGAGGCTCTTGCCTCCAATTATTTAGGGGGGTTAAGGTGGAAGACAAGGGAAAAATACTCCATATGTACAGAAACCGAGCTGTTGGTTCTTTACTTTGGTGGAGGCGGGCTTGGGTGGGTTTGATTTTTATTGGATAATTCTGGAAGTTGTGCAGAAGTTAAAGACTCTAATAAAATTATGAAGCATCTCGTTAAAGTAAGATGAGGCAGCTGCTGATGGGCTGCACAGTCTTAATTATCAGTCTTGATTTATTGATGGAGTTTTCAGTTTAAGGTGTTTGATGTTAAATTAAAGACAGCTGGTTTACATCCTTCATCAGCGTTGCAGAAATTTGAGATCAAATTGGACCATTAAGTGCTGGTTGGGGTTGTCAGGACATACCAGAGTTTAGAATTTCAAAGAGTGCCCGATAGAATCTACTTGTCACTTCTGTTGGAATCGGGTTCGTAGTCCTCGCTCTTAGTAGATGTTGATATTTGGCTGGATTAATATGCCCAGTGTTCAGTCGATGCTTTATTTAGTGATTTCAGAATGGGAGTTTTGTTGTGTCTGTTTCACTATCTCCCCAATGAAAGTTCTGCTGCTTCTCTGCCTCTTTGTAACCCGAGTGCTTTTGTTTCCTTCTAGAACTAT
This sequence comes from Nesoenas mayeri, assembly GCF_963082525.1. Taxonomy (NCBI): domain Eukaryota; kingdom Metazoa; phylum Chordata; class Aves; order Columbiformes; family Columbidae; genus Nesoenas; species Nesoenas mayeri. The sequence continues at coordinate 12,200,943 of NC_137568.1, read as the reverse complement.
ACTCAGTATATTCCTCTGTCCATCTACGACCTGCAGACCTGGATGGGCAGCCCATCCATCTTCGTGTACGACTGCTCCAACGCCGGCCTGATCGTCAAGTCGTTCAAGCAGTTTGCGCTGCAGCGGGAGCAGGAGCTGGAGGTGGGCACGGGGCGCGCTGGGCTCGCGGGGCGCGCTGGGCTCGCAGGGTGTGCTGGGCTCGCTGCGCCGCGGGCAGCGCGCTTGGAGCGTGAGGGGAGGCAAATCAATCTGCAGATGATTTTGCCACCCCAGTCTTTCTGGTTCAGTTTCCTATCCTATTAAACTTGGAATCATTTTTAATAGAAGAGCTAATTAAATGGTAATGTTAATAGAATCAATTTAGGCCCTAATGGTCTTTTCTGCTGAGGTGAACTAGACATATTTATTTTAGATGCAAAAGTCTAGGATCTGGTTATGTATAAAACAATAACAACAACAATCCCCACCTCCCAGAGCCCAAACAAGCCAACGGCTTCAAGGAAGGAATGTTAATTCATCAGGCAGCAGACTGTCACAAATAGAACCTTCAGGCAAACATGAACAGTATCCCTGGCTCTAGTGCCTTTCATCCTAAGTTCCATTTTTGGAGATGCTTTTGTGGTGACTCTTTGGCAGGTGCATGTTCCATTCTACTGAAATAAACCAGTCCGATAGCTTGGGACATGGAGATTATTCCCCGATTCCTCTCCAAGATGAGGAATTCCTAAAGTCTCTGGCTTGGGAAGAACATGAAACTGTAAACCCAGGTTACTAGAACTGGTAACAGCAGCACAGCATCTGCGCTGACATGTCTCTCAGTTCTGAGGATTTTAAAGAGGTGATAATACTCCAATTATATATAAACTAATTGAGTCTTGGCAAATGGTGTCTCGTTAGAACAGCTCTAGATCTTGTGCTGCAAAGACCTCACTTTGGGATGGCTGGTTTTCAATGTAACACTCGCTGTTTAGAGCAGAAATTACCTTGCTTTTTCCATCCAGAGGAATACATGTAGGGACCTCAAACTGTTTTACTAAAGCATTGATTAAGACCGGAGTATTGTTAGTCACACATGAGGTAAAGCTGTGGCTGGTGCTACCAGAGTTCGGCATTTCTGCAAGTTCTGTTGAACTTTGAAGCTCTCTGTTGGTTGTTGTCAAAGTGCCGTAGAGGCGACCGTGCCCGAGCCCCCAGGCGAGTAACTGCCCCGCTCTCCGCAGGTGGCTGCGATCAACCCAAACCACCCGCTGGCGCAGATGCCGCTGCCGCCCTCCATGAAGAACTGCATCCAGCTGGCGGCCTGCGAGGCCAGCGAGCTGCTGCCCATGATCCCCGACCTGCCCGCCGACCTCTTCACCTCCTGCCTCACCACGCCCATCAAGATCGCGCTGCGCTGGTGAGTGTGTGCCGGCGGGTGCTGAGCTCCTCTGCTGTGATCCACTCACTCGTCCACATGCTTCATCCATCCTAACATTCCGCGGTATTGGATTACAGGATTTGAACTATGCATTTGGGATGGCGTTTTATTAATCAGAGCTAGAAAGGTGAAAATATTGTTATCTTCTACTTATTACGTTTTAGATTCCAGCTCAATATCTGGGTTTGCTCAGATTAAGGGATTTACTGTTCTGGGAATTAAATATCTGCTTCTTCAGAGAGCAGAAACAGTCCATAGTGCAATATAACTTTTTGTAAATTGTCCTTTGTACAAATCATATTCCAAATATTGCGGTTGCTGTAAATAATGCAGCAGCGTTAAATAATGCCGTAGTGAAAGAATCTGAGCGATGAACCAAAGAAAGATGTTACAGACTGACGTGCCGAGTTAACTGGGAGGCGGCTCCAAAGGCTGTGCAGCCAGCGGGAGCGTTCCGGGTTCCAGGACCGGGACTGGGACCCGGAGCGGGGAGGGTCGCACGGACAGGGATCTGCCGGCACCGAGGGTTTGTCTGCGCTGGTGTGGTGGGTGTTGCGGGTTTGTGGCAAGCTGAGCCGTGTCGCTGCTGGGCGGCTCTCAGGCCCGCGCTGCTCCGCGTGTGCCGCACCAGCCCCGGCAGCGCCGGGCGCCCTGAGCGGGGCTGCTTTGCTTTGGAGTCCCCTCCAAACGTATAAACTGCTTACACAACTGCGTTAAACACATGTTTTTTATATACTGAGAAAGGGGCTTTTCTGATGTCCTGATCTGTTGGGGAATTTCCTGTCGCTCCATCTCTGTGGGGTCGCGGGGGGTTATCGGGCAGGTGCTGGCGCAGCTCCACCCGCCATAGCACCAGGTATTCTCAGACTTGTCTCGTTCGTGTTCGGGGAGGATTTGAAGCTGAATCTCAGCTGTTCTTGGGGTCAGTGCAGTAGACGCCACGCAAACCCCTGGACAGTAAAGCGTTTCCTACTGCGTCTAATCCAATGATGATGTGTGTTGCTTACTGCACACAAAATATTTCTCCTCTATTGTCTGATGGAGATTATGCTCCTTTTATATTCTCTATTGATTGCCATTATTGCGGTTGTATTTTTATCCGTGCAAGTCCTGTAAATAATCAGCGCTCGTTTTAGAGCGTTATTCACTGCTGTTCCAGCCAGGCTGCTGGGGCGCACTGCGTCCTGCTGTCCCAGAGCAGCCCGTGCACCAGAGATCAGTATATCAACCCGGGTCTTTAAAACTTCTCTTTTGCTTCAGCATAGCCCTTTTACCAAAGCTGATCCAGAGCCTTGCAGGATTGGTTTTGAAATATAACATTTTTGCAATTCTGGACTGACTGGTTAATGAGGTTTCATATACGGAATTTATGGGCAAATAAAAGTTTGATGAATACATTTCTATACATCCCATTTTGCGCTCTGTATTTTAAGTAAACAACTGATGGATGAAATCACTTATCAAATGGAGCTGCAGCTGCATCCACTTCGGTGTCATTCCAGGGCAGAGCGATGGCTGCGGGGCAGAGCCGGGGGGCGCGGGTGCGGAGCCGCCGGTGCCGCCGGTGCCGCCGGCCCCGAGGCCGCGGCTGGACCTGCCTCACTCCAGACCGGTCACCGGCCTGTGCAGTGACTGCTCCTAATGTGCGTGACTATATATAGCTGTATATGAGGCCAGCTTAGAGATAAGCCGTAGTGACGGTTAATCTTGACTGATAGGCGCTGATCGGAAGGTGGCTGCAGCTATTGCAGAAACAGGCAGAAACGAGTACACGTTTGGTGCGGTTTTACCCAGATCTGTGGCTCTCGTGCTGTCCAAAGCGAAAAGCTGCTGCTGGAAGGTGTGATCAGTAGCACGTCGCGTGCTTGTGTGTTCATCAGTCCCTAATCACAGGATCACAGAATGTCAGGGGTTGGATCATCCAGTCCACCCCCTAGGCTGCAGTTGCGTTTGCACAGTCTCACCCAGCAGGACACTGGCCTTGTCCACGTTGTCATGAAGACCCTTTGGGTTGAATCCTGGAGTCCAACTCAGAAGAGTCACAGAGCTCCCGAGAAGTGCTGGAAAACCCCCAACCAAAAGGAAGCAAGAACCTTGGGAGCTCCTCAGACTCGGGAGTGTCGGAGATGCCGTTGATACATCAGAACCCAAATACAGCAAACTTGAAAGTGCAGGGAGAAAAGAGTTTGATCTGTGACAGCTATAGGTGAATTAAAGCAAACATTTCAAGTGTAGGTGCTTTTTTCTAATGTGTTTTATTTTGCACTTCTGCTGGAGGTTTTGGGAGGTTAACGGAGCTGATCTTCTGTCCCAAATTTATTTAGATAAACTAAATGGAGTTTCAACACATTCCTGTGGTATCTGAGCAGATTCCAGCTGAGTATTATGTGTATTTCTGGTTTCTTTTGTTATTCTCTGGCATTGATTGGTGTGTTTACACGCAGCTCTAACGCGTTTCGCCTGATGTTTGTGGTGATGACACCAACCATCTCTTGAGACATCACGTTTGGAGCGTTTGGAGTGATGAAGGGGCTGCAGACACAGGATGAGGAACATTTTGTTTACGGGTACATTTTCTTGGCAGCCAGTGGTTGCTCGAGAGGAAATGCAGATGGTCTGCTACTGGCTAATTGGGTTGTAATGAACTACCCTCTTTGGGAGCGCTCAGGGCAGCGGTGGGTGCTTTGAAAGCGGTACTGCGACAGGCCCGCGTACACAGGAGCCGCAAGCGCTGCCGCTTTGCCCCGGCCTGGCGAACGTCCCACGGGTCCGTGCTCGGGGCACAATGTGCTTTCACTGCTCGGTCTGCTTGCTTTGTCCTCTTTGAGGAGCCACGAGCTCAAATGAAATAGCTGAAATGGGAGGTTATTTTGTGTTGCCCAGGTGCGGTCCTATGGAAGTGCTGCATGACGGCATTTCCAAGGGAAACCGCTGTTTGTAGTCACCCCAGAGGCGCGTCCGTGCTGCTGCGGTGGGACACGCCGGCTCTTCAGTCGTGTGTCCCAGCGTCTGCTTTCTGCTTCTAGTCCCGTGAGCTGCCCGCAAAGGCTTTGTGCTCAGCAGAGTCCCCGCAAACGGAGGCTGGGGGTCTGTTTGCCCTGTGGCAAGCGGCCTCTGCTGCCAGGCAGAGCCTGTGTGTCCGTTCTCAGTCTCTTTCCAGGGTTAAGATGCTCACCCTTATTTTACATTGTGTCTTGCAACAGCGTGGAGCACCGTCCTGTTAATCCGTGAGCCTGTGAAATATTGCTGAGTGAGGTTAAATCACAGCTGGGATGAGAGGCTTCTGAAGTAAATCCAGAGTACTGCATGACATGGCGGGTCTTGGGACTCTGGTTTTATTTGTAGAAAGCAAATGCGTGACAGCACAAGGTTGCGCTGGCTCTGCTGTGGTCCTCTGAGATCTGTCGTAGCGTGGAGGCGGTGAGAGGAGCTACAGAGCCTTGGGCACCCCCGGCCTGTCGGAGGCGGCAGCCTGGGCGCAGTGACCTGGTTCTGCCGGGCTGGGTCCCGCCCGCGGCTCTGGCTCTCGGGTGAGGGTGTTTCCCTGCGCGGTTCTGGAAAGCACTGCCGTAAGGCTTTTGTATTTTAGCAGGTTGTTTGGGGCTCCCTCTGCAGTGTTTGTAGATGGCTCTGTGAGGTTTTTTTGTGGCGGATGGTGCATGCATCAGAAAAGCAGCCTGGAGACCACTTGGCTTCCCCGAGCCCGTCCCTGTAAGGGCAGAACAGATGTCCTGCCAGCGGGGGATGCCACAAGAGAACCGGAGGGTCCTCGACGTTTCAGATGTGGGCTCTACATGGCTTGTTCAACTGTTCTGTCCTATGAAGGTGGCTCTGGTAGCAGGGGGGGCTCCGGGTGACACTGGACGCGGAAGGCGGGTGTGCTGGGCAGCTGAGCCCCGGTACCACCGACCCCCCGCTACCACCGACCCCCCGGTACCACTGACCTGCCAGTACCACCGACCCCCCGCTACCACCCTCCCTGCTCTGGCACAAAACAGCAACTTGTGTTACACTGGTGGGTAAATTCTTCATGAAACAGTAGAGAGTGGGTTCCCAAGCTCTGTGGGCTTGGGGGTTTCCAAGGCGCAGCGAGTGGTGCTGCCGACGGGACTGCGCGCTGTCCAGGGCACGTTCCCCGAGTGCTGCTGTTTGTAATGCTGGGGAAATGGAGTCAGCACTTTTTTTAATGAAGTGACTGTGGTGTTAGAACTCGGCGCATCCTCCGGTTCCCTTGCTCCCGCTCCGCCGGCAGTGCCGAGCTCTGCGGGGAGCGCGGCTCATCGCTATTCCAGCAGCACAGCCCCCGCGCTCCCTCGGGGCCGCGCTGCTGCCCGCGAGCCCTTTTCCCCGCTCCGCGCTGGGAAACTCGTCACGCTGACAGCTGCAATACCCCAGTTTTGACACCTCACGATGGAAATCGCCGCATAATCATGAGCGTGACGAATATTGAGGGCCTCGTTTCATTCTTATTATGCTGTGGCAAAGTTTTATACCCAAACACCATTTTAAAAGCAGACACACTGTAATAAAGAAACCTTCCTCCATATTCTTTCCACAGAACCTTGTCATTAAATATTCAATTAGTATGTTTTATTTTTATTCTCTTCTCCACAGGTTCTGTATGCAGAAGAGTGTCAGACTGGTGCCAGGAGTCACGCTGGATTTAATAGAGAAGTAAGCCAAATTTTATGATTTCTTTTTCCTGTTGGTCTTAATTTCCTCATTACTTCTGGCATTTCTCATGTTTGTCTGCGAGGTGATTTCTCTGGAAAGCTGCTCGCAGAGTGCGCACCTACAGCGTTTGGCATTGCTGGCTGCACCGCGTGTTTGGGAAATGAAGTGCGGGGCTGCTGGGAGCGGTGCCACAGGGGTCTCGGCTGCCCCGTCGGGGTCCCGGCTGCGTGAGTCTCTGCCCCATCGGGGTCCCGGCTGCGCGGGGCTCTGCTGCTCAGGGGTTGAGAGCCCCGGGGCTCTCACCGCTCCCGCTGCCATCCCAGCCCAGCCCGGGGAGCGGCCTCTGCAGACACGGGTCGTGTTCCTGCGCTCCAGCCCCGGAGCCGTGCACGTGGCTGTTTCCGCGTGGGCTTTGGCCACGGGAGCGTTGGCAGAGGAGACATGCTCGTCACCACGTCACCAGAGCCAACCAATGAACAGAACAACACTGAATCAGAAACACTTTGTCACTTCATGGCTGTGCTGTCCTGCTGTCTTTGTCTGATAGTGTTGTTGTGTTTCAGCCCGAACACCCTTGAAACGTGTTATCCAAGCAATATTTGAGCGTAATTACTGGTTCTCAGGCAGCTGAGGCAAACTGCTGAACCAAGGCAACTGCGCTTTGACTTGTACTTCGATTACTACAAACAAGGTAGACTTGGAAATAATGACAATTGGCCAGCGTAGTCTTTGCTGGGTTTGGGGATTTGTTGTTGCTGCTGTAAGAAGGCAGCACGTCCTCAGGCGGGGCAGGAGGTGCTTGGGATGCAGGAGTTCTGCGCTCCCTGCGGGTGGGTTTCAGTGCCTTATTCTTGGAGCGTTGCTACACACACGCAAACTGGCTGTGAGTGCTTAATTAAACACCATTCCTTCCATTTCTGACAAACGTTGACTCTAGAAATACTGCTGCTGAGATTACTCAGAACCCTTCTGACACAGCCCAGGGGCCCGTTATCATCTTTTGTCCAAGATGAAAACTGTGGAATCTAAGAGCATCTTAAAGGGCGTTAGGAGAACGGGAGCCCAGATAATAAGCGTGAATTCTTAATATAAATGTATTATCATACTTGCTTGGTTTTCAGTAAGCTCCTGTACAGCGTAGTGAAGAGCAGCAATCACTCACTGCTTGTGCTGCCAAACGCTCTGTTCAGCAGACGCAGTGAGGGTGAGATTGCATCAGCTGCAATTTCTTGTTTGGTTTTTGCTGTAGTAAATCTCTGTGTGTTAAGCGGCATGTTTTGCATTCCGCTGAGGCTGGGGATGGTCCTCGGTGCCCCCGCCGTGCTGGAGCGTCGCAGGTCGACGTTCCGCACTGGAGCTGCTGGGGCGCGTTTGCTGTTGGTTGGAGCCTCTGTGGCTGTGGGACAGCAAAGGGAGCAGAAATTCCCCCGGAACCCGTGGGCTCGTGGTCAGTGTGATATCACTAGATAAATGTGTTCTGGAGCAACAACTGCATTGTGTTAATTGCAATTAACATATTGCTACGAGAGTGTATTGAATCAAAGAACATGTGGTGAGGGTCAGGGAAGGTCTGAGCCAGGTGGCTCAAGAATCGGCTTCGCTGAACACTTGGACGACACTGGCGGGAGCGCAGCCCAGCGCCCGCTGCCGCTCACCAGCCAAACCGCTCCTCTAACGCACCAGAAATAACAAATCGGAGACTAAAATTAATTTAGTTTCCACTTTAAGTATTGTCGAACGTCACAGACTGGACATTATTCATGTTTTGATGTCTATTGATTATTGATGAGTAACGGCTGAGCAGGAGCCAATTTCAAGCAGGAAAAATAAAATCCCAAGATATCACATAGCAAAAAGAATGTAATTGGAGAAAATGCTGAAATTATCGGGTAATATAACAAATACCTTTGGTGCATGCCCTCAGAACTCGGCTAATCAGCCGCCTTCAGGATGGTAAATGGGGGCACAGCAGGTTGGTACTGTAACGTTCTTGTTTCCCAGTTGGAGCCAGCGGCAGGATCCACTGCGCCGGCACCAGCAGGTGAAGGGTGCTGTGCCGGCAGGTGAAGGGTGCTGTGCCGGCAGGTGAAGGGTGCTGTGCCGGTGGGCACGGGCCGGGGGGCAGGAAGACTCGGGCTGGCTGGGGAAAGTGCCTGTATTGAAATGGAGTATTTGAGTTCCTGCATTGGTACAGGATATCAGGCTCTGGCGTGGGCAAAGCCCCTTGTCAACAGGAGTGGAGATGGTGCTCAAGAGGACGGTTTTCATGGCAACGCTTCTTTTGCATCTTTACACAGAGACACGACGGGATCGAGCGCGAGTGTACGAAGCTTTGAGCTCTCTCCAACAAATCATTTAAGAAACTCCAAAGTTTTGTCATTCTCAAGTAGTTTTCCAAGGCTCCCGGAGCGCAGTCACCACACGACTGGGTCACTCCTGTTGTGTGGGGCTGAGGACGGTGCTGAGCTGGCTGAGCAGCTCAGCCCAGGGCAGATTTCCAGAGCGATCTCCCCACGTTCTGTGCTGCACTCGCTCCCTTTTTTCCCCTGAAAGGCTGAAAAGTCAAGTACACTTATTTTACTTCCCCATACTAAGGTTATTGCAGATGTTTGCAGGTAAACACCAGTGCCAAAGCATCTTCTGGAGTCTAAGTATGACATTGCGTATCCCGGTGTTATATATATTGTATTCCGAAAGCAGGGGTAATGCTGGAGCCCATCTGAAGGGAAAACCTGGCATCCTCTGAAGTGAATGCTTCCCCTGTCATTAAAGTGATTCATGGGCCTTTGCTGCATGTCTGACAGGGACATGGATGGTTCCACCTTGCACGAGCTCCTCAGCGACGCTGACGTGTCGCAGTCTTCGCTTCTCACGAGAGGCCGCGCTGGTCGCTCTCGGACGGCGCCTGTCGGGTGGTGGAAGGAGCAGCGGAGGCCCGGAGCTGTGGGTTACAGCGGCCCAGCCAGCCCGCCCTGCTGCCTCCCGTTGCCCTCCCTCAAATGCGGCTTCTCCGGAGCCGCTCTGCGCTGTCCTGGCTGCCCCGGCTCCCGCTGCGTGTCCCGGCAGAACGTGACGCTGGGACGGCAGCGATATCGCTCCTGGAAGCCCGTCCCGGACCTGTGGCGTGCTGACTCTGCACACGTGTGCCCAAACACAGATGAAAAGAAGCTCTAGATGTTTGTGGTTAAACACAAAACCGAGGAGCACACCTTGTTCCCCAGGAAAGCAGATGTTCAAGTCACAAGTTGTTTGTAGGGCTGGGCTGCCAGCAGCCGCTGTGGATGCCAGCCTGGTGTGCCTGCCCAACGCCATCGGTAAGATACGGATCGACCCAACCTGCGTTTAACAGAAGAGAATTCGGCATGAGCCGTGCGCAGAACTCCCCATCTGGTGTAAGGATTCAAACCCTGCTGTGAAACGCCCTTTCTCTATTTCCACTGCAAACTGGCTTTGGTGCTGAAGTGACTGCAGCTCGGCGTTGGGCCTGCGAGGGGTCGCAGCGCGGGGCACGGTGGGTTCCAATCCACGCGGCTCTGGGTTCTGAAGCGCCGCCGCGTTGCTGCACGGCTGTTCTGCAATGCAGATATTGCTATGGGGTCTCTCAGGAGCAGTGGGGTGGCCTCGTGTCCCCTCCGCCCGCCCCGGGGTCCCCACAAACACCGCTCGCACCTGTGCATCACAACACGCAGGAACTTTTTATAAGATGTTAATTACTCGCTGGTTTAGAAATTGTATTTGTACAAGAGCATATGCTTATCTGAACCTGCCTGGAAATAGGACTGCGAGATATCAGAAGGATCAGTTGCCACAGATCGTCCTGTCATTTGTCTTGACACTTATACTATTTGGCCACTCGTTGTACAAGACGTGCCCCCCGTGACTTTCTCATGATAAAGATCCATGCAATAAAAACAAATGGTATTTATTCTTAAATATTTCAGCAGGAAGCGAGCAGGGGATGAAGTGAAGCAGGGTGGCACTTCTGAAGGAAAAGACATTTCCATTGCCCCTCAGAAATCAACATCTCTGGCACCTTCCCAGATGTTTTCCTGTAGCTCAGTTACCCGTGAACAATTCCTTGTTTGTAGTCCTTTATCTGACAATTCATCTCACAAGCAAATTTGAGCATAATGGATCTTGCATAAGGAAAGTGTGTCTAGCAACATTAATTCTCAGTTAACAAATAAAGTTCTGGAAATTTGATCTTTTTTGAGCCTTGACTGAGCTGGGGGGTGTATTTCAAAAGATACGGTTTGAAGAGGAATGTACTTGTTTCTTTTCGCCACCTGTAGGATTCCCGGGCGCCTGAATGACAGGAGGACTCCCCTGGGCGAGCTGAACTGGATCTTCACGGCCATCACAGACACCATCGCCTGGAACGTGCTGCCCAGAGGTGGGAGCTGGCGGGGACGGGGGTTCCAGCACGGTGCGCATGGCTTGTTTGGGGAGGGGGGTGAGGGGGAGAACTGGGACCCTGGAGTAGGGAGAAAATGAAAGCCTGATCCTGGCAGAACAGACCAGGCTGGGTCTTAAGACTAGATGAATTTTTGAAATGTGCTCTTTGTACCAGAAGCATTTCAACAACCTGAGTGTTAGAAACCAGAAAGGGTTTTTCTGGTGCTTTAGCTTGAATAATTTCATTTCTTACTGTATTTGCAAAGAGCAGCCTTGCTGGTAGGACAGCGTGGCTCCCACAACTCCATCCCAGCTCGGAATTAGCTCTGGCGCCTGGCTGCCCGCACCTGGCAGCACGTCCCGGCTGTGCTCCCTGACGCTCAGTACGGCACAGGCTCCTCTTTGCCTCTCTAGACAACAGCACATTCGCTGCCTTTTAGGGGTCACTTTGGCTTCTCACAAGCACATCAAACTACCAGCTCACAGGTGTGTGGCTCTCAATTAAATAGTACACACAGGTCCTTTTCACCTCAGTCATTTCCAAAGGCTTAGGGAGGCTGAGTTTAATTGAAACACCAACAAGAGCATTTTATCCAGAAAAGGCAAAAACCAACCAGAGGTAGAAAGTATTTAGTGCTGTTAATGGAGAGTAAATGTGATGTTTTAAGGGAACTCGGAGGGCAGATATCCATTTAATAGTTGTCACATCACTGCAAAACTGTTGTAGATTCCTTGTTACTGAAGTAAAATATGAACATGTTTTAGTGTTTTAAATGGTTTTGCCCGTTACCTGAAGTGCTCGAGCCACCACGCTGCGCCTCTGGTAACCTGCGCGTCTCTTGCAGACCTTTTCCAGAAGCTGTTCAGGCAGGACCTGCTGGTGGCCAGTTTGTTCCGCAACTTCCTCCTGGCCGAGAGGATCATGAGGTCGTACAACTGCACCCCGGTCAGCAGCCCCCGCCTGCCGCCCACCTACATGCACGCCATGTGGTGAGTCCTGCGCGCGGCCCCGGCGCCAGAACCGAAACGGCTCCGGGCGCGTTTCCTCCCTGGGCACGCGGAGCTAGAACGTAAATCTGAGACACAGAGGCTTCAGTTCAGCCGTGTAATCTTTCACTCCAGATAGAAAAGAAGTTGGGCATCTGCTGCCTTCGTTGTCAGCGAGTAAAGCCCATGGCCTGTGGCTGCGGGGTGGGAGAGCCGAGGCCCCGGAGGAAATCCTCAGCTTGCCTTGTTGAAGTAGAAGAGATGTTTTGCTGCAGAGTTCATCTGCTTTTACTGTTGCTTTTAAGGTGATTAATGGAAATGGAGGTGGCTCAGTTATCGAAAAGCTCTCAGACAGGGTTTTACACTATCAAACCAATGTCCCGTGGATAATAATAATAAAAATAATCATAAAAGTAATAACAAAAATACTTGCTTTCAGATTTTTCATACAGTGTGATTAAGAATAGATCAGTACAAAATTTGGCAAAGTAGGAGCTGGTACAGTCAGGCTAATGTAGATCCCGGAGGGGGAAATGAGAGCTGGGTGACTCGCTGAAAGGGCCGTAAACTGTCAGCCGTGCGGGCTTGATTTGCGTTTGCCAAATGCCTTTGGTGAGCGGAGTTTGGGCGATGGGGCGGCCCCGCCGTGCGTGGGACGCGGCACACCACACTCTCAGCAGCTTCGGAGGAAAGCGCTTGGGTCATTCGGTGAGTTGTTTTGCCGTTATGGCACATGAGGGATGGGGACGTCTGTACGTGAAGGGTTGAAACGCCGCCGCGTTGCCGAGGTGCCTTTCGGCTGCTGTTGTGACAAGAGGTGGCAGAGCCTGGGCCACGGGACTGCGGCTGCAGCGGAACACCATTTAGTGGAAATGTTGAAATTCAACCAGTAAATTTCTTGAGTTATGTATAGCTTGCTTTTTGCCAGCAAATTAAAAATCTCTGTTTCCGGTTCCTTACGGATGATAATTCGTTCTCATCGCCGGTGTGTTGCTAGCCTGTATTTCTGGTTTCCCCGGGGACTGTGGCTGGGAGCTGCTGTTGCCATCCCTGTGCTGAGCCACGGAACCTGAGTGGGGCCTGTTCTGCATCATGGTCCTGCTGGACAGCACGGTGGGTTCTAGAAACACCTTCTCTTCTTTCCTTGTGGGTAGTTCTGGTGCGAAGTGGTGCTGGAAATACCTTTGTGAAGTCCCCCAGACAGGACAGGACAATGGCCCCGTTGCTGCCCCTTAGGCTTCACCAGGTGAAATTCCTACAGGAAAGTCCCCCACAGAGCTTTTCTCCGTGCGAATCCCAAACGCTGGCACAGTAGACGGCAAGTGAGCGCAGAATCCCTTGACACACTTTATTCAGTGTCCTCCAAAAAACGTGCAGTTTGAGGCAAATCTGGCAAAGGGGAAAATTCCACTTTCATCAGAGGTGGCTCAGTTCATTATTATGAACTTTTAGTGAGGACAGATTTAGAAACTAATTGAGGACTCGCTTAAATATTTTCTAAAAATAATCACCTATGTTTACCTATCATTCAGGAATTTTCTATTGGATCCCTGGTCTGAAACCTCCAAACCCATTTGCTGTCCAGCCACACTGGGTGGTGTGAGTGGGGGCAGGAGTTGGCCAGAGGAGCGTGGGGAAGAACGGAAACTCCCAGCAGCGTGGTGTGATGGTCACGTTGAGCCTCCGTCTGCGTTGCGGCGCGGTGGGATACAGCAGGTTTCTGCTGGTGGCTGTTTCAATGGCACTTTGCACAGATGTTCATACCCAGCATGTCCGACTGTTGAATTCCGTTCTGGCAGTTGGTTTGGGACCCACCGCTGCCCGTTCTGTTGACTCTTCTTTCAAACAGTTGAGGAAAAGGGAAAACTTACTTTTTGAGGGCAGATTTGACCCCCAGTCTGTCAATGTTTTGATTTCCGCTGATTTCCCATTGTAGGAACCGGGCACTGGGCCTGCCCTGGCTGTAGGCTCTGACATGGCACTTCATTCCTTCCTTTGTGTCTTTCTTACTGTTATTGGCTTTTCCTGGTTTACCTGCTCAGGTGTGGCCCTGCTGGGCCCCGGCGGTTTGTGCGGTGCCTCCCACTGCAGGTCCTGGGCTGCTGCGGGCACAGCTGTGGTACAGGCGTTAGTATTGGTGTGCAGGTGGGCTGGCTGTGCGCTCAGCCCGGTCCTGGGCTGCTGCGGGCACAGCTGTGGTACAGCTGTTAGTATCGGTGTGCAGGTGGGCTGGCTGTGCGCTCAGCCCGGTCCTGGGCTGCTGCGGGCACAGCTGTGGTACAGCTGTTAGTATCGGTGTGCAGGTGGGCTGGCTGTGCGCTCAGCCCGGTCCTGGGCTGCTGCGGGCACAGCTGTGGTACAGCTGTTAGTATCGGTGTGCAGGTGGGCTGGCTGTGCTCTCAGCCCGGTCCTGGGCTGCTGCGGGCACAGCTGTGTTGCAGGCGTTAGTATCGGTGTGCAGATGGGCTGGCTGTGCGCTCAGCCGGAGAGCCATGCGTGTGCTGCGCAGGAGCTGTGATGTCCTGTCAGCATCCTCAGCTCTGCCCGGATGGATTAGGCATTTTATATTGCTGCTCTCGGCAACAACTTATATTCACAGCCTTCGAAAAGACCCAATAATGTGTTTGGAAATATTTCCTAGCATAGGTCATATATTAAAAATGAAGTACCTTAATTATGCTTTGGAAGAGCTATGATTTGTCCATAATAGAAATACTGCAGTAGTGTATACACCGACCATGAAATTCTACTTGAAAGAAAGTCATAACATACTGCAAATAAAACAAGCTGGAAATTCCAGCTGAAAAGAAACCCATAATATAGCAACGCAATTGCAGTCTGGAGGGCATGTGGATGGGACTTGCCCACCTTTCCAGTTCCCTTTGGCACATTAAACCAGTCAATCACTGCTCCTCCTCCCCACCAGCAGCCGCTCTTTTCCCCATGACTGTAACAAGTATTTTCTCCTCCTGCTTCCCTTCGCGCACTCCGCGGTGTTGGTCCTTCGCCATTCCTCTGTGGCTTGTTTTCGATCTTTTAATTACTGTATTGCCCGTTTAATGCCTCATCTATCACCAGCACAGCGAGGCGGGTGTGTGGCAGCTCAGGAATGAGTCTCCCAGCTGTGTGGTTGGAAAGGGGGAGGTTTGGGGAGGTTTGGGGAGGTGTGGGGACGTTTGCCTCGGGGCACAGCCGCTTTTTGGCTGCTGAGCAGGTTGGTTTGAACCGATCCGTCTCTCGCATGCAGCTGATGGGAACCAGCAGCTCTCTGGATTGTGAGGAGAAGCAGCATTGAGATGTTATGGTGGTGGTTACTCTTTTAAGAGATTGAGGGACATTGGCTGTGTGGTTACGTTGATATTTAATGGCCTGTTTTTACTCTATAGAGTATTTGTGCTTGTGACCCGAAGTGACGTTGTGGGGCTCGGCGGCTCGGTGTCGGTGCAGCGAGCTGTGCGGGGCCCGTCGTGGGCAGCCCAGGCTCCAGTCTCTCATCTCTGAACGTTCTTCTCATGTCGTAAAACTCATCTCAAAGGCGCTAACAGCCACATTTTCTAATGTCTGAGAGAAATTCTTTAGGTGGTATTGCCCATCCCTGCAAGAAACCCGAAAGTCAGAAATACTCCTTCTTTGCTTGAAGTAAAATTATCTTTGTATCTGTACTAATTGACTTTGCCTCGACCAAGCATAGATCTCTCTCATCAGCTCTGTGTAAACATTTTGTCTCCAACACGGGTCTTTATTGGGCACATGGGAAGCATTTGTTGCCTGTGCTTCGATTATCTCTTGATTACCTCTTAATTCTATTGGCAGCGTGTTGTCCAGGGACAGGTGGGGGCTGGGAACAGCGGGACGAGGTGCGGGGCAGCTCGGACAAGCTGCATCGCTTGGATCCCAGAGAAGCGCAGGAGCCCTGCCGTCTATTTGTCCGTCTAATTGGAGAGGCTGGTTTAGGTTGAGAACAGCTGCCAGTTGTGCTAATGGGATGGATTGTGCTCAGCAGTTGTTCTAACGGAAGGCTTGTTTGACTCAAAACAAGGTGATTTAAGAACTTATTAGAGCAGGTAACTAAAATACGCTGTATTGATTATCACCTATGGCCTTACGTCTGCCAGTGTTCCTGGGAGAAGAAACATTGCTTAACATATCGATGTGAACACGTGGTGGCCACAAGGCATGGGAGAGCAGCTGCATCTGGAGAGTCAATTAGTGTCTGCTGAAAGAGAAGTGCAGAAATTCATCTGCTGAAATGGGATGTCCATGGATAGACAGGGATAATGATTCCTGGGGTTAAAAGCACCTACTTCACTCTTTTAGGGGTATTTTAGGAACTTCAGAGACCAAATGCCCGTATTTCAGTTGGGTCCTCGTTCAGGCTGTGAGTGGTTCAGAGTGACTGTCAGCATCTGAATCAGCCACAACAGGTTCCTTGGCCACTGCCTGTAGTTTATGTGCCGTTATGACTGTAACACTGAAATATTGTAGGTAGCAATACTTTAGCCATCAATTAGTACAGTAGGTAAGTGTAACCGTCAGACAACACTGCTTTGTCCAGTTATTTGTGTGATCAGAATTTAAATTTGCCTTGATGTGACTTACGGGTAACTTGTCATGACTTCTTTCCCCTTTTTCCCTAGGCAAGCGTGGGACCTGGCAGTGGATATTTGCCTTTCCCAGTTACCTACAATTATCGAGGAAGGAACTGCCTTTAGAGTAAGTTGGATAGAAACTGCAAGTCTAGAGGTGCCCAAACTAGTTACTGTCTTTGTTGTGTCGTTGACCGCCGCGTGTCGTGTTGTCGCTCCCCCAGCACAGCCCGTTCTTCGCGGAGCAGCTGACGGCGTTCCAGGTCTGGCTGACCATGGGCGTGGAGAACCGCAACCCCCCGGAGCAGCTGCCCATCGTCCTGCAGGTGAGAGCCCGCGCCGTGCCCCCCGCGCCGCGCCTCCCATGCCATGCCCCTGTGCCCCCGTGCCGTGCCCCCCGCGCCGTGCCCCCGCGCTGCCGCCCGCCAGCTGGCCCGGGGACACCCTGGGGATTCGATACAGCTCGTCCTGCGTTTCTCAGACCTGTGCAGACAAAGACAAAGAGCTTCTCTTCCCACATGGCTTCTCTGTCCTCTGAGCGAAGCTTCCTGCTCTCATCCTTTTGCAGCTTCCCCAGGATCAGGCTCTGCTGCCTCCTCGTTTGCTCTGGAGTAGCAGCGTTTTCACAGAGTAGCAGATCTTTGGTGTTTTCTCCTTTAGCATCTTCTCTTATCTGCCAGCTCTGTCAGGCAGACACTTTGTCTTCTCTCTGCTTTCAGAAATTGGGCATTACTGCAGTGGAAATAATTTGGAAATGGCTTCTTTTTCTGTCTGGTACAGCCTGGGAAGTGTTCCCTTAAATGTGATGCTGAAATTTTGCTGCAAGAACATAGAAACAGGTCTCTGAAGACCATGCCTGGAAGGAGTGTAGAGTTCCAGCAGACATCTGCTTAGACTAGGCAAAGTTCATCTGTTTAAAGGAGAAGTAAATCCAGGAGAAACATAACACTTCATTTCAAGTTCTGGTTTGTGGCACAGTGCGTATTTCAGTTGCCATCTGCTCTTGCCCTCTCCTCCCCTGGAGTCTGCATCCACAGAATTGGGAACCCTTGTCGAGGTAGCCGTGGTCTCCACCAGGCAGCAGAATTTAGTCTTTCTGTTTCAAGGAACGTGGTTCCGGTCACTTATACAAGGACATGTGATTTCTTTCACTGAATGTGAGCAGACTCACCTTCCCTGTTAGCCACCCGCTTGGTTTGAGACTGACAGCACCATCAATCTTCGTAAGACCAAATCTTCATTTCGCTGAGCCTCCCAGGCCTTGAGAGATGAGTTGGTGAGCAGATGCAGGTTTGTCTCTGTCAGGCTCCCGCTCCAGCACCACGTCGCTGCTTCCCACTGGATTCCTTGGCAGCAGAACGCTCTGCAGCAGTGTCACCTTGCAGTGCAATGGAGAGGTCACCTGGCAGAGAACCTGCTTTCCCTCCTGGAGCAAAAATGAGCTAGGACAATGTAATTATTCTTATACCTGAAGCATATTAGTTGTATAGCAGAGTAAGATTGCTTGTGAAGAGGTTTGAGGTACTTGGAATCAGAGGGCAGCTGATTAAGGGAGGGAAGGCAGTGCATTTTGGGTGCCTTTGAGTGTCTTTTTGCTGTGACTCCTTGGGAGCTTGGACGAGGCTGCTGTGCCTGGCAAAGGTTGGTTCTATTTTCCCATTTGGGACGTGTCCCTGGTGAAAAAAGGTGTTTGAGTGGCAGGGCCACGATGCCAGCTGTGCGATGCGTGGCTTTGTCAAGGCCAGAGCAATGGTCTGTTGTAAATGGCCTTTGATGCTGAGAAGCCACTTCCATGTGGAACTGTTGCTGTGCGCAGGGCGGGTCAGGCAGAGGTGGCTCCCGGTGCCCAGAGCAGCTCCACACCAGCCCGGAGTGGCCGCAGCAGCCGCTCGGTCTCGGTGCCCAGAGCAGTTCCACACCAGCCCGGAGCTGCAGCAACCGCTTGGTCCCGGTGCCCAGAGCAGCTCCACACCAGCCTGGAGCAGCCGCAGCAGCCGCTCGGTCCTGGTGCCCAGAGCAGTTCCACGCCAGCCCGGAGCAGCCGCAGCAGCCGCTCGGTCCCGGTGCCCAGAGCAGCTCCACACCAGCCCGGAGTGGCCGCAGCAGCCGCTCGGTCCCGGTGCCCAGAGCAGCTCCACGCCAGCCCGGAGCAGCCGCAGCAGCCGCTCGGTCCGGTGCAGGTGCCTCCTGCCCTGGGCTGCCCAGCCCATGGCCACGAGCAGCACATCCTGCTGCCGTCCCCTGGCTCCAGTTCTCAGGCAGTTCCTGCTGAGACATGGGCTGTTACTCCTATATTCTCCTCTGGTGTCCCGGCTCATCTCTCTTGCCTGCGTGGCAGTGGTATCTCCCTGGCTGCCGGGAGCCCGCTGGGCGGCGCGGTGCCGCGTGTGCCCCGCACAGGGCTGCAGTGCCAGCCGTTCACTCCAAGTTCCTAAATTGTGCGGAGACCCCCTACACCCTCATCCAAGTCTCTAGAGTTCATGTCAGTTTTGGCCTCAGGTTATTGTGCAAAGCGGTTTGGAAGTGGGAATAGAAAAGCTGAGAGAGACTTGACAGCCTTTTTTGGTTTTGAAAATAGTGAACGGAGCTTTTAAAGTAAGATACGATTTGGTTAAAGGTCCTTGTGGGATGCTAGCCGTGTTGAGATGTGGATTTACATCTTTACCTGGAAATCCTTTTCGGTTACATGCATTTCTCCCAGCTCCAACGGGCTGTGTGGCTGTAGCCGTGTTCCCCTGCGGCCGGGGGTACTGGCGCTGTGCCCTGTGCCGTGTGTGCAGCCGCCCCGCGCTGTCCCCTCCCCGCTTTCTCTCTCTGCTCTGATCCCCAACAGCTGCCCCCGGTGTTCCCGCGCTGGGGGTCTCTGAAGCACATTGCTCATCGTGCCAAGTTCTGGAGTCGGTTTCTGGCACAGGCTGGTGCCAACTGGGGCAGGATGACCAAAATCCTTTCTCTTGTGACGTCTCCTGAGCTCTGAGCTCTGGTGTTCGGGGTGAAGCGATTAGAGGAGTTCACACGTGCTCCTGTCTTTGTCTGCTGGACTTTCTCTGCACAGCCTTAGTGTTTAGGATCCGTTGTCCATCGTATGAGACACGAGCCAAGTAATTTAGTTATTCTTCAATATTAAACATGAAAAATAATTTAATTTGAATATGCAGTGTAGAAGAACACTGAGGAGGGGATGGAATTGCAGAGCTAAATCAACGAGTCTCCTTCCTGCAGACCCAGGCTGAGGGATGTTACTCAATTTAAAGTGAGGATTAAACGTCGCATTCCAATATCTTACATCTGTTAAGGAGATTAAGAACTGAAAGTCTGTCTGTTAATATTTCACACCAGGGTAGGTATAAGCCAGTAAACTACCACCTCATTATCGTTGTCAGACTCTGTTTTAATGAGATTTTTATTAACGACTAATGTGACCTTTTGCTTCCCTCTTAAGTCTCTTACATCGATTTGCCAAGGAAAGCAAAGCCTCTTTTTGTGCTTCTGAGCTGTTTTGAGGAACGAGAGGCTGGGCCTTTTCCTCCCCGCGAGTCACTCCTGCCGCCCCCATCACGTTCCTGCTGCGCTGGGGCGGGCAGCCGGTGCCGCGGGGATGTGTGCGGTGGATCCGTGGGGATGTGTGCGATGGATCTGCGGGGATGTGTGCGATGGATCTGCGGGGATGTGTGCGGTGGATCCGCGGGGATGTGTGCGATGGATCCGTGGGGATGTGTGCTATGGATCCGCGGAGATGTGTGCGGTGGATCCGCGGAGATGTGTGCGGTGGATCCGCGGAGATGTGTGCGGTGGATCCATGGGGCAGAGCCGCGCTGCACAGGAGCGGCAGCGAGGACAAGGGCAGCGATGCCGGGACGGGTATGGCCGTGTTCCGAGGGGAACGCGTGCGCTCCGGGAGGGCAGAACCCCCGGGGCGCTGTTCATGGGCTGAAGGTTTTCAGCAGTCAGCGTTTGTTTTCCTGCTTTATTGTTCGGACCGCCGGTTTGCTCAAAGTCACGTACCAACGCTGAGTGCTCTCACGTTTGCTCTGCGGGTGCAGGGATTTGGGCTTGTGTAGGACTAAGCGCTGCTCTCTCCTCCACAGGTGCTGCTGAGCCAGGTCCATCGGCTGCGAGCTCTGGATCTGCTGGGGAGGTTTCTGGACCTGGGGCCCTGGGCGGTGAGCTTGGTGCGTTGGCTGCTTATCGTCTTGGAAAAGTGCCATTGCTCTCACTATGGGCGATAAATACAAATGGTGATTTATGGCAGGACGATGTTCCACAGATTTGACAAACGACCAGCATTTTGTGTGTTCATGTGTGTGAAATGGAGCAAGCGTCCCTAAAAGAAAAGTTATTTGTATTAATCAAAAAGGCCAAATAGCTGTTTGTTTGCATTACAGCAAAGAGGAGTTCCTTGAGAATAGTGTAAAATACAGTAAGAGACAAAACCAGAGGAAATATCTGGGACAGATACCAAGGTTTGTCATATAAGATAAATAGCAGAAAAATAGCACACATATTTGTCCTCTGCTCTTTCAGATTACTGGCTGCACCATCTTCTCTTCATCTATTTGCTCTCTAGATTTTATAAGCTCTTCTGAGAAGGCAGCAGCTGCCTTCTGCATTTCAGACAGTGCTAGCACAGCGCGGATGGTAAATACCAATTAAACAGAGGAGTGCTTTAAACCGCTCTCATACATGGAGCTGTTTGTTGATAAAGGTGGTGAAGATGAACCCCCAGCTGGCCGTGGAATAGCTCTGCGATGGGACTTCTTAGTGGTTTTCGTTACGTTCCTTCTCCACCTCAGCCAAGTCTCTCCCGCACAGCACCAGGGCCCTGTGGCCCCGCTGGGAGGAGCAACGTGTGCGTTACAGGGGATTCCGAGCCCCTTCTGTGGGGTCGCAGCGCAGCAGCAGCTCGGCCGCCGCGGCCCCGGTGCTGGCTGGGTCGTGCTGTAGAAACCCCTTGGCCGTGTCACGGGGACGCTGGGCTGCTCCCAGGTCCTGGGGTGCTGTCACCTGTATGTCCCCCGGTCCGTGTCCTTTCTGCTGTGCTTTGGGAAGGAACCTGCAATCACGGCGGGCCTCTCCAAGGTTCCCGTGTCGCCTGCCCCGCTGCGGGCGCAGTGGGACCCCACAGAAAGCCTTGGGGAAAAGCCGCTGTCAGGTGAGAGGCCCGTTTAATTTCCAGGGGGAGGGCTGTAATTATTGAGCTTTTGCAATATGTTTACCTGTGAGAGCAAATGGCCCCGTCTGAGGAGAGCGCAGCGGATCATGAAGCGTAAAATAGCACAGGCTGTGACGAGCAGCAACTTCTGCCAGATTAACTCTGAGTCTCCGTGGACCAAATGAGTCTGAAAATATCTGGTGACATCCAAGATTAAAATGAGCAATAGACAAATGCACAGAGATCCCCTCTTCACTGATGTATGGAGCTGTTTTCTGCCCGGTTTGTTGTGCATGGTGGCTGTGCTGCGCGGGTCCCCAGCTCAGCAGGTTGCTCTTCCCCCCTAGGCGCTCTCCGTCGGCATCTTCCCCTACGTGCTGAAGCTGCTTCAGAGTTCAGCTCGCGAGCTGAGGCCGCTCCTTGTCTTCATCTGGGCCAAAATTCTGGCGGTGGACAGCGTGAGTACTCATCAGCTTGGCTGTTTCTTTGGGTTTTCAACAAGCTGCCTTTTTTTTTCCCCACCCGTTTGCTTTATCCAGTTGCTTTAGAGCTGAGACCTTCTCCTGAGGTACTTCAAAAAGATGCTGTATTGTCTGTTCAGGACCAGCACTGTCGGTTCTCAGAACGGGCTCTGGGGACTCTCCAGATGTGGAATTTTTCTAGAAATCAAGCAAAAGTCATTTTTGGTGACCTGAACTCACAGGTCCTGCGCCAGGTCTAGCGCACGTGCCCATGCATTGATTGTTGCGATGGGAGTGTTGAACCCCCAGAAGAGAAGTTGCTCCCCTTGTGGGTCCATGATTCTGGTCTTCTCTACAACATTTGGGCACCTTTTGGGATAAGTTTTAAAAACAAAGGCCTGATTTTTAAACCAGAGCTCTAGTTTGTAGGTTTTTCAATAAATAATTAAGCGAATAAGTAGTTGTAGATAAACATATATAGTCATATATATGACTCGGTGTTTTGTGGGTGCAATTAGTTGAGAAACATGAAATTATTAGGAGTAGTGCACACAGTTAATTGCAGACATGATTATAAGCTGATACAAAATGGTGTGAGCTGCTTGTAGAAGTTGGTTCTTGCCGATTTGAGGGTTCATTTTTGTTATATCTCTTCCATTTCGGTATGAAAAATAATACTGGATTTGTTGGAATTTTTCTTCACTGTTGATCTAGCATTGTCAGGTTTAGTTTTATAAATATATTTTCATTAATATCCTAAGAGGATTTTGGAAAGCAAAGAAAATGAAAACTATTCATCTTGGAGCGGCTCTGGCAGAGGCTATTCGGGTGCATTTCTGGCTGGCGCCTCAGCCCCGGCTGCGCTGGGGCGGTGACGGGTCCTCCCGCGGTGGCTGTGCCGCCGGGAGCCCTGTCCTGCTCCCCCTGCTCCGCGGGGCTGCCACGCTGCTTCGGGCTTTGTGTTATTGTGCTCATTGGGTTTAATCTGTCTCTGTCTCGTTTGCCAGTCATGCCAGGCTGATCTTGTGAAGGACAATGGTCACAAGTATTTCCTCTCCGTTTTGGCAGATCCCTATATGCCGGTAAGGACAAGTCATCTTTATTCAGGCTCTTGTAGCGTTTGCTCAGCGTGTCTTGGTTGAGATGCAGTTGGTGCTAACGGGACCGTCCCAGGTCCAGCTGTCGCCCCAGCGCTCCCCGCTGTGAGCTGGGTCACGGGGCAGCCAGACCGCACGTGGGTTTGCAGGCTTGTTCAGAGCCAGGGAAGCGCAGGTTGCTGGGTGGGGGCGATGGGAGGGGGCCGGGGCAGAGTCCCCTCTGCAGCCCAGGGGCTCGTGTCCCTCCCGCAGCACAGCGCCAGAGCTGGGCTGCAGGATCGTCACAGCCTGTGGCGTGTCTCAGGTGAACCAGCAACAGAGCTGGATGACGAGAAAATTCTGCCCTTCTTTTCCCTCTCTTGTTCATTTAATGTGATACAAACTGAACTTTGAATAATCTCATGTTTCAGAAAGCATGAGATATAGCTGTTCTCTGACCTGTGTTCTAGATAATAATTAGTTGTGTCTTGTTTTAAGGCCGAACACAGGACAATGACGGCTTTCATCCTGGCTGTAATTGTTAACAACTACAACACTGGACAGGTGAGTCCCAACACCTTTTCTTCTCTCCAGCCTCTCTGCGTCGTGCGGTCGCTGTGCTGGGGGCGCCCTGGCTCGTGTTAAGCACAGCCCTGCACTGGAAGACTGAAGCAGAGGATTGCTGTGCGTTATTTCTGTGCGGATTATAGCAGAATGGAGCTGGAGGTGGGCCAGACGTGCGCAGCCGCCCTGGGCAGCACTGACGGGCGGGAGGAACCGCTGCCCAGGGCTGGCCTGGAGACTGCACGGCTGCGATCGGCTTCTTGGGAAGGGCTTATGGAACGAGCCATGAACCTTGGGGCTCTGACAGCATGTATTGCCAATGAACAAACCCAGGCTTTTTACCTCACAGGAACCTTTTCCAATACTCAGCTATTTAACTAGCTGTGGCAGCGTGTAGTTGACCTTCCCTTCATGCTGCTTCCAAATGGTATTTTGTACCAAAGTCAGTATATAACCACTGAATAATTATTTTCTCTTGATTTCCTGTCTATTTCAGAAATAATCTTCTCTTTCGATGATGAGCTGGGAAGCTGTCATCCAAATTAAATGGCATTGATTTGTGTTTTAGGAAGCCTGCCTTCAAGGAAACCTGATTGCCATTTGCCTGGAGCAGCTGAACGATCCGCATCCTCTCCTGCGTCAGTGGGTGGCCATTTGCTTGGGGCGGATTTGGCAGAACTTTGACTCAGCCAGGTGGTGCGGGGTGAGGGACAGCGCTCACGAGAAGCTCTACAGCCTCCTCTCGGATCCCATCCCAGAGGTAAAACCCCAGCGTCTGAGGTGAACGCCAGTTGAATGGTCAGGTTTCTGGCAGAGGGCTGCAGAAACCCTCACAAAGCCAGGGCCTTCAGGAGCTTTACAGCTGTGTCTGGTTCAAACACAGGCTGAGCTGGGACAGCCTGGGAGCCCTGGAATTGTGGCACTGGAGTTAGGAAACTGTGGGTTTTGCTTGCTGACATGGCAGAAGCTTGTTAAAAATGTGGCCCCGAAACTCACTGCGTGTTGCAAAAAAACCTGTCGTCTTTTTGTCCAAGGGTGAAAACTGTTCCCCTCCCGGTACTTGTGTCAGATCACCTGGGCAGATCCCTCTGTTCTTGGGATCTGGCGGAGCTCACCCCGGTTGGAGCTGCTGTCTCCCCCGATCCATGAGCGCGTGGCTGAGGACAGTGGTGCAGCGCGCTGGTTACGGAGCTTCACAGCCCCGCAGGAACGCCCTGCCTACCTTATTCCTCTTCATTAATATTGTGGGCAACATCAGCTGGAAAAATCACCCGTGGGAAGATCACCAAGTATTCTAGGAAATTAAATATACTCCTGTCTATGTGCATACTTAGAAGTCAGTGCCTTGCTGAATCTGTTTTGGTTTTTACTCTCCATGGGCTTTCATTTAGCCCTCACTGTTTACCTCACACACTAATCCAGGCCTCCAGATGTGCCATTTGTGGGCAATAAAACAATCCCACTGGCAAACTTGGGGCTGGAAATGAGAGGAAAATAATAAAGGCTGTTTGTGTCTCGCAGGTTCGCTGTGCTGCCGTCTTTGCTCTGGGAACGTTTGTGGGCAACTCAGCTGAGCGGACCGACCACTCCACCACCATCGACCACAACGTGGCCATGATGCTGGCGCAGCTCATCAACGACGGGAGCCCCATGGTGCGGAAGGTACGGCCGGGGACCGCGCTGGCGAGCTCTGTTCTAACAGACCTTGCGGAGAACTCCGCTCATCCACAAGCAGCTGCTCCACGGCGGAGTCTCGCAGCCCCAGATCCTGCTGGGGGGCACCGTGCACCTGTGGGGACAGCGGCACAAATGGCACCGGCCGGGGCTGAGCTCGGGATGCCGCTTTAGCCACTTGTGCTGTTTCAATACACGTGTTACAACATTTCATTTACTCTGCAATACAAGGAGCCTGTTGACAGGAATTGCACAGTGTAGCATGTCATCGCGTCCAGGTGTTGGCAAGATTGTTGTTCAGATCCAAATGTTCCAGCTGTTTAACACTGGACCTCTGATTTAGCTTGTATATTCCACTAAGCAAATGTCTGAAATAGGAGTAACAATCTCAGGATTTTGTGGGAACTTTTATACCCTGGAGTGGGTTTTTTGTTGTTGGTTTGTTGTTTTTTTTAATTTAAAGAGAGTGTAAAGGCAGGATAAGGAAGGGCAGCAATTACACTGGAGTCCTCTTTGGGTGCACAAACCAGCGAGAGTTCTTGCTGGGCTGCTCTTGCACTGATGATGTTGTTTACTGTTCTGACTGCAGAATTTGACATGACAGGATCTCAGTTTTAAATGCGGTAGCAGCGTGCTGCCGGAGATGCGGAGTGTGGCAGTCCTGGGGGAGCGGGAGTGAGTGCTGTGCAGGGACCACGAGAGCTCTGCTGCTTTTAGAAACCACAAGGATGGATGACAGGCAAAGTAATTCTTCAGGTTTTGGAGAATTACAGTTTCTGGTGTGCCATTGTACATCGGTGGTACATTGAATACTTTTTGACATTCTGGATTGTTCTTGGTGGGTGGACTTAGGTGTCCTAATGCCTGTGTTTACTCAGCTCGAACATCAATACCGTGGCAGTTGTCACCAGCATTGTGAGGATTAATTCTTGTTGTCTCGCTCCAGCATTTCATCAGTTTAATTCAGGAGAGAAACGCGTGTCATGCTATAAGCTCTTTGAGATTCATAAATGTCTCTTTTGGAGATCAGCCTCCTGAACAGAGCGCAGCAGCCGGAGCCAGCGCTCCCCCTCTCCCGTTTGCTGGTTCCAAGAGCTCCAGCAAGTGGAACCGAACAGAGGGGCCGAGTTTCCCCTCCCCACCCCACCCTGCTGATTCAGCTTCACCTTCCCCGCACTCCCCAGCCCTCCCCGGTGACCGGGGCTCCCGGCTGCAGCTGCGAGGGCGGACGGAGCGCTGGTCCCTTGCGGGTGGGCGGCTCCGTTCTCAGGAGCGGAGCGCGCGGTTCAGCGCAGGACCCAGGCAGCGGGGGTGTCCGTGGCAGAGCTGAGCCGTGTCCCCAGGGGCCTCTTGTTGGTTTCCGTCCCTGTCAGCTCGGAGCAGCTGCAGGACAAGAGCTTTGGCCACGTGCGTCCGTGAGCAGCGTGGCAGAGCCGAGGGAGCCGGGGCTGCTCGCTGATTCGGTACCGTCTGCCACACTGCGCCGGTTTGGCAATACTGGGCAGAGCGGTGGCAGCCGGGGCAGGGATGGGGACTTGTGAAGAGTTAGATTTGAAGCAGACTGCTCAGGCTTTCTGCAGTTCACCCCGGAGAAGTGAAGGAAAAATGATTGGTCTGGTTGGCCACCCAGTCATATAACAATAATGACCCTGTTGTCCTGTGTTTCCCTTTGATCTCTTGTTTCTGACCATGAAATGCTGTTTCTTGTGCTGTTTCCGCAGGAGCTGGTGGTGGCTCTGAGTCACCTGGTGGTTCAGTACGAGAGCAATTTCTGCACCGTCGCCTTGCAGTTCATGGAAGAAGAGAAGAATTACCCGCTCCCTTCCCCAGCTGCCACAGGTGGGTGATCGTGTCTGCGTGGGCAGGAGATGTATGGCCTGAAAGCGCTTGGAACTTGTGCTTGAGGAGTTGGCCCAACACAATGAAATTCTTGCCGGTGGTGATTTATCAAACAGCACCGTGGCTACAAGGCCGGGTGACGTGTGGAGCTCTAATGCCTGTTCAGCACTATAATATATTGCACTGGAGAAACGTGTCCTGCCGAGCCCCGGCCTGGAACAGCCGTAACTCCCCGGCAAGCTGTAGAGACTGGTCACCCTGCCAAATCCAAGGGATTCCCATCAGATCCACACTGCAGTACGTTCATCGCGCAGTACACAGGCTTACCAGCCTTTGTTTTTCCCCTAAAATGATACCCGAAGCTTCAGTGCTGCGTTACCTGCTGCGGGGCCTCAGTGCGCAGCGCTGAACCAGCCTCGCTCTGCTGCCCGGTAGCACCGGACGAGCAGCAGTGGAGAACCCGATGGTCCGTGTAGCGGTCCCATCCCTTTTGTTGTGTCTGTTGCTCTATGTGAGGAATGAGAAGTCCTGGTGAAATTGTTGCTAACCTCATGTTTTCTTTAGATGTTAAGTACTTTGGAAACCTTGAAGGATAATGGGACTGTTGCAATGGAAACGTGGAGACAACAGCATGTGCTGTCTCTGCAATGAGTGGTTTCATCCCTCTATTGTCTGAATAACTAAATCATATTGGAAAACAAGTTTCTCTGCATTTGTCCTTTGTGCTGCAGGAAATAAATATTACCTGCAGTTTATATAGTGCTTTATCCAAAAGAGTCCTGAAGTAGTTGTAAGTAGGATGCACTGGATGCATTGGCCTCACCACCATAACGCAGCCACCTCTGCGGTGAAGTGAAGCAGCTGTTGTGAAGCCATGGACATGGGACATGGCCCTGTCCTCGCTGGTGATGGGCACAGGGGGTCTTGTGTCAGACCTCATTCTGGTTTAGCCTAAGGGGCAATGACTGAATTCTGGTCATGTTGGCAGTATTTTAGTTAGAGATTTGCTGGGAAATAACCAGAAGGCCCTGATCGCTTTGATTACATCTCTAATTGCTAAACTGTGTGTCCACAGAGGGTGGCAGTTTGACACCGGTGCGAGATGGTCCATGCACACCGCGGCTGCGCTCCGTCAGCTCCTACGGGAACATCCGCGCGGTCACCACAGCCAGGAACCTCAACAAGTCCCTGCAGAACCTCAGCCTGAACGAGGAATGTAAGAGAGACTGCACAATTCTTTGATTTCTCTTTTCCCACCTCTTGCAGGCTGGGAAATGCTACGTGCTGGACACTGGGAGCTGAAACCACCACTTCAGCCCCGCTTGTCCAGGTGCCAGCTCCAAGTGCTTACATGAGAAGCGCCTCATAATTAGTTTCCATTTTCTGGCTGTTACTATTGATTTTTCTGAGTGTTTGGGGACCAAAAAGGTGCCTTCCAACTTCCTGACATACACAGATTTTTAACTGGATCATTTCTGACCTCTTGACACTTAACGCTGTATTTAAACATTCGGTGTTTAGAAGGGGACGTTGTGGGTTTGCCTGCACCTTCACGGAGCGTTGCAGGGTTCAGGAAAGGGCTGCTGTGCCTGGGTGAAAACTGTTCTCTCTCCAGCTGTTGTTTGAGCGCCTGCCCCTTTTCCTTTGGCAGCTGGCAGCTCCGTGGCGTTTTCTCCGGGGAATCTCAGCACGAGCAGCAGTGCCAGCAGCACCCTGGGCAGCCCCGAGAACGAGGAGTACATCCTGTCCTTCGAGACCATTGACAAGATGAGGCGAGTCAGCTCGTACTCTTCTCTGAACTCACTGATAGGTGAGCAAAGACTCTCTTACCCTGCCTTCGCTGTCCCCTTTCTCACACGCGTGCACCAGCTTTTGTGGGAAGTCTGGATCTTAGCTCCTGCTACATCTCGCTGCAGCCAAACTGCCCGTCCCGCTGGAAATGCGGCTCGGGCACTTGGTTGGGCTCCGTGCGGAGCACAGTCCCTCCTGCTCTGCTGGGGGCTGGAGGAGAGCTGGACGCTTCACTACAAGGGGCAGCAGTCCCGTAGGAATGTGAGCACAAAAACGTAGCGTATGCAGGAGCTTCACATCCACTGCAGTTCTGTTGGCTGGAGGATGGCAGCGAGGACTCACCCCGCGCCAGCGCCTTCCCCTGCTTGTTTCTCATGTGCTTGTGTTTCTGTACAGCACAACCACTTCATAGCGTTACTCAGCCAAGCAAGCCTCCCCTAGCTCATTTCTTACACAGGTTTATATGTACATTGTTAAAATAGGACATAAGAAATCCCAAGCTGTGTCTTCAAAGCAAAAAGGCCGAGTGTTTCACAGAACTGTGCTCCTGCGCAGGGAGTGCCAGGGCTGATCCCGCCGCCTCCAGCCCCCGCGCCGGTGTCTCCCCAAAGCGGCAGGAGCAGCACGGACTCTGACACCTCCCACACTCCCGTTCCCTGCCTGACTGTCTGGGTGATGCCCAGAACGCTGCAGGGCGAAGTGCTGGAGCCCAGGAGGAGAGGCAGTTTAACTTGTATTTATGCAGCACATGGCTCATTTGTGTGTAATGGATTATTTGCATTTCTTTTATAGAGCGAAACTGGAATGTTTATACTGAGCTGGTTCAACTCAGTTGTTTCTCAAGTAGTTTTCTCAGTCACATCCAATTGCTGCAATAGCATTGCTTTGAATTAGCAGCAGTTTTTCAAACAGTAGAGGCCATTTGGGGCGGTGGCACAGGCGACAGGCAGAGGGACACGGCTCCTTGCAGGGGAGGCAGGAAGAAATGGCACAGAAATGCTGCAGGAAGGCTCTGGATTGTCTTTGTGATCACTGAATGTACCTGCATGTTTCTAGCCTCCGAAAATCAGTGCAAAAAGAGCGGTGTGACAGTCCCCCGGGGTGACAGGCCTGTCCTGGCTGAGCAAGCGTTGCGCTCTGCTCTGTGTTTGGTGGAAGAGCTGATGGCGACTGGGCTTTCCTGGGCTGCAACGTCCTGAGCCCCTGTGGCAGTTTAAAACCGCATCTTCATTAGAAACTTTATCAGTTCATTTGCTTTGGATTGTAGATAATGAAATTGGCTCTTGTAAAGCATGCCAGGAACGTTAGGAAGTCTCTCTCCATTTTGAGCTAGAACTCGAGTTCCCCTCGTTTCCCTGGTGCCCAGCGCTGCGTGTGTGGTGGCTGCTGTGTGTCCCACCAGAGCTTCACCACACAGGTGAACCAAGGGAGACCTGCAAAACAAAACGAGCAGTTCTCCAGAGCCGCCCTCATTCCTATTCAGTCGGAAGAGCTCATATCCAGCTGGAAACCACAGAGCTTATAGAAGTGTTTAAAATTCATAACTCACACAGAATCCCATTACCTCCAGCGTTTGCCTGCTCAAAGCCGGGCTTTTCTCATTCCTGCTGAAGGATTGCATCCTGCAGCCTGCTCTCTGCGGCTCCCCAAGGAAAGGTTTCAGCACGCCGGCAGCCCAGCGCCACGCGGCCGCTTGCATTAACCCCTTTCCTTCAAGTCCTGCTGTGCACCCACATCTGGCTGCAAACGGGAGAGGGGGAGGCACCCGGAGGTCCGCCCGGGTCACAGACGTGTCTTCACGAAGAAGCGTTTTGCTCTGCTCTCTCTTTCAGAAGAATTAACAGTGGTTTGGCTCTGCAGGAACGATGCTGCCAAGTATTTGAGACAGGCAGAGCTGTAAAAAAGCTGCTTTGGGCACACGGGTAGACTGTAACAAAGCAGAAATCTGGTCTGTAATAACACGAGTAGGAATTGGCAAGCGCAGTTTAATTGCGTGTTCTGTACTCTGCATTCCCTGGGTTGATGCGCTGATGTTCAGGACTTTCTTCCTCTCCTGCAGTTTCAGGAACATGGTGCTAGAGGGATTATTCTGGATCAGTCCATCCACTTCACTGACATTCGGCATCCTACAGCGTATTTCTTCCCACAAACAGGAGGAAACCTTTCCAGCCCTTGTGCCATTTCCCAGCCAGCTCCCGGTGCCCCCACGCAGTGCCCTCCCCAAACGCTTTTTCCACACAACTCGGCATTCATCTTGGTGGCCAGGAAATGTTTGGTTTAGTTTAGTTTTAAGGTAGGAAAAGGGAAAGAATGAAGATGGGGGGATGCATACCTTGAGGCTGATTATTCATATCCAAACGGCATGATTAAAGTCTTTGTCGTACAGAGAGCATCAGTGGTGAGATTATGTTAAGGAAAGATTAAAGAAGGAGGAAAAAAAATCTTGGAGTGCTGAAATGCTGGAGAACAGGGCTGCAGCAGCACAGCCCGGGCAGAAAACTGTTTGCCGTGTCAGAGGATCCGTCCTAAGAGCGGCCTTGAAGTGACCCGGCAGGGGTTGCTGCAGCGAGGAGAGCCGAGATGGACAGGGAACCGCAGCAAGTGAGACTGAGTGTTGGACACTAAGCAGTGTATTTAAATGCGCAGACATAATGAGGAGTAACAAATCAACCAGCAGAATTTATAAATAGTAACTTGCACAATACAATACAATACTAGCAAAATACTAGCAAAATACAGGGATGCGAGTGGTTTTTGGGAACGGCAGCTCGGCGCAGGGGCTGCCCCAGGCCAGGGCACCTGCTCTCAGGGAACAAACTCTCCCAGTGAGCTGCTTCTGGTTTCTGTTGGAACAGGAAGCAGCTCCAGCTTTGCTGTGAGTGGCCGCCAGGGCTCGGAGCGTGCGGGAGCCCTTTGCACGGCCCGCGCACAGACCGGCCTGCGCGCCGCAGGGCTGGGCAATAAACACCTGCTCGCTGTTCCGGAGCAAACAGGCTGCTGTCTGCGTTTGTCGTGTCGGGTTCAGAGAGCACTCGAGGTTTCAGCTGTTCCTTCATCGCAGTGGCTCTGCCAGTACCTTCTGTGTCACTCATGAGAAGAGGAGACGCTTGCGGGACACGGTGACAAAGCAGGTGGGAGCAGCGCTGATGGGCAGCGGGTGTCCGCGTCCCGGGCGCGGCTGTGTCTGCTCCAGCGCGGTGCTCCGTGCGCCTCTCCCCGCGGGCGGGACGTGGGGCAGTGCCGGCGCGTGTTCTGCTGCTCCGCTGAGCGAGAGCGGCCGGAACCTTCCTCTGGAGCCCCAGGCTGGGCATCCCTGCAGGGACTGTTGCAGGGGCAGAGGGAATCCCGTCAGAGCTGGCCAAAACACAAAGAATAACTGAAAACACCAGCATGCATTTTTGCAGCCGCCGTGGTTCTGCCGCTGCTGTGGTCGGTGACCGGGGTGCACGGCCCTTCCCGCGGGTCCCGGCGGCTCCGTTGAGCTGGGACTTGCGCGTATGCAAAGAAAATCAAAGCCATCAGTAGAGGCAGGCAATTTATTCTTGACATTCTTAGCGGAGAGGAGTCATTTTGTAAACGTAAATCTATACGGCAAGGTCCATTTAACTGGCTTTGAATCAGTCTGACTAATTACAGAGCTGTCTGCTTAGATTAACACCCCGTCCCCCTTGCTCGGCTCTTTGTTTGCATCTCGTGGATAGTTCTTGCATTTTATTCCGTGACATGAAATGGAGCTGCCGCTCCTCCTGCCACGTGTGCTGCCGCCGTCGTGCCGGTGCCTTGGGCTCTGGTGCCACCAGGAGCGCGTTGATGCGCCCGCCATGAGCCGCTGCCGCGAGGAACACGGCGCTGGGGGATGCAGAAGGGACCCGCTCGGAGCCCGAGATGCCTTTGTAGAGATTCCCTCTGTTCTTTTCAAAGGCTGCATGAGGATTGCACTGGCACACTTCTGGTTTAAATTTGGGATGTTTTTTTTCCATGAAGCTTAGGTGTATAAAAAGCGTTGTTGGGTTCTTCTCGTGGCTGCGTCATGAGCGAGGTGGTTATCAGAGACACTGGAGAAACTGATGGCTGGCCTTTCGCTCTGCCTTTTCCTTTCCTTTTACTGTCTTTCGAGGGCTTCAAAAGCAATGGAGTGGTTCCAGTTCCGCATGGGTCCCATGTGAGCTCTGCTCAGGAGCGCAGTTGGACGGAGCCCGGGCTGCGGCTCCCGCCTGCCCCAGCACCCTGCGCCTTCGGTTCCTCTCGCAGCTCGTAGCACTTTGTCACTCCCTCTCTTGCTCTTTCTCCTTCCTCCTCTCCTTTCTCTTTCTCTGGGAATAAAAGCTTCCAGCATAACATGGTGACTGCAGAAGCAAAGCCTGGAGAAGACGGGCAGCATTGTGGCGCCAGCCCGGACGGCTCGGGGGCAGAGCCTGGCTGTTGTGTGTGGACGTTCTCTTGACGTAAACATGGATATGAGAAGTCCTGCAGAGGACAGTGGCTGTGCCTGCTGTGGCCACAGGCAAACCCTGGGCTCGGATCTGCGGCGCCGGGGGCGGTTCTCTCCCCAGTCCCCCATGTCCCACGCTCAGGACCCCGAGTGCTGCGCATTTGTGTCGCGTTTGGTGACCAGGGAGCCCTTTCCCCCTAATGCAGCCCTTCAGATTCAGGGCCCTCCAGAAGCACAAAAGGAAATGCAGGAACAGCTTGATCTGTCATTTGCCATTGATTGTGACTCATCCAAAATCCCTATTTTAGTTTCTTTTTTTGTTGGTGCAACCACTTGATCTTGCCCGAGCGGCTCAGCTCCAGGTGAGGCGTCAGGACCGCTAGACATGGGGAGCGCTGGGAGAACAAATAACAAAGATTGGCCTGAAAGCAGCACAATAAACCGTTCACAGAATTTTGTCGGTTGTTGCAAATGCTCTTTCATTTGATTTGTGCTTTGGATCTGTCCGTCCCTTCTGCTGAAACACCGAGCGGAAGGCGTTAAATAACAAACTGGCAATTGAGAAATTGATGCGAATGTCAATAGGAAGTGCTGAGGTGGACTTGCTGCTTCTCAACGGTGCAGGTCCTAAAGCTTCAGTTTTAATATTACACGTTTGGTAAAACTGTAGAAAATATAAAGTCCTGGCCATTCAAGCTAAGTATTAATGCTTAAAACAGCAATAAAAATAACCATAAAAATATAAGCTAGTAACTGGTTTTATAGTGTTTTAGCCCAGGAACTGCACAGACACTGTTATCTGCCCTTCCAGATCAGGTGCTTCAGGAGCCCAGAAAACCAGCACTTGACTGGACTTATATAGGCAGCCTTTAATTTCTTTCTCATTGTCCCACTTGCGTTTTTCAAGCACTTGCGGGGTTCACAAAGACAACATGGAGACACAATGCCCACACGGGGTGTTTGAGCTCTTCTCTTGTTGTTCCCTTCGGTGTCATTGCGACGTTTGGAGTTCTGATGAGTGTTCTCACATAAGATCAGAGCGTCTGATGGATCATCATGTGCTGCAGGGCTGCCTTTTCTTCTGCTTTTTCTTATTTTAGGTGTGAGTTTCAACAGTGTTTATACCCAAATTTGGAGGGTGCTCCTACACCTCGCTGCCGACCCCTACCCGGATGTCTCGGACCTGGCTATGAAAGTTCTCAACAGTATTGCCTACAAGGTACGTCCTTCTGGGGTCACCTGTGTCCCCGAGGCTTTTCTGTGTTGATTTCTTCGTGCTTGGGCAGAGCATGGGTAGACTGAACTGGATAGATCCATTGCCGGGCTCTGGTAAGTGGTCCAAATTCAAACTGGATCTATTGCAGGAGGAGCTTTTAACGTTTCAAAATGATAAACACTCATGGGAACTCAAATAAAGAAATGGGGGAGGGCCTGGGGTTGTTGTAGGATATGAATTAGGCACAGACCTTGGACCTTAGGTCTTATTTAGAAGTCCCTGGGAGAAACCTTAAAGATACTTCATTAAATTATCCGTTTGCAAACCGATTTAGATAATGCAAGTGGGACTGGCCTGCAGACTGAAGCCACAACGGCTCTCCAACCCAGGTGAACTAGTACATGTGAGTCAGCATGCAGCCCCGGCACCCAGGCCCCGCAGCACCATCTCATCCCATCGCATCCCGGCGCCGCGGCTGCGTCACCGCTGGGGCCGCATCGCCCGGCAGCCGGAGCACCCTCACCTGCCCCAGCACCAGGACCCCAGGCATCCCCTGTCCCTGCCGGGGAGCCGCGGGGCACCTTCCCCCCCGCTTCTGGTTGCTCAGCATCAAGCCCATGAGCCATTGCAATGCCAGACGGCCTCTCTTACTGGTGATTGCCAGGGAGTAATCCTGAATCTTCACACTCAGGCTTCTCAGCGCAGGTTGCAGTAAGAGATGCCAGCATTGTGCACCACCATCTTAATGCCTTAGAGATCTCTTGCTTTTCAATCCGATTTTCGGTTGAGAAAACGGTTACCTATTTGAACT
The DNA here is from genome assembly GCF_963082525.1 of Nesoenas mayeri. Classification (NCBI taxonomy): domain Eukaryota; kingdom Metazoa; phylum Chordata; class Aves; order Columbiformes; family Columbidae; genus Nesoenas; species Nesoenas mayeri. Next base: position 12,165,868 of record NC_137568.1, on the reverse strand, counting down.
CTTCTGTCTGTGTTGAGTGTCCGTGTCAGTGAGTGGCAAATTGGAGGCTGGGACAGAGAATCCTTGTGACAGCGGGAGCAGTGGGGTCAGCCTTCCCCGATGATTAAGCTGTACAACAAACTGCTGTCAGGCTGGAGACGCCAAACTGAGGTGAAAAGAAAAGGTGAAAGCTTTCCCTCGCTGCTCTCCGTGCACGAAACTGTTTCAGTTTTTGTTTTGGAAGGCTCTTTGCAAAATGGAACGATCCTCCTACCATGAGATTAAAAGGGGCGCAATTGTGATTGTTGTGTTGTGATGTCTGGAGTGAACGTTGTGACTCGTTTGGTGTAAATTCTGTGTTGATTCTGAGTTTGGACCCCAATGTCGTGGTGCTGAGCGGAGTCCAAAAGCGCAGGGGCCGGGCGTCCCGCTCTGCCCGGCCTTGCTGAGGCAATGGCTCTGCAAACGGGCTTGCAAAGTCAGAAAAACATTCCCATTTTAAAAGATTTTTATCTAAGGATGCTTCAGTGAACAAAGCTTATTGGTTCTTCTTTGCCTTGACCGCAGGATCCATAAGGAAAGTATTTAGAAGTGCAGTTTGTGCGGTAGCTTGGGCAGCTGCGCGTACAGCGGGTTCGGTGCCGTGCACGCTGCGGTACCGTGGGCTTCGCTTTGGCCAGTGGCACCTGGCTTAGGTGGCTTCTAAACGGGCTGTTTGTGTTAAACAAACCCCCTGCTGTGAACAGCCCCCAAAATGGAATGAAGGCTTCACACCCTGGGTTACGATCTGCCCTTTGTTCGTTTCGTTAGGGACAGAGCTCCCTCCTGGGCCGTGCTGCCGGGAGCTACAGCCCGGGCTCGTGTCTCTGCCGCCGGGGGCTCAGGCGCATTATAGCCCTTGTCTGATGAGCAATGCAAATCGGTAACAATTGCATCTCTGCTAACGGTGTCTGAGGCCTTTCCCGGTGCTGGTGAAGCTTTGCTGGGTGAGAGAGGAGCAGCCCGGGTGCTGCCAGGGGGCCCTTTGGCCCTCCCAAGTACCCGCAAACAGCACAGCTTCCATTTTGTTATTTGAATTTTACCATTGAAGAAAAACAAAAGTTCATTTTCTTGCTTAAACAAAAATACAGCTTCAGGTGAAGTAAAGCGCTTTGGTATCCTGGAGTTTGATCCTTTTGTTCTAATTAATACAAGATTCAGGGAACATGAGGCTTCATTTTGGAGCTTGGACATCGGAGGGTCTCTTGGATTGACACAAGTGCACAAGCTGCTGCGGTTTGTACGACGGTGCCTGTTCCTGTTGGGCTCCTGGACTGAGAGACCTGGACAGACGAACCACGGGCTCGTTGGGAGGGTGGTGGCAGTCACCGCCGGCCTTCGGGAGCTCAGCATTCCGTGCCCTCGCTCCGCATGCTCTTGCCCACGTTTGCAGCAGGGGTGTCAGTCGCGTTGCTCGGCTGCCCTGGCGCTCAGAGCCGGCGCTGGGGCGGCGCGTTCGGAGCCGTGTGTTTGAACCCCGTGGTCAGACCTGGGCCAGCCCTGGGCTGCCGTGACGGTGCCAACGTTCCATGTATGAGTCTGCGTTTGGGAAATAGTTATTTGCAAGGCACTGTGTGCATTCAAATGAGACCGGGCCTATTCAGGCTTCTTAACGGAGCCATGAATATAGATCTGTCTGTAAATAGGGTGATGTCTTTGCGAGCAGCCGGTGAGTAGGCTGCACAGACGTGCAGGCTTCCTGCATGGGAAATACGCCGGTTTGTTTTATTTCGTGGGCTGATGAGACGTTGCTGGTCTGGCGCAGATTGCGGCTGTGTTGTAATTTGTATTTATGGTGCGGACCGAAATGGTGCAGCTCTCCTTCCCAGCCTCATCTCTTAAAAAGTCCAAAACATGCTTTTTGCCTGTCCCAAAACAAAGGACCCGGTAAGCAATGTTGGCCTTTTAAGACTTTTTGAAAGCACTTTTCATTAAGGAAGTTTTCCTTCCTGCCAGGTTGCTTTGTCCAGCTGCTTTTAATGGCAGGTTGAGGCTGGATTACCCCAGGAGTTGTTCCCCACATCACTCCTCAGTACAGGCTTTTCCGTGCACGAGCAAGTAATTCCAACACCGTGCTCTTGGTTTGTTAACCTGGAGTCAATTTGCAAAATTATGAGTTACCGTCTCCCCTCTTGAAAAGAGGTGACTTGGGGGGCAGAGCAGCAAACCCCGGGCAGGGGACCCCAGCAGAGCCCTGCCCCACGGTGCCCAGCAGAGCCCTGCCCCACGGTGCCCAGCAGAGCCCTGCCCCACGGTGCCCAGCAGAGCCCTGCCCCACGGTGCCCAGCAGAGCTCTGCCCCACGGCACCGTGCTCGCTGCGCTCAGAACACAGGGCGAAGGCTCTGGGCAGCCAGAGCCTCTGAGTACCCAAAGGGCACTTTCCGGTGAGTGTTTGCTGACTGAAAAAGTAGCAAAATCATCTTTCGTGCTGGGAACTACACAGGGGCTTTTTTTCATACACATTTTTAAACACCCACACACACTAACAGAGCGCTTAAGCTCATTTAACCCCAGGTGTGGGTTTGTATTGGATAATAACCAGCGGCGGCTGGTGCGTTGCGCTCTTCGCTGTTCAGGACTCCGCTGTGTTTTCTCTCCAGGCCACGGTGAACGCCCGTCCCCAGCGCATCCTCGACACGTCCTCGCTGACCCAGTCGGCCCCTGCCAGCCCCACCAACAAGGGCATGCACATCCACCAAGTCGGGTGAGCTCCGGCCGCTGCCGGCTCCTGTGCCCGGGGCTGGGGGCTCCCGCTCCCCCGGCGCCGGCACCGGCGGCTGAACGCGCCACCGTCTCGGTAGCTCCGCGGTGTAGCTCTGGTAGGGTGTTTGGAAGCAAAAGCTCTGGGGAAAGGTCTGGAGATTCTTCCTGTGATTCTTCTTAAGACAAAGAGTAACAAGCCACACTAATTATCTAAAGATGAGTTGAAAGGCAGAGCTCCATGTTGCTGCTGTACTGATGCTCTGTGTGCTACGCAGATTGCCCGGTCAAGTCTGATCTGCGTTTCAGCTGCTAGAAGCCAGGGTTACCTGGTGACCCACAAGCGATGCCTGAACTGCAGGGAAGCTGAGATAATGGTGTGGGCGAAGCTAGGATTTGAAAATTGGATAATTTCCCAAAACCTGCTCTCCAAGAGCAAACACCACATGGATCCAGCGGTCCCGTCATCAGTGTGCACCAGTAAAGGGTCAGGGCTGGAGCGGAGGGCCCGGAACTGCACAGTGATGCTGTTTTAATGTTTTCCGATAGTATAATGTAACTGTGCAATAAGATAAACCTCAGTATACATGTAAATGAAAATGGTTTTGTGTGGGCTGGCAGGACTTGCAGTCCCCACTGAAACGCCGTGGCTGGTCCGTGTGCCACAGGTCGGACACCGTGACCTGTGGCCGTGGGTGTCTTGGGCATGTGAGTTCCCAAAATGTGAGTTTTCTTATCCTGAATCTGGCGTTGATGCAGTCAGGAGTCACTCTCTCTTGGGGCTTTGTACATCTTTTGGAGGGATGGGCGATTGTATTCGTTTGTTTTAGCAGAGGAAGCACAGCAGTGAAGTGTGAGTGTTATAAGAAAGGAACAAAATAAGAGCACCATAATTCACATGCGAGAGCCTCATCTCCAGCGATACCTAAACCCTTCCCCTCTTTTCCGATCTCCAGAGGGTCCCCTCCAACCACCAGTACAAGCAGCTCCAGCCTGACAAACGACGTGAGCAAGCAGCCGGTCAGCCGGGACATGGCGGCGGTGCGGCCGGCCAACGCGGGCGGCGTGGGCGTCCAGTACACCCCCCACTCCCACCAGTTCCCCAGGACCAGGAAGATGTTTGACAAAGGGCCGGAACAGGTAACGAGACTTTCCCTTCAGATCTGACTGGGTTTTGTTACACATTCTGTTCTGTGTGGTTTATTTCTGCGTTCTCTCTGGTTTGCTTCTGGCTGCTGTTAACTCCAGTTGGCTTCCTCTAGCTGGTAAAATTAAAAATTGATTAATTTTTTTCTTCAGGATAAGTTTTGTTTTATAGCTTTGGATGGGGCATTTTTCACTTCTACTACTAAGAAGTGTTTAATCAGAGTTGATTGTTCATCCTTTCATAAACATTTGTCTGCCTGAGTGATAACACGGAGTCAGATCTGTGACCCTCAGATGCTTTTTCTCCAACCTCAGCAGAGCAGGGACTGAGGGGGAAAAGGGGCAGATTCCTCTTCCTTTAGCTTACAAACCGGCATTTTGCTCAAGAGACTGGTAGGTGCCTCTGCGCCAGAATGTTCACCCTTCCGGCAGCCCGTACCCGCTCCCACTGTCCCCTCTGCGCTGCGCACACGGGGGACGCGAGCCCAGGCTGTTCCCGGGGGGACCAGAGCTCGTTATGGGTCTCGCTGCTGGAAGCACGTTCATCAGTTAAGAGCTGCAGGACCCCTGGGGGGAGCAGCAGTGCCTCCTCTTTTCAGCATGAAGCCAACAAAAGATTTGCATACATTTTAGCATTCTGAAGCCAGTCATCAGATACCGAGCATTTTCCATTTGCAGAAGCGTGAGGGGCCGGTGTGGGGCTGGGGGAGCAGTGGGGCAGGGCTGGCACAAGCGAGTGCTCCTGAATGTCACTGCAGACGAGTCACAACAGGTTACAAAGAAAATAACCAAACCACAACAGCCGAAGTGTTAAAGCCATAGCAGGAACACCCGCACTTCTCGTGGGGATGGCAGCGCCGGCCTGGGTCATGTTTCTGAAAAAGCAGAGCAAACCTGGTTGAATGGAGCAGTCTGCCCGTTTTCTGGACGTCCTGAGCCTCGTCACAGATACCCCGTCCACGCATGCCCCTGGCACGGAGCTGTGCCCGGCCGCGCCTTGTCCTCGATCATCTTCGCTGCTCCGCTGTTTCTCCTGCCAGGTGCCCGGGAGACCATGAGGAGACTCATCCTGGGACTGACGCTTCAGCCCTGACTCACGCGCAGCGCGGTGATGTCTGCGCTGTGCCCATGGGGGAACTGCGCATTTCAAATGAGTTGATGCAAGGACAGTGATCTTAAAGCTGGATGTAAAGGTTTCACATCCCTGGCACTGTGATTGAGCTTTTCTGTGCCCGGGGATGTGCCGAAGGCAAGCTGGTACTTCTGTGTTTGCATCTTGTCCGTGTGAATGGGAGGGGACGTGAGTTAACACCCTCTTCTCTTTCTGGACAGACCGCAGATGACGCCGATGATGCCGTTGGACACAAGAGTTTCATTTCGGCCACAGTGCAGACGGGGTTCTGTGAATGGAGTGCCAAGTATTTTGCTCAGCCGGTCATGAAGGTAACACGCGGGTGTCTCTGCGTGCTCTCCCATCGGGTGCTGCAGCTCCTGACGCGCCGGTGCCCCGAGCGCAGCCCCGTGCCTTTCCCCGCTCTTTTTCCTTCAGTCTGGGAAGGGAAACGAATGGAGTTGTTTCCATCATGCTGCTCTGCGGAGCTGCACAACCGCTGTGCTGTGAAGTCAGAAGGAGGAAAATCAGGGGGAGCAGGAGAGTTGGTGACAGTGGAGTGTCAGTAGGGAAAGAGCCCAGAGCAACAGCCCTGCGCCCCGTGGGGTGTGATCGAGAAACACTGTGAAAATGAGGAGAGGTCTGGAGTTGATCTGCACCCACCAGTTTTGCACGTTTGCAGGTTGCATTGCAGGGTTGTTTCGTTGTGAATGTTGTGCTTGTCTGGGAGCGAGGGTGGAGTCCGCTTGGCTCTGTCCTCCAGCGTGGGCCGCGCTGCGTGTTCGGGCGCCCCATGTAGCCACCTTTAACTGGAACAGGAACAAGTGGCAGTGACTGGGATCTGCACGGGCGCCTGAGGGAACCTTTGGAAGCATCGTCGTTGGTTTTTAAAGTTTAGGAAGCAGAAGTTCTATTATGGCGAAGAAGGAGGGCGGTAATGGTGGATCTCCACTGGGATGGCTTTAGCAGTGAGCGTGTTCTGGTAACTCAGTTGGCTTTATGTGAAGCGAGAGCCAGACTGAAGCCTTGTTCTAGGAAAAACCAAAGCAGAGCTCTCCGGAGATGGGCAGAGATTGGCAGTGGCTGGAAGCAGAAACTCTTCAATTCCCAGAATCTTTTAGCCAAAGATCAGGTTTCAGTTTTGAGTATGAAATAAAAACAAGCAGTAAATCTCACCTTATTATAAGCACACACGAAAAGGCACCTTGGGAGTCAGGCAGCCAAGCTGTAACAGAACTTTCAGCTTAATTTCTTGGCAGTGTTGCGATTTCTGTGAATAATAACGCAGTCTGTATTAATGCCATTGCCCGACCAATGACAAAACTGTACGTTTTATCTGCTGTCTCGTCCAAAAGTTGCCGCTGAGCCATCCGTCACCTCCCCTTCCGCTCCTTAGGCCCGTTAAACTGTTGGATGGTGAGGTGAGGTAGTTGTCCCCACGTTTAAGGACATCACAGAAAGTGTTCCATGGCAGCCCGTTCTGTGTAGCTTTGGTTCCCACAGAAAATCCAGAGGTGAAGCCATTGCTGACACCTCCTCAGCTGCGGTGACATTCACTTTCCTCCATATCATTAGCAGAATAACTCATTAGGATGGGCATTGGGCCTGTGGGGCTTGGTTGCTTGCTCAAGCTTTAAACCAGGCTTTTCTCTCACCAAGATGAGTTTTGGTGTCTTGATTCAAGTGCAGGAGCGAGTACAACAGGAGGAGCAGGGTGCTGTTCCCTCACTTAGTTCTTATTAAAAACATTTGTCTGCTTTCTAAGGAAAGCTGCTCCCGGGGAAGAGGGGTGTCTTTATTAATCAAATAAATCACAGTAGACAGCCGGGCGAAGGCATTTCCGGGGGTGGATGGGGAGTTCTGGGGGGGTGTTCAGTACTTCATGTGCATAAACCAGAGAAAATTACTTAAGGAGAGGAAAGAAAAAATGTGGAGCATTCCCGTACTAATCCATAGAGACCAGGGAGGGGGAGTCATGGACCCTGGGGCTCCCCTGCACCGCCGCGAGCCCCAGGGTGGGGGCGACTCATGGTGAGGATGAAGCTGCTGCAGCCCCACAGACACCGCGTGTGCTGCCCCACAGACACCGGGTGTGCTGCCCCACAGACATAGTGTGTGCAGCCCCCACAGACAGTGCATGTGCAGGAACCATCTGCAGCCCCACAGACTCAGCATGTGCAGTAACCATCTGCAGCCCCACGGACACCGCGTGTGCTGCCCCACAGACACAGTGTGTGCAGGAACCATCTGCAGCCCCACAGACACCGCGTGTGCAGGACCCGTCTGCAGCGCCCCCAGGCACAGCTGCTGGCAGCGTGTGACCGCCTGTGACTGCCTGTGACACCCGTGGTGCTTTTCGTAGTGTCCTGAGTGTTCTTGTTTGGAAATACTCACTGGCTGGGCTCAAGTTTCCTGAGGACAGACTGTCCTCAACAGCAACGTTTTAGGTAAAAATTGAGCAAAGCAAAACTGTGTTTTGTACTAAAACGAGGAAGAGAATTGATTTCCCCATTATGTCTGTACAGCAGCTTTAAAAGGCCACGTAGAGGATTTCTGCAGAAAAACGTGCATGCGGTGCTGCGCCGGCAGGAATTGTGTGTGGTGGTGAGAGCGGAGGTGTGTGTGCCGGCCGGGCTCTGCCGTTGCTCGGTCGCTGTTGTGTAACCGGGCAGGACTGGCCGTCCAGGACCCGCGTGCTGGCTGAGCTGCTGCAGGATGCGCCGCTCCTGCAGTCGCTGCTCCGCAGCAGCGAGGAGCAGGCGGCCCTGCCTGCGGGAGCCGCAGCCCCGCGGAGCAGGCGGAGTGGAGTCTGCTGAGAACTGGGGGAAAAGATACATTGATGTTTAATTCCAATACTTCATTTGGAGATGCTGCCCACCATCATAAACAGGGAAAGACAAGACAACTGTTCCTGTAATGAATAAACATAAAATGACTGTGAGTGCATCTTAGTCATATTTAATTTATGAATTTAGTTTTGCTTCACAGCCCATGCTCTGAGAATGCTTTCACTGGGAAGATTGAGGGATTAATTTCCAGCGTAAATCACTGGCTCAGTTTCAAGCCATCATACCAAATTTGATTTATTGATTATCTAATCAAATGAACGGAGGAAAAAACCACCGCATAGTGAATTCTCACTCTGCCAGGAAAAACAGATACCTGCCCCGGCTCTGAGCTCTCAAACGTCCTTTCCTCTTCCCACGAGCTCTGGTGGCCAACGGCTGCTGCGGGAGCTGCGCTGGGTGTTGGAACCCGTCCCCACTGCCGGGGAGCAGCGTGGGCTGTGCCAGGACACGCAGGGGCTGCCGAGCGTCCTGGGCGCCGAGAATTACAGCAGAAAGCCCTTCCTGCTGAACCGCTGCCTGCAGTTCAGCGCCACTCGGCGCAGCTGGCAGTCCTGGTGGGGCCGCGAGCGCTCCGCGATGGCTGCGCTGGCCGCGACCAGGGGACACCGGGATCTGCGACTGGGGCGTTCTGCTGTCTTGTCAAAACCCGGCCTGTTTAGCCAAAGTACACTAATTGCCTGTGTCATACCTAACTAGTACAGAGCATCTCTGCTAGGTTACAGTTATTTGCAACACTTTTTAAGGGTAAGTTGAGCTCAACAGAGTTTATTTCATTAAGGGAATCGATGTTTACTCTCTGCTAACACTTTGGAAGGACCCACAGGGATTGTTCTGCATTATTCTTGCCGTTTTTCTTCTCTCAAAGCTCCGTGGCCCTCCCACAGTATTGCAGAATCCTGCAGGTTTCCTTCTCTACAGGCTCAGGCCCCATTACTTTCTCTTTTTAACTTCCCTGTTCACTAAATCCCAACCAGCTTCGATCAGAACAATAACCCGGGGACTGGTGAGCCCAGCGCCTGGACCCGCAGTGGAGCCCTCGAGAAAGTACCTGGTGCTCAGCGAGGATATTTTGGGCGTTTTCAGCTGTGATCCCAGCTGGCCCCGGGGAAGCGATCGGACACACGCAGATCCTGGCGGAAGCATCTTCGCAGGAGCTTCCCGCCTGGGTTCCAAGGCGATGACATCCCCGTCTGCAGAGCCCTTGGCACCGGGAGCGCGGTTGGTTGAGTCAGCTGTACCAGAGCCAAGACTTCAACATATGCCCTTAGCGTTCTGCTGCAAGGAGCTGGATTTGCATCAGGAAACGATACACGGATGTCACCCTTCAGCACGGCCGTCCTCCGGCCAGCGCCCGGGACTGCCTTTTCTTCACATATTCAGAGGGCAAGGAGGAAGATGAAGACGATGAACGCGTGACTGTGGAAGCAGAGGCCGCCCCAGAGCACACGGGAAGCTGGAGCTGGTGCTGCCCATAGTTCTGTCTTGGTTTCTGGAGCTGGCGCTGCCCATCCCTCACTCTTGGTTTCTGGAGCCGGCGCTGCCCATCCCTCACTCTTGGTTTCTGGAGCCAGCACTGCCCATCCCTCACTCTTGGTTTCTGGAGCCGGCACTGCCCATCCCTCACTCTTGGTTTCTGGAGCCGGCACTGCCCATCCCTCACTCTTGGTTTCTGGAGCCGGCACTGCCCATCTCTCGCTCTTGGTTTCTGGAGCCGGCACTGCCCATCTCTCGCTCTTGGTTTCTTGCTCTGCCCCCGTTGCCGCCTGCCCTCCCGTTGCAGGTGGCACACAGGACACACAGGACACGCAGGACACGCAGGACACACCAGCCCCGTGGTCTCCCTCTGGTCAGAGTATTCCGTGCTACAGCCCCTTGCACCGGGTGCCCATCCAGTCCCTTCTCTGCCCTTGGCCTTTTAGGTCTGTCTGTAATTTATTCCCAGAGCAGGTGCATTATCCTTAAGGTGTAGGTGTCGTCTCTCCGCTCTCAAACCTCCTTTGATGTATTTTATCTTAGGTTTGTTTATTGCCTTACGTTATTGGTCATTTGTCATTGCCTTTCTAATAGACGTTGTATTCTTGAGAAATTGAAATAGTAGTGCTGCTTTTTTTGCCCGGAGGAAAGGTGGAGGGTTGGCTTTCTTATTTTTATTTATTTTAAAGGAGCGGAAGTTCAGCTCAGTAATCGTTGTTTTCCCAGGTACGGTGCGTTTTGGAGACAGTATGTGAATTAAGTACTTTCTTCCTCAAGGAAAAAGTGTTTGTGGGGAATGAGGAGGGAGCAAAAGGACTTTGTCTTTTATCTTTCACCTTGGAACAGCCATCGTTTCCTCGCTGGAGCAGCCAGATGAGAGTCCTGGAGCGCAGCCCCTCCCTTGATCCCAGGGGCGTTTCTAGAGCAGCGTTACTAGTCTCAGATAATTTGTTAAGTGTTAAGTAGAAGACACGTCATACGTAAGTCCTGGAGTGGTTTGGGGTGAGAGCTGTGAGTTCGTTCTCTGCCCTGCACGCTGGCGACTCGGTCGGCAGGAGCTGGAGCGACCCCGACCCACCGGGTTTGCAGCCGGGGTCTGATGCCGGAACCTGCGGCTGTGGGCTGGGAATAAACACACTAAAGCAGATCGGAGCGGCTGCGGCTGCTCCAGGGCCTCCCTCCGGTTTCGGGTGAGGTTGGTAACCAAACCACCGTGACACGGGAGCATCGTTTCTGGCAGCCAGTTCTGGGACAGGAAACTGAAACGGCTGCTGTTACTGGGAAATGTGTTGGTAACTCGAGCATCTCAGGGACCTGAAAGTAAAGTAATGCCTTTTTTGGCCTGCAGTCATCTATTAGCAACAAAAGAAAGGTTTTAATGTGTTCTGAGCTTTGTGTCTGTACCAAAGCTGTGTTCTGTCTTTAATCTTGGGATTACTACGTGAAGCTTTTCAGCTGAAAAGTGCTAAGCAGAGTAATCTGTATTGCACAGAAGTCGGACTCGTGTCGCCGGGGGGCAGGAGCTGCGGTGAGGGGCTGCAGCAGGAGCGGGTTCCTCACCCGGCCCGTGAGGAACAGCGACGGGGGAGCTGGACGTGCACAGCTCTTCAGAAACCCCGTGTCCATCGCTTCAGAGAAATGCCGGTGGCTAAAACAAAATATGGGACAGCAAAAGGAAAGAGGCAGAGATTACAGATGATGGGGAAGATTTAGGTCAGAAAGATGCTCAAGTATTTAATAATATAAGGTCCCATGAGCTCCTCCATTTACTAAAGAATTTATAGCTCATCCTGATGTGTGTGTGTGTGTGAGAGTGTGTGTCGCAAGGGTAATTCTGGACTTTTGACAGTTACTGTTGTTGCGTGTTGTGCATATGTTGATACCTGACAGATCCCAGAAGAGCACGACCTGGAGAGCCAGATCCGCAAGGAGAGAGAGTGGCGGTTCCTGCGCAACGCCCGCGTCAGGAAGCAAGCGCAGAAGATCATCCAGAAGGGTGAGCGGCCCTCGCGCCCCCGGCAGCTGCGCGGCCCCGCGCCCGGGCAGGACGCTCACCTGTCCAACACCCGCAGGTATTTCCCGGCTGGATGATCAGATCTTCCTCAACAGGAACCCGGGCGTCCCCTCCGTGGTGAAGTTCCACCCGTTCACGCCCTGCATAGCCGTGGCCGACAAGGACAGCATCTGGTGAGGGTCTGCGTGGGTCCCCGACGTGCAGCACGTGCGGGGAGGTTCAGGGTGACCCCTCAGAGCACAAGCACCGTCGCGGGGCAGCGCTGCAGTACTTTGTTCCTTTCCCCGCTCCCTCCGCCGCCCTCGGTCCTGCCCTGTGTCAGGGGTGGGGGCAGAGCCCGAGCCCAGGGCCGCAGCTCTGAGCGCTGCACCGAGGCCTTTCCTGCGGGAGGTGCTGGATCCGAGGGCTGCAAGCGCATCCTGACATTTCTAACAGCGACTTACGATTGGGCTTTTATCCTATTTCTTCTGCACAAGGTTGACGTACTTTATTAATAAAATGATGCTGAGTACCAAAGGAGGAAAACAAATTGAATTGGTATCCAGTGTATATAATTTTTCCTTTCACTGTGATGTGTAGATCTCTTTCATAGCTTGCGCAGAGAACCAGGGACTGACATGGTATTTTTTCCTCCCGCAGTTTTTGGGACTGGGAGAAAGGGGAAAAGCTGGACTATTTCCACAACGGGAACCCTCGGTACACCAGGATCACGGCGATGGAGTACCTGAACGGGCAGGACTGCTCCTTGCTGCTCACCGCCACAGGTACGGAGCGGACGTTCCCCCTCCTCTGACAGGATTGCAGCCCGTGCAGCGGTGCTGGGCCCCGGCGCTGCCCGCCTGCGCTGTCCCTGCCCTGTGCCCAGCCTGGGGACGTCGCCACGTCAAAGCTGAGACTTGTTTCTGGCAGTACCGAAATATCTTAACTGCTTAAGTAAGTGCTGCAAAGGTTTTCATATGACTGACAAATCAAACACTCATGAAACTATTTCCAGTCACAGCTCTGTTACATCGTTCTGAATTGTTATCTGTCGTTGCAAGTTCACGGTAACCTCCTCCGTACAATACCTGTCCAGAGCTGAAAAGGCCATTGTGCTGCAAACAAAGGAGAAGAGAGCAGGTTCTGTTGCTTCTCCGGGAATCTGGAGCGGGCAGGGCTCACCTGAGCCCGAGCTCCTCGCACACTTGGGAGTTTCTCTCCAGCCCGTGTGTCTCGTCCAGGGCAGCAGTTCTCTAGAATGCCCTTTGCATCATGTAGCATGAAGAGCTCTTTCCCATTCATCGGTTTGTAAAGCTGTGAGCAAGATCTGCTTCTCTCCCAAGGAACCATTCTAAACCTGTCAGTCTGAGTGTTTTCAACAGCTTTTCAAACTTGGTGCTGAAATGTACAGGTTGGGTATAATTAAGAGAGGTGGGAGAGGAGCTGAGAGGGCCTTCAGGACATTTTCCTTTCAGTGTATTGATTCTTAGCACAAAAGTTCCACAGATGGGGAACAAATTGAAAAAATACAGGATGTTCTTGAAAGATTTGCTGCTGATAGGCTGGGCTTTGATTCAGCTGCTTCTGCGGGGTTGTATTTTGTATTTAGTAGGGTACTTTTGTGGCTCTTGGCACCAACAGCAAGGAGGACAGAGACGAATCCCAGGGAAAATGAATGAGTAGAAGAAGTGGAGCGACATCTAATGTCAGGTGTTATTCAAGGGAAGGAGAAAAGCTCTTGCAAACAGTTCCCAGTAGAACAATGCTTTAGTTTTTATGGAGGTAAGATTAGAGAGGAAAAACAACTCTAATAAAAAGGCTTAAGTTCAGGTGACACTCTCAGTTTTGGAGTTTGTATGAGTACGGTCCTGCTTCTCTTCCCCTCGGTTGTGCACAAGTCCAGCAGCAGTGACATTGCGTTGTGTTCTCTCTTTCTGTGCTCCCCAAGACGATGGTGCCATCAGAGTGTGGAAGAACTTTGCAGACCTGGAGAAGAACCCGGAGATGGTGACGGCCTGGCAGGGGTTGTCGGACATGCTGCCGACCACGCGAGGTGGGTCCCCGCTGCGCCGCAGGGGTGGGCGCTTGTGAAAATAACTCGTGATGGGGAGAGTAAAATGGGTTTCTCAACCTCGGCCATCAGTAAAACCCTTGTTCCACAGTTCCTTCTGGAATGGCCTTGGTGAGAAATTCCTTTTCCAGTTCTCACCAAACAAAGCAACAAAAGCCCAAGAGCAGCCTCGCACACTGCAGAGCACCCAGAGCCGGTTCTCGCTGGGAACGGAGGGCACAGAGTCCTTGTCATTGCAGGCTCCCCACCCAACGCTCCTCTCGCCCATGCTCCGGCAGAGAGCTGCAGAACACGGGTGCACTGCGCACTGCCCGGCCCTGCTGGCCCCTTCTTCCCTTCGCCGGGCCAGGGCTCTGCATTGCCTCTTTCCTTCGGAGGGGCTGCACGGGCTCTGCACAGCTTTGCATGGTGCTCCTGGGACCTCCTGTAGACTCAGCTCGAATATGGGCAATTATTCTTCGCTGTTTATTGTGGGTCAGGAGGTGGCAAGAGAATACGCGATCTAAATCTGACGCATGCAGAAGGAGAGCACAGTTAGAGACTGACCTGCCTGGGATATTAGAAAAGCTGGATAGAGAGAGCTGTGAGAAGGAGCGCTGGCATCCAGCCACACAGCGCGGAACCGGAGCGGTCGGAGTGACCCTGGAGCCTGGTTGAGGACATTAGAGGAGGTGGACATTTCATCCTTCCAAGGCCTGGTAATGTCCTCGTGGTGTAATGGAGGTTCTCTGTCACTTGAATATTTTTAATCAAGGCTGCAGGATCGTCTGTGGCGCGGTGGTTCAATCAGCACTGGTGGCATTGCTGTGGGAGCTGCTGGGCGAGGCTCCCGGCGCTCGCAGCGCAGGTCAGACGAGACGACCGTCATCATTCACCGTGACCTTAAGATCTGACAGTTCTCATTTCGGAGCCGGGCGGTTCATCACAGGAGCCTGACACAGCTCTTTTAGCTATTCATTGGATTTCACCGGTGCTGCCTTGTTGAGCTCACATCTGTTATGTTTCCCTCAACGCCTCCTGGTTCATCTCTGGTGTTTTAGGAAAAGGACCCGTGTTTGAGGTGGCTTCAGGCTCGGTGCCTCGCTGCGGCATGGGCACAAAACTGATTATAAGCTGCTGGAAGTTTGCAGCATACTGTGAACATTGCCGTGGTCAGGACCAGCCCTTTGCAGAGCTGTCAGTAAAAGCAGGAGGAGAACAGCGGGAACACGCGCCGTGGTGAAAGGCCTGGGGCTCCTGAGGCGGAAAGTGCCCAGTCGTTGTCTCAAGGTGCCCTTCGCAGCCTCATTCGGTTGGTCTGCATTTCTTTCTCGTCAACACCAGCTTTCCTGGAGGGTGCTGGTTGATGTTCACCATCCCCGGATTCGGGATCCGGCTTCCTTGGTGCTGGTGACGGACAAGTGGCCACCGGCTCCGGCTGCATCGCCAGCGTGGCTGGGGAGGACGCTGGCAGCGCCCAGGCTCTTTCCACCATTCCACGGGCACCTTCCCCAGGCACAGCGCGTGCTGGCCGTGCCTGGCTCTGCACAGGCCCGTATGCAGCGGAGATCGCTAGCGTCAGTGTTCGACACTGCAGAACAGGCCAAGAGCTGAGGCAAGAGCTGAAACAGCTGAATGGTTACACTTGTCAGAACACGAGTGCTGAAACTTTTCAGTCTGTTCCCTTTAATATTATGGTTTTTTGCCCTTTCGCTTATGCCCTTAGGAAGTCTGAGTCCTGTTTTCTTTGCCTTCCACCCTTGGAGCAATAGAATTAGCTTCAGAAAAAGAAAAAGACAGATTCCTTTGTGGAGAGAGAAATAAATGTAGTCACTTCAAAAGAGCTATGTGGATCAGGTCCCCCTGGAGATGAGGCGCTCGTGAACCGTCTCTCTTGCTGCCAGGACTAGAGTTGTGGTCCAGCGCTGGCTCATTAAACTGAAGATGCATCGTGAAGCTGCAGAGCTCAGGAGTTTCGCTGGAGTTTGCTGGATCCTGCTATTGATTTCCTCCTCTTCTCTCCCACCCGTTTCCGCCATGTCACACTAAACTCTGAATTCAGTAGTCTCCTGGACAGCAACCAGAATACTGACTTTTCTAGGCAGTTTTCCTGCTTATCAAAGGAGAGAGGAATATGCGGTACCTGACTACGTCCTTTGGAAGCTTGAAGAGCATCCCTAGGCTGTCAGAGCAATGGGAGGTCAACAAGGAGCCGCTCGGGGGCTGCCTGGGAGGGCGAGCAGAGCAGAGCAGAGCAGAGCGAGGACAGAACTCCAGCTCACGCTGCGGGATGGACTCGTGTGTGTTGTGCAGCCCGAGAGGAGAAACGAGCTGCCAGAGCTGGGTTAGTGAACACCCGTGCGGGGATGCGCCCGCGCAGGAGCAGCTTCGGCCCGTTCATCGTGCTGACTTGAGGCTCAGGGTATGTGAATCTGAATTCAAACACTGGCAAACTACCCTATGGGCCTCCTCTTTTTTCCAGTGTGAGATCTGTTGATTTTGATCTTGTTTAGATCTGCACTCACAATGTGTCTTTCAGTCAAAATCGGGGTGTTTAAAGAACCATCGGTACCAGGGGCTCTAGTATAAGGCAGGAACTGGTAGTCCCCAACATGAGAGATGGAGCGGGATGGGAAAAGGCAAAACGCCGGCGGTTAATGGCCCAGGGGGTGCGGGGGGTGCGGTGTGAGCTGGCAGGGTCCACAGGGACCATCGCCCGTGTCCGCACCGCAGCCGGGTTGGAGCGCTGGGTTTGCGGGGCCGGGCCGCGTGGATCTCGGGCTGGCTCTGGTACCCAGTGGCCACACTCGTGCTTCTGAACGGATCTGCCGTGCTCTGTGTTGTTTCTTTGTGCCAAACAAGCCACAACCCCTGGTCAGAGTGGCTCTGCCCTGGAAAGCAGCACAGTTCTGGAACTGGGGAAAATGCAGGAGTGTAACCAGCCCAGGAGAACCAGCGCATCGCTCCCAAAGCACCGTGGGGCTCAGCCAGCCCTCTCCGGAACACCTGCAGCTCCTTGGACAGGATTTTCCAGGGTCGCCCAAGGGGCCTTTCGCTACCCCGTGTGCTGCCGTCCTCTCTTTCTGCCCGGGGATTCACAGCAGCTGGAAACGAGTCTGTCGGAGGCTGACTTCCCGTGTTCCAATGAGCACCCGTGGACAGTTTGCGCTATGGGTGCTGTCGGTGTGGGGCAGAGGAGCCCCGGACCGCAGCACTCGCTGCGCGGAGCCCAGACCTGCCGGGCAGAGGCCGCGCGATCTGCGCTTGGCTGGGTTTGTACAGCTGCCATCCGTCATTTGGATTCCTGTCTGTCACTTCCGAACAGGGAGCAGATCACGCAGAGGAAGGTCTCCTTGTTCGAGAAGAAACGTCAAATCTGTGCTGCTGTCAGCCAGAACACTCCTGTCACACACGACCAGTGCCACCTCTGATGGCTTCCCGGGAATGCCGCGGTTCAGCCGGCGCCTGCGCTCTGGATGGAGCCGTGTGCTGCTCCTGGGGCTCCTGCTTCGCTTTTGTGTTTGTGCCTTTAATTTGAGTTGCTTTTTCTAATCCTTTTTTAAGGTTTATTTTTGCTCTGCCTGACCAACTTACGCTTAGCATCAAGCCCTTAATCCCTGTCTTCTCACAGGTCTGGCCCGAAGGGTTTCAATCTATCTTGACAGAAGTAAGCAGGGAGGTGAGTGCTCTCTTTCCTCTTACCTACGATCAGCCGGGTGGGAAGGAGCTCCGCGTCGGCCTCCGGGTTGGTCGGCTGGTTGGTTGGCTGTTTTTTGGCATTGTTTGAATGACTGCTGGGTCCTCGTGGTTCCCGGAAGCTTTGCTGCTTCTCCCTGCCCGTTCCTCGCCCCGTGTGTCCGCGCTCGCCGGGCCGGCAGAGCCAGCGCTGGCAAAGGGGCGGCTGTGTGTTGGGCCCGGAGGCTCCGCAGGGAGAGCAACTCTGGGGATGCACCAGTCTCTCCTTTCCAGGAAAATTCCAAAACATCCCTAGAAAAGAGGGTTTGACTGGCAGGTTCTGAACGTGAACCACCGCTAGGCTAATGTGGGTTTGGCTGGGGTTTATTTGTCATACGCTTTTGCTGTAAACAGCATGTGGAAAGGAGAAGCTGACGAATCTTTACCGGGAGGCCTAGAATCATGGACTTTTGGCAAGGCTGTGCCTAATAAACGTTACAAATCTTGTTCTTTCACGTGACAGGAAGGTGGATGAGCTCCCCAGCCTCCGTCCCCGCAGCCGGCACTGCGCGGTGCCTGCTCGGGAGCAGGTGGCTGCTGTGCCAGGGCACGGCTGCTGCGCCGGGGCAGGGCTGCTGTGCCAGGGCACGGCTGCTCTGCCCGCGGCCGCGGCGCTGCCGGTGACGTTCTCATCCGGGGTCGCTCATCAATTATGAATATTTGCTGACTGATAAGAGCTGAGTGTGTCTGTAATGATGAAGAAGCTGGTGATTGCAGTGGTGTGTGATTCAGAGCTCTGTAGCTTGAGGTCTTTGCAAATCTCTCATTAGTGTTCAGAGGCAGAGCACTGGGACAGAAATGAGCGAAGCTGATGAGCTGCTGCCTGGCTCCGCATTTCACTCCAAAATCCCCTGGCAAACGGGAAGGCTGAAGTGAGCGAGGAATTCCCTGCTCAGAAAAGCGGACAGTTCAAGGGAACACCAACCACTCCGTGCTGGATCAATGATCAATAATCAGTACTGCTGGTGCCGTGCAATCACATGCTGTCCTGAGCACACGAGTAACTGGGAATCAATAAAGAGCCCTCACCAGTGTTTTCTGGCAAAAATCACAGCAAAAGGATTCCTTCTCTCCTACTGTGAAAAGCTTTAAAAATGTGTGAGATTGGCCATTTGCTTGACAGAAAAATACATCAGCAATATTTAGATAAAATGTGCTCGTTTTGTCACTAAACCGCAGAAGATCTGTTCTCATTGCCTCGGCTTCCGGGGGGAGCTTTTCCCAGGAGCCGAGCCCGCTCCTCACCAGCAGCCACTGGGGACACCATGGACAGAAGCCTCAGAACCACCTTGGGGATAAAAGCAGCTTCCAGAAGGGCCGTTCCATGGGAGCTGCAGAGCCCTGAGCCGCGAGGAGCCTGGGCAGGGAGGCTCTGACCTGCAAATGGAGCCCAGGAACCCAGCAACCCCCAAACGGAGCCCAGGAACCCAGCAGACCCCAACAGAGCTTGTGCTGGAGAACATGCGGGAGAGGAGAGCAGAGCGGCTCTCCCCACATCTCCCCAGGACTGGTGTTTTGTCCCTTAGGAATAAGAAGTCTGGGAGAAGCATCTTATTTCTGGTCATATTTTTTTATGGCAATGAAACCATTGAAGAAGTTGCAGCTCCAGGGGTTTGTGTTCTGTTAATTGCGTTCCCAGCGGCACGTCCACCCTTCCGCCTCGCTGTGCACGGTGCTCGGCGTGAGAGCGGCACTTTCTGAAAGAACGTTGTGGAAATGAGTGATGAGTGAGGTTACACAACCCTCCCTCTGCTTCCTGGGAATTAAAGCAGGGATGTGCTTCATCGCTCAGCCAGGAGAGCCCGCGATTAAAAAATCATCAGTCGGAATCCAAGATGCTTTTATATTGTGTTCTTTGTAGGTATTCCCGACTTCATTGAAATGCCGAGTACAGGTTGGCCATGTTCCAATCACGATAAAAATAAGTGCAGACACTCCAAATGCAGCTGCTTTCAGCACTGGGGTTATTTATTGGAATTTATATAAGGAGCTATCCCATCAAGACAAATATCTGGTGCTCAGGGAGAATCCGGAGGGAACAAGCCATAGAAAGTTACAGCTCCAAGAGCGGCTGTTGGTGCGTGTTCCCTCACGTGTGATCTCACCTCGCACGGAACCGCAAGTGCTTGTGCTAACAGACTCAAAACCAAACCAGACAAAACGCTGAACACAAACCTTGAGAAGTTTCTTCTTCTGAGCGGTGGAAGATGTGTTGCTCTTCCATAGAATTCTTTATGGGAAAACTGCAATCTCAACTAATGATGCGTTAAAGACGCGTGTTGCTGCGTGTCACCGCTGGCTGGCACCAGCCAGCGTGTTGGTGTCACCGTGTCCCCTGTTCAGGTGTCTGTGAGGAGGGGCTGGGGCTGGGGATGGAGATGGAGATGGGGCTGGGGATGGACATGGAGATGGAGATGGGGATGGGGCTGGGGCTGGGGATGGACATGGAGATGGTGCTGGGCGGGTGGCGCAGCCCGGGCTGTGGCCGCGGTGCCTTCCTGGCAGAATGAGCCCGAGCAGCGTGGCGGTTGCCAACCCCACGAGCCAGAGCCCTGCAGGTGAGCTGCAGTCTCAGTCGGAACATCCTGCAGAAGGGCCGCTGTTAATTAAAAAGGAAATGGTAGTTAGGATCAGCTCCCATGATTGCTTCTTATCCCAAAGCACTGGGAATCTGACAGGAACATGAGCCAATACTGTATCGTTTCCACCATGAAAACATTTGCTCACATGTAGAAATAGTTCAGCTATTTATGTCTGATCTCGTACTGCGAGTGTCCTCTCTGAGCGAACATCTCACCGGCAGGGGAGCCGGCCCTGTTGCACGCTTGGAAACAACCTAAATTTATGTGCAAAGGCTTTTCTCCTTTCAGACACTTTTGAATTGTGGTTTAGCGTTTCCAGGCGCACCCTAGGGTCCCCTGTTCCTTCACCCGTTTGCCGGGGTGTCAGTGGGACCCGTCTCCAGCGCAAGGTGCCAGGAGTTCACCCCGGCTGCGGCGTTTCCGTCACCGTGCTGCTCGTGCCGTTGCGCGGCCGCCCGGTCCGCTCCCCGCGCTGCGGTCAGGAGCAGCAGAAGTGGTATTGCGTGCTTTGTTGGGAGAGCAGGAAGCCTGGTGAAAGAAAAGGAAGATCCCTTGTTATGAGATAATCAAAATGCTGCTCTTGCCTCTTCCAGAGAGCAGAGGTTATCGCTTACATGGGCTCTTCAGGCTGTATAGGAAATGCAGGAGCTGCAGTGGCTGTTTGGAGCCCCAGCCCCGGCTCTGGCTGCCGCTGCGGCCGAACCTCGTCCTCTCTCCTGGAGACCTCTGCACCGTATCTCACCAAGTGAGAGCCCTCGGGAGCCTCTGCCCGCGGTGGAACTTGCCCTGGCCCTTGAGGTGGCATCGCTGGGTATCCTCAGGGCTTGAATTCCCGATGGACACACCGAGACAACCCAAACCCCGCAGTCACTGCACTCAGCTCTGCCCCTCCACGGAAAACCACCTGGGACCGCAGCAGCCTGGGGACTCGTGCTGCCATCAGACTGAGCAAAAACAATTGTCTTCAAAATTGGGAGCTTTAAAACTGCCTGAGAGCACCTTGTCAGCTTAACTCCTTCATTGACGGTAACGGCGGCATCCGTCTCAGCCTGCCGGGTTTGTCTTGTCACACGGGCCCTAAGCAAGGTGACAAATGGAAACACTTGGGTGATGTTTATCATCCGGATCGCAGCCTGCGCGTTCGCCTCGGGGCTGTCACAGCCCTCCGAGCTGCCGGGCGCTTGGAAAGAACAATCAGTTCGACTCTCAAGATAAAGATACGAGCTCTCCGCTTAGCCGAGAGGCTGAATTTCCTGCGGTAAGATGATGGACTGTCAATAAACGTCAGTAATCTCCTCAGCGGTATGCAGCAGGACCAGGAAACGGCTTGCATGAGGTGCTTAGGAAGAGATGAGCAAAAAATTGTACCTGGATCTGTGCAAAACAAGATCAGTTCATCATCTTTGAAGAAAAGGGGGTGTTTATAGGATGCCTCTGTTGTTTCCTCTCTGCCTTGTAAAGGTGTTTGGTCTGGTAAAAGGTGCTTGTGGCCCTTTGGTGACAAAGCACATGTCAGGGTAGGTTTAAATTCCTTGCAGTAAATTGAGACAAAAGCACATTTGTACCTGCTGGAAGAGCAAGGTGTGGAGCAGAAATGCCGGAGCGTGGCCGGGAGCAGAGCCCGCAGCCCCGGGCGCTGCAGACCCGTCCTGGGCCGCACTGGGCAGGATGATGGAGCTGCCCACGGCACAGCCCAGCCCGGACAGGGGAACAGGCACGAGCAGCTCGGCTGCTTCCCTGGGGTAGCGCTTGCTTGTGTTTTGATGTGCGAATAATAGTCTCCCTGGAAAACCCGTAGGTTTGGGCTTGGTCAGCCTTTGCAGCATGGAGAGCACAAGAGAATCTGCGCGGAGCTCTCTGCTCCAGGCACGGCGCTGCAGCGCTGCGGGGGCGGCACGCAGGTGCAGAGGAGTCCCTGCTAATTAAATGCACAAGAATTGTTCCTCGGAGCTTTCCCTGCTGAATCGGGGGTTTCACCGCCAGCTGTTTCCCGAGTCGCAGTGGCTGGTTTGTGCTGGTGCCGGTGTGCTCGGTGCTCAGGACAGTCAGCTCGGTGCCATCCTGGCACTTGCTCTTCTCTGGAAGTCGCTGTACCGGCACCATTCAGGAGTTCAGGCCCTCGCCAGCCTGTCTCTGAGCAGGTGCCCGTGTCGAGTGTTTTGGGGATAGAACATCCCTTCTAATTCTCTTCCAGCAGGATGGGATGTTTTTCTAAGCTTCACCTCGCAATGTCTGTGCCCTCAAAGGTGAGGAGCAAAAGCTCTTGTAAATGTACTTTAGCTGGTGTACTGCAGAATGTTCCTCTCCTTGTCTGTGCTCCTGCCAGGCTGTTAATTCAGTGTCTTGCAGCACTGGCTTTGCTAGTCCATGTTTAGAAACCTCTCCTTTAGCCACACGTTGCTGTTAGGATGAGGAGCCGCGGTAACCCAGAGGGTCTTGCTGTGTGAGATGTCCCAGTGTTGTCTACGTCAATCATCATTCAATCCGGTGTTCTCATAAAGGGTGGATAATTTATTAAGCCTCCCCGGCAGCCCGCGGTAGCTCAGCAGAGTCCCTGGGGCTGCGGTGCCGTCCGGAGCAGCGTCCGACCCCGGCTTTGCGGAGCACGTAAGCCAGCCCAGGGCTCAAAGACAGAGTTTGGACTCGAGTCTGGGACCAGCTGATTTGATCCCATTTGTAGAACGTATGAATGTGTGCGTGTGTCATTTTAAATTTCCTCTAGTGACGATAATTTCTGTAGCATGGGGTCGTGAAAGCCGGTGTTGTAATTAGTGCAGCTCTGCCTGTGCTGATGCGGAGATTAATTTGCACGTCCTGCCTGTGTTTTATCTCAGGAGCAGGAATGGTGGTTGACTGGGAACAAGAAACCGGGCTCCTGATGACATCGGGAGACGTGAGGATAATCCGCATCTGGGACACAGATCGGGAAATGAAAGTCCAGGTAACGTCTGCGTGTTTGTCCCGCTCACCTTCTCCTCCCGGACCACGTCCCGTGTTCCAGTGCCGAGCTCAGCTCCCCTGGCACAGCCTGGGGCCGTTTCCTCTCGTCCTGTTGCCTGTTCCTTTAGAGAAGGGTCCAGCCCCCTCCATGCTGCAGGTCTCCATGTCAATTGTCATCAAATAAACGCTTCTCAGGAATTACAAGGAGAAGCAGCTGGTCTGCGAGAGGAGTCACCATGCTGGAGGAAAGAGCAAGACTGGTTTTCAGAGCTTCTAGAAATTAATTACCCCTGAATGAACGTTAATTGCGACACTTTGACCCTGCAATGCTGGATAATTAAGCCTATCTTAATCTTAATTACTTTCACATATTATTTTTTCTATGTAAATCAGGGAACAGCAAAATCTAGGAGGTGAAAATCTTTTAAATGGTGATGATTAATGATTGCGCTGAAAGTATCTAAAAGCATGTTGTTTATTCCTTAATTGCAAAGATTGGTTGTGTTGAAATTCAAGTGATGGAAACTTCCTCACTCGGTGGCTCGGGAGCAGCAGAACCCAGCACGGAGCGCCGTGCGGTCCCGGTGCCCCCAGTGCCACTGCTCCAAACCGCGGTCCCGGTGCCCACGGTGCCACCGCTCCAAACCGCGGTCCCGGTGCCCGCGGTGCCACCGCTCCAAACCGCGGTCCCGGTGCCCGCGGTGCCACCGCTGGGGCAGCAGCAGCTTCGCTCTCACTCTGCTGACAGGTCCTGCTCCGAAGGATCCCACGGGGCTGTGAAAGGAGCGTGCACAAAAATAGCGCTGAGCTGTGGAATTACCTAATGCAGCTCAAACGTGCCTCCTCATTGTCACCCGACTTTTTCAGTGCTGCTTGGTTTTTACCCATTTTAATTGAAAATGTTTTTCTTCATAACGGGCGTAGACCTTTTCCAAGCAATTCTTTTCCTTATAGCAAGTAAAAAGGGGGAAAATAGCATTAGATATCCGTTTGGTTTTGTGTGTGGTTCTGTGTATGTCAGTGTGAGTTTCTGCTTTCTGCAGGTTTATTTGTCTTGGATGACTATTCTCCAAGTACAAACTGTCCCTCCTGCCATCCCAATGGCATTTACGACTTCTACACAGCAAAGATGGCTTATGGAGAAATAGCTCCCCTGGCCTTTTCTTTTAACTAATTAGGTGTTCTTAGTAGAGAATAGTTTTAACTCCTCCTTCCCAAACCAGACTTTGCCTCCCGTTGGGTTTGTAAAGCTGAATGGTTTGCAAAAGCTGGTTTTGCTGGAACTGCTCCACTGGGCCGGGCTCTTTGGGTTGAACTGTGGGACTGGTGGCTCAGACACAGTGACCACCGGCCCCAGGTCCCCACCCCGCGTTTCTGGTCACGTCCAGAGAGGCTGATGCTAAACCTCCCCCGCCGCCGTGTCCTAGTGACCGGTGGAAACCTCGGGTGGGTTTGGAGAGGTGGGGAGAGGAAAAGCAGGAGGACACGAGGTCCGTCCAGTTTCGGACCTTGGCTGCGGTGACCTGGACACACATGCTGGTCCCAGCTGGGCTGCTGTGTGCTTTGTGCCCTGGTCCCAGCTGGGTTGCTGTGTGCTTTGTGCCCTGGTCCCAGCTGGGTTGCTGTGTGCTTTGTGCCCTGGTCCCAGCTGGGTTGCTGTGTCCTTTGTCCCCAGGACATCCCCACCGGCGCTGACAGCTGCGTCACCAGCCTGTCCTGCGACTCCCACCGCTCGCTGATTGTGGCGGGGCTGGGCGACGGCTCCATCCGCGTGTTCGACCGGAGGATGGCTCTGAGCGAATGGTAACTCCCCGGCCCGCTGCCATCTCCCCTTCCCACCTCCTGCCCTTCCAACCGTTCCTCTGTTGTTCCTCAGCCGGGTGATGACGTACCGGGAGCACACGGCCTGGGTGGTGAAGGCCTACCTGCAGAAACACCCCGAGGGCAACATCATGAGCGTCAGGTAACAGATATTTTCCCCTTTGAGCTGGTGTCTCTTAAACAGTTTGTTTTTCTCTCTAAATTCTGCCTCTGGTGTTCCAAACCCTGAGAGAGTGAAGCTCTTTAGCTTGCTGTTTGCTTCAGCAATTAACCGCCGCGCCAAGCCTGGTGGAGAGGAGGCAGAACGAGCGGTGAAGCTTTGCCGGGAAGCCTGTTAGTGAGGCCTGAGAGTCGCCAGGGAGGCGGATTTGCTGAAATCACCATCACGAGGCGTGTGAGGGAGGAATCGAGTGAACCGGGAACCCGAGCTAGAGACAGTAAATCTTGTGGTTGTTCTTTATTGCCGGCATCTCCGCAGGGTCATTGCAGAGGGAACGCGGGAGGAAAGGTTGGTGTTGCATCTGTTGGGCATATTGCTGTGCAGGATTACTTTGCTGTCTGGCAATTTTCTGCACATAAATCCGTTTCTGCTGCCTGGTAAATACGGTGGAGGGAGAGCAGCATATACTTATTTGGCCATTAAAGAACAGCAGAATATAA
The DNA here is from genome assembly GCF_963082525.1 of Nesoenas mayeri. NCBI lineage: Eukaryota > Metazoa > Chordata > Aves > Columbiformes > Columbidae > Nesoenas > Nesoenas mayeri. The sequence goes on along the minus strand of NC_137568.1, from coordinate 12,140,789 downwards.
TTTGTTGTCACAAAGCTGCTGTTTGCACACAAAGAGGCTCTTTTTCTTGATTACAAAATGAAAACAAAGCATAATTTTCTGAGATTCAGAACATTCCCGAGGTGGGGGGTTGGCCAGCAAAAATGTATGAAGATTTTCAGAAAGGGGATTATGCGAGGCAGCTGCCAGGTTTGCCGAGCTCACATATTAGAGTTTTTAATCTTCCCTCCGGTAATCTCCGTCAGCAGCCGCGGGTCAGGCCTGCGCCCCGAGGGTTGCGCTGCTGTGCTGGAGCCCTCTGAAGCTCAGCAGGACTTGTCTCTGGACCAGGGTTGTACCAGGGCTGGGGATGCTGAGCGGGCCCAGGGCTCCCTGGACCTTCTGAATGTCTGGTTTGGCAGCTTAGCTGTTGCTGACTTGGTGTTGCCTGTTGTTGTTCACCTGGGATGTGTTTCCCATGTGGTCCCTCATCACAGAACATCACTTCTATTTTAAGGCTCTTGCCTCATCATTCAGAACCAATTTTGAGTCTTATTAAGGTTCAAAGCTTTAAATGAATTTACTGTATATTTGATCTCCCTCAAACAATGTTTCCATCTAGTTTTTAGGATCTAAATCAACATCAAATTTAATTTGTCTTGAATTTAATTATGTGACAGCTGGAGTTGCAACTTATAATGATATGAGTGATCCTGTATAGAAGTGTTTTGATCAGTGTTAGGAATTCCAGAGGTAAAGAAAGCAAAGGCAACGTGCTTCTTAATGCTGTCGTTGTTCTTCACTCTGTGTGCAACTCGCACTTGTATGGCCATCAGGGACTTGGGAAACAAATACCACTTCAGAAGTTGTGGTACCAAACCTTGCCCCTGCTGCAGTGGAGTAAGGTCGGATTAGTTGTCGTTGGATTTACTTTCCACAAGAGACTTTTCTGTTTGTCTTTCTGTGCCCCAGTCACCCCGTCCCTTCCCAGGGGTTCAGGAGAGCAGATGTGCAGCAGAACCCAGGGCCGTGGGCAGTGCTGCTCCCTCCCCGCATTCTGACGGACGGGATGCTGCCACTGTCGCTTCCCCGTCTCTTTGCAGATCAGTCGCTAATGGAGCTGACGGTGGCCTGCGCGTTAGCGGGCTCGTTACGCCTGCTCCAGCGAGCGCTTTGTGCAGTGAGGCCTTGTGCATCCTTGTCCAGACACTGGGCAGAACGGATGGGACCAGCAGATCCCATCTGGTTTGAGTTTTCTAATACAATTTCCTACTGTGAAAAGGAGAAGGAATTTGGGTGTGACATGCAGCCGGGTATATTGAGGATGACATGACAGCAAAGGCACTTAGCGATGAGCTGTGAGCGATAAAGCAATAACGGCTCGGTCCTGAGGCGGCGCAGAGTGGTTTGCGTAGCACGTGGCGTTGTGTGGCTGTACCAGGTACAAGGGACATCGGTGGGGACTCGGCCGCGCTGACGGAGGCGACGAGGGCGCGTGTCCTGTCCTCGCTCAGCTCACAGGCGCGCGGCTCCGTTCCGTGGGCTGCGGGCCCTGCTCTGGTGCCGCTCACGCTCTGGAACTCGTGTGTTGGCAGTGTCAACGGAGACGTGCGGTTCTTCGACCCCCGGATGCCCGAGTCCCTGAAGTTCCTGCAGATAGTCAAAGGGCTGACGGCCCTTGACATTCACCCACAGGCCAACCTCTTCGCTTGGTGAGTTCTGGTTCCATCTCCTGCATCCCTGGAGTGGACAGAGCGGACAGTTTGTCTGTGCAGACACCGTTCCTGGGGTTTTGCTGGTTTTGTTTAACCCCACCACACACAGAGCAGCTTCTTTCCTACGTTTGCAGCTCGGGTGTTTTCTCCCTTGCACGCATTAGTGCAACACCAGTGACCGGGAGTGGTGCTGTATGGTCATACAGTCCTGCGTCACATCCCTCTTCCAACTTAGTGTGTGTTTAGGGCTCTGAGCCCCGTATCCCGGGGGTTACAGGGATGTGCTCTCGGTGCGTGTGCCCCAGCTGGTTCCTGTCTCATCCTGCAGCGTGACGGGGAGGGTGGTCCCAGCCCTGCTGGTCTGCGCCCCGCTGAACTCGGTCCTTCCAGTGCTCTGATGGGCAGCCTCATCGACATGGCTGAGCAGGGGCCTGCAGGCGGCAATACTGTTGTCACCACGGCATTCCCAGTGACACTGTGTTCTCTTGATTCCCCTCTAGTGGCTCGATGAATCAGTTCACTGCCATCTACAATGGGAACGGGGAGCTGATCAACAATATCAAATACTACGATGGTTTTATGGGACAGAGAGTTGGAGCCATCAGCTGCCTGGCTTTCCATCCTCACTGGGTCTGTATCCTCTCTTTTGGGATTTTGCGGTTTGTTTCTTAGTTAATGTGCGTGTTGGGAGCAGGAAAGGTGCAGAGCGAGGTGCGGCCCCAGTCCTGGCTCCTGAGGATGCTCGAGGTGCCTCGGTCGTGTCCTCGTGGCTGCCCCAGACGCCCACGCTGGCGGCGCCACCAGAGCCGCTGGGTGACAACGTGCAGGTGGCCAGCGGCTCAGCCCTTTGTGCTGCCGGATCCACCTGAACCCCGTGTACGCGCGGCGCTCCGGGTGGCAGCGCGGCCCAGCTCCGCCGCTCTGGGGGAATTCGGCTGGAGCTGGAGCAGTCTCCCACCTCCTGCACGCCAGACTTTGTCCCTGTTTATTCCTCTCCTCGGGGCGGTGGGCTCACCTCCTGCTCCGGGGCGGCTTTTTCACCGCCTTATGTAAGACCTAACGCGGCAGAGAAACTGCACGTCAGAAACATGAGAGAACTGCGAAGGTTAGAGGCATAAGCTGATAAAGGCCAGGATGAATCAGAGTGAAAAGGAAATTTCGGAGTATGTCACAGCTGAGGTGACTCTGCAGTGGTCGTTAGAGAGAGAATCTGGTTGCTACTTAATTAGGACATAGGTGCCCATCTGCATTATGGACTTGTGCTCACCCAGAGAGGAGAATAAATAAAGGAGATTGAAAGCCTAAGAAAACAACGTGAATGGATAGGAAAACCAGGAGGAGGTTGAAGAAGGCGTTTGGACAGGGAGTTATTTTAGAAGCCTGCAGATCAGAACGCGTATTTGATATGTGATGGGAAGGGCCGGGCGGCGGGAGGAGCCGCGCCGGGGGCAGCGGGAGCGGGGGGCGCGTGTCCCGGGGGCAGCAGGAGCGGGGGGCGCGTGTCCCGGGGGCAGCGGGAGCGGGGGGCGCGTGTCCCGGGGGCAGCGGGAGCGGGGGACGAGTGTCCCTGGGGGCAGTGGCACTGGGGTGCTCGGCATCCCCGCGGCCTCCAGACACCACTGTGCAAACACCTGATTTGGCCGCCCTGCAGTTTGGGGGTGGAGGACGAAGCGGCCGATCATTGGAATGGTTTTGCTCTTTAGACAAGCAAACCAGCCCTGGCCAGCGCGGGTCTGTGTGCGGGGATCGCTCCTGGGCCTCTCAGCAGAGGAAACGCTCGTTTTCAGCCCAGGCAACTGCTCCTAACTACCAGATTTGCAGCCATTTAGAAAAATTATGTTAGCGGTTGGCAAGTAACGGTCGCCATAATTTATCCCTGTGGCTGGAATGGGCACATAACTCGCCGGGACGCCGTCGGCGCTGGCAGAGCTGTCGTCAGAGCCGCGCTGGCAGGGGCACTTAAGAGCTCGGGAGCATCTGGGCGTTGTGCTGGGGACGTGGACGTTTCCCTCCGCCCGCGCTCGGCCGCCTGACGTGTGCGATTGTCCCCGTGTGCTCTTTCCGCAGCCTCACCTGGCCGTGGGCAGCAATGACTACTACATCTCGGTGTACTCGGTGGAGAAGCGGGTCAGATAGCGGCCGGAGCGGCGCCGGAGCAAGCCCAGTGGCAGGGCCGCGTCTCACCCACGTGTACATAGTGAAATTATCGACTTGAATGTTTAGCGTTGGCTGCTGCTGCAAACCATAACTTGAACATTTTTTTCTGACTCAGCTACTGATGATGTTGACAAGGGGAAGAGAGACAATCTCCTTTTTTCTTTTTTTCTTTTTTTTTATTTTTAATTCCAGCTATATCCTCTAAAAGCTACAGAAAAGGAATGTTTTATTTTTGTTTCCAATGGTTGGCTTCTCTGTTAGAAACACGGCTCCTGAGCGTGGAAGGACTGGATGAGGCGATCCCCTTGAGAAGGGTGTTCTGGTTTAGTCTTTGTTCCTTTGTTTTGCTGGAGCATCGGTGGCTGTGGGACTGGAGTCAGGACTCACCTGCAGCTCCGAGCGCTCGGCCGGACACGGGACCCTCCGGCTGCCGCCCTGTGCCCGCGGCGGTGCCTGCGAGCTGTCCCGCCGCACAGCGGCCGTGCTCCTGGCAGGGAAGCGTCTCCTCCGCGTGAGCCTGGTCCCCCCGCAGCGTCCTCTCCAGCGGAACCGGGGCAGGAGGCGGCGCAGTGGCAAGAGAGGCAGGAATCCCGAGGAAAGGGCTTGAGGAGGTGATGGGAGCAGGGCAGGATGCCACCCGACTGCAAGGCTGCATGTGGAGGAAGAAGAGGGAGAAGGGACATCTCTGACATCCCAGCGCCTGGAGCAAGTCACCCACGTAACCACTGTTCCCCCAAGCACACGCGCGGTGAAGAGGTCGGGGGTGTCTCAGTCACTGTTGCTGCTGTGGTCACCGTCCCTCTGCCCGTGGGGAGCTCACAGACGCGCGGGAGCTCGCGGTCGGCACAGGCTGCGGCGCTGCCATGGGCTGACGCTGAGCACAGGCTGTGGTGCTGCCGTGGGCTGACGCTCAGCAAGGTGACGGTCGGCAGGATTTGCACACTCGCTGCGCTGCGTGTGCAGCTGCACACGGCATGGCCGTGGCTGTGGCTCGTCCGTCTGTCCCTGCACAGCTGGGCATGGAACCACACATGGTCTGAGCACAAGAGAATCACTGAACAGAGGAAGGTGGCAGGTCCTCCTGCTTGGAGCAGAGCAGCTTTGTCCCAGCCCTTGGGGGAAGCCTGCTCCACCTTCCACCCCAAATAATTAATGTTTCTGTCCCTGGCAATCCGTGATGGCTCCGGGGGTGAGTGGGGGGACGGGGCAGGCAAAGCCACAGGACACATTTCCTTCAAGTGGTGGCTGCAGTTTATCTGCTAAGAACAGAACTTACACTCTGCAAAAATCACTGCGGCGACAAAGCCTGAGCTGCTGAGTCCGGGAGCCGCCGGTTTTCCTCCCAGCCGCTGCTGGGGGGTCTGCAGGCGCCCAGCAAACCTTGCGGAGCGCGGCTGGCCCGGCACTGTGCCTCGGACACGGCGTTATCCTGTTTCCTCATGTGTTGAGGCTGCTGGGCCACGCTGGGCGTATGGAGGTGGCCCGGTGGCCGTCCCAGGCTGCAAGGACACCCAGTGCCAAGTGCCACCCGCTCGTCCGCGCAGCAGTGCCAGTGAGCGACCTGGGACCGCGGCGGTGGAGCAGCTGCCAGGGCCAGGCGCCGTGTCCTCACCATGAGCACCGTCCCTGTCCCCCTGCCGAGGGCCACTTCACTGGACAATGAATCAAAGGCTTTAAACTTAAGAAAAACTACCTAAAAATCCACTTTTGAGCTGCCAAAAGTCGAATGATGGTGTAACAGAGCTGTGCCTCTTCCCGACTGCTCCCGGGCCGCGCGGGTGCCGGTGCCAGCGGTTCGTGTCCCCTCCGCCCGGCCGCGTGGAGCCGAGTTTGGGATCTGTATGTAACCGATTAACATACACAGCTTAAAAAAACACAACACAGACAATAGATTTTTATCTTCTATCAGTGTATTCGTTTAAAGAACAGGGAGTACCTGGCGCAGGGGGTGGGTGTGCGGGGGCAGCTGCTGCCAGGAAGGGGTTTTTAACTAACTCGACCTGTTGAGCTTTCCTGTGAGCGCGTGCGGGCTGTATTTCCACAGGTCTGGTGCAGAGATTCAATCATGGAGTGTAACAAGGATCTGGAGAGCATCCTACCTAAAAGTTCACTTATCTCTATTTATTTTACAAAAATAAAATTTAAAAAAATATATTAAAAAGTCCACAGGATTGTAATGTGAGAGTAAAACAATTACAAACAAATAAATGGTTAATAAAAAATAAATGCAGAAACACTTCCCGGTGTGAGGCTCCTTTCCTGGGGCAGATGTGGGGAGGGAGCACATCTCAGGGGTACGAGCCCTGTGATTTGGGGCATTTTCCCATGGAGCAGCGGCCAGTGTCACCGGGACCCCTGAGCAGGGGACGCTGGCACAGCTGTGGTCACTGGGGCTGAGCAGAGACCTGGGGGACACGGGGACGGGTCCCTGCAGGGGCCGGTGGGGACTGCGGTCTCCATGCTTCACCACTCACGGCCCTGGAGCACCCCAGCCCATACAGCGCCCCATCCTCACCCCTATGGCCCCCCATCCCCTATATCCCCCCATCCCCTATATACCCCCATCCCCTATGTCCCCCCGTACCCTATATCCCCCCGTACCCTATATCCCCCCGTACCCTATAGTCCCCATCCCCTATAGTCCCCATCCCCTATATCGCCCCGTACCCTATATCCCCCCGTACCCTATAGTCCCCATCCCCTATAGTCCCCATCCCCTATATCGCCCCGTACCCTATATCCCGCCATCTCCTATAGTCCCCATCCCCTATATCCCCCCATCCCCTATATCCCCCCGTACCCTATATCCCCCCATCCCCTGTAGTCCCCATCCCCTATATCCCCCGTTCTCCGCCCGGTCCCACAGCGCCCCCCAGTGGTTCCCGCTCGCCGCTGCACCGCGCTCGCCTTCGCGTTCTGCGGGGCCGGGCCCTGCGCGGCCGCCGTCGCGGGGGGCGTGGCCGGGGCGTGGCGGCCGCGCCGCCCGGGGCAGCAGCGGCGGCGGCGGGGCCATGGGGAACCTGTTCGGGCGGAAGCGGCGGAGCCGCGTCACGGAGCAGGACAAGGCGGTGCTGGTGAGCGCGGCGGGGGAGCCCCGGGACGGGCCGCGGGGGAGGCCGGGCCCGGCTCGGCCAGCGCCGGCGCGTTTCCCCGGGGCCGCTGTCCCCGCCCGCCCCGGCGCCGGGGAGGGGGAGGGGCCGAGGCGATCGTGTGTCTGCAGCGGCGGGTGCGGCCCCGGCGTTGGTGCCGCCGGTGACACGGGGGGAGCGCGGGGCTGGGAGCGGGAACGGCCCGGCGCTGCCCGGGCCCGGCTGGTGACAGCTGCCCGTCCGTCCGTCCGTCTCTCTGTCCGTCCGTCCGTCCGTCTCTCTGTCCGTCCGTCCGTCCGTCCCTCTGTCCGTCCGTCCGTCTCTCCACCAGCAACTGAAGCAGCAGCGGGACAAGCTCCGGCAGTACCAGAAGCGGATCAGCCTGAACCTGGAGCGGGAGCGAGCGCTGGCCCGGGAGCTGCTGCGGGACGGCAAGAAAGAGTGAGCGCGGGCGGGGTGCTGGGCCTGGTCCTGGTCCTGGTCCTGGCGCGGGCAGGGGCGTCACGGCCCGGGCTCGATGCGCTGGGACATGGTCACGGATTCTCGTTTCAAGTTTTATGCCTGAAGCCCGGAGAGCCGTTCGAGGCCGGTGTTAAATCAGGGCCTTGAAAAGCGGTCGTTTGTGCCCCACGTTGTGTCGGTGGCACCCGCGGTGCCGGGACCTCGTTTTGTGCGGGTACCATCAGCCTGTGGTGGTTGGGCTTTGGCACCGCCGCGCACAGCTGGCCCAGCAGACTCCCAGCCCACACGGATGTACCTGCGTCTTCAGGTACAGGATGGTGAACGTATGACTCATTCATTCATCCTTATTCTCCGCAGCAGCAGTTCAGAGATGTCACTTAGTTCGCACGTGGGTTTTTTTATCTTTTTGAAAAAGCACCAAACAAATACGCCTTTGATGTGATTTATTTTAGGCTTTTTTTGCTTTCCCTGTGCTGAGTTTCGCTCCTCCTGTTTTCTGCAGAAAAGCCATGCTCCTGCTGAAGAAGAAGCGTTACCAAGAACAGCTTCTGGATAAAACGGAAAACCAAATCAGCAACTTGGAGCGGATGGTGAGTGAGAAGCGGCTGCTATGCGCTTGGGGCGGGTCTGGTTCGGGGGTTCCCACTGGTGACCGGAACCTCCCAATGTCCCCGCGCAGCTTCTCTGGGGTTCTGGACAGTCCGTATCCGGCACACGATGGGAATATCGCAGCCCATGGTGTTTCCCGTTCTCCTTTCTGTTTCAGGTCCAGGATATTGAATTCACCCAGATTGAGATGAAAGTCATCGAGGGGCTGAAAATAGGCAACGAGTGTCTGAACAAAATGCACCAGGTGCGTGTGGCCGGGGCAGCCGAGCCTGGGCCGGCGTGGAGCCCCGGCTGGTGGCAGCAGCCCCCGCGCAGGCCTCGCTCATGGGTGGATTTTTGGCTCTTTTCTTCAGGTTATGTCAATAGAAGAAGTAGAAAGAATAATAGGCGAGACCCAAGATGCTGTGGAGTACCAGAGGGTACGTACGTGTGCGCGAGCAGTTGTGAGAGACACCGCCCGTCGTACGCGCTGGTGTGTGCGCGGTTCCCAGACCCATCTCAGAGGCAGATCGGGAGTTAAATCCCAGTTTCCCGCAGAAAAGGCAGCTTTGCTGCGGTTCCGAGTCCCCTCCACCCGGTCCCGCGGTGCTCGCCCCTGCGCATGTGCTGCGTACGCGTCACGGAGCTGCTTCTGCTGCGCTGTTAGTCACTGGAAAATGTCTTTCCTCGCTTTCCAGCAAATAGATGAGTTACTGGCCGGCAGCCTGACAGAGGAGGATGAAGATGCCATTCTAGAAGAATTAAACACTATTACTCAGGTAGGACTAGCGTGATTTTCTTGTAATTACTTTTTATCCACAATTTGAGGAAGCTGCTTGTAATAGGGGAGAAAGAATCTTTTCGTTCACTCTCAAGAGCTTCTCATATTCTGCCAGAGAGCTCAGTTATACCTATTGGTGCCCAATTATTGTGTCACCAAAGATGAAGCTAATTGCTCCGCACCAGGGTCATTTGGAATGGGATGCTGCTAGGGGTTGTACTTTATTTGCTGTCTGCTGCACTCAGCTGCTCTCTGTCCTTACCGGGTGTCTGTTCCACGTCATCGGATGAAGATCCGGAAGGTCCTGGGCCGTGCTCAGGTGACACAAGTCGCTGTCGGTCACTGTCCCCCCATCTCTGTGGTCCCTGTGCTGTTCTGAGCCCTGGGTGGGCTCTGCTGTGGGAAATGAGCAGCCAGAGCGGACTGAGGTGGAGGATCTGCCACCAGCGCCGATGTGAGGAGACTCGTAGCTAACGCAGGGTCCTGTGCGTCTCACCGGGTCCTCGCACAAGCCCGCGCTCTCTTGCTGGGCAGTGCTGAAGCCCGTAACCCTCGTGAATTGCTGCTCTGTTCCCAGATAGTCTGTGCACAACGCGCTGGTGCAGGGCTCGGTGACCCCCCTGGCGCGGGGATGTGTGTCATGTGTTGTCCTCAATGTTCTTGCAGGAACAGATGGAGCTTCCAGAAGTTCCTTCAGAGCCTCTCCCGGAGAAGACCCCAGGTACATTTGCTCTGTGCGCTCTGCAGCTTTGGCTTCTCTTACTTCTCAGTTCCACAACAGCCTGTTGTGTCGTCCCAGCAAATGTGAAGGACCAGAAACGTTCTGGTTTGCAGCCCCGCTGATCTGGGCTGTGGGACCTTTCCCCACTTGGCTCTGGCAAACCTGACCCTTCACCACACCGTGAGCCGCGGCTCCGGTCTGCTCAGAGCATCTGGTCATTGCTGGTGAGGAGTCCCCTTGTGGCACGTCTGCTGTTCATGTCACACTCTGAACGCGCTGGGAGACCCCACTGCCCTGGGACCCCCGTGCAGGGCCCGCGGTGAAGCTCCACGAGGAGCTCGGTCCTTGGCTCTGCGCTTCACCCAGACAGGACTTGCTGCTGGCACTTGAACAGTCCCTCCGTGTCACCCCAACCTGCGCTGCGCAGGAACACGAGTCGTTGGGACCACGGATGTCAGTGTTAGTGCTGCACAAAACTGGGTTTAGCTGAGGTCTGTGACAACTTGTACCTCTTGTGACCTCGCGTCAAGTAACAACAGTAGCTCTGAACCAGCTGGAGGAGGATCGCTGGGTTCCACGTCCCAGGGCTGTCGGAGTGGGAGCTGCGCACAACCGGTGCCACGTGCGGGTTTGCTCCTGGGCAACCCACAGCCTGAGCTGCGGGGCTTGTGCAGCTGGGCATGGCCTGGGGAGCAGTGACCCCCTGCTGTCTGTGCTGCAGAGCTGCAGTGGAACCTGCCCTCACAGACGGAGCGCAAGGTGGAGCCGGGCCCGGGCGGGTGCCGGAGCACACAGCGGGCAGGGTCTGTCTGCGGGGAGCGGAACGCTGGGGCTGGACCGGGCTGCTTGTGCAGAGCAGGAGCTGTAAGAGCAGCTCCCTCTGCGCGGAATCTGCCCAGCAGAAATCTGGGCTGTGGGGGCTGTTTTCAGCTGAGCACTTGTTTACCCGTGAGCTGGGATCGGGTGTCAGCCTCGTGCCCGGGCGGCCAGACGAGCTGGGAGCTACCCCGTGCGGCGGAGCTTCGGCTCCGGAGCCTCGGCTGGAGCCGTGTCAGGGCCGAGCGCTGAGGGAGAAGCTGCTCTGCCCAGGCCGCTGTCCCTGGGTGGCGGCAGCTAAAGCTGCGTCGGGTGCCTTCTGAAACCGGGGTAATTCTTCAAGCGCTGTGAAAAAGAGGGACACGCTGCCTATGTGAAATTATTTGTAATGAACTTTCATTGGTTTAGTAACTTCCCAGGTGTGGTGCACGCATTTGTTCCTCTGCAGAGAAGTGGATTATGAGTCCCAGTTCTTCCACAGGAGATGCCTGGGGATGATCTGCGTTCTCTGTTCCTGTAACACGTTTCTTTTTCTTCCACAGAAGTGTCCCCCGTCAAGAACAGGCCGAAGCCAGAGCTGGTGGCAGCATCTTAACTCCCGCTGCTGGGGCCTCCCCCGCGGCGCTCAGCAGGACCGTTCGCCGTGCCGGCGTGTGCCGGGAGCAGCGGCGCCTCGGCAGCGCCCCAGCTGTGCTGGGCGACCGGAGCCGGTCCCTGCGCGGCGCGGGGAACCTCAGCTGATTATTGCTCTTGTATCAAGATTATTTTCTAGTGCTTTCTTTTTTGTAACTTAAATTCTAAACTCACTCAGCAGCGCTGTCTCGGGATTAAACAACAGCTCTCAGACTTCCAAAGCAAATGCTTTCTTCAGGTTTGATTTCGGTGGTGAATCTGCCTTTGCTCTGACTGAATCCCCAGGTGTCTCGTCCTCGGATCCGTCGCGTGAAACGACTGTCCCAGGCTTTGGGCTGGGCAGGAATGTGCCGCTGCCCCCGGGAGCCCTGCAGGTCACCCCGGTGCCTATGCTTGGTCCCTTTGCTTGTCCTCTGCTTGTTGTGGTTGTGGAAGAGCTGCCGGTGTCTCTTGTCCCGGTGTGAGTTGGACGGGCCGTGTCCAAGGGTGCGAAGAGCGCAGTGCGGGCGGCCCGAGCTGCCGCGGGCAGCGACTCCTGGTGCCGCGGGATGGAAACGGTTCTGTCAGCGTGTGCAGATCCAGCTCACACTGTTTGCTGCGTCTGAGCGCAGCTCCGGGCGACGCTGGGCTCTGCGTCTGTGGACTGGGAGGAGCCCGACCCCTGCGCGCGGTGCAGAGCGGGACTCGCGGGGCGTGAGTCGGGGCGGTCGGGAGCGAGTCCCGTTCAGATCCTGCTCTGCCCGCTCGCCCCTGGTAACGCTGGGGAGACCTGGGGCGACAGAGATGCGATGAGCCTCTGGAATTACGGCAGGGAGCCTCCCGCGTGCGTTCTGAGCCGTCCCGTGCCGGCTCTGCGCCATCCCCAGCGCTCGGATGGGCTGTGGTGGGTTCTGCTTCCCACCGGGTGTCTCCTCGGGGGCTGCAGACAGGGAAGGTCATGCTGGGCCTGGTTCTGTACCAGATGAGAGGTGTGAAGCCTCTCAAATCCACGCTCACAAGCCTCTGCTCGCCCTGCAGCGGGCGGGGGGGCCGGTTCCTGTGCCGCGCAGGCCGGCGCGGGTGCTGAGTTCTTTGGAAAGCTGCCTGGCCGGCCAGGTGGTGGCCAGATTTCACTGTTCTTGGAAGCAAGCTCACTTGCCAGCTTGCAGATGCTCTTCAGGACACTGCAGATCTTGATTTATTACGTTCTTGAAGCTGCAACCCTTGAGCCCTGTTTCTGTGACAGCAGGAGGACCTGGGGGGTCCTTGGAGGCCTTTGGTGGCTTTAGGCCCGTGGGGTTGTGTGATCTGGTGCTGGACAGTAGCAGTAACCCCAGGGCCTCTGCTGCTGGCCGGTGACGGTGGGTCAGCAGCAGCTCTGGGTTTAAGTCGGGCTTTCCGTGCCGTGTCCCTTTGCGATGCTCCAAAGCCCGACCGGGTGTCCTGGTCCTCCTGCGGGGGCTGTGACCGAGCCAGGGGCTGCTCCGCCGCTGCGCTGCTTCCACTGCGCTCTCCCTTCGTTAATGTTTCAGGTCCCACAAGAGTTGGACCCGTGTTTACCAACCAGTGCAACTTTAGCAGACACGTAACTTTCTCTGGAGGGGGTGGTGTGGGTGTAAGGTGCCCTTGTGCCGATGCTGAATGCACGGGTGACTTTGGCAGCGTTTGGAGCAGCCGAACCCTCGCCGGGCGTTCCCAGCCGCGGGCCCCGGCCGGCCCCGTTGCGCAGCCCGGGACGCTGGTTCTGCAGACGAGGTTCTGCTCCGCTGGGCTCCCGTCCCGCTGTGCTGCAACGCGCCCGCGTTCCACCAGAGAGAGCCTCGGCCGCTCCGCTGCCCGCGCCGTGCGCCGCGCTGCTCCCGCGGGCTCCGGCCCTGCCGACTCGCTCTCGTGTTCTCCAGCACGAGACTCGCGGGAGCGAGCGCCGGGCTCTCCCGGGGAGGCCTCACCGGGACCTTTCCTGGGAGCGCTTTGCGCAAACCCCGCTCGAGGGGCGAGGACGCAGCGCCCGGTCCCTGCGCTCCGGGTTCCCTCCTTGTGCCCAGACAGCCGGAGGGACCCGAGCGAAGCCCCGGGCCGGCGGGGGCCCAGCGCCCTGGCTCTCGGTGCTTCCCGGGGGCGGCAGCGGGCGCGGGGGTGTTGGTGCCGCAGGGGTTAACGCGGCTCCCTGCGTTTGTTCACGCAGCAAAGAGGCCGTTTACTCAACCCACAGGAAAGTTCGGAGCAGATTGCCAGCAGCTTCCTCTCCTGCACCAAACAGATTGTGCTGCGTCTCCTTGAGAGGAAGACCCCGGCGCGCTGTCTGACCTCACTGTGCGCTGGAACAATGAACCACTTCCAAGGGTTCCACCAATTCCTCTTCCAGCCCCGTGTTTTCACAGTAGGTGTTTCGGATGGATGAACAGGAGCTGCTTTCCTCCTCCCTCCCCTTCTCACCCCCCGCTCCTGGGAGACCTGTAGGCAGGAAACTTCAGAGCTGTGTGTGCAGTAAAACCCAATCCTGTTTGCCTGCACGGCCGGGGAAGGTTTGTCTGTAACCCCCGAAGCGGAGCCTGGCACAGCGCGGCGGCCCGTGCAGGGGGCTGGGGGTAGCTGAGAGAGTCTCTGCTCCCATCGTGCTGGGGTGCCCAAGCAGCCGACAGAGCCCCGTGTGTGAGCACCGCCCGGCTCAGACGGGTCTTGGTGCAGGACAAAGCAGGGGTGGCTGAGCCATCCCCGGTACTTTGGCTCTGGGCCTCCTGTGCCGATGGAGCAGGGGGATGCCCGCGGGTTTCAGCCGCCCCATCGCGGGGTTCCCGTGTCCCTGGGACAGCAGCTGCACCGTGTTCAACCGTGTTTAATTAACACTCCCTCGTAGCCGCCCAGCGGGTGGGAGCTGGCACCCCGCAGCGTGCGCGGAGCAGAGCTCTTCCAGCTGTGTTTTACTTGGCCAGATGTTTAGTTAAATAGAGGAGTGTCCTCCCTTGAAGAAAGTCGTTGAGGCAACATTTCTTGTTGCTAATTAAACCCTGGAGAATATGAGCAACCTCATGCTGTTCCTCTGCCACCCCCACGCAGTGCCAGAGCCTCTGGGCGCCCCCAGCCCTGGCACGGCCCCCGCTCTGCACCGGGGGGGCTCCGGCCACTGGACAGACACCGCGGCAAAGCGCCCGTCGCAGACACGGCACGTGTGACGGTAACAGCGAATCTCAGTCCCTTCACGTTCGCAGGAGCAGGTGATTTGTCACTCCTCCCGCTGGTATTTTCGCAGCCGGATCCAGCCGCCGTGGCATTTAACGTGACTGGTGTGGCAATGCCGGATCGCTGCCCGGCGGGGGACGGAGCAGCTCTGCAGGGACACGGCACCGCCTGCCCCCGCCGCCCCGCAGAGACCGTCCCTGTCCCCCACAGACCCTCCTCCTGCCAGCAGCCCCGGGACCAGCACCGGGGAGCGGGAATTGCTGCTGCGTTACGCAAGCAGCGTCGCCTTTAAATAGACTCTTATTCAATGTTGTCCGGGAGGCAGCGGAGCAGCCGAGCATCAGCGCCCTTCGCTCGCTGGGGCTTTGTTTCTCCTTCGCCCACCCCCACAATGCGCTGGGAGTTGCTGGAAGTTGTTCTGGGGCAAAGGCCCCGAATCCTGGGAGCTTCTCCCCCCTCCTTGTTAACCGGCAGCGGCCCTTTCGCTCGGGGTTTAATCGAATTGTGTAACGCAGCGACCGTGGCAGAGCCGCGGCAGTTTCTATGCCAACACAGCTGGATGGCAGCGCTGCCTGGGGGGGCAGAGGGGCTGCCTGCGGGACACGGCTGCGCCCCTGGCGTGGCTGCGCCCCCGATGGGGCTGCACCCCCGATGAGGCTGCACCCCCCGCGGCCTCAAATGTTTCCCAAAACACCCATGGAAAAGAAAGGAAAAGCCTGGAGGCAGCTGACTCGCCGGCCTTCTGATGGGATTGTTGAGGTTGGAAAAGACCTTTAAGATCACCGAGTCCAACCATAAGCCAAACACCCCCAACTCCAGCAAACCGGTGGGTTTGGTGCTGGTCCCGCTGCAGCTCGAACGAGCTGGGGCCAGTTGCTTTTCGGCACTGGCGAGCTCAGTCACGGCTGGAGCATCGCACCAGGGACACGGGGACACGGGGACACGGGGTCTGCAGCCCTGGGGCAGAGCTGCCCCTGCAGCGCCGCTCTGTGCCCCCGGCAGCACCTCTTGGTGGGAACACCCTGGTGGGTCCTCTGTCCCCCACCCTCCTCGGCAAACACCAGCCTGGCCCAGGTGCTGCTCCGGAGAGGATTGTGGCGAGTCCCACCATTGTCCCTCTCCTCCTCTTGGTCGCTCTGCCCCCCAGCTCGCCCTGCCCGGCCCCCCGAGGGGCAGGGGCTGCCCATGCCAGGGTGGCACCGGGGCTGGTTTGTTTTGCACTCAAAGCCTCGCAACAGCAACCCCCGACTGCACCCCCAGCACCACCGGCACCAGCCACCGGCTCCTTCCTGTTCCCTGCGCGCGTTCGGAGTGTCCCGGTGTCACGCTGAGTCACCAGCAGAGAGATGGACGAGGCTTTGGCAGAGAACAAGCCCGAGTTTTGATAGTTCAACTGTGGGGGGAAAAAAATCAGCACAATTTCCTAATTAGAGCAGTGGTGGGAACAAAGCCGGTTTGTTAGAGAGCTGCGCGGCCGGGCCGGGGAATGTGACCTTTGGTGGCTCTGGGTGCCCGCCGGGAGCTGGCGGTGGACGGCGGTGCTTGGCGGTGGCTGAAATGCTTCAGGAGTGACGGCTCTGCCACCAGAACGTCACCTTCTGGGGGGGCAGAGCGGCTGCCAGAGGGTGTGAGGAGCGCTAGGAAACGGCGGCTGCCCCCGGGTCGCCCGCTTTGCCATTTCCCCAGACGCGGGCTGGTGTCCCGGCCCCGCAGCGGAACGTGGCTCCTCCAGCCGCAGGAGAAGCCGGGGACACGTGCTGGGTGTCCCCACGGGGCCGCGGGGACGGCCGGTCCCAGCCCTTGGCTGTCACCCGCCTGGCAGCCGGGCTGCGCCCGGGGCTGGAGCGGGTCCCGGCCCCACAGCGCACGGCTAATTAGCAACAGAAGAAAACGAGCGGAGCCGGCGCCTCTGCACGAGGAGGAGCCGCCGATGCTCCCGCGCGAACCTCCATGCAGTGGGGCTGGAGGTGCCGGGGGGGCTGAGCGGCCTCGGGATGGGGGGGAGTGGGGGGAATTCGGAATTCAGTGTCATGGGCTTCAACCCCCAGAACCAGCGTTTGTGCTGCAGCCCAGGGGCTGGTTGGAACGGTGACAGCCCGACCGAGCCGTGACAGCTGGAACAGGCAAACGTGCTCTGGGGGGCTGGGGGTGCGGAGGCAGCACCCAAAGCACCCGGTGCCCCCTGCGCGGCATCGGCTGGCGGTGCTGCCCCGTTCGCTTCCCCGAGTTCAGCAACGTGATGCAAAAATCCCATCATGCCAATTATGCAAATCACATAAACTATTCCTGTTATTCAGCAGTATCCTCAGAGACCTCCGGGGCGAGCAGGAGCTCAGTGTTACTCACTCGTGAAAGCAGGAGCTGGGGCCAACGGGGGGTGAGGGGCACCTACTGCCTCCCCCATCCCTCCCCATCCTCCAGGCCCCATCACTGCTCCGCATCCCCGGCACTTTGCTCTCCCACCCACTCCTGGTTCCTCCGTCATCCCGGAGCTCTGCGGTGCCGGGTCCGCGCAGCCACCAGAGCCGGGAAGGCGCAGGGTGTGCAGGGGACATGCCAGCAGGTCCCTGTCCCCCAGCCGGGAGACACCAGGGCTGTGCTCTGGGCACGCCGGCGCTTTGCCAGCTTTACTTTAGCCACCCACCACGGCTCCGGCTTTGACCCGGGCAGCGGAGCAGCCCAGACACCAGCCAACAAAGCAAAACCGGTGTACAAACACCTGGAAACAGCAACTGCCACTGCGGGGCGTCTTGTTCAGCTGCTGCTTCCACCAGGACTAGAAACAAACCGCTTGGGATAACGGGCCAGTTCCTCCTCTCCACTGTGCCTCAGTTTCCCCCGTTGTGAAATAATCCTGACCCGCTTTGTGAACCACAGTCAGTCCCGCTTGGCAAAGCTGGAAATCGCAGTCACCGCCGTGCACGCTCTGCGCTGGATTTCAGGGCTCCAGCTCCTGCCCAGTGAAATAAGAGCCTGAATTGTTCATCCTTTGCTAATCCACAATAAATGGCTTTACTTGATTTGCTGTTTGTGCTCGAGGGGATTTAACCGCCTGAGAGCTGCTGGTGCAGACGGGGAATCTCCAGTTTTGTGACAACTTTTGAGTCCTGACCCTATGAAACAGAAGGTGTCAACCCCCGTGTGCCTCGAGGTGGCACAGGGAGCAGTGCGCTGTGAGGGGCACGTTTGAGGCTGCACACTCGACATTGCACACTCGACGCTGCACACTCGACACTGAGCACTCGATGTTGCACACTCGACACTGCACACTCGACACTGAGCACTTGATGTTGCACACTCGACACTGCGCACTCAAGGGCCATGGAGCCCCCGGCAGCGCAGGGACCAGTGCTCACCAGTATGAAGGACAACAGGTACTTTCGAGGCACCGCAGCCGCTCTTGCCGGCATCCCGGTGAGCAACGGCCGCGCTGCAGAGGGAAAAGTGGAGCCGTGTTTGGGCGGGTGGCTCCGGGACACGGCTATGGGTGTTAGGTTTGCTGTTCCGGCTCCTGTGGAGGTGCTCACAATGAAGTGGGGGACAGTCTGGCACTGAGGGGCCCCCACCTGCTCAGCAGCAAGCCAGGGAGGCAGGAGGCCGGGCCGAGCAAGGTGGACGTGGAAAAGCTCCTCCTGTGCTTGTGGCCAGGTTGGTTTGGCTCAAACCCATTGGGCTGGTTCCGCAGTGACCGCCCAGATGTCTGAAAAAAACCACATTTAAATAGTGTTAGAAATAAATGACTCCTGGGGCAGCACGGAGAGGGCTCACAGCCGGCTGCACCGCGGTGCGGTACAGCTCTGATGGGGAAGCCATCTGCCTGAGACTAAAATGACGGAAATTTCCTGGTAAGGTCATTAACAGGTTGTCACTTGCAGGTCTGTGCATGCCCCGAGCCGGGCTGCTCGCGGGGTCACCGAAGGGCGGTTGGCTCGGTCCTCTCGGTGCGTATCGAAAAGGAGGAAAAGGCAGCGCAGGACACTGGTGCCGCCAGCCCGAGCTGCGCCCGTGCGCGAAGGGGCAGCTCTGTCCCCGTCCCCATCCCCGCTGGGGACCAGGCTGGACAAGCAGGTGAGCTGCACGTGGAGGCGGCTGCTTCTTCCAGGTCCAGCTGCCCACAGAGCCACGCTGCTCCTCACTGTGCCCAGACACCACCCGCCTTCTCATCAGGTGCCGAGGATCCAGCAGTGGCCACCCAGCCCCATTCCCGGTGGCTGCTCAGCCACCTGTGGCCAAAGCGCTGGGGGTGGTGGGAGCAGGGCCGCTGTACCTGTTTCCTCCTCTCCGTGTCAGCTGGTGACACGTCACCTTCAAAGGCACAAGGGACGATGTCCCACCTTTATTTCTGATCTCTCTCCTGTGTCACAGGAGGCTTTCCCGACGCGCTGTGATGCAGCAGCTCCCGTCAATGTGGTGCAGCATCGCGTGCCCCTCCCTGGGCAGCAATGCCGCCCTGCAGCCACCTCCCTGCAGCCTCCCTGCCCGGGCACAGCTGCGCCCAGGGCTGGGGATGCCAGCGTGTTCCCACTGCCCTCGGCCATTGCTGCCCCATGTCACTGCTGCCCCATGTCACCGCTGCCCTGTGTCACCGCTGCCCTGTGTCACCACTGCCCCCAGCCATCACTGCCCCGCATGGCACTCGGTCCCTGTGCCGTGGCGCGTGACCCAGGCAGGAGAGCTGGCGTGACGCCACGCTGGTAATTAAGAAGGAACCTAATGAAACTTCGAAAATAGCACAATTTCCTCCCCACACCTGCAGCCGAGCGGGGTGGATTACATAAATCGATGTTGCCACAGCAACTTCGCTCCACCCGGGGCTGGAGGTGGCCAGTGCCACGTGTGCCAATGCACTGTCACCCCGGGGAGAGACCCTGATTTTGCAAAGAGGGGGAGTTGCTCCGGAGACGGGGATGGGTGCCAGCTCCAGGGCTGGCAAGGCCACCGCTGAGCCACTGCTGGGCTGCTGCGTGTTGATCCCACCAGTGTTAGGGGTCTGGCGTGGCGGGTTTCCCGTGTTGCACCCGCTGGCCCCGCGGCAGAAGGTCCTGCCTGCTGAAAGAGCGTGTGAGAGGCGCCGGGAGGTGCCGCGGGGATGTAGGTAACTGGCGAGGGACTCTGCCACCATGGTTACCCTGGGCACGCTCCAGCTGCCACCGGCCCCGGGGGGTGAATCACCCTGACAAAAAGACAGCTAGCAACAACCAAAAAAACCAACAAAACGCAATCAGAGCGAACGTTATGGCATGAGGCAAAGGCAGGTTTTTCCTGCCATGAAGTCCCAGGGTGTTTTGGGCGGCTGCCGGGCCGCAGCGTTGCCGTGGGCTCCGGCACAGCCCTGTGGGCACGGGCAGCACGAGCAGCACCGGCAGCACGGGCAGGATGGGCAGCACAGGCAGCACAGGCAGCATGGGCAGGATGGGCAGCATGGGCAGGATGGGCAGCACCAGCAGCACAGGCAGCATGGGCAGCACAGGCAGCATGGGCAGCACAGGCAGGATGGGCAGCACAGGCAGCATGGGCAGGATGGGCAGCACGGGAAGGACGGACCAGCCCTGGGCAGCCGTTGCTGATCAGGAGTTCATGACATGGGGAAAGCCAGCGGCAATGATCATTTGATGGAGCTGCCTCTTAATGTGATGATCAGAAATTACTGGCTGCTTCCAGCTGAAGACTCACTTTGGGAGCGGGGGATATGAGGGAGAAAGGTTTCCAGTACTCAGAGTTTCTGGGGATAGGGAGAAGTAGAGGCTGGGAAGAAAGTGGAGCGGCTAGATACAAGAGATTCTCGGAGGGCTGTCCCAAAAGGCCTCTTTTATTATAAGAAATTACAAATCCTTTTATCTTCTTCACCAGAGGAACAGCTTGTTTGAATTGCTGGGCTGTCACACTGGAATTAGATGCAAGAACCCCCCACAACCATGACGTAGCGAAGAACTTACATAACGTAACTAAAAATAAGGTGATGGAGATGCAGATAGAGGCAACTCTTCTCCCGGGTGCTTGAGCTGAAATTCTTCGCCGACACTGGGAAGCCAGCGAGGTGCCGGGTCCGGCCGAGGGAGCAGCACCGCGCCAGAGCCGCCTGGTCCGGCCGCTCGGGAGGCAACGGGGAAGGGGCACCGGGAGGTCCCTGCGTGGACGCAGGCAGCCGAGCATCCCTCCTGGGAATGGCTGCCTTGGGAGCCTGTGCCCCGGGACCCTGGGGTTCTGTCCCACCGCTGCTTCTTCCTCAGCCCCAGTGGGAAAGGGTCAACCATCCGTTCCAGCAAAATGAGAAAAACCCTTCTCAGGGGGTCATAAATTCCTTCCTGTCTTTTGGAGTGTGAAACCTCTGAGGGGGTAGAAGCCAAAGTGGGACCCAAATGTGGCCGGAGTGAGTGCTGTCCCTGTTCCTGTCTGGGGCTGGGATGGAGAGTGAGAGGCAGCGCAGGGAACAGAAACAGGAGGTTTGAGGCCAAGATATCGACCTCGGCTGCTTGGGTTCCTTGTTCTCAGAACTGATGGAGGAGATGAGGGAGAAAAACACACACTCAGCTGCTTAACCGTTTCACCGCTTCTTGTGGCAGAGAAGAGGAAGGGGGAGGCTTGGCCAGCGGGTTGGGACAAGGCAGCCGGTGGTAGTTTGTGCCTGGAGGGACGGGAGGGACGAGGGACAGCTTTGCTGTCTCACAGGCACTGGCAGCTGGGAAGGGGTTCCCGGGGGAACTGTGGGGTGATAGGGTATGAACGCAGCTCTCCCAGCTGGCAAGACAGTGGGACAGCGTGGGACAGCGTGGGACAGTGTGGGACAGCGTGGGACAGCGTGGGAGGGGGCTTGGTCTGCCTGTCCTTCTGCGAGGACCAGACCCCCCAGCCGAGCACGGCTCCAGGCTGAGGTTTCCTTGCACTGCGGGCTGTGCCGCATCGGCCCCGCCGTACACTGTGGTGACCGCTCATCCTACCTTGCTCCCCTGGCCTGCCTGGATGACGTTCACCATCTTTCCCCATATAAAACCAACACCTTGCAAACCACTGGCTGCTCTTCTTCCTCCTCACCCGTCCACCTCACACTGCGCAACCGGGGAACGGGGCACAGCACCGGGCTGGGACGGGGTGTGGTGTACGGCAGGGCTGCGGTGGGACACGTCACTGGGATGTGGGGTAATGCTGGAGCTATAGGATGGAGTACAGCAGGGGTATGGTATGGAGTAGGATGAGTTTACGGGGCATAGCCAGGGTACAGGATGAGGAATGGGGTACACAGGGGGTATGGGATAGGGCACAGCAGGTTATGGGAAGTGGGTTATGGGAGGGGGCACAGCATGGTGTATTTTTTTAAGGAAAAATTCTTAATGGAGAGGGTTGTGAAGCAGTGGAACAGGCGGCCCGGGAAAGGGCCGGAGTCACCATCCCTGGAGGTGTTTCAGAGGCGTACAGACGAGGTTCTTAGGGACATGGTTCAGTGCCAGAGTTGGGTTACAGTTGCACTCGATCTTCAGGGTGTCTTCCACCCGGAACGACTCCGTGATTCCACGACCCTCCCGCCGTGCCCCCCGGGCCCGCTCCGGGGCTCCCCCAGCGCCGCCGCCGCAGCCGGGGCGCGGAGCGCAGCGCGTCCCGCCCGCACAGCCGGGCCGGGCGGCTCCTCCCCGCGGGGCGGAACGGGACGGAACGGGGCGGGGGCGGCGGCGGGAACTGATAAAAGGCGGCGCGGCCGCCGCTCCGCGCTGTTCTCCGCGCCCGCCGCCCGGCTCCGCGTCCCCGCAGCGCTCCGCGCAGCCCCGCCGCCCGCCCATGGTGCTGCCCGGCCCGCCCAGCATGTCCCGCTCCGAGGAGGTGCATCGCCTCACCGAGAATGTCTACAAGGTGAGCCCCGCAACAGGTGCCCGCCCGCCCCGGGGCTCTGCTGCGCTTTGGTGGGGCTTTTGCCCTTTAATTCCGCCCCCCCCCTATCCCCAAGCCCTCCCACCCTTCCCATCCTCCGCCGGGCGCGGGGGCAGCGCGGGCGGGAGGAGGCGCCGCCGGGAGCCGCCCCCACTCCCTCCCGGGGTGCGCTCGGGCTGCCGGTGCGGAGCGGCCGGGGCGCCAGCGGGAGCAGCCCCGGACCCCCCCGTCCTTCCCAGCCCCCCTCCCTCCAATCTCCCCGGACCCTCCCAGCCCCCACCGCACCGTGGGGGAGCCCGCGGGGCCGGGAGCCTGCGTGGGAATTTGGCTTCTCCCGCGGGCGGGCAGCGCTGTCCCCAGATCACCTCGGTCCTGGGCAGGTTTGCGGCGGTTCCTCGCTTTCCTGCACCAATTAAAAAGCGATCGGAGCCTTTTCTGCGTCTTGATTATAGCCCGAGTTTGTGACTCTGGTTTTTTATTTCTTTCTACTTTGCTCCTGGTATCATGAGAAAGATAAAATAATTTATGTGCTTTAATTTTCCTGGTGAGGGAAGTGGTTTCTGCTCTGCTGGGTTCTGTGACCAAGTCTAATAAAACCTTTCTAGCTTAACGTGTAATGCAGGATGTCATTTGTTAAACTGGAAAGCTCGCATGATTTCCTGCATTTTAAGGGGTTAGACTGAATTACCTGGGAGCATTAAGCAGAAATAAAAATTCTGATAGAAAAGCTGAGTACAAAGAACGCCAAGGTGGTGAAGTCTTGGAGTCTTGGGTTTGGGGATGCTGGGGCATGGACAGCTGTTCAGATGGAGCTAATGGGATCTGAAATCTTGGCTCCTTGGAACGTAGAGCAGGCCTGTGAATGGAGCCTTCTGGCTTTGGTGTTTGACTGGGACTGGTGTCTGTGTGTCTGGGACTCCCACTCTCTGGGTGGCTGATGCACCAGCTCGCTGGGTTGCCCTGGGACGTGGGCAGAGCCCGGCACCGCGGGGTGTTGCCGCGGTCACGTCCCCGTGCAGGCGGGAGCCGAGTGTTTGCGTATCAGCTGCCTGGGCAAACAGGGCGAGAGCGGCTGAGCTGGTCACCGGGGCTGAGTGAGTGACATTGTGTTTGTGCTGGGGACAGTTGCTGGGAACAGTTTCAGCTGGTGACTCAGTTGTTGTTTGAGGTGTGTTGTCCTCGAAGAAATGTGCTAAGAGCAGGTTTGTGGAGCAGGTCACAATTTCCCTGGGTGCCCGTGTGCAGCAACGTACGGGGTGTGCAGGGCGGCTCGTGGGCCGTTGCAACAAATGGGCTTAAATGATGTGTGTTCCCCCAAGAAACGCAGGGTGAATGCGGGCCGGGCAGCTCCCCTGCCCTCAGCTTCATCCGTCCTGCCCTGCCCGAGCCCTCGGGCCTCCATTTGTGTTTCCTGTACTGAATGAGGAGCTTTTTCTCCTCTGCAGTACACGATGCTTTTCTTGGCCTCTGGAGATGTGCGGCATGGGGTGTGTGCAGGAACATGGTGTTTGCCTGTTTCTTTGAGGTCTTCTGCAACCTCCTGGAGCCCAGTGTGAGGGCTGGAGGCGCAGGGACGGTGTGGACGCTCTGGAGCTATGTGAACTTTGGAATCCCCAAGTGCTTCATGTCCCCATTGCCCAAGTATGATGTTTTCCGGTCTGGAGCAGGAGCGGCAGCTCTCTGCGGCTGCTCGCGGCGCCCGGCACCCTCTCCCGCCCAGGCTTTCCCGAGGCGTTCTGCTCGGGAAGCCCATTGTCACCGTTTTCCAGAACCAGTGCTCCCCCTCGGAGTGACTGTGCTAATGAGACGGTGGAGGAGCTGCCAGCCGCCCCCTTGCCGATGCTGCCACTACAGGCAGCTGCCTACACACGTGGAGTAATTACAGAGGGAGACGGAGGCTGCTGGCACCTTCCGCCAACGTAATCCCACCTTCCCTGGCGCTGATTCACCCCCGCGGACCCCGCTGCAGCTGCTGGGCTCTGCGGCGAGCCCGGGGGTGACACCGCGGGGACAGCCCCGGGACAGGGGCAGCCCCGGGACAGGGGCAGCCCCGGGACAGGGACAGCCCCGGGACAGGGGCAGCTGGGTGATGGGGCAGCCGCTCAGCCCTTGCACAGGATTGTCTACTTGCGGAAAGAGGGGACTGGCAATTCTTCCTGCCCCTGAAGACAAATCCGTCTCATTTATGACAGATTGGTTTATTGCAGTTTACAGGCTAGCCTCCATTTCATTTTGAAGCTATTTCTTCATGTTTAAGGTCATTTTGCAATGGTGTGTGAGTAGCTCTGTGTTTGAAGAAGTGTTTTTCTTAAAAACACCCCAAACTCGAAGCCTAATTGTCTTGCACAAATACAGGGACAATTCCTGATAGTCATTTGCTACACATCAGCTGTAATAAATGTTGTTGCTGTTATAACAGCCTCTTGCCTCGTTATCTCCAAGTCCAGAGGGAAGGGGAGCGATCCTCGCTGAGTGGATCAGAAGGGAGATGGTGGGTGGCAGAGGGGGGCGATGCGGTGTGATGGGATGGAGCTGGGCCCTGGCCCCAGCCTGGGCCGCCCCCCAGTCCCACGTGCTGTGCTCTGGGTGTCTCTGCTCCGGCCTCAGGGTGTCCCGCACCCCAGGCTCCGGACGGGAGAGCGGTTCCTGGCCTCTGCTGAGATGGTTCAAACTGGGAAACTTGCAGGTTCAAGGTGATGAAGTGGGGAGCTCCTGCTGGCCGAGGGTGCCCCAGATCCCGCGGCTCCCGCTGGTGGGAGATGCTGCTCCCTGGGCGGGGGCAGCCGCTGACGTTGCCATCAGTGCCGTGCTGCGCTGACTGTGCTCTAAGGTTTCACGGCGGTGCTGCTCGTGTTGCAGGGCAGGGCACGGCACAAGGCACACCGGAGCCCTCCTGCATCGAGCGTGTGGAGCCGGAGCCTCTGGC
Source organism: Nesoenas mayeri (assembly GCF_963082525.1). Classification (NCBI taxonomy): domain Eukaryota; kingdom Metazoa; phylum Chordata; class Aves; order Columbiformes; family Columbidae; genus Nesoenas; species Nesoenas mayeri. The sequence continues at coordinate 12,115,924 of NC_137568.1, read as the reverse complement.
CAAGCCCTTGGTGCAGGTGTGCGGGGAAGGACCCAGGTTACAAAGACACTTGGAGCTCTGGCCCTGACACTCGGGCTCCTTCATCCTCTGACACGACAGCTGGTAGAACTTAGATTACTTTAGATGCGGACCCTATTTTTTTTTTTCAGATTCCCTTGCTCCTGAGCTCTTTCTGCAGTAAAGATGCAGCTGAGCCCTCTGGCTCTGGGTCAGGACGTGGGGCAGCCCCGGGGCAGGATGAGGGCTCGGAGCAGCTCTGGGAGCACAGGGGTGCACTGGGGGTGGGATGGGATGGGGAGGGATGGATGCAGCCGCTGGCGTTGAGACGCTGCTGCTTTGTTGTGTGTTGTGGTTCACCGAGACCCCGCGGCTGGGGGTGTTCCTGGCGGCAGAGCTGCGGGGTGGGGGTGTCGAGAGCAATTGAAATCAGCCCCACTAACGAGTCCGGCGACGCTCCCCTCCCGGCAGAAACCTGGCTCGGAAAGCGATGGGATTGTCTTGTGATGGCGCAGGGCAGGTTGTGCGGAGATGGAGGCAGCACTGGGGTTTGTTTGGGCATTAAATATTTAATACAGAAATAAAGAAACGCATTCCTGGAGCAGGGCTGACCCATTTAGAAACAAACTTCCTTATAGCTGAGCTGCTTTTGCAGTGTGACTGTGGTGGAATGGGGAGTCTCCTGGTGCTTGTCATAGTCACATAATGTCCTGCTGTCACCCACGCGTCACTCAGGAAAGCTGTGGGTGCCAGGCTGAGCCCAGGCCACCCATGTCACTGTGCAGCATCAGTCTTGCAAGGAGCCATGGCGCCTCACTGCTGCGGGTGGGCAGCGAAGAGTGGCACGTGGAAAACTCCGGGGCTGGTTCTCGGCTCAAAGTCCATCGCCGTGTTCACTGGGGTGTCCGGGACGGCCCCAGCGAGCGTGTCCCAGGCTGTCCCCGCGGGGCGGCTGTGGGAGGAGCCCGGGGCGCAGCACACGCTGTGGCGTTGGTGGCGATGCTCATCCCGCGGTCACCTCCCGCAGTGTGGCGTTGGTGGCGATGCTCATCCCGCGGTCACCTCCCGCAGTGTGGCGTTGGTGGCGATGCTCATCCCGCGGTCACCTCCCGCAGTGTGGCGTTGGTGGCGATGCTCATCCCGCGGTCACCTCCCGCAGTGTGGCGTTGGTGGCGATGCTCATCCCGCGGTCACCTCCCGCAGTGTGGCGTTGGTGGCGATGCTCATCCCGCGGTCACCTCCTGCAGTGTGGCGTTGGTGGCGATGCTCATCCCGCGGTCACCTCCCGCAGTGTGGCGTTGGTGGCGATGCTCATCCCGCGGTCACCTCCTGCAGTGTGGCGTTGGTGGCGATGCTCATCCCGCGGTCACCTCCCGCAGTGTGGCGTTGGTGGCGATGCTCATCCCGCGGTCACCTCCTGCAGTGTGGCGTTGGTGGCGATGCTCATCCCGCGGTCACCTCCCGCAGTGTGGCGTTGGTGGCGATGCTCATCCTGCGGTCACCTCCCGCAGCCTCCTCCGCTTCATGCCCGTCTCTCCAGCCCTTTGCCATGTTGCTGTGTGGAGGAGAGACTGGACATGACGTCTGGCTCTAGTTAGAGCACCGTGGTGAGGGTAGCAGGTCCGTAGCCGGTGGCCTGTCCCAGCCACGGTGCTGTGCCGTAGCGGTGCCACTGCGGCCAGTGCTGGTGGTGCAGAGCCGGGCACCCGAGCGACCACAGCCATCGAACAGCACCTGCTTTCTATCGTGCTCTGGATCCAGCTTTAGGAGCTGCCTGGGAGGCCGCGGGGCTGGACCTGGCGAGAACTGTGCAGCCTGGCTTTAATGCTTTTGTTACAAGCCCTTAAGGAGGTCGTGCAGGTCTTTCCTATGCGGGAGAAACCTGATACACCCTGAACCAGCTCCATTTCCAGCTTCTTCCTGGGCAGGGATTAAACTTTGCTTCTGGGCTGACTATTGCAGCAGTGGCAGATCCTTGCTGGAGCGCGGAGCACGCTCAGCGGGGACGGCGGGGACCTGGTTTTCTGTTGCCTCTTCTCCCCCCGTGCAGCAGGACTATGCCCTGGAGACCTCGTGCTTTGCATTAGTTTCATTTTTGGCAGCTGAATAAAGCCGTGCCAATCCCAGAGAGCTGAGTGGTATTACCCAGGGAATTTAGTGCAGTGGAACAAAGCAAAGCCCTTTCAACCTTCAGCTGCCAAGTTTTTTGTCTGTGTTTTTCTAAACTCTGCCCAGGCGGCGTGTGGAAGGCAAACAACTTGTGGGTGGTGCTGATGGAGCAATATTTGAGGGAGAGCAAGATTTGCTTTCATTACCAGAATTTTGCTGCATATCGGCTTTGCTGTAGTGTCCTGCAAACCTGGCGTCACCTCTCGGGGGAGGAGACTCCTGCCTGGGGATGGGGGCGGCCGGGGCACCCACCGGTGACACAACCTGCGGCGTCACGGGCGCCGTCACAGCGTCGTGCTGCTGATGGGTGTGTGAGCCGATGGCTTGTTGAACGTGTTCCGTGCCAGAAATATGTTTGTTTTTCAGTGTTTCTCCTTAGCAGCTGGTGGCTTTTCAGCTTCTCACTTGGAGGGCGATGCGAAGGTGTGTTAGTGCCGGAGTCACCTTCCCTTCCCACCCTGGCAGTGCGAAGGCAGCTTGAAAAACCTCTATTTTTATCTCTGTAGTGAAGAGCCCTTTTCAACGCCCTCATCCTGCCCGCTGCTTTTGTTGGAGTCTCCAGACAGTGTCTTAGAAACACTCACTTTCAGCAAACTTCCTCTAAGTAATTTCATTTGGGCAGCTGAGAGTCACTTGCCCCCTCTTGACCTGCTCAGTGGGACCCATTCTGGGGGTTTTCCCCCTTTATTTGCTGCTGTTAATGGCTGTCGTTGGTCTGTGATCCTGCCCGGAGCGGCACCGGCAGCCACTGGGCTGAGTCGTGCTGGGGGTCCCTGCAGTTTGGGGAAGATGCGCTGGATTTGGAAGGGGGTTTCTGTGAACCTGGGCCAGCGCATCCAGCCCCATGAGACCCGCGGGTGGCGAGAGCAGCTCAGTGGCTTTAGCCCCTTGTGCACGGTGCTGTGCCCATCGCTGCCGTGGGCGCCTGGCCGCGGTGTGCCGTGCCATGGGGACAGCCACACTCACAGCCACAGTCACCTGCAGGTGATACTTTGTCTGTGGATCCTATTCCGGCGTTTATCCACTGAGCTCTGTGCTTCAGGGAGCTGTGTTTACATAGGCACTGCTGCAAAAATCACTTTATTTATATACCCATACATACACAGAAACACGTACTGCGCTTAACCCAGCAAAATGTTTAAAATCCCTTACCCACAGAAATTCTGCCAATATTTCTTCTGCATGAACGTTATTCAGCCTCAGACTGCTCAGGCTGAGCTTGAGCCTGGTGGAGGCTGCGGGCACAGCTCTGCTGGCAGCGGAGACATGTCCCTGTCCCCGTGTCCCTGTCCCCTCCATGGACAGCAGGGACGTGTCCGTGTACCAGCCATGGACACCCATCCCACACCTCCAGCCGCTCTGTGGGATAAAGCAGGTGGATTTTTTCTGACCAAAGCCAAGCGTGATGTGGGAAGGAGGGAGCAATCCTTGTCAGTGTTAATTAACTCCTGTGCAATTGTCTCCTACAATTAGGGAAAACAAGTTGCTATGTGGACTGCTGCTACAGGTTAATTTTCTCCTTTCAAGCTGAGCGTGTTCACTAAACTGCTTCCATGTGCGCTGTGCTGCTGCGTCGCTTGACCTGCAGCCTTAATTAGCACTGAATTTTCTCGTTAGCCTCCTGCTTGCCTGTCAGATCTCCGGGAACCATCTTCTGCCCTTCGCAGGGCCATGTGTGGTGCTGTGGGACGGACCCGCGACACCGAGCGCCGCGGGGCAGCGGGACGGTGGCTCTGGGCCATCGCACCAGCCAACAAACCCCAGCACCAAGGCGATGTCCCCTCAGCGCTGGCCTCCGAGCTGGCGTCCCATGCAGGTCCCTGCTCACTGAAATCAGAAAATGGCTGGTTTGAGCCGGGGGAAGGTTCTGGCTGAGCCTGGCACACGTGCGCCCGCCGAAGAAAATTAAATCGTCACACTCTCCAAAGACCAGGCAGCAGGAACTCGGGATAAAAGTGCCTCGGGCAGAAAATGAGCTTTATAGTGTTTGGCCAGCTTCGGATGAGGTGACAGATGCTTAATCAGCTTATTTGCCATAAGTGTCTGTGTGTCGTCTTCCCTTCCCGGGACGGCGCTGCCAGCGGCGCGGCCGGGGGCGCAGCGCCCTCGCTGCACGGGGAGCACCCGCGTGCCCGTGTGCGGGGACTCCCGGGGCTGAACCGGGTTTAGCGGCGGTGCCCTTGCTGCCCAGGGTGGGGCGGGGGCTGCTCGGCCATGGCCGCGCTCGCTGCAGAGGTCAGATTCGCAGGGAGAATGGAGATTTTGTTGTCTCCTGGGCTCGGCCGGGAATCGGTGTCTGGTTTTAGAGATGCTATCGGTGCCGGGGATTGAATGGCGCTGGCAGGGGAGGGGCAGGAGCTGCCGTGACAAACATACAAAGAGCCCTTCTTCTTCGTGAGCCGATTATTCCTTCCCCCCGTGTTTAAATAAGGACCTTAAAGCGAGGGAGGCAAAGCTGTCAGACAGCGCTTCTGTTCCCTGACACCCTCCTTTATGCGTTTATAGGCAGGTGGAAAGTGACACCAAGTGCTTGGAGACCGAGGTGTCGTTCCTCGCACACGGCTCCGGCCGCAGCTGGCACGGGCGCGGTGGGGACGCTGGTGCCTTTGTTCTGTCCCCAGCTCCTCGGTGGCTGTCTCAGGTGCCACAGTACCGCTCTGCAGCCCTTTCCGCTTGACCATGATGGACCAGGGTGACGCTGCTCCCTGAGGCCGCCCCAGCGGTGGGACATCACCAGCCATCGTCTCCTGGAACTCAAGTCACCGTGGTGCTTGGTCTGATGGCTGTAGCCCACTGCCTCAAACAGCCGCTTGTGGTTATTATTATGGTTATATTTGCCATATCTGATAGTTCTCTGGTTTGGGCCGTTCACTGCTCTCTTAGGGTGAAGGACCTGCACAAGCATCTCGTGCTGGGGCTCCTTGTTATTGCCCCTCTGCCCCTGCCCCGTGGTGCCCAAACCCCAGCTGGGTCTCGCTCCTTGAGCTGCGGGGTGAGGCCACTGCTTTGTGTGTTATTCGGAATACCTGGGTGTGCGCAAGGCTCTCGGTGTACACCCAGCATCCTCTTGCCATCGTCTGTGAGCCTGAGTTGCTGTGTGGAGTCGGGGAGGATATTTTGCTCCATTTTTGCTTTTCTGAGCATCGAGTTCAACTCCTGGGGAGCACGGAGCTGCTCTGCCCGCTCCCCATCACTTCTGCTAATTCCCAATTATGTTCTTTTTCCTTTAGACGATCATGGAGCAGTTCAACCCCAGCCTCAGGAATTTCATCTCTATGGGGAAGACCTATGAAAAAGCCTTAGCGAGTAAGTGAAGCCGCATCGTGTTCGTTGCTGAAATGCTGGGGGCAGAGCGGGTCAGTGGGACTGGCTGGACACGCGGCCTCGGCGGAGGGGAAAGCTGGAAAACCAGCCTGGGATGCTCGTTTTTCCCAGGAGAGTGAAGGGAGGAAAGCGGGGAAACGTTTTGTGGACCTCAATGCAAAGCTGACACCATTAGGATGTGCAGGTGTGTGCCTGGCGCAGCCTCATGGATGTGGAGAGGCTTCAGGTGATAAAATGTTGGATGGCAACTGCATGACAAATACACCTCTGCCCAGCTGATCTTTAAGTGTTACTTCAAAATGCTTAGAATTAAGATTTTTAGTTCTCTTTAAAGGTGTGTTATCAAAATGTTCAGGTTTCCCAGAAGAATGCGTTGGAAGAGGAGGGAGAAAACTGAAAATATTGGTGGTGGCTCTTGATTAGGAATACAAGGTCCTCCTGGGAGCCATTGGGGAGGCGGAGATTTAAATGATCAACAGTCAAATATGCGTTGATGAAAACCAAATATGGACTGTTCTGGCTTAAAATGACTCTGCGTGCTCCGTGGCTGTCAGGAGGGCTCTGTGCGCCCCGAGGCAGCGGCTTCTGCTGGGAGCGCTCTGCTCGCTCCGCAGCACCGCACGTGTCCCTCCGATGTATTTGGGTAGTTGGCTCAGTGGAAATGCTGTAAGGGAAGAGACCGTCATCACCTTAAAAAACAATGAATGTCAGTGCCATGTGGAGTGTGAAACCCAACCTTTGGGAGGGATCCGCGCTGCCTCCCTTTGCCTGCAGTGGGTTTTATTTCACACAAGTCCAATGGGGTTCCTGGCTGTTTCGGCAAAGGGTGTTTTAGGACGCTGCCCTGCTGCTGTTCCCGGGCGCGGGCGCTGCCCTGCACGCTGCTTTCCTGCCGGTTCTCAGCCTTGTTTTTCAGTAGGTTTTAATGGGTCGGCTGCCGGCAGTGTGGGGAGGGCCCGTCCGGCCGCCCCGCTGCCCAGGGGTGTGGATTCGGCTGTTCTAACGATGCTAACGAAGCAGGGCTGGGGTCGGGTCTCCAGCAGGGTGGAGGGACAAGCAGGGTCCAGGGACAGGCAGGGTCCGCTGGCTCGGAGAAGAGGTGCCGCGTAGAGCCGTGGGGTGTTTTTATTTATTCTTCTAAAATGTTATACTATAATGCATCTTTTAATCACCCGGGTGGTGGGGGCTGTTTGTTACATGCTGCTTTATCGCAGCTTCTTTTGGGCACACTTTCGCTGCAGCGTTTTGTAGATAACGGGTACGATCACTCGCTTTCTGTTTCTCTCACATCCCTGCTGTGAATACGCTTTGTAGCCCAAGATTTTCCTGTAATTTCAAACCTTGTCTTTGGTCATCCCTTCCTTTGGATCTCTGAGCTGGTGGCGCATCTGAAGGAAGCGTCTTCATCAGCGAATTGTGCTGGAAGAGGCTTCGGCTCATAATTTGTCGGGGTTGAGCTAAAGCCGTACAACATGTTCTTGTGATTAGAGGAAACCCCCTGCTTATCTGATTAAAGTGGAGAGTGTAGCTGCAATGTCAACAAACAAGACTGAACTATAATGAAAGTCTGTGATATTCAATTATTCCCCAGTGATTTCTTTCTCTGGGCGGCGTTAGCAGGCCCATGCTATACCGGAATGAAAACCACCGAGGTCCTGCACATGCCTTTTATTCTTTTGCTCCTAAACAGCCCTGTAATCTTGCTGCTCGAGCTTTCTTCGCTCATTTTTCTGTTTGTGAAGTCCCTCCCTGGGAGGTTAAGCCTTTTGAAGTAACGTCTATTTTAGTGTTTAGCATCTATTCAGTGCCATACAGGTTGTAATAGCCGTTAATGAGAATTTAACTGCATTTTTGGATGCTTTTAGGTATGACATATGCAGCAAAAGGATACTTCGATGCTCTGGTTAAGATGGGAGAGCTGGCCAGTGAAAGCCAAGGATCTAAAGAATTGGGTAAGTCACCGATTTACTCTTAAATGGAGTCGCAGTGTGGAGCAGGCTCAGAGCGCAGGGATGGAACCAAATCTTTGCAGTTGCTGGGGGTAACAAGCTCAATGTGGAACTGATACTGCTTCATGTGAATGGTGGAAGTGTCTCTGTATTTACTGTTAATTTAGCTTAAAAAAAAAAAAGCCTGCTATTTTTAGCATCTGGATTTTGGGGCACTGTCATCTTGTGGTGTTTGTGAAGAGGAAGCGTTTGCAGAGAGCGGTTTTGCTGCCGTTTCCCTCCTGCTTTGCAAAGGAGAGAGGAGCAGCAGCCTGGTCTGGAGCTGGGACAGGGAGCGGGTGCGAGCGGGCAGCTCGGCCGGTTGGGGGCCCCGGGATCTGCCCCGGGATCTGCCCCGGGATCTGCCCCGGGATCTGCCCCGGGATCTGCCCCGGGATCTGCCCCGGGATCCGCTGTCTGCAGTGTCACAGCACAATGCGGCTGGTGACTTGTTTGCTCAGTCGATCAGGGTCACAACATGTCACGATGCTCGGTGCCTCCTTTCCCTTTCTTACGCTTATTCCTGCGGTGAGTCCTCCAGGAGTGGCTTTTCCAGTCTCCCCACCACTGGAACACGGCTCCTGTGTTCTCCCTCCTCGCTGCTGTTCTGCTGCTCAGACATGGATCGAGGCGGCTCTTCTCCCAGCTCCCGGGGATGCCGCAGCCTCTCGATAAGGTTCCCATGAGGCTGAGGTGGATTTAGGTCTCATTGCCTTTGCAGTCCCAGGCGGACTCTTCCTCCTCCTCCTGGTCCCTCCTGCAGCTCTGGCTCCCCAGGCTGCTGTGCTAGGAGATGGCAAACTGTGCTCATTAACACCGTCTCTCTGAGGCAGCTAATTAGTGGAGAAGAGGTTGGGCTGCAATGGCTCTGAGGGCTGGATGGGTGCACTGGCCTCGGTTTTGCTGCGTTGTGCTCGGTGTCCCCGGCCACGAGCTGCTCCAGCTCCGGCTGCTGCGGCATTGTCATGGGGAAGCAGCAAGTGTCTATGGAAACCGATTCTATCCCTTGGATTCAAGCTGCCTGTAGCAATCTGTTTCTGCTTAATAAAAAAAGGAAACAAAAAGCACAAGAGAACCTTGTGTGCGATGCACACGGAGATCATCAGGGCGGTGCAGACCTGGCTGGGTGCAGTGGGGCTCTGGGGAGTCTGATGGGAGGTGGCTCAGTGGGGCGAGGGCAGGAGTTTGGAGACCACAAACCGGCCCTCAGAGCAGCTCCAGAGTCTGCTCCCACTTAAAGCCCAGCTTTGGTGTCAACCGGTGGTCCCGCTCCCTCGCCCATGGACGGCGTTTGGCAGCAGGCGTGCGTGTGCCCTCCCCATGTGCGTTCACTGGGTGGTCTCAGGATTTTGAGGCTGGTTTAAAATGTTTCCACTCAATGTGAGCACATCCAAGGGAGAATCCAACAGCTCCTGCTCGGCCGTGGTGAGCGGCTGCTCCTCGGACCTCTTGGCTTTGTTGATCTTGCTGATATTTATTGTGGCAGCTGCTCAGTGCAGAAGAAAGTTAAGATAAAATTCCTGGCCGCAGTTTAGTGGCGCTGATAGCAGCTGGGACACAGCCCCCTCCCCGCGGCTGTGAAAACGGGCTGAAAAATGTTTTGGATGGGGGCTGTGCTCGCCAAAGGTGCAGCTTTTCCCAGGAACACCTTTGCCTTATCTGTGCTTGTGCTGCGCTTGCTGATAGCGCCGGAAAGGAGCGCTGGGGTCTGGGATGTTTCACTCCTTACTCGAGGCAGCAGCAGATGTGGATGCTCATAAATGCTGCTTGCATGGATGCTGTGTCCCCATCAGTCCCTCCGTGTGTGGTGGGTTCCTCCGTGAGCTGCTCCGGGTGCCGGGCAGGACTCGAGGATGCTCTGGGACAGCAGCTCGCATCTGTTCTTAGCCTCCACCAAAAAGAATCTGAGGGGTTTGTTTCCCTCCTGAGCTCTTTTCTGAATGTGGATGCTTTTCTGATGTAACTTCTGGGATAGAAGGTGTCAAAAGAACATAAAAATACTGCACATCCCTTGTCTAAAAGGTGCTGGAGGCAGCCGGGTCTGTCCCCAGCTCTGGTGCAGCGGCCATGCTGCTGGTGCCAGGAGAGCTGCGGTGGCCCTTTCGCTGCTCCAAACCAGCCGTGTGTTCCTTTTGGCATCTCTCCAGCAGCTCTTGTGACTCTAAGGAGCTGCTCTTTGCGCTGGGTGCTGGGGAGGTGCCGCTGCTGTGTGCAGCCCTGCGGGCGCTGCGGGCGGTGGCCGGTTCTGCTCCGTCCTGGCTTCTTTAAAGACGTGTTCCTTGGTGGCGGCGATTCTGCACGTTGGTCTTGCTGAGCACATTTACCCTCCCCGAGCGCTGCCCCCGCGCTTGGGTCTGTGCTCACCAGCTGCTTAGCACTTCATATTTCTTGTAAATTCTCCACTGGATTTTAGCAACTGTGTGGAGACGGGATAATCCTGTGTGGCAATGGAAAACCTAGCGATAATGAAGTACTTGAGCTGTAATCAGCTCTGTGGCTTGCGTTTTTGGGTGCGAGCCCCTGGGGGGGCTGTACCTCCCTCTGAGCCCCACGGCCGAGCTTTGCGATGCTCAAAGTCTTTTCTTGGGCTCTTACCCCAGGCGATGCCCTGGGGAGCGCGGTGTAGCGGTCACTTTGCTCTGAGACCACCTGCTCCATGCAGTTCCCGGCTGGTTGTGCTTTTCCACCTCTGCTTCTGTTAAAGGACCAGAGAAATCGTTCCAGAAATTCAGGACTCAGCCTCCAAGCTGTGTAGTTCGCTTAGGGGAGGAACCTGCAGGAGTAAGCTTGCTGAGGGTGCAGCAACACAAGAAAGACCTCTTAAAAACTGCTGCCTGCCCCAGAAAGGGACTCTTTTGCTGTCTGCGTTGCCTTTTCACTGCCTTGACACCTGGTGATGAGGAGCGGAATGCCACAGCAGTCGGCTTGTTCTCACCAACCTGTGTTTGGGTAGGGGTGGAGGGTTGTTAAACGAGCATCTGCGTGGCGCATGTTGCCTGGCTGGAGGTTCTGCTGTGTAGCAGCTGTGTGTAACATTTGGGTACCACCTTTGGCGGTGACATCTCCCTGGGATGCCAACCCGCCCTGTGCCCGGGACCGGCTGCGGCGGGGATGCTGCAGCCCTTGGGAGGGACAGCGGGGCCACCCGTGTGTCCCCACGCTGCTTCCTGCTGCCCATTGGCAATGCTAGGAGTTCGGTGGGTTTTAAGAATGGGCACGGCTTGTTGTGTGGCCAGTCCTGGTCCTGGAGGCGTTCGTGTCCCGTCCTGGGACTGCTGGCGTGCAGGACGCGTCGGTTCTGTGGGGGTGAGCTGAGTAGCTCCGGGCTGGTGCAGTGAGGTCTATGCAAGCATGTTCTCCTGGGCTAATTAATTCTGTGCCACCAATGTAGCTGCTGCCAGAGCCGTTGGGCACCGGGGACTTGCTGGTCTGTACGTCAGGAGGCATCACGATCCAGAAACGTGGTCTGTGTGTTTGTGGTGGTGGGAAGCGGGCAGTGTGGGTCACCCCGGGCTGTCCCTGCTGAGTGTCAATGGGAGCTGCTCAGCCTGGGGGAGCCGATTACTGAAGTGTTGTTGAACTTGGCAGACTCGGGACGCCTTGGGAAGCTGTTGCTTTTTCCTTTACCTTGTCTCTCAATAAATAAATAAATGTCGTAAGCTTTGCCAAGCAGGATTGAAGCAGAGGCTGCAAACGGAGCTGATCATTGTAATGCTGATGAGTCCTAATACATCAACACATCCGCACCATCCTTTGGGGCTGTGATAAGTGAAACCTTTTGAAGAGGAAATAGATGAATCAGCGCAGAGAAGCTGATTGTTTCCCCACACTCGTCTCCTTCCCCCTGCACACGCTGCTGCTGCAGGACAGGCTGAGCACAAGCATCAACATGATCTGGCTTGAAGCTCCTTCACTGATGCATTGGTTTTGGTATTCTTATTAAAAATGGCTCATATTCAGCTGAAGGGGAGGGGGTTGGGGGCTGGAGTGGGGGAAATATTATGCTCTGAAAACTCAAAACCAAAGTGTTGTGAGGTACCCAAATGCTGTCAGTCCCTACGGCTTCTGGAGGGGCAGGTGGCTCCTGCGCGGGGCCGGTGGTGCGGCTGAGGGATGTGGAACAACCTGTTTGCCTGTTCCTGGCGGGTGTGGTAGGGAAGGGCCCACAATAGCCCCTATAGTTCTCCCAGAACGATACTGTGAGTCAGACAGACTTAAATAGCAGCTCCTCCTGCCTGTTTGTGCCCTGCAGCCTGCGCAGAGGTGTGAGCCTGGCACGGGCAGGCAGAACCCCTGCTCTGCAGTCCTACCCTTCCTCGTCTTTATTTTTGCCTCTGGGCTTGGCTGGGATGCTTAACTGCGCGTTTCTTGACCTATAGGATGTGCATTTTGGCAGCGAGCCTGGTCCGGTGCTCGCACTCTGTACAGTTCACACCGTGACCCGAGCTCCTGCCCTGCTCCCTGCCCGGCTGCGCAGCCGTGGTTACCGCCTTTGACTTAAAAACACCAGGGCAGGTGATGCAAACCGCCCGTGGCGAGGGCGACCGCGGTGCTGCCGGGGCCGGGACGTGTGCCGCGCTCCCGGCTCCGCTCATGCCGTGCGGTATCTGCCGTCAGCACAACGCCGCGGATCCGCTCCCGAGCCAGGGTTTGAAATACTCACCTTTCTGACTACCGTGGTGTCTCTTGGTCACGGTTTAGCTTCTCCCCTGCGGCCACGCTGGGTTAGCCCGAGCGGGTTCAGGGCACAATGTCTGTTAAAGCCTAACAAGGTCTGTAGCTCCTTGGCTGCAGCTCGTGGTGTGGCGGCGCCGGGGTGCGATGGGTGAACTCGCACAGTGCTGTGGCTGCTATTTGGGGTTCAAATCTCCTGCCCCCACGTGGGCTCCTGGGACTGTGGAGGCCACGGGATGCCAGGCGTTGGTTTCTTGGGGGCTGGTGGGGCTGTAGGAGCGCAGGGAAAGCTCCAGAGGCAGCTCTAGTGCTTCCGTGGAGTGCAGACACCGCTGGCACCGCAGAGCAGCTGCAGGGGCTGGCAGTGTCCCCTCCCTGGAATGGGGGTGTCCCCTCCCTGGAATGGCGGTGTCCCCCGGCGGGGCTGGCACATGGGGCTGGCACACGGAGCAGCCCGTGGCAGGGATGCTGTGCGGTGGGTTCGGCTCCGCGCTGCTGCCCGCTTTGATGTGGGGCAGCAACGCCCCACGCTCCCACTGCGATAAGAGCTGGGGAGTGGCGGTGGAGGAGAAAGTCTGAACAAGAAGATGCGTATCTGGTGGGAGAGGCACAGGAGCCCCTCCTGGGAGCGGGGCCGTGCCCGGGTGCAGAACGCGGCGGGGCAGAGCCGGGTTGTCCCGATGCCAGGGGCTGGCTGTACCCAGTGCTGGGTTTGGGTTATGTACATTATTCCTGAGCGCCCCAGCTGCCGCTCTGGGGTGCGTTGGGAGCTCGGCAGCGCTGGGCCAGCCCTGCACCAGCTTTCTGAGCCGGGATTTCCACTCGGACCAAAGGGAAGTGAAAAGGAGAGGGGGTGGTGTGAGCTTTGGGCATAAGAAGCGGGCCATGTTTGCACTGATATACTCTTGAGAAAGCAATCTCGGCTGAGCGCCGGCATTGCGTCATTGCCTCCTTGCAGTGGGAATTCGTGCACTTCCCATGATTGAGCCGTCGCAGCCCAACCGGAGAGCAATTTCCTGGCGGTCTCGTGGTGGTGACCCCGTGCCCGGACCTCCCTGCTCATGCGTGAAGCTCTTCACTGCAGACGTGTGGAGTTACTGCTGGGGGCGGCTCCGCTTTCCCGGCCCCTGGCAGGGTGGCTGGCAAATCACAGCCGGCTCGGTGGCTGCGGAGATCTTGGCACACGGTTTCCCCACAGCGAAGGAGCAGAGCGCAGCCGCCCCGCCACCTCCTCCATTTGGGGGATACTTTGCACATCGCTGCTCTCTCCATGAGCCAGCTTGGGGATATGGGGGCACAGTGGCCCTGGTGCCATTCAGTGCTGGCCGAGCAGTGCTGCAGCTGGTTCTGTTCCTGCATTGACCCCTGGTGCCTGCCAAGGACAAAAAGGGATCAGATTTTAATGTTTGCAGAAGGTTTTGAGACACAGTGTACCGTGCAAAGTATGAATTGCTTCAGCCACAGGAGCAAAGCACCACTGGGCCGGGTCGTTCCCGGTCGGCTGGCGGTGTTGACACTCGCTGGCTATGGCGCCGAGCACGTGGTGTGCCGGGGACAGGCTGAGCTGGAGCGGGACAGGGGTGAGCAGCCCTGCATGGGCACAAACCTGTGCTCTGTGTGTCCCAGGGAAGGGGGACCCACCGTTGGGTGGGATTAGGGCTCTGGCTGCTCATCCCCATGTCCCCAGGGGGTTCCCGGGCTCATCCCTGCCCAGAGCTGCCACCTGCCCCTTCAGCATCCCCGGGAGTGTTGCAGCATCTCCTGCACGTTGTCCTGGGAGTCCAGGCCTGGTGTCCCCTTCCCATTGCATTTCCCATCCCTGAGCTTGCTGTCCTCTCCTTTAAAACTCCAGATGTGTTTTTATGGGCTGCACATTTGGGGTTTTGAGTTATGCCAGGTGCTGTGCAGCATGTTCTGGGATGGCATGGGGGATGCTGCTTCCCTTTGGGTGCTGGGGTCTCCCAGCCTCCGCCGGCTCAGAGACATGACTTGTGGCTTTGGGTTTACAAGTAGCTCCTGCAGCCCAGAAACCTCCTGGGAAGCTGCGACTCACCACGCTGGAAGTAAGATATTCCTAACTCAGCCCTTACAAACAGCTGATGGAGCTCAGCTCTTCCCGAAAGCTGCTCTGACCTGAGATGGTGCTTTTGGTCCAGCAGCAGCACTGGCGCCTCTCCTGAAAGATGCTCCCGTGTGTGTGTCTGGCTCCGGCGCTGGGGGTTTGCTGAGGCGGACACGGCCCTTCCTCCCGGGAAACGCACAGTGGGTGTGGGGCTTGGTTGAATTCTGCATTTGAAAAGAAGAATTAAAGGAAGAGGCAAAGAGGAGCTGGGATGCCTCGGCCTTAGCTGTGGGCAGCGGTTTGTTGGTGGGGCTGACCTGCGGTGTTTGCAGCAGCCCTGAGCGCAGCTCTGCCCTGGCTGCCCGTGCGTGGCTCAGCTGCCCAGGCTGGGCAGCTCTGGTGGTTTTGAGGCAAATCTCAGCCTAGGGCTTAACCCTGTTTGCAGCTCCGTGACCTGGACTGGGTCCCAGCGCTGTCTCTCGCTGCCCCGCTGCTGGGGACAGGGACACGGGCGCTGTTTTGGGCTTTGGGCCGTGCTCACAGCTGGGAGAGCATTGGGCGAAGCTCCTGGCTGTAATGGAGCTATTTAAATATACATCTTGGTTATTAGTGCAGCATATCTCATCTTCGCCTGCTCCCTCAGTATCTGGACTGTGAATTGGGTATCCCAGGAGCACCTATGCATCCAGCTGCAGACCCCTCCATGTGAGCAGGGTGCTGCCCGCCCCAGCGCCGGGGTGTTCCCCCCAGGATTGATGCCTCAGGCCCCCTCACCCTGTCCTGTCTTTGCAGGAGACGTGCTCTTCCAGATGGCAGAAGTCCACAGGCAGATCCAGAACCAGCTGGAGGAGATGGTGAGTCCCAGCCGTGCCGCGGGCGCTGCCGGGGCCCCAGCTGGACACAGCGGTTTGCCATGTCTTGTCCAGGCAGCACCAGCCCCTCTGAAGTGGATTTGCTGAGCTGGAAAGGGTCTGGTCTGCTTGGGCAACTGCTTCTGCATTGCTGGGTCCCTCTCTGGGTGTCCGTCTGTCCCTCTCTGCCATCAGCTCTGTCCATGCAGCCCCTCTCCCTGCCTGCCTCACACAGGCTTTGCCAGCCCTCACCAGGAAACTGTTTTCTCTTTCTGCAGCTCAAGTCCTTCCACAACGAGCTCCTGACGCAGCTGGAGCAGAAGGTGGAGCTGGACTCCCGGTACCTGAGTGTGAGTTACAGACTTGTCCGCAGTACAAGCATTGGCTCCCTTGTCCCTGTGGTTCCCGTTCCTGCTGCTCCTCCTTCGCCCATCTCCCTGCTTGGGGACACTTGTGCCCCTGGTTACAGATGGGTCCCTGGCCATCACACACGTCACCACGCGCAGAACAGCATTTTCCCCAATGTCAGCCTGTTCCCATCCCTGTTTGCTCTCTGGGCCATGGGGATCCTGCATCTCCCAGCAGCCAACCCCCGGCAGCGGGTGCTGAGGCCAAGGCAGGGGTCTGGCTGTGCTCAGGGCTTCCTCCTGTCGCATCCAGGCTGCGCTGAAAAAATACCAGACGGAGCAAAGGAGCAAGGGGGACTCGCTCGACAAGTGCCAGGCAGAGCTGAAGAAACTTCGGAAGAAGAGCCAAGGCAGCAAAAACCCCCAGAAGTACTCGGACAAGGAGCTGCAGGTAGGAGCTGGGGGCGATGACCGTCCTGTGGCCGTGCGGGGCGGCGGGTGCTTGGTGCTGCGTGCGGGACACGGCCCGGCTCTCCAGAGTGTTTCCATGGGGGTTTGCTTAGCGGCATCAGAGCAGTGTGGGGCAATGAGAGGTGAGGATGGGGGAGGTGACAGCCTGTGACGGGCGTGGGGTCTCATGGCCGCCCTGGGGAGCTGAGGCAGGCGTTGTGCCAGGCGGTGCGGTGGTGACCAACCCTGCACTGTCCCCTGCTCCCAGGGCTTTGGGGTTTGTTTGGCTTAATGAGTGAACCCCAAAAGATCACTGATTTCTGTTGTGCCAGATCAGTCCTCTTCTGGATAGTGCATTGCTTAAGTATTTTCTGTGCCTGCTGCCGGGACACCCCTTCCCCCCGCCTGCGGGGGCGGCACGGGCCGGGGGCGGCCGTGGTGAATCACCGCGGTGTGATCATGGGGGGGTTGCTCACCAACCATGTGCCAGTTGCTAATTGGGTCCCGGCTGTGCAGGGCTGGGGTCCCCTATGGCACCCCGGGGCGGTTTATGCTTGGGTGTCGGGGTTCCCCGAGGGGAGAGTTGGGGCCGGGGGGCTGCGGCACTGGCGTTACTGGGATGTTCACAGCAGGAGTTAATGTCTTCTAGAGTTTGTGACCTTTGGTTCGAGCTTTGCCTGGAGTGCAGCTGAACACGGCAAATTTTAATGAGAGACTGATGGACCAACCTGCAATCCTGCTCTGGCTGAAGGTGCTGCTGCTGCTACTCGCATTGCAGCACAAGTAGTACCTTGAAAAGGGGACAGTGAACCCCAAAGCCAGAAATTACCTGCTATTGTCTCTGAGGCATGAGAGGTTGTGTCGTGTTGTGTCACTTTGGAAGCCACAGGCCGGCGATGTGTCCAAATGACCCCGCTCTGCGGGGACCGCTGCCGATGGCGCTTCCCCGCCGGGGCTGCACGCAGGCGGCGTTTACAGCAATCGGCAGAGTTGCTGTGAGGCTTATGCTGGGGAAATGACATTCTTAATTGCACTGAAATTTGGTAAATCGGTCGTTTCTCGGTGGTGTGAATCAGAATAAGCACTGAAGGAGAAAAACCCGCCCGCAGTCGCCCAGCGCGCCCTGGTGCGCAGCTCCCGCGCTGAGCTCGGGCCGGGTGGCGGCACGGGGGGGTCCTGCTGGCGCCTCCGCGCAGCCGAGCGGCCTCAACCACTCTGAGCAGCAGCCCTTCCTCCGAAATTCCTGCCGAGCCGGAGCAGCCCTGTTAGGCAACGAGAGAAACCCGGATCAGACCTGCTTTGATATTCCCCCACCTGCACAATCTGCTGATAGGGACAACAGCAAAGTTGCCGCCAGAGCCCCCCGTCTGCCGCACCCCCGCCCCGGGCGGCTGCTGCGCCGGGATCCCCGTCCACCCCGCGGGCGGAGGAGAAAACCCGTCCCAGCCGTGGTTTGATGCTCCTGCTGTGATGTGGCGGGGATGGGATAGTCCTGTTAGCACGGGCAGGGAAACGGGATCAGCCTTTGATGCTCTTAATCTTCCAGCAGTAAGCAGTTAGGAAGCGCTTATCTCTGAAAAAGCCTTATGATGGCTTTTGAGCTTAAAGAGCTATGAGACTGCTTGCTGCTCTTTTCCCACCAGATCAAAATGCGAAGTTAAATTGCTGAATTCAGCCAAGAGGGCACTTTTCCCTCTGCGCTCTGCTGGCTGCAGTGCTGCCATTTCCTTTCTACACAAAAAGAGAGTATTTAGGGCCACCCTTGATGTTCTTCTTGCCTTTGCTTGAGCAGTGGAGAGGGGCATTGCTGTGAGGGTGGGCCCAGCCTGGGGCTACCTGGGTGTTGGGACTGGCTTAGTGAAGCTGGTCTTAGTGAGCCAGGGGCATCTGCAGAGCTCCTGGTGTTGTACCGTGGGGCTTTGCTCGACAATAATCTATCTCAAGTGGCTTAAAAGAGAGAAGTGTGCAGATCACCCTGGGGAGCTGCTGCGTGTGGTTCGGTTTGTTTAGCTGGCCCAAAGCCACCTCTGCGGCGTCTTGTAAAACCCCCGGTGGCCTCCATGGAGGCTGCTGGAGGCGCCTCGTGATGCCTGTGGGGAGCTGAAGCCTTCACCAGGCTGGTGCCTGGGGACCACCGACCGACCAGACCGCGGCGGGATGGAGCTCTTCTGACGGGCTGTTCAGGTTACTTGTCTCCTAGTGGGAGAAGGTGCTGTTGTTAGAGATGTCCTGGTAGCTCCATCAGTCGTCTCCTTCAATAAAGCAATAAGGTCTGACTCTTCTTTTGAAGACTCATCCACTTAAGCTACTGTAGCAGTCAGCAGACAGGAGTCTGGTGCTCTGTCATCATCTCCCTTCGTATTTAATGCTGTGGGAAGCAGAATTGGTCCTTTCTGCCTTTTCACCACTTGTTGAGTGACCACATCTCGTCACCGCCTGCGGGTGAGGTGGGTGGCGAGTGAGCGCGGGGCAGCGGCAGCGCTGGCCGAGGGGAGCTGGGGCTCCTGGAGCATCATCGCGCTCTGCTGAGCTGAGAGGAGACGTGGGGCTGTGCAGGCTCTGGTTTGCCAGGAGACAGAGGGACCCCCTCACCTGGGCCAGGGCACCAGCATGGCTTGGGCCCCGCAATTTGCTGGATTGATCGAGAAACCCAGTAAATCAGCCCAAACATCTCACCCATGACTCTTCAAATTCAGATTCTTCCCCTTGATAAAGCAGAAATAAATGCTGATATTTGGCAGGCACTGCACATGACTAATTATCGTGTGGCTGGTGAGCAGCAGCTTCGGGAGCCCTGGGGCTCAGGGATGCTGTGCTGGGATCAGGCAGCGCTGGGGTGCTCAGGGATGCTGTGCTGGGATCAGGCAGCACTGGGATGCTCAGGGATGCTGTGTTGGGATCAGGCAGCACTGGGATGCTCAGGGATGCTGTGCTGGGGATCAGGCAGCACTGGGATGCTCAGGGATGCTGTGCTGGGATCAGGCAGCGCTGGGATGCTCAGGGATGCTGTGCTGGGATCAGGCAGCGCTGGGATGCTCAGGGATGCTGTGCTGGGATCAGGCAGCGCTGGGATGCTCAGGGATGCTGTGCTGGGATCAGGCAGCGCTGGGATGCTCAGGGATGCTGTGCTGGGATCAGGCAGCGCTGGGATGCTCAGGGATGCTGTGCTGGGGATCAGGCAGCGCTGGGATGCTCAGGGATGCTGTGCTGGGATCAGGCAGCGCTGGGATGCTCAGGGATGCTATGCTGGGATCAGGCAGCGCTGGGATGCTCAGGGATGCTGTGCTGGGGATCAGGCAGCGCTGGGATGCTCAGGGATGCTGTGCTGGGATCAGGCAGCGCTGGGATGCTCAGGGGTGCTGTGCTGGGATCAGGCAGCGCTGGGATGCTCAGGGATGCTGTGCTGGGATCAGGCAGCGCTGGGATGCTCAGGGATGCTGTGCTGGGATCAGGCAGCGCTGGGATGCTCAGGGATGCTGTGCTGGGATCAGGCAGCGCTGGGATGCTCAGGGGTGCTGTGCTGGGATCAGGCAGCGCTGGGATGCTCAGGGGTGCTTAAGCTGCTCCGGAGCCGCGTCTGTGCCACGGAGGGAGCTGATCCGGGGCTGACTGCAAGCCCCATGTCATCTGGCCACTGTCTCTGGTGCTTGTTTTGTGGAGTTTAATAGGTGAGGATGGGCGTCGCAGGATTAAAATGTTTGAGGATTTAAAGCACCTTCTGGTTTGCAATAAAGACAACTCAATGTAGCTTAAAAGCGGCTCAAGGTGCAATTAGGCTGCAGGAGTGATTTTTTCCATCTCCAGAGCTTTCTCTGTCATGGTCAAGAGAGATGCTGAATGTCACAATAAAGCCAGGCTTTTATTCCTTGTGAATCAGTCCAGAGCTTTTGTTCTACATGAGGAATGAAGCTGAGACAGCAGCTGCCTGCGTGTCTCGTCTTGGTCACGTAGCTGCTGAGACTTCTTTTGACCTGTGGTGAAAACTGGGAGAATAAACCAATTCCATTCACTTCATGTCTCTTATGAAGAAGAATGAAAACAATATTAAGATTAAACAATAACCAAGGAAGCTAAACTGCTTTAATTTCATTAAACGCTGGTTGTGATCAAGCCATGAAATCAAGGTCACGATGGGTTTAGGACCTTGATTGAATCAGCAACTCCACAATGAAGTTATGTTGGTTCAAACTATTTATCAAATCATATTAGTGCTACAAGCAATTGGATTTCTCCTTCGGGTTGGGACGAAACCGACTGTAATTCACCCTAAACAGCGAAGCTGCAGCCGGCGGTTGCGGTGAGAGGCTGCGGTGAGAGGCTGCGGTGAGAGGCTGCGGTGAGAGGCTGCGGTGAGAGGCTGCGGTGAGAGGCTGTGCCGGCAGGCGGCCGTGACTCCGGGGGAACAGGGAGCTCCCTGCTCCCCCAGCCCCTCCAAAGCCGGGCTTTGCTGAGCCGAGGTGATGGGCTGTGGAGGCTGAGCTCAGCTCCTGCCCAGATGTGGCTCCTGCTCATCCACACCTACACCTACGGGAATATTTTAAGCATTAAATACCTCTGTGCCAAATAACTGGGAGGGGGTTTATAAACTTTTGTAATTGAAACCTCATTTTGATATTCCCATCAGGAGAAATTATTTTAGGTATAGGTCAAGAAGCTCTAACTGATAAGGAGTTTGCACAAACCAGGCTACAAGGGCTTATGTGAAAGTCAAATAGGGAAGAATTATGTAAAGGCTCCGTGGCTGCAGGTGGCTCTCCAGGTTTTATCGTGCCTTAAGCTGGGTGTCCAAACCACCAAATGCCTTGCAGGGAGGGCAAGTGCCTGTGAAACCCTTGGTGGGAGGTGCAGCAGGTTGGGCAGCATCTGAGGGTCCTGCGTGACGTGGGCAGCTCGGGACTGAGCAGATCCCGACTCGGGAAGTACCATCCCGGGCATTCACGTAGCTCCGTGGTGTTACCTGCTCGTGCCTGGGACCTTCCTGAGGGGCTCATCCCCGTGGGATCTTTTGCCCCCGTCACGATCAGCTGTGAACTCAGGGGCTGGTGATGTTGGTCCCTCTCACCGTGGGGCTGCAGCGCCAAGTGTCCGGGGAGGCTTTGGGTGCTCGTGGGGCTCCAGCGCTGGCTCTGCTCTCCGGACACGGGGCTGCAGGAGCCACACACTGAAGCAGCTTTTTCAGACTTTGTGGGCTGCGGTACTTGTGAAAGAGTCAGCGCAGAGAGGAGGGGGCTCCGTGTCCCCGTGAGCGGCTGTGGCCGGGGGGGTGTTTGCCGTGGCCGGCAGCGTTCCTGCCGCCTCGGGTGGGCTGCAGACTCCGGCACACAGCGCGGTTCCCTGAAACCGGCTCTACCAATCTATAAGCAGCTGCTGTGAATATGCAAAATGAAATTGTGAACTTCTTTTTCTCTGGGCTGAGATGCCTCAAATGACTCCTGCGGAGCTGGTCTGTGGGCGCCCGAGCCTGCGGGTCAGGGCCACGTCTGACGAGTGTTTGGTACCAAACCTTGTGCACTGAGCTGTGGAGCTGAGGTGTCTCCGTGTTGAGGGAGCGTTTTTAAGCAGCTGATTGTGAAACCCCCACACAGCGGCTGGAGAAGGCGCTTGCCTGCCGGTTTGCTCTCTGCACATTTTATGTAATGTCACATGTGTGCATGGATGGTGCTGCACAGGAGCGGTGGGAGGATGAGGCTGATGCTTCGACAAACAGATGTGTGATAAAGGGAATGTAATGCGGGGAGACAGCCCTTCTTGGGGGCCAGGGCAGCTGTCAGTGTTGTGCTCCCTGGGATCCGCTCTGCACATTATTTCACCTTTGGCAGCCACGGGTGTCTGCAGCGCTGCGGAGGAGGCTTGGCCGCGGGTGATGGAGCTGGAGAGGCTGGTGGGCGGCGCAGCGGGGGCCGCCACGAAAACCTCTTTCTGGGCTGAAGATGCTGTGCAGGGCAGGGGCCGCTTGTCGTCTCCTGGGAAGGCGCTGGGCACTGTGTGCCCGTGCACCAGACGCACAGAACCACCCGACAGCGGGTGCTGCAGGGACATCTGTGGCTCTGCGGGTGCTCTGTCCGTGCGGTGAAACGTCTTGGCTCCCGTGGTGACACTCGTATGGGTGTTCTCCACCACGGTTGCTTTATTTGCCATATTGCGAGAGGCTGCGTCACCCCGGGCCCGTGGCTGAGCTGTGCTCTGCTGGGATTGCTGCCGACAGCCCCGAGCTGCACGTGGCATCGCTGCGTGTGCCCGACCAAACCCCCACCCGCAGGGAGCTGCGAGGGGACGGCGTCCCCCAGGGCCCCCAGCTGCCGGGGAGGCAGCGAGCTCTGGGAGCGAGGAAGAGCCGTCTCCTTGCCAGGATCAGCGGGGCGAGCATCCCCAGGCTGCTGTTTGCTTCAGCTGGGCTGTCTGTGCCCTGGCGGAGTCTGAGCTGGTTTTCCTTGAGACTGTTCCACAGCTTAGATGCTCTTTCTCTGTTAATCAGCCCAACTCTTTCTTATTTTATCCCATTACTTTCTAATTATTCTCCCTTGCAGCTCCCTAAATAAATCCTCCCTTCTCTTGTTCGGTCCTTCCAGGTATCTCAGCGTGCCCATCGGCCAGCACAGCTCAGGTCCCTTCTCTCCCTGTCCTTTGTCCCCCATCCCCGCTGCTCCGTGCTCCCGACGTTTGCAGATCCGTAATGCTGATTTCTGCAGTTGTACTCAGTGCATTAGCATTGGCGCTGCCCTTGGCTCACGTTCCTCGCTGTTTTGCACGTTCTTGGCTTGGATAGAACGATTCAAACTCATTTTTTTCCAGTAAGGACGGGGAATTATCAAAGGCTTGGCTGAAGTTCAGCGACGACGTTGCTGTTTCACCTGCACTAGCGATGCTGATGGCAGCGTGTGCTTGAAAAGAGCTCGGGTCTCGACATTTCTCGGGTGGTTTTTGGTGGTGGCGCACGGCTGCTGCCAGCTCTGGCGGCGCTGGGGGCACAGCACGAGCAGCAGGACCCACGTGTGCCCTGGCCTTGCTGTGCCAGGGATGGCAGCGGCTGCTTCACTGGGGACTTTGCAGCATCGTGTTTCTCCTTTCATGTTTTCTTGTTCCTAGTTTACTGTCTCTCCTGTTGGAGCGGCTCGGGCGGCTTCTGACCGGAGCCCTGCCAGGCCAGCGTGGCCAAGCTTCGCTCCCCCGGCATTTGCCAAGCCGGAGGTCCCCGGCGGAGCCACCCCTGGGATCTCCCCGGGCTCCCCCGGGATGCTGCTCCACCCCGAGCCGTGGCAGCGTCTTAAACCAAACCCCCCCCCGCGCCGCCGCGTGCCGACATTGCTAATTAGGTCAGCGGCTCCCAGTGACTTGGCAGTGGATGCGCTCGGGAGGTGGGGGGGGCACGAGGGAGTTATTTGAGGTCTCTCCAACCTAGAAACCCAGAAAAGGTTTCTGGAGCTGTGGGGCGGCTCCGGCACAAGCTCTGCCTTCGGCATGGCCGTGACCACCGTGATCACCGCCCTGGCTGGACCCTGCCCCCTCGGGCGCTCCGGTCACAAATGGGGGCCTTTTCCTTCCTTTAAGCCAGGATTTTTATTTAGATGATGCTTAAATTATGGATCTGAAGCTGACAGCCTAAATCAGGCTCTGAACTGAAAATGCATCGCTCGAGCGGTCCATGCGTGTTGGGAGCTCTGGAGACGGTGCTGCCAGGTCGCAGCAAGCTGAGAAATGCGTTTGGCTGGGGTTCCAGCTGCAGGAGGGCTGCAGGACCCCCCTCCATCCCCAGGGAGAGGAGACTGAGCGGCAGCCCCGAGCCCGCTGGTCCGGGCTGCACTCGCTGCTCAAAGATGCTGCTCCTTGACCTAAAGCAGCGAGATCCGACATCCTGGTCTGTGCGTTGCTTTTGTTCCTGTGCACCCAGCACGTTTAGCAAGGTTTTTATTTCAGTTGTCTTTCCATGTGTTATTTGAATGTACATAGTTTTCATTTGGGGTTTGCTCAAAATGACAGTCTAGTGAAGAAGCAGC
Source organism: Nesoenas mayeri (assembly GCF_963082525.1). Lineage (NCBI taxonomy): Eukaryota > Metazoa > Chordata > Aves > Columbiformes > Columbidae > Nesoenas > Nesoenas mayeri. The sequence continues at coordinate 12,092,068 of NC_137568.1, read as the reverse complement.
GTTGCTCACCATTTTGTAATGTAATAACGTGTAAAAATCAAGGCTCTGAATAAATCAATGGCACATCAGGCATATTTACATAAAGTACATAAAGCGCTGAGAACACTAAATTTAGAGCATAGGCTCCCTGCTTGCAAATCGACATGTTCTAACTGGCTGCAGCCATTAAGACAAGCCTTTCTTCAGTGAAATAATTAAAAGTGTACTTGCAAAACAAGATGGGAACCGGGGATGTAAATAAAGCTTTAACTTGTGTATTTAAATCAGGATTAAAACGAAAAATGTAACATTGCTCAGATAAAGAAGAATTGTCCCCCTGTTGCAGCGGACTCGCCCACATGTCCCTGGGCCGTGGCAGCGCCGTACGGGGAACCCTGGGCGGTGTTGGGACGGTCCTTGTGCTGCTGAGCCGCAGCAGCGGGGATGGGCTCGTTCCACTCCTCGTTGCTCCTTCTCGATGGCCCGGTTTGGAACTTCGGCAGGATGCCGTTCAGGTGTTGGGGTCTGAGTTTGCTCCCGCTGCTCCAGGTGCTGTCGTGGTTGTGGTTCCTTCCAGACCCGCGGCTCCGCAGTCGCAGGAGCATCGTCCTGCCACTTCCCTCGGGAGAGGAGGGAAGGGCCTTATTTGGGAGCTGCCTGTGGTGCAGGCACGTGGGGCCAGCAGGGCTCGGTGACCCCGGGTGTCGCGGGGCTGCGATGGAGGGGCCGGGGCGCCGGAGTGTCCTTCCCTCCCGGCGCCCCGTCCTTGCTGCCAGGCTGATGCCTCTGGACTCCGTCCCGGTGCTGTTCCCAGGGCAAGAATGCCCGGGAGGAGGCGGCGCGATCGGCAGCGCCCCGGTCCGAGCCCGCTCCGGAGGGTGCTTCGCCACGCGTTCCCCGCCCACGCCGAGCGTGTCCTCCCACGCCGCCCGCTCCTGCCCGCTGTCCTGGCACCGCGCTGGCCCTGGCACCTCCGTGGGGCTGCTGGCACAGCCCGGCTGCTGCCGGCGCCCCTGCGGCCAGCCCCGGTCCAGCTCTGTTCTTCCCACAGTTTCACTTGGGGTCCATGGAAATGCCTCCGTTATTTCTGCATCTACACTCAACAGTGTCAGCTCAGTTACCTTCCTTTATTTCTGTTCTCAAACACAGGTATCTGTGCTGGTTTCCCCATCTGGGGGAAAAACAATTCTGCTTGAACCAGGATTGTTGGTTGCGAACTGGGTTTTTACCAATTTCTCCCCCCTTTTCCCCGCCTGTTGGTGCCCGTGGGGAGACCCAGGTCCCACTGGGCCGTGCCCAGCGCTGCAGGGTTTGCTCTCGGGGAGGATGCTCTGGGCAGACTGGGAGCAGTGGGAGCTCCAGCTCTGATTTAAGTCCCCTTTGAAGTCGAGGATGTCACTTAATCTCACTGCTTTGTGGTTTGCTCCATTTTATGTGTCTGCTAATAAATATTGTAGCATGCTAAAAATAACTGTTAAACATGAAGAAAGAAGTAAAGCTACTTTGGGCCCTGAATTTCCAGTTTAGTGCCCTTCTCAGGCTTTTTCAAACAGGTTTAGCAGTGCCGGGGCTGCGCGGTCGGTTGTGGCTTTTTGGGGTGGTGCTGCCATCCCGGGGCAGAGCTGGTGGCAGGAGGTGTCACAGGGCAGGAGAGGACGGTTCGGGGAGCTGGGGACATCTCGCACCCTCTGTGCTCGAGGATGCTGATGAATGTGGCCAAGCATCAGCCCTGCAGCCCCAGGTGTTGCTCTGAATCCTCCCATCTGCCACGTTTGCGTTGCACAGGTCAGCCTGTGCCACTTCCGTGCCCATACGGTGCTGGCAAAGCCCCATGTGGTTGGTGCAGCTGAGCTGGCAGAGGTTCTGTCGGCAGAGCCAGAGCTGCTGCCAGCGCAGGAGCCTCTCACCAATGCATCTGCAGCACCTGGGGATGCACCGGCTGCCCCCTGTCCCCTCGCTGCTTGCGGCCGGCGCCAGGGTGCTCCACGGGGCTGGGTTCCCGGCGGGCTGTGCACCGCGGTGGCTGGGGGGAAGGGATGAGCGGGGGGCTGTGGGGGCCGTTTGCAGCCCTGGGTGACTGGGGAGGCCGCCGGTGCCGCAGCGCGGGCGCCCGTTTGGTGAGCGGGCGGCTGCTCACGGTACAGCTCGTCCTGCCGCCCGTGCGGGGCTGCCCACGCGCTGACTCAGCGCCTCTGCGTGGGGGCTCCGATGAGTAAGGGCGGGTTGGAGGGGCTGCGCAGGCACATGTGTGTGTGTCCTGTGCGGGGGGGGCCTCTGCAGGCACGGCCACCCCCCCCCAGCCCCACGGCCGCCCCCCCAGCCCCACGGCCGCGGTGCTGACCCCCCTCCAGAGGATGCTGCAGCATCCCCTGCCCCGTGCACGGAGGGGCAGAGCAGTGATGGCAGCTGCCTCTCTGCTTCTTTCCCCTCCAGTACATTGAAGCCATCAGCAACAAGCAAGGCGAGCTGGAGAACTACGTCTCTGATGGCTACAAGACGGCTCTCACGGAAGAGCGGAGACGGTTCTGCTTCCTGGTAGAGAAACAGTGTGCTGTGGCCAAGAGCGCCATCACCTACCACGCCAAGGTGAGCTGGAGCCGCCGGGCTGCTCCGGCACCAGGCGGATGCTCCTGTCCTGACCTGTTGCTGACAGATTGGGCTGAGATTCCAAAAGCTGCACCTGGCTCCCTCTGACCCCCATCTTAGCCCTGGCTTTAGCAAAGGCGAGGATTAAATCAGAGATTAAACTGCTGCTGCAAACCCCTCTTGCCTGCTCCCAGGCAGCCCGTGGGGCTGGAGCTGCTGCCTGCCAGCCCGGGGAACGGCGGATCCCAGCACCGGGCCCGAGCAGAATCACCCGGACAGGGGCTGGGAACGCCGGTGCTGCCCCCGCAGCCTCGTGCTCCCGTTCTGGTTGTTCCCCGCCACCACCCCCCATCGCTCGCAGCACCCATCTGTCACCGCCACACTTGGCATTGGCAAGAAGGAGTTTGGATTAGTCAGCACCGTCCTCACACTGCAGGATGGATCCATGTTTCGCATCTGTGAACCCCTCCTGTAGTGCAGAATGGGGAAAAGGGGTGGGGTGAGCGGGCACAGGGCGCAGGCACCTGCAGCGGCTGCAGCACGGTGGAGACAAAGGCTTCTTGCAGCAGCACGTGGAGGGTGGTTTTACAGAAGGGATTTGCAGGTGGTTCGTCCAGAGCGGGGTGGGCGTACGTGCGATGTGGGCGCCGGCCCGCACCAGCCCGGCAGCCGGCGTGGGCTGTGCCGGCTGAAAACGCCGTCCCGCTGCTGCCTGCGGCTCCGTGGGGGCTGGGCCCGAGCCTGCGAGCCGCTGCCCCATAGCAGGGAAACGCTCTGGGACTTGGAAATTGGCTTTAAAAGAGGCTGAGGAGTGAGCTCAGGGTGGTTCGGAACATTCCCTCCCCCGGTTGGTGGCGTGGTGGGATGCTCGCTCACACAGCATGGCTGTGTCACCTGAATGAGGGCACGCTGAGCCCAGCTGCTCCCGCACCGTGGCAGCAGATGCTGCAGGTCCTGCCCGCGGGCACGGAGCAGCAGGTTGAGCCGCCGGGCAGTGCGGCCGGAGGGAGATGAATTACCTTTTCCTTCCCTCCTTTCCATTTTTCACGGCACCTTCCTGGTGCAGCTGCCGTCAGAACCTGCAAGCGGCAAGTCCCTGTGTTCTGTCCTGTCCCTGTGTTCTGTCCTGTCCCTGTGTTCTATCCTGTCCCTGTGTTTGCTCCAGTCCCTGCCATGCACAGAGGAGTCCGTCAGTCCTGTGCCCAGGGTCAGCCCGGCTCCGGCGCCGCGCGGTGCTGCCCGGGGAGGGGTGCAGAGCTGGGGGGGTTTCCCGCAGCCCCGTGTCCTCATGCCTCATTTCTCTGTGTTGCAGGGGAAGGAGATGCTGACGCAGAAGCTGCCGCTGTGGCAGCAATCCTGCTCGGATCCCAACAAGATCCCGGAGCGCGCCATCCAGCTGATGCAGCAGATGGCTGCCAGCAGCAATGGCACCATCATGCCAAGCCCTCTGTCTACATCCAAATCCAACCTCATCATCTCTGACCCCATCCCTGGTGCCAAACCTCTCCCTGTCCCCCCGGAGCTGGCACCTTTTGTAGGAGTAAGTATCTCCATGGTAGACGTTGTGCTGCCCTTCTGAGCAAAGCTGGAGGGACGAGCCTGGGCCGGTGTCACCGCTGTCTGCAGCAAGTTGCCTTTTGGTGGATGTCACTGCACAGGGCGGGGCAGCTCTGGGCACTTGCTGCCTGGGATGCAGGAGGGAGCCTGGATGTGCTGGGCAGCCTGTCCCATCCCATCCCATCCCGCCAGGGTTGCTGGGCTCTGGAGGGACAGGGGCTGCAGTGGGTCCCAGGGGGGGCTTGGGAACCCGTGAGCTGGGCTCACCTGGCCAGGCTGGTCCTGGAGCGGTGAGGCTGAGCTGAGGTACCCCAGTAACTGCAGAAGGTGCTTGGAGTGACCCCTGGGATGAAAGACCCTTCAGAAAAGGGTCCCCCCTGATGTGGGGGCACGAGCTGCTCAGCAAAGCTCAGGAGGGATTTATCAGGTGCAAGGCAGCTTGGAGCAGTAAAATACCATTGAGGTGACCCCACTGCTCCCCCCAGAGCAGTTTGTCTCAGGCGGGGAACTAAACCCAAGAGGTTGAAGCTCTGTTCTGCTGTGAAGCACCTTCCCCAGGGCTGTGTCCTGCTGCGGGAGCTGTGCTGGGGTGCCCTAATGAAGATGTTCCCCATCTGTCCCCCCTCCTCTCCTCTCTCCGTAGCGCATGTCGGCGCAGGAGGCCATGCCGGTGATGAACGGAGCCTCAGGCCCAGACAGCGATGGGTACAACCACTGGTCTGAGATGAAGTCAGCACAGCCCAAATCTTTATCTCCTCCCCAGCCTCAGAAGCAGCTGAGTGACTCTTACTCCAACACACTCCCAGTTCGCAAAAACGTGCCACCGAAAAACAGCTACGCGTCAGGTGAGGTTCTGTCCTGCCCGTCCCCGCTCCCGGCGTGCTGGCTGTGCCGCTCGCTGGGTCCGGTGGTGGCCGCGGTGAGCGGAGTGAGTGAGGATGCTGGTGGTGCTGGGACAGAGACCGGCCACATCGGTGCCTCTGGACCTGGGGGTCAGGGAACGAGCAGAGCCGGGGTTTGCTGGGGGGTTTTGGGTGGATTTCAGCCAGCAGACAGCACTAGGAGGGAGTTCTTGAGGGGTCTCGCACAGGGAGGCTGCTCCCGTGGCCGTGGGTGATGCCAGGAGCAGTGGCCAGATCCTGCTCGTTAAGCTGCAAGTAGAATACTGAAGGTTTTATTGGCACCCGGGGCAAGATCAGCAAGGTTAGGGACCTCTCCCTGCTTGTGCCGGGGTTTGGCCATGGGGTGAAGGACTTGGGGCACTCACTGGCCTCTGTCTTCCACCAGCCGAAAACAAGACGCTGCCACGCTCCAGCTCCATGGCCGCAGGGCTTGAGAGGAACGGCAGGACGAGGGTGCAGGCCATTTTCTCGCACGCTGCCGGAGATAACAGCACCCTCCTGAGCTTCAAGGAGGGTGACCTGATCACGCTGCTGGTGCCGGAGGCCAGAGACGGCTGGCACTACGGAGAGAGCGAGAAAACAAAAATGTGAGTGCTGCGGCCGCTCCTGGATCCTCCCCAAACAGCTGTGGGTTTGGCTTCATCCCCTGCCTTTGCCTTCCAGGAGGGGCTGGTTTCCTTTCTCCTACACGCGGGTCCTCGACAGCGACGGCAGCGAGCGGGTCCACACGAGGTAGGAGCATCGCCCGCCCGCCAGCCCCGCGCCGTGGGGTCCCCTCCGTGGGTGCCGGGGCAGCCCCGGCGTCCCAGCGCGGGGTGGCTGGTGCTGACGCCTCCGGTCTGCGTGTCCCCCCAGCCTGCAGCAGGGGAAGAGCAGCAGCACGGGCAATCTGCTGGACAAGGATGACATCGCCCTCCCGCCGCCCGACTACGGCATGGGCTCCCAGGCCTTCCCGGCACAGGGCGGCAACACCTTCAAGCAGCGGCCGTACAGCGTGGCCGTGCCCGCCTTCTCCCAGGTGAGCCTGCGGCCCGCGGGGGCTTCTCCCGCACCGGGGGGTTATTTTATAAACGGGAGATGCTTGAGCAGAGCCCCGGGTGACGGTCACTGCCGCAGCCTGGCACGTGGTGACCCGGCTGTCTGTGGCTCCTCCGTCCTGCCCGTGGTTTTAAATCAAGAGGATGAAATGTGGTTTTAAATCAAAAGGATGAAATGTGGTTTTAAATCAGAAGGATGAAATGTGGTTTTAAATCAGAAGGATGAAACGTGTTAAAGCCCATTCTGAGTCTCGGCATGGCGTGGGCAGCGTGTGGATGAGGAGGGCTGCTCTCCAACCTGTGTTCGTTGTTTTAGGACTACCTAATGCCCTATGGGTGTGCAATTAAAGACTATTCCAGTGGCCTCTGCCAACCGCCCTCCGCTCACTACAAGCCTTACACTAGGTCGACAGCTGTAAGTCTGAACGCACGCAATGTTTCCCTTGGGATTTACAGGCGTTTGGCTGCTTTTGCCTGGTGACCCACGTGCCTTGCCCGGGTTCCCGTCTCCTGCCCAGCATCTCTTGTGGGGAGCAGGGCCGGGGGTGCAGGGGGACAGGAGAGCCGTGGGGGGAGGACCAGCTGGTTTGGCTCACCTGGACAGAGCGGGCAAGGCACGGGGAGCGAATGGCACAAAACGGCACCGTAAACCCCCAAAGGACAACACTTGCTGACTCCGTGGGAGCCTCCCACCAGAAACGAACTGTCCACAGGCAGCTGGAAGCGTTTTCTCTGGCATGTGCCAATTCAAGCCGGTGACGGTCCCTTGGGAATGTGCAGGGCAGGGCTGCCCCCTCCGGCAGTTTCCGAAACAAGCTCAGGGCCTCTCAGATACGGAGTTGGTGAGGACGTGTGTGTGGAGGACATCAGCTTCACCCGGGAGCTGCTGGCGCAAGGGGGCTTCCCCGCCAGAACGAGCCTGGTGGGATGAGCCACGGTGGCTTCCCTGGAGCACTCGGATGTGCTGGCGGATGAGGAGGGAGAGAGGATGAGGAGGGAGAGAGGCAGCAGCTTCAGTCGGGGTTGGTCCTCTCTGGCAGGGGACAGAAGTGCAGCCCCACTTCTTACTGTTTGCCGGGTTTGCTCAGCAGGGTTTGTTGCTGGATTTGGGGTTTGGGGATGGGCAGCGTTCCTGGGACAGTGGGGACGTGGGTCTCTGGTCCCTGGTGTGTGACCAGCTGAGACCAGCATCTCCCGCTCCTTCCTGGAGCGATCCCGTGTATGTCACGGAGAGCAGAGCTGCTCTGTGGCCGCGTCCCAGGACAGGTCCTTGCCCAGAGAGCGCTGTCCTCTGAGCCCATTCCCCACCTGCTCCGTGGACCTTCCATTCCCCACTGCAAAGGCCGTTCGGTACCGGCTGAAAGGAGAAAATAGTCCAAAACCCTGTGGGTTTCTGGTGGGAGTTAATATGGAGAAACACCTCTTTCCACTGAACATTTCACTGATGTCTCAGACTTGTTCGATCCCTTTCCAAGCGTGTTGTACCTCGGCAGCAGCTGGCGCTCCGTGCCACGCGGGGCTGGCAGAGCAGAGCGGGGCTGTCCCGCTGCCGTCCTGCTCCGAAGAGAGCGGTGCCACTGTGCTCTCTGCTGTCTACATCCTGCTCAAATCATCTCCATACCTCCCTTTCCAAATGCATCGGCTCTTGACCCTGGAATCCCCAGGTCCTGATGCACTTTGGTCTGTTCGTGTGACCCTCCAGTGGCACCTGAACGGGCGCAGCCCCCGTCCCCCCCTTACCGTGCTTCCTCCCCTCCTCTCCGCAGGGTCTCGATGACTACGGGACAAGGTCCGTCAGCAGGTAAGACTGAACCTTCCTGTCGCGTTACCTGGCAATGAACTCTTGGTGTTAGCTCTGGGTGAAGCCTTGGGGCCGGGTCCCCACGGGGGTCCCTGCGCGGCTCCCCGAGGGACAGGTGGTCGCTGGGATGGGGACAGGCAGTGGATAACACGTTGCAGGTCTGGTCTGTGAGCACAAAGGGACCCAGCGTCTCCTGGGGACAGCCCCAGCGTCCCTGACTTGTACCCTACAGGGGATCGTGCTCCTCTGGATAGTGACATGTCCCCAGGCTCCTCCCTGGGGACAGCAGGGCTGTGGAGAGCACGCGGGATCCTTCCCTGGCACCTTCTCCCACCCGGCGGCTCCTCCATCCCCATTCCCTCTGCCTTGAGGCCGCCCTGTCTCGCTCTCGGGGACAAACCCCAGGGCAGGGGTTGGGCTGGTGGCTCGGCGGGTGCCGGCGTCCCCGGGGTGCCATGCCGGGAGCCGCGCTCCTGGGCACGGTGCCGCTCGCGGCGCTGCAGCGTCCCGGCCCCCCCGGCAGTGTCCTGTGCTTTGTTCCGCAGCGGCAGCGGCAGTTTGGTATCCACGGTGTGAGGACACCTTGGCTCGCGGCGGCCCCTTGCTGCTTGGAAGAGCTTTCTGCTTCTTTTCCTCCCCTTTTTTTTCTTTCCCCTTCGTTTCTCTTTCTCTACTCCTTTTGGATTTTAAACTCTCGTGATCTTCAAGGAAACCATGGTGCTTCTCCACCCCTCCCTGGTGTTCACAGTGCCCTTGTTTCTGAAGCCTTTTCAGAGCAGAACCTGCCGCTCGGTCTGTGCTCGCTCCCCAGCAGCCTGGATGCAGTTGACACTGTAGTGGGACCCGGTTTTTGTTCTCCCGTGTGAATGTTAGCGATGCACTGTCCCCCGGGCTGCACGCCGGCCACCTCGCGCCAGCCGGGACCAAACCTCCCCGACTGGCACAAATATGCATGGCCTCTGGTGTCCGTACTGTTACCCAGCATCCGGGCTGCCCGCGATGCCGCTCCCGCGGGGAAAGGGCTGCAGCCCCCGCGCCCCCCCGGCCCATCCGCTTCCACCCCTGCCCCGCGCGGGGCTCTGGGCGAAGCGGATGGCGCGGAGCTCCCGCGGGGAAAGGGCTGGGATCCTGCCGGCCGTGGGCGCAGCCGGCAGCCCCCGCAGAAGGGTTACTCCTGCTTGTTTTATAAATATATATATATATTTTTTGTAGCAAGGTATTGTTACCTCACGTCAGCGCTGGGGGCTGGTGCGGAGCTGTCTGAGGATGCACTCGCATCCCTAAACCCGGCTTAAGCGAGGCAGTCCCGGCTCTGTGCCGGGGTCCCGCGCTCGGGGTCCCGCTCCCGCCGCCGAGCCCCGCGGTGCCCGTGGCCATCTCCACCGCAAAGCTGTCCACGCTTCCTTTTTCTGGTGTGATTTTTAAGACCTCTGACATTGCCTGTTTACTAGGACACTGCTGGCAATACAGACACACACACAAGGACAAGTCTTTTTGTTTTCTATACTCGCCTATGGGCATATTGTGACACGACCCTCCTGCACCGATGTCCGAATTTTGCTAAGGATTTTTAACCCAGGATATTTCGTGCTGAAAGACTGAATGTAGGGGGGGGAAAAAAATCCCCAGTCTAGCCAAGCCTGTATGGAGATTGTAAAGTGCTGAAAACCCTTTTTTAAAAGCCAGAGAGAAATGTGCCCTGTACTGAGTCATTGTTTGAATAAAAGTTTTATTTATTGCATTGAGCTGGGCCTCGGTGTCTTTTTCGGCTGCCGTGCCTGTGTGCCGCCCATCCCGCCTGCATCGCCCACCGCACATTGCCATGCCAGCATTTTTTTGCCCCTTCTCCATCCCCTCGGCATCGGGCAGCCGGGGGAGCCTCTGCGTGCCCGCGCTTGGCCCCCCAGGCTTTAAACAGCTTTGCTGAGCGGGAGCAGCTAAAACTGTTTAAGGGCCACGTGCATCGCCGGGATGCCGCTGCTTGCTGCATGCCGAGCCCGCGGCCGCCGCTGGGCTGGGAGCGCGGTGCGGCCGGCGGGGGGAAGGAAGCCGCCCCCTCCCTTCCGCAGCCCCCCCGTGCCCGCTCCGCTCCCCCCAGGTGGCCGCCGGCCCCCGGCCGTGCCCTTCCTTCCCCTCCTCGCCGGGAGCGGCGGGCAGCACCAGCGACTCCATAAACATGACTTTTCCTCCTTTTTCTTCTCTTCTCCTGCTGCTTCCTGTGCGCGGAGGCGCTGCGGGCCGTGCAGCCGGCGGGCTCGGTGAGCTCTCGCGCCGGGGCGGCCGCCGGCCTGCGGCGCGGTTCCTCTCCTTAACCAAAACCTTCCTCCCGTCAGGGGCTCGCTGCGTCCCGGTGTCTCCAACCTGCCTTCTCTTTCCCTTGCAGCCCCGATGTTGAAGTGGCCAGGTTTTGAGGTGCCCCTGCCCGTAGTTAGTAAGTTGACGGTCTCGGGGGTCCGAGCCCTGGGTGTGCTGGCGCTGGGGCTGCGTGGGGACGGTGCCACCGCTCTGCTTCCCCCCTGCACCCGGCTGAGCGCGTCCCCTCCCTGGGTCACCGCTTGTCCCCACTCGGTGGCGGGAGGTCCCGGTCTCACCGCGCTGCACCCGCACGGCTCCTTGCTCCGGGGCCGCTGAGCTGCTGCGCCTGCTCTGCCGCGTCCCCGCTCCCCATAGCCATAACCCCATAACTAGTTCCCTTGTAGGTCTCTGGTGTCCACTGACCCTCCAGCACCCAGCCGCCGCATCGCTGTCCCTAGTCGTGTCCCATGGGAACAGAGCAGATCCACACTAATATCACATTTTTTGAGCAGTTTCTTTTGCTTGTAGATGGCCCTGGGGACGCGTCCTGCCAACCTCCGTCCCGACCCCAGCTGTGCCCCCAGGGCAGACATGGAGGAGTCTCCCCAGGAGCCCAGAGCCCCGCGCTGCACAGCAGAGCCCGGGAGCCCCTGCCCGGCTTCTCTTTGATATGTGAGCCGGTGTTCCCACGGCTGCCGAAGCTGTGTGTTCCCAGCCCAGCGGCTCTTCCCTGCCACAGCAAAAATAGTTAAACAATAACCCCCGGTGACTCATCAAAGCAACCTGGCCTCTCCCTCCAGTCCTGCGAATCTATTTTGGCATCCTGGCGGGAGGGGGGGAAAGTGATCTAAGAATCTGCATTAATTAGGTGGGAAATTAATTAACCTATTTTTAAGCAAAAGCCAGGAAGGCAAAAATGCACTTAGAGAGGTGAGAGACAGTGGGAAGAGGGGCCAGGGGAGGCAGCGAGGACCCTTCCCAGGGGGACCGAGACCCTTCCCCTGCCCCACGGGAGGTGACCAGGGACATCCCAGAGCTGAGGGGTCCAGGCAGAGGCAGCGGGTAACCACGGCTGCTCCTACCGGGGCTGAACGCCACCGTCACCTTTGTCTTGCCATTGCCGTGCAGCAGAGGAGCGGGTGTGAGCAGCCCTGGGGAGCGCAGGGGCTGCAGGGCTGCTCTGCGGGCCCCTCGGCCCCCGTGCCCGTGCAGGTTTGTCCCCGTGGCCACTGGCACCCTCCTGCCCATAGTCGGCAAAGAGCAGGGACAGCGGGACGGTGCAGGGGACACCGCAGGTAGGTACCGCCCGGCCTGCACAGCTCCGGCTGTGGGATGGGGCAGCTCCTCGGGGAGCCGGGCTGTGCTCGGCCTCGTGTCCCTGCCGAGCTCCTCAGCGGCTCGACCAGGTGCTCTTCTTCTCCCCATCCGCTGCCTCGCCAACATTTGGCTTCTCCAAAGGCTTCCCAGCGGCACGGCACGGCACGGCACAGAGCTGCCAGCTCTGCTCCCGGCCGGGTGTCCCCGCACAGCCCTGGGCAGCCGGGAGCCCTAACCCACTGCTCCCCCGGAGCAGCCTAGTGCAGAACGGGTGACCTCGGGGTGCTCCCATGTGGGGACGGGCACCTCTGACATCCAGCACTGCTCTAACTGGGAGAGAGCAGAGGAGCGAGGGGCAGCTCCAGCTCAGCCCCTTCCCAAACACGGCTGGGCTGGGGCAGGGGAAGGGGCCGGGCTGGTGGCTCCGGGCTCGGGCTGGCGGGACGCCCAGCGCAGCCCCTGTGCCCGGCACAGCCACCGCAACTGCAGCAACAGCTTTTTGGGGTCTCACTGTGCCGGTGCCCCATCCTCACAGGCCCCGCTGCCGCCGTCCCTCCTGCTAAACTCTGCCTTCCTCTGTCTCCGCAGAAACCCCTTTGCCAACGTCCAGCTGAAGCCAACGGTGACCAACGACCGCTCGGCCCCGCTCATCAGCTGATCCGGCAGCGCCGGTGCCCGCCGTGTGCCGCCTCCTCCTCGCTGCTGCATGTCCAGCTTTCCAGGACTTCATTTTTAGGCAGAATTTATTTAATCCTGCTGCTTTCAAAGCCAAAGGCTAAAGCTAGTGCCCTAGTTCTCTCTCCTCTAGACCCAGCTCATTCCTCTCGGTGGCGGAGGGTTGAACCGCTGCCGTGCAGCCCGTCCTTTGCCTGCACGGAGCCAGGCACTGGGTCCCAGAGCCGGGTTTGCTTCGGGCTCAGCAGCCGCTCGCCATGGTGGGGAGCACAGGCTGGGCTGGCAAACGGCTCCCCAGAGCTGAGCTGAGCTGCGCGTCGGGCTCACGTGGGGCAGTGACGATGGCACAGGGGAGATGATGCCCCCTGCTCCCCCCGCCCAGCCAGGAGGGACCCTGTGTGAGCCGAGGGGGTGGTGGGAGCCGTAGGCAGCTCCCAGGCTCCTGCGAGACCGCGGCTGCCCACTCGGGCTCCGCTCTCCCAGCCCAGACCGGGAGGCAATGGGTGCCAGCACTGCGGCCCCCGCTGAGACAGGGACGGGGCCGGCTCCGCTCCCAGAGCTCCTGCAGCTCCAGGTCTCTGTATATATACATAAGGAAGGTATTATGGTACTGCTGTAAAATATAAGCTAGGAAAAACAAAAAAAAACGAAAAAAACCACCACTTTTGGAGGCGAGGGCTGTTTAAGCGCGTGCCTTGGGGTGCCCAGCGGCAGAAGGGGTGCTCCCCTCAAACAGGCTCTCGCATCCAGACCTCTTGCTTGGCTGTTTGCTCTTCCTCTATTAGTAGGGCTGTATGAGAGAGAGAGACATAGATATAGATAAATATATATATGAATATATACACACACACACTTGCTAAGCTTATTGCTGGGCTGTGCACCCATGGGCACACGGTGCCCGGGCTCTTCCTGCGGCTCCTGGCTGCCCCGAGCCGTCCGGGGGCACATCCCTGGCACCAAGCAGGGAAAAGGGCTTTTCCAGGCAGGAGCCGCAGCTCTGGTGGGGGCAGCACCTGCCCAGATTTTGCCTTTTCCGTTGTATTTGTCCTTTTTGCACTTTTTAACCCCCGAAGCAGGCAGAGCCCTGGGCGCCTGGTTTCCGCACCGCTGGGTGCCGTCCCCGTCGGTCTGTGTCTCATCGCCGCCGCGTCCCCTCCGATGGCTTTTGCAGCTCCGTCACAAGGAAGCGGCTTCTCCTGCGCCCACCCGGGCTCTGGCCCCGTGCTGGGGGCTCTGGCCCCATGCTGGGGGCTACTCCCCACTGGGCCCCCCCCGAGGAGTCCCCCCCATCCTCCAGCCAGCCCCGGGGCTCCGCTGCACCTCGGGTTTGGTGGCACCTGCAGGATGTAACCTGAAATAATTTTTTATGAGATGATTAAAACAAAAGTCATTTATGCGCTACAAAAGCTCCCTCCACGCTCCCACCCGCGGTGGTTTCCTCGGGGGGGCAGCTGCCCATGCCAGGCAATGATCTGGGCAGGAAACGGCTTAAGATATTTTAAAAACTTTATTATTGGCCCGATGATATTTGACACACATGCTGGGAGCTGTATGGACATCAGCACTGATAAAAAATACAGCAATTATGACCCGTATTGATAAAATAGACAATGTAATAATAGCCTTTCTATTAAAAAAAATATCCAAGACACAGTTCTGTCCTCATGCTGCCCTCCAGAGGCAGGGACCTGCGGCACCATAGACCAAACCCGGCTGCGGGGGCGAAACAAGGGGGGGCAGGACCAGCGTCCAACTGCCCTGGGTGAGAGTGGGGAGCGGGGGTATCGGGGAAGGGGGTCAAGCAAACCCGCCCCCAAAACAAGGCGGAGCAAACCCCCGCAATGCCGGCGGGGCGGCGGAGGGTGGGGGCTCAGCAGGGTGGGTGCTGCGGGAAGGGCACCCCAGGCACCCCCCGGGCACATCCTGCACCCCACGGCTGGGCACTGTGCCCGTGTCACCCTCCAGCACAGGGTGATGGCCCCCACACCGCCCCCTTCCCCCGCAAAGCATTTGGCAAAGAACTTGCAAGAGCAGCCCTGGGGGGACACATGGGGTATGGGGGGGGTTACAGGCCAGATTGGAGCTTAAATAAAGCACGTCTATAAAGCAATAATTGCTGTCAGTGGCTGCAGCAGGAGAAGCAACCGGGGTGGGGGGCAATAACGGGGCAGGCACAGCCGCCCGGGATCTGGGGGTGAAGCTGGGGTGCCCCAGCACCAGGCTGGCCCCTGGGTGGGGGGCACAGCCCCCACACCCCTCCCAGCAGCGTCCTGAGCGCTGGGACACGGAGCCCCCGGCACCAGCCCTGGCCGTGGGGGTGCGGCTGCGCACGCGTGTGTCCGTGCGCGAACACACGTGTGTGTCTGTGCACGAACACGCGTGTCCCCCGTGCACAAACACGCGTGTGTGTCTGTGCATGAACACGCGTGTGTCTGTGCACGAACACGCGTGTCCCCCGTGCACAAACACGCGTGTGTGTCTGTGCATGAACACGCGTGTGTGTCTGTGCACGAACACGCGTGTCCCCCGTGCACAAACACGCGTGTGTGTCTGTGCATGAACACGCGTGTGTGTCTGTGCACGAACACGCGTGTCCCCCGTGCACAAACACGCGTGTGTCTGTGCATGAACACGCGTGTGTGTCTGTGCACGAACACGCGTGTCCCCCGTGCACAAACGCGTGTGTCTGTGCATGAACACGCGTGTGTGTCTGTGCACGAACACACGTGTCCCCCATGCACGAACACGCATGTCCCCCGTGCACAAACACGCATGTGTGTCCGTGCACAAACACGTGTGTCCTCGTGCACGGGGCAGCTGAGGACATGGGGCAGGGGGGCAAGGGAGGCCGGGATGGGGGGCATTTCTCACCTCAGGGTTTGGTCTATAGACCCGAAAGGAGCCAGCCCTGATTTCAAGGTTTCGCTCAGCTCTGCTTACTTCCATTTCCCTCTGGAAGCTGGAATTGCACAATTATCCTAAGCCTCAAATGAACTTAAAAAAAATATCAAACAAACAAACAAAAATAAACAGAACAAAGAACCATGAGTGCCCCCCCCGCCCCCCCCCAACTCGTTACATCTCTTTGGCAGCAACAACTTAAAATCACATCAATGTGGGTTCAGTCAACATTAAGTTTTGTTTTTGTTTTTTTTTAGGTGGGTTTGGTTTTTGTTGTTGTTTTTTTGTTCTTTTTTTTAAATCCTTTTCTTTAAATACAAAAATAGCTGGGTTGGGGGGCGCCACCCTGTGGGGGGCAGCCAGGACCACCCATGCCCGCCCTCCCCGTGCTGCTCCCCAGCCCTTGGGGCCCCGCACCGGGCCAGGTCTGCTCCCCAAAAGGCAAGGGAGGGAGGAGCTCCCCATCCCTGAGCCCCCCCCGAATCGTGCTGCCCACCCCAGGAGCAGGAGCACGAGAGGGGACACACGGGGTGACATCAAGCAGCGGCAGCAGCTCGGGATCGCTGTGGGGCAGCCGTGGGGCGGCCGAGCCGCCGTGTGGGGCTACGGCACCGAGGGGCAAGGCCAAGTGCAGGGGACAGGGGGCGGCATGGGGGTGTGGGGACAAACGCTGCCTCGGGGAGCACGCGTGGGCAAGACGCCAAGGGGGGGACTTCACTGCGGGGGACACTCCGCGAATGTTAGCGAGGTCAGGGCACTACCCTTTAAATGCTATAATTTATATATATATATGTCTATATATATATATGTGTGTCTATTTTTACACGCGCACACACAGCCACCCGCACACGCACACGCACGGCCGGCACCCACTGCCTGGCCCCGGCGGCTCCACTCCCACTCGCAGCAGCAAACCAGCCACTTCTGATAAAATCTGCCTAAAAAATCCAGCGCGCGGTCGGGAGCCCCCGGCCGGACCCCCTCCGGCCCTGCCGTCCTGCGCCGTCCGTGCCGGTGCCAGTGCCGGTGCCGGAGTGATGCCCGGCGCGGCTTCCTCACTCCCGCTCGCCGTCTTCGCTGCTGCCTGCAACGAGCGGAGAGGCGGTGTGAGCGGGTCCCACGGGACACGTGGCCCTGCGGAGGGGACAGTCCCCGCCGGGCACAAGGGCAGGGTGTCCTGCGCACCCCCGGCTCCCACTGCCAGGGGGACAGCGGCTCTACGGCCCCGCAGAGCAGCGCGCAGGGGACTCACCTCCTATGGAGTCCATGTCCGAGTCGGAGACGTGGGTGATGGAGAACCGGGACACCGGGGCAGGCGAGACCGTGAACCGGGAGAACTGGATGGGCAGCACCTGCTTCTGTGCCGGCACCACGGCCGACAGCGCAGGCACGGCTGGGTCGGGCTCCGCCGGAGTCCCCGTCAGCGAGGACATCAGGGACGGCTTCACCGGCATGAGCGGAAAATCGTCGTCCCACTCGAAGCCACCACCTGTGCCAGGGGGCAAGGGGCTGAGCCCACCGCGGGGTGACCCCCGCCTGCCCCGTGTCCCCCACGACCCCCCAGCTCCTTACTCTCTTCCGAGGCGTTGCCGTCCGAGGAGTCGTCCGAGGCTCCCGGCCTGCCCGCCGGGCTGGGGGGGCTGCTGCCAGCGGGGGGCTGCCCCGAAGGCTGGGGGGGCTCCGGGAAGCTCAGCTCCCGCGTGGGGCTTTCCTGCACAAGGGGAGACAGGAGGGAAGGGACGTCGCTAGGGACACATCTGGGGATGGCTCTTGGCACCAGTCCCCAGCACCCAAACCTCCCCATGGTCATGCCCAGCGCCCAGCTCTGCCCCCCACGGCCACCCACCTGGTCAAAGAGGTAGATGGTAACGTCGTCGTAGAAGGAGACGGCCTTCTTCTTGCGCTCCAGGTCCTCGCAGAAGGCCTCGGAGAGCAGGCTGGGCATCTTGAGGAGGCTGCGCAGGTTCCTGCCGCTCTGGCTCTCGGCCACCACGATGGGGACGGCCACCGGCTCCTCCTCGCTCTCCTCGCTCTGCTCCTGGATGTTGTAGCAGCGCAGCTCCTCATCCGACTCATCGCTGTCCTCCGTGTCCTCCTCCTCCTCCTCCGGCTCCTCGTGGCGCTCGGGGGCGGCCGGCCGCGGCTCCTGGGGGGACGGGAGCGGGGAGAGGCCGGGGCGCGACTCAGCCCTCGGTAGCAGCGTGCTGGGACCCCCTGGTGCATCATCCACCCCAGGTCCCTCCAGGGGCAGCCCCAGTTCCCCAAGCCGCGGTGCAGGGGACACAGTCTGTTCAGTCCCGGCTGCAGCTCCCCCAAGCCCAGGGACACCCTCGGGCACGTGGGTCCCTCCGGTGGACACCGGCTCCCCGGGGCTCGCTGGCACCGGGGTCAAGAGGAAAGTCTTGGGCGGGGGACGGGTGTCTCCATCGGGGTGCGGGGAGCTGCCCGGTGCCAGCCCCGTGCCGGCGGGTCGCTGCTCAGTGCCAGGCGCTTGTCCCATGGGGCTGGCCGGGGTGCTCCCGGTCTCTGCCCCCCGCCAGTCCCCCACCGAAACCCCCGCCAAAGGCGCATCCGCTGCCAGCACCATGCTGAGTGCAGCCGGGGGGCTGCCGGGAGCCCCCGGGGGGTGCAGCGGGTCTTCTCCCAACACAGGGGTTCGTCCCAGGTCCTGCACGGGGGACTGGGGACCCTCCTCTGCCTCAGGGGTCCGGGACCCATCGCTGTCCTCCTCGTCCTTGGGGCCACGCTCGGCCTCGGTGTCGTAGTCGGAGAAGTAGGCAGAGTCGCGGTAGGGGTTCTTCTCGGAGAGGCTGTGCAGCTCGGCCCCAAGGGCAGTGGAGAGCCGCGTTTCGGGGGCCGGACCCTCACCCTCGCCCCCTGGCAGCCCCGGGGGTGGCTTCCCCAGCTGGCTGAAGGTCTCTGGCTCTCGAGGTTCATGGGGCTCTTTGAGGACGAACTCGGGGGACTCATTGTTCTCGGTGTCGTAGCCGCTGTCGAGGGCCCTGGGCTGGCCGGGCGCGCAGGCAGTGGGGCTGCAGACCTCGCAGGAGCTGCCTGTGGAGGGGATGTCCAGCGACTCCAGGGAGTCCGGCGTCCCCACCTGCTTCTGCAGGGACTTGAAGGCTGGTGCCGTCTCCACCCGCTCTGCGTAGTCCCCAGAGAAGTCAGTGAAGACGCCGGAGGTCAGCTCCGCCGTGTCCTCGTCACTCCCCTCATCCGTGCTGGGGAAGCTGGCACTGGAGAAGGTCTTGTCCGGTGTCCGGTCTGTGTCACCAGCAGCACACGTGCTGCTCTCGGCAGCCGCCTCCCCCGGCACTGGCGCAGGCACCTCCAGCACAGGCTGGGCACCATCTACGCTGGGCTCGCTGGGGGGAGCGGGGTTCGGGGTGGCAGTGCCAGCCATGGGGGTGGCCTCCCCCGGCCCCGGCGCAGCTGCGGCATGGGGCAGTGGGCTGCGGGCAGGGCTGCTCCCCTCCGTGCTCTCGTCCGGGTGGGCATCGTGCTGGGCCCCCGCTGCGGCTGGCGGGGCCGTGCCGGGGCCCCACGGCGTGCCGGGGCTGCCAGCCAGCGCTGCTGCCTGCGAGCGGCCGCAGGTTGATGAGTCACGGCTGTGCCAGGCCTGACGCCGCGGGGAGGGCGAGCGGTGCGGGGAGGAGGAGCCGCCGGCCGTGCCAAGGGGCTGATCCTGCCAGGGGCGGTGGAAGTCACGGCCCAGCGGGGACCCCCCGAGCTGGGGCTGGCCGCACGGCACGGTGCCCAGCGGCTTGGCCATCAGCCCACGGAAGGTGATCATGCGGCGGTAGCACCAGCTGTCCCCGGGCGGGGGCTCGCGGGATGCGGGGCTCCCGCTGCCGATGTTGTTGTTGGAGGAGCTGTTGGAGGCCCAGGGCTGCCGCTGAGCCGGGGGGCTGGAGCCCTGCGGGTGGGGGGCTCCGGGGGGAGAGTCCTCGCTCAGCTCCAGGGCCACGCAGTCTGGCCGGGCCGCGCTCTGTGCCGGTGGCCATGCACCCGGCGGGGCTGCCCGCGGCTCCCCGTACGCCCGCGGGCTGTACGCACAGTTCACCGACGGAGAGACGCCCAGCGGGTCGGTGAAGATGCTGGGCTGGAAGCCGGGGATGGGCCAGTCCTGGCTGCCCGGCTGGGGGGGCTCGTTCTCCAGCAGGTATCCCTCTGCCCCGCGGCTGGGGGGCGGCTCGTAGCCCCCCGGCTCCTGCCCCGGGCAGGGGTAGGGATAGTACTCAGCACACTCCCAGGAGCCCTCGCTGGCCGGCGCGTGGCCCAGCAGCGGCTCCATGCTGAGGGACACGGTGGGGCTGCTGTCCGAGTCGTAGGTGCCGCTGCCGGGGGCACCCTGGGCTCTCCAGCAGGACGGGGGGCGCGGGGAACCCCGCTCGCCCGCGGGGCTGTAGGTGCACATGGCGTAGTCCAGCTCGGCACTGCCCTCGCCGGGCCCCTCGATGCGGATGTAGTACTCGCTGCCCAGCGAGGGGCTGTGAGCGCCCAGGATGGGCACCACGCCGGGGGCCGGCAGCGCAGGGCAGCCCGGCCCTTGGCACTCGTAGCAGGAGGGAGAGACCCCCAGGCTGAGGTGCCCCGCGGTCGTGGCCGGGTAGTAGAGGTCGTGGTAGCGGGCGGCACTGCTGGGGCTCAGGGAGCCCAGCGGTGCCTGGAAGTGCTCGGTCTTGGTGTGCTCCCACTTGTACTCGAAATTGAGGCCGTGGCTGGTCTCCATGACGGTGAGGATGTCGTCCCCGTCCGAGGGGAAGCCGTCAGCCGAGAACTGCTCCAGGAGCGGGAAGGAGGAGAGCTCGGCACCGTGGTGGCTGGCACTGGCGTTGCCATTGGGCTTCATGGAGTTCCAGCGCTTCTCAAACTCCTCCTCCGCCTCCGTCGTCCCTTTGGCGCAGAGGTAGGAGAGCAGGAGATGAACCTCCTCGGCCGTAGGGCGCTGCTCCGGCTGCAGCCAGCAGAACTGCATCACCTCGTACCTGTCGCGGTCAGGGCCGAGGGGCCATGGTCAGCACCAGCCCTCAGCCCAGGGTCGGGGACAGGGGGGACGGGCTGCGGCCACAGCCCGGCCGGGTTCTCACCAGCGCTCCGACAGCGAGAGCTTCAGCTGCGGCTTGGGCAGCTTGAGCTGCTGCTCCTTGATGGCGTAGGCCAGCACTTGCCGGTCGGAGTAGTGGTCGTACGGCTGGCTGCCCAGCTCAAACAGCTCCCAGATGGTGACGCCCAGCGACCTGTGGGCAGAGCGGGATGCTGGGACCACAGGGAGACCGCCCAACCCCAAAAATCACCCACCCCGACACGTCCTGCTGATGCTGCCCTGTGCCAGTCACCTCGCTCCGTGCCCGCCGTGCCCGGCAGCAGCCCCCCCGCGCCCCCCAGGCCCTGCTCACCAGACGTTGCTGGCCTTGGTCTGGTCCACGATGAGCAGGTTGCCGTGCACCTCGTCGATGAGCTCGGGCGCGATCCAGCGCAGCGGCACCCACAGCTGGTCGGCTGTCACAAAGTAGTCGTCCTGCCAAGTATGCAGGGTCAGTACGAGAAGAGAACGTCAAACCTACGCGTGAAGGACCGGCCACACCGCGGAGAGAGCTGTCCCCAGCCCCGCCACCCCTCAGCCGCCCCCCACTGCCGCCCACGTCCCCCACTGTCCCCAGCACATGTTGTGCTGCCTCTGCCTGAGCCCCCAGCCCCTCTGCCTGCTCCCCTCTCTCCCCATCCTGAGACCCCTCCCGCCAAACCCCCCGCACTCACTGGCTGTGATCTCAGCCCTGCAGGAGCTGCAGGCAGGACAGACAGACAGACAGACAGACAGCCCGCCCCCAGGCTGACGTGCTGGCAGCTGCCTGCAGGGACCGGCCCTGGCAGGGGGCACATCCAGGCAGCAGCAGAGAGCCCCCCCGGCTGCATCGCACTCTGCTGGGCAGGGGGCCAGGGTGCTTGGGGGGGAACAAACCCCCGCTTTGTGCACGGGGGGAGCCACCGACCCAGGGCGACCAGCCTGGGGGAGCTGCCTGGTCCTGGGGTGCAGAGCGCCCCTTGCAGGGTGGTCTGTGGGACTGCACCCCCCTGCTGCCCCAGCAAAGCCCGGGGGGTGTCCTTGCACCACTGGGGAGGGAGATGTGTGTCGGGGGGCACAGGGCTCAGGGTGTGTGTGCCCACAGCTCCGCCATGGGGTCCCTGCACGCAGCCCCCAGCCCCCCAAACCAGCCTTACTTTGTACTTGCAGTGCGAGAGCCCATAGTCCCCGATCTTGACGGTCAGGTCTGCGGTGAGCAGGCAGTTCCGCAGGGCCAGGTCGCTGCCAAGCAAACCCCGGCGCTGTCACCGCTGCCCGGGGGGCGCAGGGGAGCACCCACCGGCCGGGGCCAAGGGTCTGTGCTCGGGCCCCCCCGGCAGCGCCGTGGCTGGCGGTGAGAGCGGACGGCTGTGCGGTGGTGGGGCTGGCGGTCTGACTGCCCAACACCGGGCGTGCCGATAACCAGCCACCGAATGCACAGCAGGAATGCCTGCGCGGCTGCAGCTGCGCCTCGTCCGCCCGTCCGTCATGCGCTGAGCCCAGCAGAACGCGGCTGTCTCCGGGCAGCGCGAGCCCTGGCACGGGGCTGGGCTCCCCGTGGCTGCCCCAGCCCGGAGGGTCACACCGAAGGGGCACACACAAGACCCCGCTGTGGCAGGGCCCACCGAGGCCAGGATCCCCACAGCAAAGTCCCCCCATGTCCCCTCACCCACAGCACTGCGTACCCTCACAGGGACCCACCCATGGAGTGTGGGGAGGGTCCAGTGGCCCCCGATGGCAGCGCACCCCCTCCTCAACAAAATCACTGATGCTGGAGTCTCTGTCTGCAACTCACTCAGCACCAGGATATTGTTGGGCAGGAGGAGCAGCAGTGGGGCGGAAACACTGGCGTCCTGGGGGCTCCCTCTGGACGGCCCCCTGAGCCCCCCGCCCCCGTGCCCCAGGCCAGCCTACCTGTGGATGTAGTTGTTCCTGTGCAGGTGCAGGACACCGCAGGCCACCTCGCACGCCATCCTCTGCAGCGTCAGCGGGTCTGGGGTCATGGCCTCGGCCCCCCGGCAGCTCCGCAGGTACCCCTTCAGGTCACCCTGCAGGGCAGTGTCACTGTCACCAGCCACGGCGAGCTGACGGGCTCAGCATGCCCAGCTGAGCGCTGCCATGTGCCCTGCCCTGCCCTGCCATCCATCCGCGGTACCTGCGGCAGCACCTTGGCGAGCAGGACGGGGCGCGGGGGGACGCAGGGGACTTACCAGCGGGCAGAACTCCATCACCAGCAGGTACGGGGTGACCTCGGCACACTGGGCCAGGCACTGCAGCAGGTTGGTGTGCTGGAGGGCCCTGTGTGGGACAGAGAGACGCGGGCACATCGGCACTGCGCCGGCTGGGGTGGGGGGACGGCAGCAGCCCCTGGGGAACCATCTCCCTGCCCTTCTGCTGCTGCGCTGGGGGCCAGCGCTGGGAGCGCTGGGAGCGGGTACCAGCACGTCCCAGCACCCCGGGACATGCCACAAAGGGACACTTGTTCCGCTCTGCTGGGGCAGGGAGCAGCTCCACACCCCCCAGACCCGCTCTGCCCATGACCTCAGCGCAGCCGCTGCCCTCGCGCTGCCGGCAGCTCCCGGCACAGCCCTTGTCTTGCCACAACAAGCGCCCGTCCTGCCTGGAGAGCTCAGCTGGGCACCTCCCAGGGCAGCCACAGCTCTGCTCACAGCCGAACATTGCACAGGGGGACCAGGCACCATTCCACAACATCCCCGCTCCCGGTGTGCCCGGTGCAGCAGCGGCACCATGGAGCGACCCCGGACTTACCTGTAGGGCTGCGCTTCCTCTAGGAACTGCATCTGGTCCTGCACGCTGGCGCTCGCCTTCAGCTCCTTCACTACCACCTGGGTGCTGCTGATGCCAGAGTTCACCTCCCCCAGGAACACCTGCAGCAAGGGACAGGCTCATCCTCACCGTGCGCCCCCACCTCACAGAGCCCCCTCCCCGCAGCCAGCGTCCCATGGGGTGTCCCCGCAGCCAGCGTCCCGTGGGGCGTCCCCAGGGGAACCTGTCCCAGCCGCTCACCTTGCCGAACCAGCCGTGCCCGATCTCCTTGAGGTAGAGCAGGCTCTGCCGCCCCAGGTCCGCGGACTTGAGGAGCTGCACTGTAACAGAGCACATCCAGCTGCCCGCGCGCCCTCCTGCCGCCCCCGCCCGCCCAGCCTGCCCGCGTTACCCGCCGGGCCCGTTCCGGCCCCCGTGTCCCCTCTGTGCCACCCAGCGCCAGGCTCTGCACCGTCCCGGGGGGCTCCGGAGCAGCCGTCCCCAGGCACCCCGCAGCCAGGGCATCCCCCTGCCCAGGCATCCTCCCGCAGGGGATGTGGGGTCCCAGCGTCCCCAGATCGGGTAGCAGCAGCAAGCTGGCTCCCTGCCCCTTCTCCCCAGAGAGAGCGGAGCCGAGCGGCGGGAGCTCTGGCATCCAGCCCCTCCCGGCCCCCCGGCACAGGTCCTGCCCCTCAGGCACTCGTGCCAGTGGCGGGCAGCAATGGGGCCATTGTTGGGCTGCGCCGCCCCTCGCCGGCCCCCCCACACCATTGCCGTTCAGCGGGCCGGGAGGGGGCCCACATTCCTCTCCCACTCACAGGCTTGTTTACGCGGGGCTGGGGTTCACAGGTGCCACATTTTGGGGTTCCTGTGTTCCGTACCAACCAGTGGGGTGCAGGCTGCTCCCCGGGGATGGTGCCAGGCGCAGGGCCACCAGGACCCTTGCACCATGGGACAGTGGCAGCGCTCGCCACTGTCTGTCCCCTGCCCAGCGGCAGAGCACTGCTGGGGCCACCCCTCCTTAGCAGGGGGCATCCCCCATCCCACCCCATCACACCAGTGGTGCAGGATCCCCAACCATGGAGCACAGGGATCCCGCAAGGACCGTCACCCGTCCCCATCCCGGCTTACCTGAGCGCCCCGGCTGCTTGGCCATGGGCAGGGAGACCTTGGTGAGGGGCAGCACATAGACCTCGGGGCCATGCTGGGGGGCGGGCGAGCCCTGGGCCGACAGCTCCGTCACGTAGTCGTCCCCCTCGGCGTTCTCGAACTCCTGGGCCGGGGAGTGCGCGGGGGGGCACACACCGAGCAGAGACAACTGACCCCGTGGGTTCCCCACTGCCCCGTGCAGCCCTCTGCCCGTCGCCCCGACGGGATCCCCCCACAACAGACCCCCAGCATGGAGACCCTCCCAGCACACAGCCCCGCTGCACGCTGCCGGCAGCCCCCACGGGACAGGCACCCCCTCCCCACCGCCCTGGCACCGGTACCTGGCTGCGCCGCCCGGCCAGCGCCCGGAAAGCCGCCTGGGCGAGCAGGTAGGCGATGGTGAGCATCTCGCCCCGCGCACGCCCAGCCCGGCCTCATGGCGCTGCCATGCACGCCATGCACCACGGCCCGCTGGCCACGGGCAGCGCCCGGCCGCGGCCCTGCACCCCTATATAGCCACCGCGGGGGCACGAGGGGGCTCATTGTTCCCCTCCGGTGCTCCGGCCGGTGTGGGACGGTTACACAACAGCCCAGCGTGTCCCCCCCAGCCTGACCCCCTCCCGCCGCGGGCGCCACAAGCCTCCACAAAAATCTCAGCAATTAGGGAAAAACCATTTCTCGGCACATTCTGTGCCTGTGAGGTCAGAGTGCCTCCCGCCCCCGGGGCGTGCGGGTGGGACCGCAGCCCTTAACCATGGCAGACCTGGCCCCTGCAGAGCTGCGAGCGCGGATGGGTCAGGATGGGGCCCACAGTGATGCTGAGCCCGCAGATCCAGGCTCTGTGCAGATTGGGGATCCTGGGTGGGTCAGGATGTGACCCACGGTGATGCTGAGCCCCGGTAGTGGGGGGCTGAGCTCCCCCAAGCAACGTTGTCGTGTGCCAATTCATATCCTGCACTGGTGCTGGCAGCAGCGGGGGATCCTGCACCAGGATCCCAACCCCTCGCTGGGCCCCTGGGGAAAAGCTCCCCCAGTGCCCTGGCCCTGGGAGACCCCTGCCCGCCGCACCCCCGCGTCCCCAGCTCACCTTGAAGCCGATGTCCCCCTTCTTGCAGCACAGGCAGGCCAACATGAGGAAGATGAAGGTGAAGAGCCCCGAGAAGGAAACGGCCACGACAGCCAGCGAGGAGGACCAGGAGAGCTCGCTAAGGGGGGTGCCGTCTGCGGGGACAGGAGGGGCGTGGGCTCAGGGTGGGGGGCACAAAGGGGGCATGTGGCTGTGCCCATGGGTGCTGCTCAGGGTGGGTCATGGGATGCAGGGACACATCAGGGGCTTGGGCAGGGAACAGCCGGGGTGGGGGGGTCACAGCACTGCTGTGCCCCCTTTGCTGGCTCATCTGTTGGCCAGGATGGGTGGGGAGCCCAGGAGGGACCCCAGAGCCCAGGCAGGACCCCGCCAGCAGCTGGCACGGATGGGGACGGGCACAGTGCCCGTGGTAATGCAGGGTGGCAATGACACCTGGGGAGCGGGGCTGCGCTGGCCCAGGGTCACCAGTTCCTGCCCCGTCACATCCACGGAGCTCAGAGACGGGATCTCCAGGGAAGGGTTTGCTGGAGACCCACCAGCACGGCTGGGAGCCCCTCCAGGCACCAGCATGTCCCAAAACCCGGCACCGGCCACCCCCTCAAGCCCGTTCTGCGTCCCCTCGGGGTGACAGGGAGCACGGTGGCAGTGGTGGC